>NC_138060.1:36563858-37266206 GCF_964194185.1 Rhinolophus hipposideros | reverse complement strand
AGTGGGGCTGTGTTTGAGGTCTGTTGTTGCTGTAGTTAGCTGTGAGGTTTATTGTTGCTATGGGTACCACAGACTTCAGTCTCCTCTGGTGACTGTTTTTGTCTCTCCCCTTGGCTTTGGATCTTCCCCTTGGGCTCTTCCCCATAAAGAGTCTCTCTTGGCAGCTTCTCCAGCTGCAGGCCACTATTATCACTGGCGACTTGTGGGTAGAGTATGGGAGAAGGAATTGTTCTCTAATGTTCTGATTCTCGGATTTTGAACTGCATAGTCCGCCTGTGTCTCGGGGGTGTGGACTTCACAAGTATTTCTGCCTCTCCAGGAATAGTGCTTTTCTGTCCCATCTCTCCCTCGGCTGTAGGAGATATCCACCAGTGTCCTCCTCTGTGGTCTGGAGGCCATTCTTCCTGCAGAGAGATTAAGACTAGGTCGGGGTAGAGAACTTCCCTTCCCTTGTAGCAGTGGTATTCCACCAGTGCCCTAAGGCTACAGGCCTCAAATGACCTTTCCCCTGCAGGATAAAACTTTTTACCCTTGAAGTAGATGACAAAGTCCAGCACCAGAAAGAACACCATCCTTTCTGTGACAGCCTGGTGCTATTCCTGCTGGAAACCCCTGCGCAAGGTTGGGAGCATCCCTGTGACGTCAGCCCGCAGGAGCTTTATACTCAGTCTCCACCAATTGTCAGATTGCTACTTCTATCCTTTCCTGAGGGTTCTGCCTCAGGTAAGCAAATGCCTGGGTCCTCTCTTTCCGTGAAGGCACCTGTCTCCAGATAGTGGACTGGATGGTGGTTCTTTGGCCTCTGTTCTTTGATGGGTTTACAAAAAAGTCATTACTTTGCTGTCTGTCCAGCTTTTTCTGGTTTTGACGATGGGAGCTACATCTCTTCACCTGTGTACATCTCAGAGCAGAAACTAGAATTCATTGATGAATTCATTAATTCAGTTGGGCAGCCAGTTGTCCTTTAACACAAGTGGAAAGCTAGTTGTGTGAGATTGCGCTGAATTTATAAGTGCAATGATAGGTAGAATTGACATCTTTTCAATATTGAATCTTCCCATCCAATAAAAGTTTAATATTTTGCTTCATAATGCTCTTATACATGTGTTGAAACCCACTAACCAAAATGTACCAGGAATACACTTGTAGTAAAAAAAAAAAAAAAAGTGAGGCTTATTTTATTTGTCTTGCTGCATCGTAGAAAAATATACCCAGAACTGTGGGGGCATTTCAATAGGGGGAGCTGGGGGGACTTTTCATAGGATTTAGTTTTGTAGTGTATAATTCAAAGGAGGGTTAAGGAAGCAGATGCCAGTGTTAGATTTCCATCTTTTTAGAAGCATGGAAATATGTGCTTCTAAAATGCTCAGTTTTGAATATGTGGCAGACTGTGTTTTTTCCTCAGTTAAAAATGATTTGTTAAAATGAAATCGTGCCCCTCATAGCAATATTGAATATTACATGCTTTAATGTACAAATGGCTTATTTCTCAATTTTACTCAGTAACAAACTAATCATTAATTTCTGTGCAAGGGACACAAGTGAAAACAGAATCTTCTTTGGAGGCTGTATTTTTCTAAATGTATCGACATGGATGTTGCATTAAAATTCTTTTGCGTTTTTCCCTCTCTAGCAAAATCCTCTATATGACACAGAAAGATGCAAGGTATTCCAGTGTGATCTAACTAAAGATGACCTTCTGGAACATGTGCCCCCAGAGTCTGTGGATGTTGTCATGTTGATATTTGTGCTCTCTGCTGTTCACCCTGATAAGATGCACCTTGTCTTACAAACATTTACAAGGTTAGTATTTGGAGCCTGCACTTGAGGGTTGGACATCCTAATCCTCTTGTTTACCTTCCCTCTGAGGTCCATGTGTGTCTAGATTCACAGAGTCCCCGTTCTCACTAGGTAGGCTGTGTAGTCATGTGTGGAAAGGGATTCTCCATCATAGCACATCCACCCTGAACTTTGATTTGTTTGGTAGCCGTCGCTGTTCTTCAGCGCTTGGCCAGCCTTGGAGCAAGGATGGTTTTACAGTTACCTGGGATCTGTGGAGTGCCGCTGTAAAGTGAGAGGAAGTTTGGTTCAGTGGTAAAGAGCACAGAGCAAGGAGTCAGCGTGCCCAGAATCACAATCTGGCTTCTCTATTTAGGCAAGTTCCTTGACCTCTCTGAGCCTCAGTTTCATTACCTAATAGCTAATAGCTATTAGCTAATAGCTTCTCTGTCTTAGGATTTCGGGGAGATTATGTGAGCTATGTATAAAGTGTTTAGCACAATGCCTAGAACGTGGTAAGTGCTTTAAAAGTCAGCCGTTGTTGTCGTTCTGGTTAGCCATCATTGCTATTAGAATAGGGAGAACCCAAACTGCGGTGGCCTCCAGGAGGTTGCTGTATCACTCCAAAAGTAACACTTCACTTGTAAATCATGCGACTCAAGCCAGTAACCCTTCCCTGGGCCTCAGTTTCCTTGTCTGTAAAATGGGAGTGTCAGAGAGTTATTGTGAGGTGTGTAAGTATGAGGTATCATGTATGAGGGTGCTTTGTAAACTACAGTAGATGCTCTTATCTATACAAACAGTTGGTAATGGTGTTGATTAACTTTAAAAAAAGCTAAATCAAGAAATCATACAAAATAGTAAATGCTTACCTGAAACATTTTATTATAACTTAAGACATATTAATATTCATTTATCACTCTTTTGAAGTAGAGTCAAGGTTTTTTCTTTGAGTTTGGAGCCATTTATCATCTTTCTTACATGAACCACACATATAATAGTGTTTAGGTTTCTTTAAAAGTAAAGCAAACATTTAAAAGTAGTTGGAAAGTAATATGAGGGAAGATTCTTTTATATTTTTACCAAGACTTTCACAGTTGATTCTCCTACACCTAACTAATAGCAGCCTGTTCAAATCTTATCAAATCTTTCCAAAGTATTCCGTGTACTTTTCTTAGGAAATAAAAATGCTTTCTATTCACATTCGTATTGCCTTGTTTATATACTTGTATATAATTGTAAATCTACAACTGACATAGCAAGTTTGGGAGGAAATACAAGTGACCGATGGTAAACATGTGAGTTCATCTGGGGAGCCCTGAAGTACAGGTGTGCACGATTGAGAACGCCTGTCAGCCTCACGGGTTCAGTGAGTCATGGGCTGCAGTCAGTCTGCGGTACAGAGGGAGAGGAGATCGCTCAGCAAGTTGAAAAAGTAGATACTGTTTAAGAGAGCTTCTGTGTATTTAGAGCTATACATGAAAATTTAATAAAAGAGTAGTGAGGTAGAAATTTCAAGACACTGGATACCTGTTAGAGAACAATTACTCTCATTTAAAACAGTATTTTTTAAAAAATTCAGATGTTGCCACATTGGTTTTAGCCCTGTGCTTGTGAGTTTTTTTTCCTTAACCTTCACTTTCTTGGCCTCTGGTATCTGAGCAGATGAGAACCCAGCATATACCAATAAATGGGCATGGCACTTAAGTTGAGTAAAGAGGGAAGAGAGGACATCAGAGAAGAGATGGTAGGATCACCTGATTTGAAGGTCTAGGTGAGGGTGAAGGATTATTACAGATGGGGAACTAAAGAGAAAGAGCTGAATAGATGGTGTGAGTGGTCAGAGTGACCACAATGGAGAGTATGGAGAGGTTATGCTTTTGAGTGTTAATAAGACTTTAGGACATTACGTGGGAGTGAGTGGTTTAGGGTGGAGGACAGGATATTTGGAAGAGCAGCTCAAATCATCAAGAAGCCAACATATTTGGAAGGATAATTCACACGAATATTGAAATTGAGCAGAATTAAGAATGGAGTAGTATTGAGAATAAGAGAGTAAACCAGAAGATACGTTTATCATGAAATGAAGGGTAATGGCTTAGGAACTAATAGACAACAATAGTGATAGTGGGTGATACAGTCTTTTCACATGAAATTCAGAACTGAGGGATTTAGGGAGGAGAAAAGACGATGCACAGAAAGTAGCAGTGAGGAGCAAGGACTCCAGCCTGTCTTCAAGCCTGGTGGTCCGAGGGCGAGGGGAGAAAACAGCCTGACTTGAGATGTTGCAGGGAACGCAGTGCCATCAGGGGACAGTCAGGTTTCTGTGAGCACAGGAATGAAGGGGACATTCCAAAGGGTGTGGATACCAGTGATTTCATTGATGAAGGATTTCAGGTATTGGGAGGAGTAGGAGTTAGGACAGAATAAGGAATATCAGGAACTTTATGGGGATGAGGGGGTCCACTCCCAATACTTCTGTTCAGCATTATACTGCAGGTCCCAGCCAGCTCAAAATGAGAAGACAAGATTTAAGGATGAGAAAGAAACAGAACTCACTATTTGCAGATAATATAATTATCTAATTAGAGCATATTAAAAGAATTACAAAAGCTGTTGTAACATAGATCTAATTATTCTAGGATGTTTACACCAGAGAAATTTTAAAACCACATCATTTTAAGCTGAAAGACAACCTCAAAGGTATGTTTTTGGAATATAATGGTGAAGTAAAATTAGATGTCATTGAAAGACCTTGATTTTGGTCTGCCCTATGCCACCGACTTGCCTTGAAACCTCAGGCAAATCACTTTTATTCTGAGCCCTACTTACTGTAAAGTGGATAGAATAGTCCTAACCTATCCAATTCTTGGAGTTGTGGGAAGAATAAAAAAACCTAACATTGAGAAATACCTGGTTATACACTGCCATGATCAAAGGAGGCATTAGTATCGTAATTATTATTTTACAGACAAGAAAACATATACAGAGGGATGAAATTGCTTGCTCAAGGTCATTCAACTAGTTAAAGGAAGAACTGGGATATGAATCAAGATTTCCAAATTCCTGAGTGAGTGTTCCCTCCACTGTCCCATGTAGCATTTTCTTCCTTCTGAAATGAAGAGTAAGTCTTCCTCACATGAGTTAATTTTTTTCAGAATTTTCCCTTCTCAGTTATTCAGATTTTAAAACTTAGCATTTCTGACCAAAGTAAGAATATTTTTATCCAAGTTGCTCTTGCCTGACAATATTTAAAATTTATGCTAGTATTGATAAGAATTTAGTAAATGAGAAAATCTGCTAGCACGCTTGGAAGTATTATGGACAATCTTTTATATTCTATTGAGAAAGAGAAAATACACCAAACTACATTAAAAATCTATTATAATAGTATATGCCACATGTCTTAAAAATTATCTTATTGATATGGTGGGTCAGAATAAGATTTAATGAAATTAGTGCCCCCTTTGAAGTCTTATTTGGTAGTGTTAACACAATTTGAAAGAATTTTCACATAGAAAGCAAGTGTCACAATGCATACCACTTACTTTTCATTCTGGAAAGTATACGCCTGTGTGCTTTGTAAAACAGGGGCAATTATCCCCACACCCTACTGATCTTACCGTCCAATTTTTGAGACATCTTCTCTGTGACACAACTCTCCGAAAGGCTTTCGTGGGGGCCTCCCACCCTGGCCTGATACTGATCCCGTTCCTACACAGCTGCCCTGGCCTGAGGGTCTCCTTCTCCTCACCCCAAGCAGTGCACAGTGTGGGGCGAAGACTCGGTTACTCCTCCCCTCAGAGCCTCTTGTCAGTAGTGTGGATGGAATTGGAATGACACTCCCCACAACCACCTCCCGGGGCAAACAAACGTTTCTCATTCTACAGTATGATGCCTTTTGACCCAAGTGTGAGTCCTGACTCCCCCCACTTAGCTGATGGGTGATCGTAGGTAAATCATGTACCTCTTCTGTTGTCAATTTCCTCATCTCACACGGGGATAATAAGTACTCCTTCCTCCCAGAATTGGATGAAGATCCAATGAGATAAGGCCTGGTAAGCTGTACTCAGTTGTTAGTTAGCATGGTGGACCAGCTATATTCATACATACGAGTAATTGTAGCACAGTGAAACCAGAGCAGAGACTCAGAATGAGGAAAGCCTAGCCGGAATCAGTAAAAAGCCAAAACGACATTTGACTGCAGGGTCATGTGCTAGGAGATGGCTAATAAAATGCTGGGAGAACATGCTTTAATGAGGATAAGAGTGTATCATTTAACGTCTTTAACATTTTAATGGTATGACACTGGACCTTCCAGCATGCTCTTGTAAGTGCTCAAAGAAGTTTCCCTCCATCGTCTGACTATACCTTTAACGGGCCCTTTTTCCTTCACATTAGGGGTGTTTCAGTCTGGCCCCCTTTCATAATTATTATAAGTGTAAGTTAATTTAATCCCTAAATCAGATTTTATTTTATAGTAAGCTTGATTTGGCTGGGTTCCCCAGAGTTATATGCAGCCTGCTTTTGCTTTGTAGGTATTAAAGCCAGGCAAAAGTGTCTTGTTTCGCGACTATGGCCTATATGATCACGCCATGCTTAGGTTTAAAGCTGGCAGCAAACTTGGAGAGAACTTTTATGTTAGACAAGATGGAACCAGATCATATTTTTTCACTGATGGTAAGTAAAACATTAATGGCATCTGTCTTTATTTTGTTTACTTGATTGCCTTCTCGCTGTAATACTGGTTGGGGCGGGGGATGGCTATACTCAGCACACATGCCTAAGACCCTAGAACACATGCCGCTTACCTAGCACCTGGAATAACAGAGATGCAGCCCCTAGCCATGGTGTGCTCATTTGGTGGCAGTGTCTAGTTAGCCTGGGTTAATGAACAGGCTCTGACATGCCACGTGAATGCCGTACCAGGAACTGTGCTGGAAAGGGGGAGGGCAACTTAGAATCTTCACTTTGTTCAGTCAAAAATAAAGCAAATAGGACAGTATAATGTCTTGAGATTACTTCCCCAAGTCACAAAGGCAAGAAACATTTTTCTATTAAAGTGATTCAATCTGTTTAAAAGTGCACAGATTTACTGTACAGGGGTGGGTTCCTTAAAAAGTCATTTCTGATAAAAACATTCAAACACCAAATATTTCAGTCTTTGAGGTATTTTGAACATGAGTTTTAAGCCTACTTAATAATAACCTGGGCCATAAGACAATTACTGTCTTAAGCTCTGTTTTGCAAACATTTGTGTTTCTTGAAATATTGTTTTGGATTCTAAAGTGAAACGAAACATGATTGATTACTGTTACAACTGTAAAATAAAAACGTCAGGTGAAAATTTAAAATTTGTTTTAATGTTTCTGATCCATGAAATTTGATTAAACCAATTATAAATAATTGAGAAGATGCAATGATATCTGCAAAGTGCTTCAGGCACAGTCTTTAGAATAATTCTCTTAATGAGAGTATTTTTGCTATGTAGCCATTTGTTCCATTCGATTCACTTACCGTGTAGTGAGTGACGTATTATTTGGGTTAACTTTTCCTGAGGGTACATCACCATTTGGAGTTCTTTTCTTCCCCCACTCTAGTCACAGATTTTCCTCCTTCATGTTCGGATAGATGATTTGCTTGATGTAAACAAATTGAGCACGCGGACTTTGTATGAACATAGCCGTTTGGAATTTTGTTTGTTTTTACTCATGCGTTTGTGTTTGGGGGACTTTATAATAGGACAAAGTGGGCATTTTCCAGGTTGTCCTTAAACATTTCTGATTCCATTTTTAGTTGGGGTCTCTATTTGGTTGTAAGATGATGACAAGTAGGAGTGTGTTACTTTCCAAAACAAAATCTTTACATTTTAGCATTGAAATTGTCATTTCATTAAAAACAAAAATCTGCCTCCGTCCTCCAGGCTTCCTCCTTACCCCACTGCAGAGCCAGTGTAATGATACCCATGCTGAGCGCTGTTGATGTGCTTGTCTTACAGAATTCCTGGCCCAGCTCTTTATAGCCACAGGTTATGAAGAAGTGGTGAACGAGTATGTATTTCGTGAGACGGTGAATAAAAAAGAAGGCCTATGTGTGCCGAGAGTTTTCCTTCAGAGCAAATTCCGAAAGTCTCCAAAGAACCCAACTCATGTGACAAAGAGCCTGGGTCACAAGTCCTGACCTTTCATGAGATGAACAGTCTGTGCCTCCCCTTGAAGAGGAAAGTTTCAAAATCACTCTTTTTATTTTGTATATTTTTATATTTAACTTTTTAAAAATTAGATGTAATCTTTGTATTCAAAAGTAGCCAGTGTGTGAAGTATGTGTGTGTGTTATAGACACGCAAAAGCAAATAAAACTGCAAGACCTGAAAAGTAAAGAAAGTTTTATGGTATAACATAATACAGCCATGCTGTCCGACTGTAAAAGTCCCCGAAGGAAAGCATTAAGGACCCTGGAGCACTTAAAGAGATCTTTGTCATTACTTCTGTGAATCTGTAAGTGTGTCTTCAGGCAGCGTGTCAGACAACCCTGTAGAAAAATGAGGCCAAATAGACTAAAATAACACATCCATATCTATTTTTAGCCTGAAAGATTATTCTCTCTTCCCAGTGTCTCATATTTGTCTGTGTTTCTCTGCTTCAGTTCATGTATTTGCCTCTTCAAGACCAGTGTTCCACCAATACCACTTTTGTTCTATCTCAGGAACCCACTGTGGCTCCCTGCCTAATTCTTGAGACTCTCTCTAACTGGTCCAGTCCCTGGCCACGCTGCCCCGAGGGAGAGCAGGGAAGGCCACCACATCCCTGCATCTGCCCAGTGCAGTTTCTTCAGGAATATAGCAGATGGACTGTCCCAGCTCCATGTTGGGAAATAGGAGGTAGTGGTTAGGAGGTAAATGACTGACGTGGCCGAAATTACATAGCTGGTGTTTGATGGAATATGGGAAAATCCTTAAATTGGTCTGCTGTCCTGTTTCCCAAGCATTCCCATAGAATGACTTTTACTTCATGAAAAAAATCCAAGTTCTTTTGGCCTGCTAACAAAACGTGATCTTCTAAGCCTTTGTGTTTCCTTTTTCGCAGAAGGCTGTTTATGAGAGCCTTTGTCTTAAGCGTTTTGTGGCGTGCACATGCTGCAGTGTAGGGCCCTTCAACCCCAACCACTTCTGAGGAGGAGGCTTCGCAGTGGGGCGGTGGCTGGGTAACAGTCATAGCCATTTTATGCAACTGGAATAAATCCTGGCTCCTGCTGAGAAGAGGGACAGGCAGTGGGTCTCAGCGTGCTTGCTGGGTGTCCTGCCATCTCTCCTTGACTTCATAGGAGGGGCCCGTGGAGCGGGGGAAACAAGAGGAACCCTTATTTCTTGCCGGTCTGTTGCATTGTACATTCCATCCCCTTCTTTTGAAGACTAGAAGATGGCTATACTAGGTGAAAGCAAAACTGATAATAGGACCTATTTTGTCTTTTGCAGTGTTTTAATTTTCCTTAAACTCAACTTGTAGGGAAGATGGACCTACAGGATATCTGCTCACGGGCCTTAGAGAGGAGGAGTCACACCCTGCCCCAGGGCAGTCTGTGGGGAGAGCGCCCCACGTCCAGGCCGGGGCTCTTTCCTCTAAGCCCCCTCACCTAATGAATCCCACATCCAGCTTTAGCCCCCAAACTGCCTAATGCCCCCTCCACAGAAGTCCTTTCACCTCTTTATTAGCTCTGACCAATGTGACTTGGATTTTAGTGGCTGAGCGGGATACAAACAGGATATTTGAAGTAGAAAATGAGGAGCAGTATGATGTAGAAGGACTTTTTTTATCAGAAGTCATTTGGAATTGTGACCTCATCACTTACCTGTTTGAACCTGAGATTCCTCATTTGTGGAATGGGGACAGGTGTACTGAGAAATGTATCTCCTGGAGGTAGATCCAGAGTAGGTCATATGCCTGACAGATGGGAGTGACACTCTAAAGAAAGCTGAGCAGGCTGACAAGGACCCCTGCCTTGTCAGAAAGAAAAGGTCTCCCTTTGCCAGTTGGCTGGGGGAACATCTGTGAAAGAGGCTAACGGTTTCCTCCAAACACAACTTGAAGTTGTCTTCAGCCACAGGAGCAGTTATGGCCCCAAATTCCTACCCCATAAAGGAAAGCCTGCAGAAGTTTTCACTTGGAATATTTAAAGCTGGCCTAACGATATGCCCACCTCTGACACTGAGCAAGGTAACCTCTCAGTGACCCCGCTTTAAAATATACTGGTTGTAAAATATACTTCTAGTTAAATGAATGAGGTGACACAGTCCATCACGGTTTTAGCTATGAGCAGTGAATTGGATTAAGAAACAAACAAAAAAGCCGAGCATTATAAATACATGGCTGTAGCCCCATTGTCTCAGTTTCCGTGTGTTCATTGTCCCTAAGCATACCTCCGTTATTGCACCCCCAGTTTAAGACAGCAGAGGAGCAGAGTCTCACAATTTGGGTGTCCAGGGACCCAGGAAAGCAAGGGCACGGTTTAGTAGCAATACTCAACAACAGCATTTGTTGAACTGTAGACTAGAGAGAGTCAACTAATATTGCCTGTCAGACAGACACCAACCTTAGAAAGGTAGTGAGTACTGGTTAGCAGTACTACAGAAAATAGCATAAGTACTGTGGTACTACAGCGTGGTCTCTATATAGTGTATATTATGTATGGTATTGGGTGTATAGTATACCCAATGCCATATACCCTATGCTATGTATTTCTTTTGAATTTTTAATACATACTGCACAATATAGTACTACATACATACTAGATACAATGATATTAATATGTTACAGGATTTGGAATATGAACATCTAAGTTCAAGTCCAGGACTTGCCCAATTCAAATCTTCAGCTTCTCTGAGCCTCAGTCTTCACATCTCTAAAGTTGAGATCCTACTACCTACGGCACAGGGCTGCTGCCAGGATTAAAAGAGATCGTGTGAGAATGCTTTGTTTACTACAAAGTGCCAGTCAAGTGCTAGTTATTTCTAGTTTATATTCTCCAAGAAAATGATCGCTCCCATGATTATCGTTAAATCCAAACTCCTTCAAAAGGGCTGTCGTTTTTAAATCTTGGTATCCTTGAAAGGGCCCAGGATTTGGATGTGTCGCCACGAGGTGGCGCTAGATGCTAAATATGCCAATTGTCTTCAACCCCCATCTTTACTTCAATTCTAGCCTGTCCCGTTTTTTGCTGTCATTGAAGAGTAAGGAAAATACTCACAAATGTGTTTTCTAGGTCAGCTTTAGCTCATAAGATCAATGTTGGCCTCACTGTGGGAATAAGAAGGCCAGGGAGATTGCATCCAGCCTTCAATCTACTTTGCTTACTGAAGGCAGTTTGCTCTCAAGTAAAGTTAGGCAGCCTTTTTAGGCAATGGGCTCTGAAAGAGTCTGCAAAGCCCTCATGCCAGGCACATTGGGGAACATAAGTATTATACATGCTGGACATCAATCAAGAATCCTAAATTTTTTTATTGTGGGTAAATCAAATATCCCTTTGCACGTCCCTCATCGCTAAATGGTTGGGGATTCATTTTTCCTGTTTCTCAGGATTAAGGCAAAGCATGAAAAGGGGCTGCAGCGTGGATGCTTGTTTGCCTCATACATTATTCATCGTTATCACTGATAGCATTTGGTTCCCTGTTTCACAGTTGTCAACGAAGGAAAGGAAAATTGTGAAATAAACCATGTATACCAAGAGAGTGTTTTGCAGGACCATGTTTGCTGTTGGGGAGCAAATATTTAATACAAACTTAAATAGGCTCTGCTACTGAAACCAAATTTCCATTAAAAATAAAATTAGCTTTTTTTTTTTTTTTAAACTTTCCTTTCTGCCCTTTTCAAATGTGGAGCATTTTATTAAGTAGTGTTCAACAGGTGCTAGGCAGAGGGCACTGTGGGGTCCTTCTGGCAGGAGTACCGAGGGCTGGGGAAGGACGACGCTGGGGGCGCATACTGAGAGGCAGAGAGACAGCCCCAGCCATATCTTCACTAAGCCATAGTAAAATAGCCAGGAAGCTAAACACAAACACACAGAACACAAAAGGAAAGAAAAAGAGGAAGAAAGGCTACGGAAAACCTGAGTGTGGCAACTGTCACCATCATTTGGAAGGATATTTGCACATTTTTCCAGCAGAGGTGTCATGTGCTCTGGTCTGGGGCTTGGCCGTGGAGATGAGAACATAACGCATAGCTCCTCTGGAGGATCTTACCAAGCATGTCCAGATCAGTAAGAAAAATACCAAGACTAGCAAAATGAGACAATTCTCAGAGGAAATACAACTGCTGAAAAAATGGGCAAAATGTTAACTATAAATAGAAATAATTATGAGTTAAATTGAGACTACCTTTGTTGTCTATCAAATTATAAGGCTTAAAAATGATACTATTCAATGCTGATAAAGGAGTAGTAGCAAGACTGATTATGGAGGTGCAAAAGTATGGTTTCTCTAAAATAGCACTGTCCTCTAGAACTTTCTGAAACGATGGATATATTCTCTGTCTGCATTGTCCAATATGGTAGTCACCAGCCCCGTGTGGCTGTTGTGGACTAAGGCTGGTGGCCATGCAACAGAGGAACTGATTTTAAAATTACATTTAAATTTAAATATAACTAGTCACATGTGGCTACGTGGCTACCATATTGGACAGCATAGGGCTAGTACACAAGTAGGCATCGTATAGCAAATCCATAAATCTGTACATAAACTTTGATCCAGTAATCCCATAGTTAGGAATCCAATTTAAGGAAACAGTCAGGTGTTGATACAAAGATTTCATCACAGTGCTATTTAGAGTAATGAAAAGGTGGCAACAGCTCAGATGTTTAAAAAAACAGGAGATTGATTATATAAATTATAGTATGTGTTAGAATATGGTGCAATCATTGAAATTATTTTGAAAATTGTTAATATAAATAAATGTTCATTATAAAATGTAATATAAGAAAGCTAGAATATGGAATTATACATAAGAATGGTTTCAATTGTGTTTAATAATAAATATTGTAAAAGGACAGGTTGATGATATATTTTTTAAAATACACAAGGAACCAATCCAAAATGGTTACAATATATAATTCAGAGTTGTTCAATTACAGTTGATACTTTTTCTTCTTTAAACTTGTCTGAAATTTTCATGTTTTCTGTAATGAGAATATATGTTTTTACATTAAGAAAGAAAAGTATTCTAATATCTTCAGAATATATATATATATATATATATATATATATATATATATATATTTATGAAGAGAGAGGGAGAGAGGAGAGAGAGAAGATTTATTATAAGGAATTGGCTCACACAATTATGGAGGTAAGGGGATGGGGGAATGACTCAGCACATTCCTGACCCAGGCTTAAAAGCCAGGGCTCTGTTTATTCTCAGAGCTGTAAATATCCACTTGGCTCCTTTTAGTGACTGAATTGTGTTGCCCTACTCCCACCCCTGTTCCCACCCCACCCCCACTCCTTTAATTCAGGTTTTGTAGCCCTAACCCCTACTGTGACTGTATTTGAAGATAAGGCCTTTAAAGAGGTAATTAAGCCTAAACGAGGTCATAAAGGTGGGCCCTAATCCAACAGGACTGGTGCCTTATAAGAAGAGGAGAGACACCAGGGATTTTCCTGCAGAGAAAAGGCTATGTGAGGACAGCAAGAAGGTGGCTGTCTGCAAGCCAGGAAGAGAGGCCTCAGAAACCAAACTTCTGGCACCTTGATCTTGGACTTCAAGCCCCCAGAACTGTGAGAAAATAAATGTTTGTTGTTTGAGCTCCCCAGTCTGTGGCACTTCATTATGGCAGCCCAAGCTAACTAGTATGGAATGGAATGGGACCTCTGATTTCCAGGCTGACTGTTTCTGCCTTAACATAAGACTTTCAGTACACAGAGATCTCCTTCATGGTGTGCTCAGCAACTTTTGGCTGTCCCCCTGAGGCCAAGGGAGGAGACTCTCCTCTGACCTAGGTAGTTTTTATGGGAAGACCAGAGAAAAGGGCCACTCTAGATGGTATTTGTGATACCTCAGGGCTGCTGATAGTTACTTGGTAAGATGAGTTTGAATTCCAAGACTTGACTGTCAGGAGCTGTGTTCTTGCCTCGCGGCTTCCTCTTGGCAGCTATACCCGGATATCATCTGCGGCTACTCAGCCTCATTCCTGCCGTTCTCCATTCTCCTCTATCTCAGGGGCTGCAGCCTGGAAGCTACATTTCCCAAGCTTCCTTGCCAGCTGGTTCCTTGCCGGTTATGTTCTGTTAGTGCAAATTGTATGAGGTTGGTTGGAGATAGAAGGAAGGAAAAGCCTTTTTTTCTTCTTTTTTTTTTCTGTTTGTGACATTTGCAGCAGCTGTGGTAGGTGGTTGTAGGCTCTGCCCTGGTAGGGTCCTGGGGAGGGTCCAGCCTTGGTGGCCAGGGTAAGAGCTCCAGCAGTTCTGCAGGTCTTATACCATGAACCAGGTAGGCTTTGGCTTTCTGCTCAGTGGGAGAAATGATGAATTTAACGGTGGCAGCAACAGGAGCAGCACTCCAGATGCATTCATGGTAAATGAGTGCGTGTTCATGGGCTCTGGGTAAAACTCTCTCCCCCTTTTGCTTCCATGTTGTAGCATATATCAGAATTTCCTTCTTTTTTAAAGCTGAATAATATCCCATTGTATAGACCACATTTTGCTTATCTATTCATCTGTTGATGGACACTTGGGCTGCTTCCATGTTTTAGCTATTGTAAATAATGCTGCTATGAACATGGGTGTGCAAATGTCTCTTAGAGCAAATAAGTGCTTTCAAGTTTGAGGTTTATAACCAGAAGTGGAATTGTTGGATCATGTGGTAAGTATATTTTCAATTTTTTGAGGAACCACCATACTAGTGTTTTCCACAGAGGCTGTACCACTTTACATTCACACTGTTTGTATGAATGTGAGCACAAAACAAAAAACCAACACAAGCTTCCAATCATTGGTTTCTTAATAACATTGCTTTCCCGTTGGGGTCATGGAAAAAAACTGTGAACATCGCAAAAGTGGTCTGAATATAAAAGGTCTTGGATGCCAGATAAACACTGTGCGTTATACACCATTCACACTCACTGTTTGTTCTTGCATTGTTGAATTGTAGGAGCCATGCTAAGGTGACATATCTTCTGTCCCTGATTGGATTCCTGCACGTCTCCGGTTCTAATCTTAACTTTTCCACTACTAGTGGGTAAGTCATGTGCCTCTCTAGGCCTCAGTTTCCCCATCTGTAAAATAAAGTGATTGAATTACATAGTTGGTAAGTATAATTTAGCTCTGAAACTATTTCCGATATTACCTCTTCAGTAATATATCATAACAGAATTTTCTGGAGTCAGTGACAACTTAAAAGCTGGAGAAATTATTGGAGTAATTGGGGGTCTTTGGCAGGGTTGCTGTTTAGAAGCCCAAGGATCAGTCTCAGCCCACAGATAGTTGGCTGGTTGGCTTAATATTTTTAAAATTTTTTGGATTTGAATTCTTATAATTATGGATACAGAAGAGTTTTCAGTAATATAAGACTATTAAATGTCACTCAATGGCAGTAAATTTGAAAACCTAGAAAAACAGATTTCTCTCAAAATGCAAAATACCAAAATTGACATAGGAAAAAATGGAAAATTTAAATAAACCAATTACTATAGAAATTGTTAGAAAGGTAATGATATTTGATGTTGAAAAGGCATCGATTGGTGGGAATGCAGATTGGTGCAGCCGCTATGCAAGGCAGTGTAGAGGTTCCTCAAAAAATTAAGAATAGAATTACCACATGACCCAGCAATCCCTCTCCTGGGTATCTACCCAAAAAATCTGAAAACATTTATCCATAAAGATATATGTACTCCAATGTTCATTGCAGCTGTATTTATGGTGGCCAAGACATGGAAACAACCAAAGTGTCTTTTGATAGATGAATGGATAAAGAAGATGTCTATATATACACAATGGAATACTACTCTGCCATAAAAGAGTGAAATAGTGCCATTTGTGACAACATGGATGGATCTTGAGATTATTATGCTAAGTGAAATAAGTCAGACAGAAAAAGTTGAGAACCATATGATTTCACTGATATGTGGGATATAAAACTGAAAACCACAAAGGAACAAGACAAACAAATGAAGAAACCAAAATTCATGGACACGGACAATAGTTTAGCGGTTACCAGCGGTTGATGACAATGAAAGGGATCAAGTATATGGTGATGGAAGGAGAACTGACTCTGGGTGGTGAACACACAACATGATATATAGGTGATTACGGAATCACATACCTGAGACCTGTGTAACTTTACTAACCATTGTCACCCCAATAAAAGAAAAGGCATCGAGATGAAATGGCTGCATAGCTGAATTTTATCTTACCCTTTAGATAGAGATAATTACAATGCTATTCAAATCCTTGCTACTTAAAATATGCTCCAAAGACCAGTGGCATCAGTATCAACTGGGGGCTTGTTGGAAATACAGAATCTCAAGCCCCCACCCAGACCTACTAAATTAGACCCTGCATTTTCACAAGTTCCCTGAGTGATTTGTGTGTATGTGAACATTTAAGAAGTACTAGGCTAGGGCAGTGATTCTCAGCCTTGGCCAAACATTGGAATTATCTGCAGTTTTTAAAAAATACTGGCATTCTGATTATTGATCAGGGGCATGGCCTGGGCTGCTGCATTTTAAAATACTCCCCAGAGGATGAGAATCAGAGATCCTAGGTCATAGAAAAATATGGAAAGCTTTAAGAAATAAAGCTGATGAAGAATGTGCCCTTCAAAATAATAATAAAAAAAACCACTACCGACCAATCTCATTTATGTTAAAAATAAAAACCTGGGTCTGATACAAAAAATAATACAATAAGACCAAGCACAGTTTATTTCAGAAATACATGCAGTAGTGTGCTGGTTTAACAACCAGATCTCTGGGAAAGAGAAAAGAAGTCCTGATTTGTAGGATTTGTCAATTCCTGTGGTGTAAATACTCCTACCATAACTCATTTTAACCATAGTTAATTTTAAGCTAATTTTGCTGTTAGCAAAGAATGGTGCTAATTTTAAGCTGTCAACATGACCTCAACCAGCTTGGAAATTCCTGAAAATTAAACAATTGGCCCTCACAAGCTGGTAAGAGTTGGCTGCCTCACACTCTAGAGGTTGATTCAGAGTTAGGAAAGGCACCAGTGAATCCATTCCATCACTACGTTAAAGAACGGAAATCACAATATCATATCACAAACATGTTTAGGACGGGATGCCTTAGCTGGGCTTGATCTCCGCTTTGGCACTGGCAGCACCCCTCCATGTTATTTTGCACCAGCTGGTGTCACACATTTCCCTGACCTGCTGGTCCCCGAGGACACCTGCTTTGCTGCCAGGTTAGGCCTAGCACAAACTTGCTGGGGCCATTTCGCCCTTTGATCCAGGGAAGGCCTAGCTAGGCCTGATCGGGTCCTTTGGGGGTGGATGACGAAGGTGTTACCGTACCTCTTCATTTTTCAACAGACAGAGTTGGCAGGGAAAGTGCACTGCTTCCTTAATCTGTAGATATCCTGCTTCAGACAAGGTTGCCCTCTCTCAATCGTGAAAGGAACGGAAGCGAGAAGGCAGGGGCTCACCTAATGTGCCTGGGAAACAGGATGGCTTTCCTGCCCCTGTGACCGTCTTGGCTTGCCTCCATATCTCCATGGCTCACCTACTCTACCCTGCGTTTCCTTACATCCTTGGCTTAATCATGCCAGTCCCTCCTTCTTGGAACTATCAGTTCTGATATCTTTCCAGTAAATTCCCATTTTGTTTAGATATCCAGAGTCCATTTTCATTGCTACTGAACTATTCCTGAACACTACGATTACTCTCTCTCTCTCTTTTTTTTTTAACCACCATTACTCTTAACCAAGAGGGCTGACTAGTACAGGAATCCAGATGGCTGTTCATGTTAACTATGGTGACAATTACCAAACAAATTCACTTTCTTGGCCTTGTACTAGGATCCTGGGCCAGCGGGGTTATCAGCAGCCAGTTCTTCCAGGTTTGCCGGTTCTTCAGGGTTCCCAGGTGGCTTCAGGGATTCCCAAAGAGCTGCTGCTGTGAACAGTTGTGTTGTGCAGTCGCTGCCTCTCAGAGGTTATGGTCCTGGGAAAAGCATGAGGCAGCCTGTGTGCTTTCTCCTCCCTAAACTGCTCTCTCCACTTTGCAGGAACAACGCCACCCCTTTTTCTAGCAAACAGTGGTGAGGGGTTGACAGAGATTCTGCTACAGAAGCTTGTTTATTTTCAGTGGAACAGATTTTATTTATTCAGCGAACAATCATTGAGCACCTATTATCGCCCCTTTGTGCTGGGGATATGGCAGCGAACCAGGCAGATATAAACCCCTGAGCCCTATATTCCAATAGGAGAAGGAAAAACTGACAAAAACAGCCCTAAAAATAAATAAATGAATGAATAAGATGATTTTTAGGTCGTCATAAGTGACAGGGAGAAAGTAAGCGTGTAAGAGGAACAGAAGAACAGCTCAGAAAAACAGGGAAGGGCATGCTGGGGAATGAAAGGAACTGAGAGCTGAGAGAGGAGGACGAGTGGCCTTGTGAAGAAGAGCAGCTGGAGCTTTCCAGACAGAGGGAGCAGCAAGTGGAAAGACTGAGGTGGGAATGGGCTCCCATCGCAGGGATGCAAGTGACAGGGCTGGTGCAGCTGGAGCAGTGAGCAGAGGAGGGCAGCTGCTGGCTACTGAGCACTGAGGCATTGCATTTTCATTCTAACAGAGGGAAGAATGAGAAGCGATAAGCAGGGAGGTTCCTAAGATCTGACTCATGGTTTGGAAAGGTCACTGTGGCCTTGGTGTGGAGAATGGACTGGGTTAGGGCAACCATGGAAGCAGGAGACAGGCTGGGAGGTGCTGCGGAGACGAGAGACAGCGGCAAACCATCTGGCGATGCAAAACCAAGCTTAGTCATCTGAAGCCATTCCTCAAAGACATCTCCACAGTCAGAACCTATCACTGCAATCCGGAAACATAGCAATTACCTGCCAGAACAAACAAACCAAACAAGTATTTATGCTGTAACAATAGGAATTACAGGGCTACTCCTCTTCACGCCTTCCCTACTAACTCCTGACTGGACTAAACTCTTGCGAGTGATTTGCTTAGCCCACCTGCTCTTGCATTATGGGATGCTTAAAATCCTCAAGGGCTCTGCCGTCCTCTGCACTTTCCCCACCCTCAGTGTGGTAGACTTTCATTACCAGTGTGCTACTGTACAATGTCAGAGGTGTAGAGATCAGAGAGATTTTTTGGAGATGTTTCACATATTATAAATTATTTGATTATTTTGACGTAACTTAATTATTCGTCTCAAATTATTTATCATTCTGGAGGAATGTCTTCACTTATTCCTCTGTCCATTTATTTATTCATTCATTCAATCAACAGACATTTGTTGAATCCCTACTTTGTGCCACAGCCCATGCTGGGTAGGAGCTGGAAATACTGAGGCAAAAGGCACAGATCCCAGTGGGGAGCGGCCATCTGCAGAGTTTTGTTGTGACTGGCTTTTCACTAGGCATCCACACCAACCCAGGTTTTCAGGCTGCAGAACTAGAGACTTGCTCATTAGTAGGAGGAAGGAAACAAAAATTCACATTTGTTGAGTATTCACCCTGTGCCAGATACTGTTGTAAGATCCTTCTACAGACCTGACCTCATTTAGTTCTCACAACATTCTGGTAAATGAATATGATTGTTCCCATTTTTATTGATGAGTATATTGAGGCTGGGAGAGGTTATACTATTTGCACACGATTGTATAGCCAGTTAGTAGCACAACTGGGACAAAAATCAGCTCTGCTTGACTCAAAGATCCATGTTCTTTCTACACCCCACAGTTAAACATTAAAGAAGTAGATCAAACTCAAAAAAAGAGGAGTGCTGGACCACATGCTGAAACTCTCCGCAGTCAAAGGAGAGAAAAGTATGCCCTGTAGGGACAAGAAGGAAGTCCCATGTCAGGGGTGATAAAGTATCAACAACAACAAAAGAATCATGGAAACAATAACAAACACACAGGGACACCATGGAAAAACCCAGCAAGCTGTTTTACTTCACAGAATGAATCATCCCTGAAAGACTTTGGAGAAAGATTAGAAAATGGACAGGCTGTGGAATAATTGCTTCTGCCAGAGGCAGTGTGTTTAGCATCCAGCTGCCTGGGGGCAGTGGGAGGAGGGTTCTCCTGGGGCTTCAAGTTAAAGTCAACCAAACAGTGCCCTCAGCTCTGGGGACCAACCACTGATGTCCATCCTGAAACCATCCAGCCATTTGGACAGCTCAACCCATTCCTGCCACAGTCTAAAGACAGAGATTTGGCACATTTATGAAGTCCATTTGGATGTGTAGTCACCCCCTAGGGTGAATGTATATATTGTTATATCACAATATTTGGTAGCATTTCGATAAATGCAATTCAATATAATCGGTTTACTTTGTCATCCTATGTGTTTTCTTTTATGCACTTAAAAATATTCTGTGAAAGACTCCATGGCGTTTACCCCGCAAAGGGGTTCAAGGCTCAAAGCCTTCAACCGTTTAAAGATATTTTGTAGATCATCTTCTTTCCTTTTTCTGCACATAACTCCCAAATCAAGCAAGCATTTATCAAATACCCCTCTCACGCTCAGGGCTGTGTCAGAGGCCATGTTCTGAGAACCTGGGCACAGGCTACTTGGGCTAGAATCCTGACTTTACCTTTTCTAGCTGTGTGACTTGGGCCAAATTACTTTAACCTCCCAGTCTCCTCCTCTGCAAAATGAGGACAATAATAGTATTTATTTCATGTTGTGAGAATTAATAAATCAGTTAATGTGTGTGAAGTTTTAGCACAGAGTTCAGCTCTCAGTGTGTATAATATAATATAATATAATATAATATAATATAATATAATATAATAAATTAGGGACTACTCGAGAACAGAGCCACTATTTGGTACAACTCTCATCATTTTGGTTTCTTTTCTCGGTCTTCTTAAGGATGACCCAGAACTTTCTGCAAAAAAGTAATAATAAAATCCCTTCAAAGTCTATACTTACCTACAATTTTGGTAAATGTCATGGTTGGGGCAAGTAGTAGTATATTTGGGAAGTGATCCCAGGAAGCAGAGTGAAGAAGTGGGAAATGAGATAGGGAAGAGAGGAAAGCCAAAAAGGGTAAGTTGACGAGCAGGTTACCTCTGAGGGCAACTGGGCCTCCTCTTGCTGGGGAGCCTCTGAGAGGCTGTGTAGAACACACCTCCATCTGTCCCACTAGGGTTGAGGGGGCTGGTGGACGTGTCTACCAGCTCCTAGCCCTCATCTCTGGAGGACTGTCTGGAGGGCTGGTCTTATTTGTGGGCACAGCATGCAGCGGTGGCAGATAAAGCCCTCAGGCATGGAGTCTAAGTTGCCTGAGGGAGACAGACGGTAGGTAAGGAATGGTCCAAAGCCACAGGTGACCACAGGGTGGAGCACTGGCAATGTCTACTTCAGTGGGGATGGTCACGTTAAACACCTCTGTCCCTAATATGCAAAAGAGACAGGAAACTTTAGTTTTGACTTTATTTGACTAAAACTGTGACTGAATGTCACTTGACCCAGCCTGGATCTTTCAACTTCTTCCTTCTCCCCCCAGCTTGTCATAGTTTGTGATTTTCGTGGGTGGTTCCTTTAGCAACTTGTGTGTGATTTAGTCTTTAAAGGCGTGTTTATCAGAAATTCCAACCACCCACTCTTCAAAGTCCACATATTATTATGGGTAAACTTTTCAGTTATTTGGGGAGGGGCGTCAGAAGGTATTCATTATTTTGGTACCTAGTTATTAGCAAAAAAAAATTGAGTTCCTGGAGTGTTTCTCTTTTGCTGTTTCTCTTAATGGGACAAACACCATGACTTGCAAGGCAAAATCTTAGGATCATGGGATGTTAGATTCCTCTGGTTAGATTTCAGTATAAGGAGAGCCATAACAGCTTGTACTTCGTTGAATAAATGAATGACTGTCGTGGTGTTAAATTCCATATAAAGCAGTTACATCTGCTCAGTTTCCAGGTAGAGAGTGTGGATGCTGCAGAACAAATGTATCATTATTTTTAAAAGTACTCAATGGTAAAAACAAGAAGATATAGAATACCACATTTTTATCTGCTCTATGAGTAACAATAGTGTATGTATAAAGAATGTAAGTTTATAGACAAGAACAGGAAGGTAAAATGGGGAAATGAATATTGTTTCACCAATACAGCCAAATTTCTTTTTAAAACAGGAGGAAAGAGAGATCAAGTCTCCTGTAATCAAATCCCAATGTGACATGAAATTTTCAGTGTGCTTTATAGTTACCCTTGGCAACTTTTCTAGGCTCATACCAAGTTACTGAGAAATTTCCCCAAATTTCCTATCGCCCATTTTCATTTCCTCTAAACGTAGGCTGAAAAAGCGGGAGCGGCAAGAGAAACACTGTGAACACAGGATGAACCTCAAAAAATAGTACGCTAAATGCAAGAAACCAGATACAAA
Source organism: Rhinolophus hipposideros (assembly GCF_964194185.1). Lineage (NCBI taxonomy): Eukaryota > Metazoa > Chordata > Mammalia > Chiroptera > Rhinolophidae > Rhinolophus > Rhinolophus hipposideros. The sequence continues at coordinate 37,243,858 of NC_138060.1, read as the reverse complement.
AGAACATGTGTTGTATGATCCCATGTACATGACATTTCTTTTTTACAAAAGCAAAGCTGTAGATCTGGAAAGCAGACCAGAGGTTTCCTAGTGATTGCTGGGAACAGAGATTGAGTCTAAATAAACATGAGGAAGATTTTCAGGGTGATAGAATTGTTGGAAAACTGGATTAGGTGACGGTTGCACAATTATGTCAATGTAGTAAACCTCGTCAAACTATGCATCTTGTGACACGTACGCTGTTTGACAAAGGAGACAGAGAAGCACTGGGAATTGCTACACCATTTCTGAAATGCAAAGCCATGTAAGAAACAATTTCCGGTTACTGTGGGCTAGAAAAGCCCACTGAGACAGGAAGGGTTATAACACCTCCCCTCGCAGGCAAGTTGCCTCCAGCAGCCCCTCCCTAAACCCGTGCTCTAGGGGAAACCTGCACCTGCTTTGCAAAGGAGCTTGGACAGGCAGGCCTCCTGACCCCGCTTCCAACAGACTGCCTCTAACCCCATACTGCAGAAGACCATGAGAGCCACGCTGTCCAATAGAAATACAGTGGGAGCCACACATCTGTACATCTAAATGGCCCATTAAAAACATAAAAAGAAACAGGTGAAAACAATTTTAGTAATGTATTTTCTTTAACCCAATATGTCCAAGGTAGTAGTATTTCAGCATGGAATCAATATAAAACATTTCCAATGAGATGCTTTACATTCTTTCTTTCATACTAAATCCTCAAATTCTGGTATGTCTTACACACTTACAGCACATCTCAATTCATACTAGCTACATTTTCAAGTGCTCAGGAGCCACAGGTGGCTACTGTATTGGACAGTGCACGCCTAGAATATCCTGCTTATTAATGATAATCCAGAGACTTCAGATTATTTATAGGGAGAGAATGATTTTCATGCAAACATCCGCTGCTGGGGTGGCCAGTTAGCTCAGTTGGTTAGAGCACAGTGCTCTTAACAACAAGGTTGCTGGTTTGATCCCCACGTGGGCCACTGTGAGCTGTGTTTCAATCCACAAGTGGATTGAAACAACTACTTCACTTGGAGCTGACAGGTCCTGGAAAAAAACACACTTAAATAAATAAAAGTTAACAAAAATCCACTGCTAATTAAAATAAACAAACATGTAAAGGTATATATTGAATTGTGTTTAAGAAAAGCATACTCATTTCTGTGATCCTCACTTTTTTTTTTTTTTTTTAGGTTAAGTTTTTTCATGGTCCTGAGGAATTTTATAAGTACGCAATGAGTTTTTAAGTCTTGGTGGTTAAATCCCTATGGTCAACACATCTAGCCGTGTTTGAAATTAACATGGCAAAAGAGCCATTTTGAAACTGGGAATTTTGAAGCAAGGATTTTAGTTAAAATGAAAGGTTATGTTGTTTGTCAGGAAACTGCATCCTGTCTTGGCAAAGGAACAGCTGTGATGGTTTACAGTAATAGGTCTATTTGATTATTGTGACATTGAACTAAAGCTACCAGCGGCCATCTAGAAATCACAGCAGCACACACAGAGATCTACAGTTCGGGAGGGCCTCAGGTGAATGTTTCTGGTTTGGTTTGATTGGAGGTAGGATAGAGATTGTCTAGTTTTGGATAGTACAACCATCTGAAGTACAGTCCAGATTCTTATTCTACAGATTTGTTGACAGGTTCTAATTTTCTATCTCCATTGCAGGAGAATCTCATTGACTCCACTACATTCTCTGTCCAACTTGGACAACTGTACTTATAGCTGACCACCCAGCTTTCTTGTGGAATTAAAATTGTTCTGCAGCTGTAGCACCTGAAAAAATATTTCTTTCCCCAGAAACACCATAACTGCATTTTCTCTGTAGACTCCCCAAGCAGCCTTATAAAATCAGCAGGAAGGAAGGCAGGTGACTGATTTCTCAGGGATTGTTGATTGTCCTTGGAAATCTCCATTTGCTAATGGTGGACTTTTGTTTTACCCTTCCTTTCCAGGGGTTAAAAGCGAGCCCTTGGGAGGAAGCTGTCTTTCTTGGACCCAACTGCTTTTTATTTCTGCCTCCTTCTTTTCATTTGCTTTTCTTTTCCTCCCGCACAAATGGCCCCACAGCCAGGGTAGGTGTTATTAGATCCGCTGGTATTGTTAGGGGCATCTTCCAGGGTAGGCCCCTCACGCAAATGTGGGGGAGGGATAGACGCTTTTGCCTTCGTGGTCACCCTTGATCTCTGCAGTTAATCTAGACCACCTCTGCTTCACTCGTCTGTCTTACCCACTTCGTTCTCTGACTCTGTAACTTCAGTTCAGACTTTCCCGTCCTCCATGATTTGCTTTGAACGTTTATCTCTTGAAAGAGAGAAAGAGAGAGAGAGAAAGAGAGAGAAAGAGAGAGAGAGAGAGAGAGAGAGAGAAAGGGAAAGAGAGAAAGAGAGAAAGAGAGAAAGAAAGAAAGAAAGAAAGAGTTCCACACCCAGAATCAGTCAGGCTATGCCAACACCAGCCATCCACAGATCCTGGCCTTATCAACAGTCAACTTGACAGTTTCACTTTGGTACCAGTGGCCAGAACAGAGTTACTACTTCTTCATTTCAGGGACAGCTTTTCTTCCCAATAGTGGTGGATTCCCTTTTTGTTCATGTTCAGCAAAGGAGCAACTTTATTTCTGAATGTTAAAAACAAACAAGCAACAAACCCTCCCATCATGCTTGTGGATGCATGTTTCAGTTTAGGTTCTCCCCAAAACAGACCCTCAGATAGAGACTTGGGTCTTAAGTATAGGTAGCCTTTTTGGGACAGGAACCTAGGATGCAGGAGAGAGGGAGTGGGGAGAGTAAAAGGAGAAAAAAAAACAGTTAAAAGGTGTGTTAATCCCCGGTTATTGTTGTGGACCTCACAACTGGGGCTCACTCTTGCTGGGGACCCTCTGAGGAATGGTGTAGAACGCCCTCCAGGTCCCCAAATTGTACCTCTGAAGAACCAGAGGCTGGAGCCTTTTTCCACTGACTTTCCATTCCTCCAATGATTGAAGTTGCCCAAGAGTGCTAACCACCCCACCCCTATTTCATACTTTGGGCTACTTGTGTAAGGGTTAAATAAACGACCAAAGCTTCAAAAACACCGTGAAGTGGAAAAGGGACTCCGTGGGTGCTGGAAATGGGCACTGCCAGTGTGCGTGGAGTATGTCCACCCTAGCCACAGCTGAAATCCCAGATAGGCTGAGGGGATGTGTGGTACAGACCACAGAAATCATTGGCTACTATAGAAACTATCTTCCTCAGCCTCCTCAAACAAAAATAAAATATGTGTATATTTAATTTGGCTAGTTCATGGGAGAAGACAGAAATATGGCTCCTGTTATTATATAGACAGCTTTTTATAGATCCAGAAAGATAGGCAACCTCATGGGTCAGCCTGCACCTCTATGAAACAGGATAGCAGATGGTTCGGAGCTCAGACTTTGGAGTCAGATTGTCTTTTCTGAAGACTGTCAGGGAATAGAATTAGATTTAAAAAATTATCTCCATGTCTACCTTAGAGTCTGTGATTAAATTTTTAAAAAATAACAGTAAGTAGTATGTGCATGAGTGTGCGTGTTTTGTCCTGGACGTTTGTCAGGAGAAACTAAATGTTTTCCAGGGGAAAACAAAAAACAAAACAACCCCACAAAAATTTGAAACAAAAATGCTACTTTGTATCCTTCTAGAAGATGCATTTGTGTTCTGATTACAGAACTCTGCTTATTCTTTGGGTTGCACATTTATAATTGGCAGCAAATTTCAGAAGTTTGCATGAACAAGCTTCCTTGGGAAAGTGTGAAAGGAAGATCTTGTGTGCACACCCAGCAGAAATGAAACTGCTGGCTTTATGGGTTTGCAGGTCTTCCTATGACATGGAGGAAACCCGTTTGGACACTACGCTTGCGTCTCTCTGGCTGCAATCTTTCATTTTTTTTTCTTGAAGCTATCGGTATGGATGTCTGTTGTGCTCCAGCCAACTTCCCAATGAGCCACCAGGAAGAAAGTTCTCATTGGCATCGTAAACAAGTAATGAACTGGCACATAGTAGGTGCTTCATGGTGTTAAAAGCTCCTCAGGATTGGAAGGGACTTTAAAAGCCTTAAGACTGCAGTGGACATCTGTGGTTTTGACCTTTCATTTTGCAGCAAAACTACCCAAAAAAGGTCTCTGTATATTTGCTGTCTCCACTTTTTCATATCACGGTCTCCTCAAACTACTCCAGCCAGTGGTCAATCGCCCCTGCTCACTGAAATTGCTGCGGTCAAGGTTTCAGAGAGACCTTGAATCTCTGAATGGTGGTCAGTTCTCTGTGTAGCATTCAACATAGTGGACCACTCCTTCCAACTTGAAGTATTCTTTTCAGGTTCTCATGAAACCAGTTTCCTGGCTCCCTTTTGCCTTACCAGTCTCTCCTTCTTATTCTCTTTTACTGACTTCTCTGCCTTTGATGGCCTCTGTTTTTCTGCCTAGCCTGGGGCTCTCTCTTCACCATTTCCCTGGAGATATTTCTTCCATGCCTCTAGCTTTAATACTGTATTTACTGATGTTGACAAAAAGGGGGGGGCGCTGTAATAAATCTAACCAATAGTAACTTCACAGAGTGATCTGATCATAATTTCCTAACTGGGCAGGTCATGGTGGGTGACCATACCTCAGGCCGATAACTTCCTTTAAGCCTTGTCCATTGTTTTTATGCATCTAGGTTAACACACATTTTGAAATGCCTCATTTTTCAAACCTTTCCGAAGCACCCTCAAGAGAGCACATAATCTTGTTAACTATCCTGCAATCCAATCCTTGCCTTGCTTTCTCCCACCTTTTTGTAATCTTACTTATGTTCCCTCCTTAATTCCAAAGCGCATAAAAGAATCCGCAAACTGTCATTCTGGGAAGCATTTTTCTCAGTCTGTTGAGATCTTGCTCCCAGGTGTAACATCTGTTTGGCTCCAATAAACTCATAAAAATTTTCTACAGGTTTGGAGGTTTATACTTCGACACTGACAATTCTCAAATTTATACCCTGAGCTCCAGACTCAAATACCTAACTGTTTACTTAACTTTGCTTCTGGGACGCCTGAGAAACATCACCAACTTTGTATGTGCCAAACAGAACTCTGGCTGCTCTTTTCTCCCCACCTGTTTCTCACTGGGTCTTTGTGTTTTCAGTGAATCATACCACCATTAACCCAGTGGTTCCATCCACAGTCTTAGACATCACGTTGATTCCTCTTTCTCTCATCTCTTCATCCAAGGGCTCGGCAAGTCCTGTGGGCTCTCTCTCCTCAATACATGTGCCAAGTTCATTGAGTTTTCGACTCTACAGTCCTCATCTGGATGATTGCCGTAGCCTGCTACGATCTACCTGCTTTCACTCTTATCCTCCTATTACATAATCCTCCCCCAGAGCAGATCTTTTAAAAATGGAGGTCAGGTAATATGGCTCACTGGCTTAAAACCCTCCAATGGATTCCCATCACGTAGAATAAAAGTCAGATCCCTCAACAAGGCTTATCAGGCACCCCGTGATTTAGCCCAGCAGTTGGCAAACTTTTATATAAAGGGCCAGACAGTAAATATTTTAGATTTTGTGAGCCATATGGTCTCGGGTGCAATACCTCAGCTCTGCTGTTGTAGTAAGAGAGCAGTGACAGACAACATGGTAAACAAATGAGTGTGGTGGTGTTCTGTGAAAAAGAAATAACAGGCCCAAAATGGAGTCACTTTTGCTAAGCCCCACCAACACTTATTACCTAACTTAATTGCAGTTTCAGCCTCTCCCAAGAGTGGACTTTTAAACCAATCCATCTGGAACTTTCTGATCAGCACTAACGGGTAGTGAGGTGATTTGCTTGATAGGCCCTCCTGCCTTCCCTTAAGGGAAGACGTCCTTGCCTGAAATAATCCAGTCCCTTAACTTCTTAGTCCCACCTTCTTTCTGCCTCTTTCACCTTTCATTTTGTACTGTTAAGGTAGAAGTGCCTTTCTAGTTGCTAGATGGGAAATTGCCTGATTCATAAATCCCTTCATGAAGCCAATTAGAGCTTCAAATTTATTCTGTTGAATTTTGTTCTTTAACCGTTGCAATAAAACTTTATTTACACAAACAGGCAGTGGGCTGGATTTGGCCTGCGGGTCACAGTTTGCTGACACCAATCTAGCCCTTAATTACCTTTCTAAATCCATTGCTCATGACTCTGCCCTCACTATGGCCCAGCCACACGGGCTGGGGTAGATAACCGCCCAAGATGTCTGATGGCTGCCACCAGTTCCTTTCATCCTTATACACTAATGTCACATCTATTTGAATATGCAGGTCCCCTGACTACTTTGGCCAATGGAATGTGGTGAAATCGATGTTCCAGGACTTCTGAGCTGAGGCCTTAATCGGATTGGCAGCTTCTGCTTCCTCTCTTCGAATCCAGGTACATGCTGGGAGACAGCAAAAGCCCCTTGCGAGGCTACGTGTAGGTTATAAATGAAAAGTAATAAATCAGTGATCAAAAGTAACCTCACAGAGCGATGTGATCGTAGATTCCTAACTGGGCAGATTGTGGTGGGTAGTCACATCCAGGGCTATAACTTCTTTATTTAAAGGTTATCTTTGTCTTAAGCAAACCCTGTCCGTTGTTCTTTTGCATCTGGGTTAATACACCTTTGAAATGCCAGAGTAATACTTTATTTCAGACCCCTCAAGAGATGTAACCACCCTCAAAGGAGCACATAATCTAGTTAACTATCGTATAATCCAATCATGGAAATTTCCCTTGCTTTCTCCCAATTTCCTGTAATATTCCTTACATTCTCTTCTTAATTCCAATGTAGAAAAAGAACTGCAAAACTGTCAATCTCCAGAGCATTTGAGATCTTGCTTCTTGGCATGTTGTCAATTCGACTCAAAGAAACTCTTACAAAAATTCTGTACAGGTGTGAATGTTCTTATGTTGATAAGGAGAACCAAGAAATTCTGGGCCATAGTCTCAGGTGAGCCCCCCGTCTGCAGCATTGACTGCCAGGCATGTGAGTCAACCCTGTTGGATATCCAGACACCAGTCAGCTGGAATCACATGGAGCAGGGAACTGCCTAGCTGAGTCCAGTCATTTCACAGAATTGTGAGATAAAATGGTTATTACCTTAGGCCATTAAATTTTGTTGCTTTGTTTTACAGCAATAGATAGTTGAAACACTGGACTTCTTTCTATTCTTCAAACCCACTTAACTCATTCCTCTATCAGCACCAGCTGCTCACTCTGCCTGGAACACATCTCCCCAGATTTTACTTGGATGGTTCTTTTCATCATTCAGGTGGGCCTATAGTAACTCAGTTTTTGTTTTGTTTTTGTGTGTTTGTTTGTTTGGTTTTCTGTTTGGATTTTTTTTTTTTTTTTTTGCGGGGGGAACAGGGTGGGTGGGGTGGAAGCCATCTTTTCTTTGCTTCAAGAGATGTAGCGAAACCCCCTCTTTTCTCGTCCCAACCTCATCGGGACTCCACCATCAACTTATGATGGAGGCCAAGCCAATCAGTAATTCTACTCTCCCCTCCCTTCATCCAGCCTCAGTTATTGATTCAGGAATGGACACATGACCAAGTCAGTTCAACAAGAGTCAGTCCTAGGAATTATTGGTGAGGAGAGACTCTTCGTTAGGGTTGTTAAGCTGGTTTAACCCAAACCTGGAGCTGTTGGTGCCCAACTGTTCCCCAAAAGGGGCAACTCTGTCTGGGAATAGAGCCAACAAAAGAGAGCTAGGAAGAGAGGAGGAGAGGGTGGGATAAACTCCTGGATCTAGCCATACTTGAAGCTAGAATTTCCTTGGACTTTTAAATTACATGAGCCAATATGCCTCCTACTCCTCTCTTCTTTTGCTTAAGCCAGTTTGAGGTGTATTTCTGTCATTTGCTCTTAAAATACTATCAATTGCTTGACCCACCCTCTACCATTTCCACCAAGTGTTAAGTTGAGCATGTAAAATTGCTATTCTTGTAAGTCAAAAATACAGACTACCAATAATTTCATATGGCTAACTTACTTGTATTCCTCCAGAGACAGGGAACTCACTACCTACTGCAGCAGCTCAGTTAAACATTGGACAGGCTTAAACAACAAAGTTATTTTTCTAAATCTAAACTCTATTTCCTTGTCCCTACACTGCCCTGAGTGCTCTCCTCTGAACACACTTCATGTCCAATGTAGCACTTCACTGCAAAACTCTCAGAGGGACTCTCCCTCAGGTGGAGAAAGTGAGAGGATCATCTCTTCATTCTAGACAGAATACTGTAGTGTAAACATCTAAATCTGTTTTAAAGATGTGATGTTTTAAGCCATCTTTTTACCCATCTTGGTCTAGTGTATTTCAAACTAAGTTCAGGATTTTATATTTAGCCCCATTGAATTTCACTATGTTTCGTTTGGCCCTCTGACTTTTCCTTCCTCACCCAATGGGTCATTCTTTGTCAATTATTTTCCTTATTGGTGTCATGATACAACAACACGATGAAAATCCAATGCCAAGGTCTTTGCGAATCATAATTGTGCAATCCCAATGTCTTCTGCACATTTGAGAATCATGCCTTCTCTATATTCAGCTGAGTCATTATTACAAATGTTGAAAAGGACAGAGCTGAGAATTAAGCTTAAAGAATGTGTGTGGTTGGACAGTGATTCATTAACTTTTAGATTTGGTTGTCCAGTCAGTCACTACTTCTCTAACTTGGGCTAGCAACCACCCATGTTTGTCAGCTTGTCTATGGAAGTCACAGCATACCAACTAAGTGTCTCGCTGAAATATATAAGGGACTCCTGATTACTGGGTATTCATTATCCCATTCCTGAAATTAAGTAGAGCAATGTGTTACTTATGATAGGCTAAGCCACAGTAACAAATAGACCCAAAAGCTTAATGGCTAAACACAATGGAATTTGAGTTGTAGTTTGGGTAACAACAATTCAGGGTACTAGGGGATCCAGATTCTCTCCACCTCGTTAATCTGCCATACTCCAGGGCCTTACTGTCATCTGCATCCAGCCACAGAAGAGGAAAGAGCATAAACAAGCACATGTGGGAAGTTTTTGTGGGACAGGTCTGAAGACGGCCTACCACTGCTGCTCGCTTAATCACAGAGCCACACCTAGCCAAATGGTAGGTAGAGAAACGGAAATGCTGTTTGGCTAAGTGCTTAAAAACGGGGAGAATGGAATAGGCAACTAACATAATCATGACACAAAATTATAATCACTAATAAATGGACCAGATACACATTCTTTCCTTTTAAAACCAAGTTTCTGCTCCTATCTATTGGGTCTAAATCTTTTTTCCATTATTCTCCATATAGTTGTCGGGCTACAACAACATAATGCAAATACAACACAAATAACAAAAATTTTTGGCAAACTGAAACTGTGAGTCTTGCAAAATAAGCAAGATTTCAAGATTAGGAAAACAGTTTTGGGGAACTGCCCTAATAACTTGCGAAGCCCTTGACAAATGAGGAAATGGCAGTGTTAGATCAGAGGAAAATTTATGAGGATGAGGAACAAAAAGACACTGCAAATGAAAATGATTTTAACCTCAAATGGGTAAGAGAGACACCTAGGAAAATTAACAAAAGCCTTAAATATTTTTGCCAAAGTTAAACTGTTTATGATTATGCTATGAAAGTCAAATCTTAATTGAATAATTTCATATTATATGATCTTACCATTTTATCAGAAAAATATGCATAATCCCCCCCCCCCCCGTCCTCCCCCAAAAAACCTAAAACGTAGCAGTGGATTGATCATTTTTGTTGTTGTTGTTGCTATTCTTAGAGTAAGCTGGTGGCCGTTGTCTAAGGTCCAACCCCTAAATGCTGGTTGCCCCAGAGCTCCGTCCTCTTCCTTTAGCATCTTCCCTTTCCTAAGTGGTCTCATGTAGTCCCTTGGCTTTAAACATCGTCTACATGCAGTTGCCTCTCAAATTTTTATCAGTGAACTTGGCCTTCAGATGTATTTCTTTGTACTTGATATTTCCACTTGGGTTTTTAATAGCCTCTCAGACTTAGGTGTCCAAAACCATACCTCTTCATTTCAAACCTCTTTCGCATGTTTTCCCTACTTTGCTCAGTAAATGGCCGTATCATTCAGTCACTTCCCAAGTCAAAAATCTTAAGCGTGATTCTTGATGCTATTTCCCCCCTCCTTTTTTCACCTCCCCCCACTCCAGTTCAAGCCGTTGTTTCTCATTCTAGTGTGTAGGACACAGCTCCCTGGCCCATGCTGGTATTATGAGCCTTGTGTTTCCTCCCACCCCCCCAACCCCCTACCCGCTGAGGCAGTTGGCGGAGGGGGGGGGGGGCTCTGAGCTCCAGGGAGACCTGTTGTTCACAATCTTAGCATTAGGAGCACGGAGTTCCAACCACCTGAGCCACCGGACTGGCCCCTTGATGCTTCTGATTCTACCCACTCCTACATCTAATAAATAGCAGTTTTGTGGGTTTATCTTCAAAATATATCCCGAGTCGACTCTACTCCATCTCCCCATACCACTTAGCTCAAGTGGTGACATTTCTCGCTAGGGCCCCTCTGGCAGCCTCCTAACTGGTGTTCCTACTCTCACTCTTGCCTTCATGGACATCCCATTTCTACATAGCAGCCATGGCCATCTTTTAAACATATAGATCAGATTGTGCCATTCCTCAGTGTAAATCCTTCTGATGGCTTCTTATCACATTTATTATAAAATCCAAACTCTTTCCCATAGCTTCATCTCTGATTTGTGCCCAAGTCTCGCACCTCATTTTAACACCCCATCCTCCTTGTTCACTCTCTGGCCATTGCATGGGCTGTCTTGTTGGCTCCCTCTTCAGGGTCTCTGCTATCCAGATCATTCTTTACTCCAGAGCATCGCTGCCTGACTTCTTCTTATCATCAAATTTCAGCTCAAAGGTCATATCCATAGAGGCCTTCTCCATCTCCCATCGAAGGCAGACCCTACCCTCCAGCCTTCTTTATTAGGTTATCCTACTTTTTTTCTTCATAGCAATGATCAGTATTACTAACTGCAACTATTTTGCTCATTTATGTATTTAAATTTTTTTTCTATCTTCCCTTAGACTAGAAACCCCAATGAGGGCAGGGATTTTGTCTAATTTGTTCATTGCTCTATCATCCTTGCCAGAGGCTGTCACATAATAGATGCTCACTAAATATTTGTCAACTAAATTGTTTTTTAAAATACAAGAAAATAACTTACTTTCCTAATTTTAAGTTTCGTTTTGCAGGGTAAAACCTTTTTTTTCATTATTTCATGTAAAATGTTAGGGTTTCCTTTACATGTGAATTTATTTATGTGGCCTTTTTTTATACCAATTATCTTTGAACAATGAAGATCTCCTGTCTTGTGTATTTCCTTCCCTGGCTAGACTAATAAACCCATGGAATAAAAAAGTGAGGGCAAGGCTGACATGATTTGTTCTTGCTTAACCCAAGCTGGGTCACAGTGACCAATCATTTTTCTTCAAGGGCACAGAAATACCCTTTCCCCTTTACAATCCATTCTAACATTGTGTCTGCAATCTGTTATGCTCACTGTTTTTTTTTGTTTTTGTTTTTTATTTTGTTTTTTCTTTTAGTTTTTTTAACGGAACTCTGTTTTCTGTCTCTAAGATTCCAACACCATTTTAAATATCTGCAGCTTCTCTAAGACCACAGATAAACATCAAAAGTCTCTTTCCTGGGTTTTCTAAGTACTCTGGCCTGTAATTCATCTGGGTCAAAGAGAGTTATGTTTAATTCAATTTAGGACACAAATAAAGATTCTCATTAGGGGGTAACAGCCACAGTGCAAGACAATTTGGCAACGCACTGATGTCACTGATTCACAGAATTAAGCAGATGCCTCATTAATGAGGAGGCCCTGATCCCTTTCAAAGAACAGGCTTCTATAATTCCTTGGGTTCTGAAAACCAGCCATCTGGGGCCGGAAAGTACTGTTGAAGGGTTCGAGGCCTACTTTAAAATTCTCTTCTATTTTGGCATGTGCCATGATCCTTTGGGGTCTGTGGGAATAGAAGGGAAAGTGAGAGGAAGATAGAGGACCCATCTTCCCCTTGCCACTTTACCATGGGGTGCTGAGAAGTGGGGTGCAGCCTGCTGGTGTAAGTAGGTCTGCCAGCAGGGCTCTGAGGTTAACTGGAGAGCACATGTCTTTCCTAAAGGGGTCAGCTGTTCCTCATATCTCCGGACTCTTGCCAAGCATAAAGATCTGAATGTTCATGTCGTAATGCCTGAGTTTTAGCTGCTGGCTCCAATTTATAAAGTGCCCCGTCAGCCAGACAACACATGCCCACGGGTCTTATCCATCCAGTAGTACCCAGGTTACCACCTCTGGCCTAAGGCACCAGGTAACAATTACAGGTGGGCAGACAAGAGATGCTGACTGTCAATTTCTTCAGTCATTATGACCAGAATGGGATGTGAACACAGATTCATTTCCTTCCTCGTCCAAAAGAGCCGTTTCTATTTTTTTTTGATATAGAAAATGCTGATTTTGACATGTTTTATTCAAATACCCGTTTCTATTTTATAGAGGTTAACAAGCAGGTGCAAAGTTTTTTTTAAATCAGTGTTGCAGGAAATCTTCATTTGAATGGCATTGAAGTTTCACAGAAAAAGCCTGAACTTCACAATGAGGAACTCATGTGGTCGTCATCTTAGGGCACAATTTTTGTGGGTGCTTTTCTTCCTAAGTAGGAAGACACTATGACTTTGTCTTCTACATGTTTGGGGCCCTCAAACTGGTACGTGGAATAGTACATGCATAGAGTAGGTGTTCAAAAATGTATTAATATTTTTGGCCACTTTCAACTTGCAAATTTCACTTTAAGAGACATTTAAAAACAAACAAACAAACAAACTGCTTGTGTAAAATACTCTATTCCCTTTGTTCCCCACAAAGACCAGGGAACAACCATGAATTAAAGTTGTATATGCCAGTAATTCTATAAAGATCACTTTCTTTAACCTTCAATGTGTCTGACAGGGAGACACAGGTGTTATTATCCTTGTACAGGTGTGGATACCGAGATTCAGAGAAAATAAACAGCTTATACAAAGTCAGCTTACAAATGGTATAGCTGGGATATAAACCCAGATCAAACGTAATTCTTCTCATTGTCATTTCCTGCGAGCCCCACCAAAAGAAGAGATTTGCACTGTATCTGTTTCCTAGAGGCCACCAAATGTCAGAAATAAAACTGACATGATCTTCAAAGATGGGATAAGCTGTTACACACTTGCTAAGGTGGGAGTATACTGAGGCAAAAGCAGCCTCGCAAAGAGCTTTGTTCAACGCTTGGATAACCTGGATCCCTATTTTCAAATACAACAGGCATTTGGGCTTTCAGGATTTTCCCATGCTCTAAAAACCAATTTATTATCTTCTCAACCTAAACTTCTATAGCGTAGATTCTAATTACTGGTGTCATCCAGTCACTCAAACTAGAAACTCTGCGATCATCTTTGATCCTTTTCCCTCCCTCCGATCTTATCAGTCACCAACACCTGCACAGTCTCCAGTTCTTTCCCATCTTTCTCCCCCTTGATTCATGGCTTTATCCTCACTCCCCGGAACATTTTAACAACCCCTCCCTCAGCCCCTCATGCCTGCACTTCCCATTTGATCCAGTTTAGATTCCATGGGCTATCACTAAAATCATGGCCTTCCCCCTCCCCCACCCAGTTACTGTTAAGTCCCTCACCCCTCTCCTTAGCTTTTGTAAGGACTTGGCATAATCTCAACCCTGGTTACATCTCACATTCTTACTACATTTACCTGCACCCAGAAGCTGAGCTTGGGTAGGAAAAACCGCTCATCCTTGCTGACTGTTCTCAATGAATCTCAAAGCACAGTGGGTCCTCCGTGCAGCCTAGCAATTATAACATATTCCTTTGATCAACTCACTTCCCAACTCTCCTGGACAGGCATTTGTCCAGCTCTGTCCTCTAACCTCCAGTGCCCCCCACGGCCCATTATTCTCACTGGATGACCCTGCTTATGATTTCACTGAGAAAAAGAAACAATCAGAAGAGGCATTCCTCATCCTCTCACTGCTAGCTCATCAGCCTAACTGATCTCCTTGTGTCTGCCCTGCCCCCAGCTCCCTCCAGTCAAGTTCCTGCACACTAGTGATTACATGATCGCTCACTCAGAATAAAATCCAAACTCTTTACCCTAACCTGAAGGCCTTCCACAGCCTACTCACCTGCAGGTCTCTGGTTTCATCTCCCTGGCTCTCTCTCTGACTCTCTCTGCTCTACCCATACTGATGTCACTTTCTCTCCAACACTTGGAGCACATTCCCACCTCAGGATCTTTGCACCTGATGCTCTGTCGCTGGAGTGCTCTTCCCCCAAAGATATACATGGTTTGCTCTCTCATTGCTTGGCTCAAAGTGCCTTTGCCATAACTACAGCGGCGCCTCCACACTTTGTCACTGCTCATATCCTGCTTCGTTTTTGCCCTTAGCATTAATCACCCTGACATATTATTCATCTATTTGTTTATTGCCCGTCACCTCCTACAAGAATGTAAGCTCCCTGACAGCAGGGCGTCTGTGTGTTTTGTTCCTAATGTACCCTTGATGTCTGGCACAGTGTCCAAAACACGTTAAGTGCTTGATAAGTATTTGTTGCGTGAGTACATGAACAGATGAATGAATGGCCTCTCATATGCTACAGTCTACAGCCCAAAGTTCTTAGCCTGGCATTCAAGGCCCTTGAGGACCTGCTCCAAACCATCCTTTAGGCATCATCCCTGCTCCTTCCACTTTCCACTGTCCTTTCCTGGGCCCCAAATCCAGATTACCTCCCTTCTTTCTGTTCTAACAGGTCCATGCTCTCCATGATTTCATGTTATTTCCTCTCTGGGATGCCCTTTCTTCCTTCCTTCCTTCCTTCCTTCCTTCCTTCCTTCCTTCCTTCCTCCCTCCCTCCCTCCCTCCCTCCCTCCCTCTCTCCCTCTCTCCCTCTCTCTCTCTCTCTCTCTCTCTCTCTCTCTCTCTCTCTCTTTCTCTCTTTCTCTCTTTCTCTCTTTCTTTCGCAAAATCTTCCTTCCTTGTTTGAGAAATTTTGTTTATTACTCAAGGCCCGGTATCAACTTCTCTGTAAAACCATCCTGACCCTTGCAGACGGAACAGTGGGATGACTTCCGTGTTCCCACAGAGGCTAACATGGCGCTTTTCAGCTGCCAGGAGGGAATCTACTGCTCCCTTAACCCACGTTAATGGCTAGCACTCTCCCTCTCTCTGCCCTAAACTTAATCCAAGCTATTTGAGGTCAGCAGATCATCTCACTTCCTCTCATTCTTCCATTTCTGGGTTTTCATGTGTTTGGGGGAAAACAAGTTATTCTTTTCACAAAAATGGCTGAAGAGCATTTTAGACACCGTGGTTACCTCTCTGTTCACATACAGACAGGAAAGTGACACCCCTTGAGCATGACAGGACTTTCTGTGAGTGTTTATTAAACAAATTCAAATTTCTCTCCACATCTACAGAAATAGAAACATCCCCAAATGTTCACCACTGCAAAGGGTGGACCAAATAAGGGGAGGATCTCTGGGCCGGAGACCTGCTAACTTTATAGTTCAGGGAGGAGAGGCTTGGATTATAAATGTGTGACATTAGTGAGGAGGTAGGGTTACAAAAGGAGAAAGAAACCAGAGCATGACAAATAAGGACCCAGTATAGAGGAATATATAAACCCAGGCTCATCCTGCCAGATACCATTTTTCTCCTTTCCAAATTTCACCCTGCTGTTTTAAATGGACACCGGGACAGCACAGAGGCTGTGATTTTCACCTAGGAAGATCTACAACGTAAGGAAGTGGTGGGCAGGGAATAAACACATATAGTGTATTTACCCCCAGAGTCCGGGTTTAAACAAACTGCAAGGAGGTAGTAAAAATAAATCGACAGAAGAGTGTGGCTTCCAAGCAATGCAGTCCTCAAAGAAAGACTTTTTTTTTCTTGAGTGTGTTTTTCTAGGATCCATCAGCTCCAAGTGAAGGAGTTGTTTCAATCTAGTTGTGGAGGGCGCAGCTCACTGTGGCCCGTGTGGGCATCGAACCGGCAATCTTGTTGTAAGAGCACTGCGCTCTAACCAACTGAGCTAACCAGCTGCCCCAGTCCTCAAGATTTTTAAGATGTCAACCATCCCCCCTCACTGCCCACACTGCACAAAGTGATCAGGCCCCTGCCAAGAAATTGTGGCTTTGATACAGGTGTGCCCCTGCACCGCTGGGACCCACACAAAGCCTGGCAGGCAGAGATGGCACTCAGAAACCACATCACAGACAAAGCACTTAAAAAGCTAACCATTTCCTCCAAAGGAGCAACATTATAATTGGGTGATGAGTTCTTCATAGGAATTGACGAAATACAGATCCTAGGAAATAAACAAAGATATGACACACGAGCAGCACCTTATCTAACCATCTCTTCAATCATTTAAAATTGTTAAAGTCTTTTAAAATGGGCAATAATGTACTGTGCCTGTAATACTCCACCAGTGTCCAACAAGGGTCTTGGGTGGGGGTACACATGTTTTGAATGAAGGAGGAAGTGGAATATTTAAATACAAGTAAAAAAGGATAACAAACCTACAGCACACATGTCCTCTCAATCAGTCGTTCTCAAATTTTTTGGTTCAAATACTCCTTTATATTTTTAAAAAATGATTGGAGATGTCCGAGAGCTGTTGTTTATGTGGTTATAACTACTGGAGTTACTGTATGGAATTTTTAAGACAACATTTTTTATTAATTCATCTAAAAATAACAATAAATCTGTTTGATGTTAACATAAATATATTTTTTATGAAAAATAACAAGTTTCCAAAATGAGAAATAGTTTTCAAAACAAAACAAAGAGTGAGAAGAGCACTGTTTTACATTTTTGCAAAACTCCTTAATGTGTGGCTTAGTAGAAGACAACTAGATTCTCATATTGTCTGCATTCAATCTGTTTTGATATCACGTGTCTGCTTCTGGAAAACTCCCATGTATACATACTCGTGAGAGAAGAGAATGAGAGTGAAAAAGGCAAATATTCTGTTAGTATTAGCACGAAAGTAGTTTTGATCTCAAGGGCATCCTGAAAGGTCTTGGAGACCTCCAGGGGTGTCCAGCCCACACCGTTAGAACCACTGTTCCAGATTGATAGGCTAGCTAAAATAAATATCAAGCATTTGCTTGGCTTACGAAGCGTTTACATGGCTTGCCTTCTTGGTATGTGAAGCAGCAGAATTTATAAAATTGGCCCATTTCCTCCTCCCTGATGAAATGCTCTTGTATAATTTGGGGAATTTGTGAATATAATGGGAGAGTCACTGTGGGGACAGCGCCAGGAGTGCAGTTTCCAGGCTCTCGGCCTCACATAGAAAAGGTGCTGGCTCAGGTAGTAAATGGCCATCGACTGTGATTGGATGGCCATCAGCTGTGGCTAGTTGGCCGTCAGCTGTAACCAGTGAGCCATTGGCCACAATTATAACTGCCATGGCTACACTAGCAGAAAATGGGAAGCTAGCAAGAAGATGGTGGCTGAGCTAGCAAGAGTGGATTGCAGTTAGCATGGCGGGGTGTGGCCAGTGTGACTCCTGCTTCCTGTGTCTCCAACCCAGCCGCCAGCGAGAATATAATGGTGTGACTCCCCTACCTATGGCTCTGTGGGTGTTCCTTTTTGGCCTCACCATGTCCTGCGTTCTTATGTGGGGAGCAGGAGTTGAGACCCCGCATGTCACCCTGCATGACAGTCACTTCCATGATAATAGGTTATGTATATGGCACAGTTGACTTTAAGAATGGGAGACTATTCTGGGTGGACCTAACCTAATCAAGTGAACTCTTAAAAGGGATGGGCATTTCTTGAATCATAGATTGAAGTGTGAGATTTCATGTAATTGAACACCAGCAAAATTCTCCATTGCTGGCTTTGAAGGTGGAGGGGGTCATGTGGCAAGAAATGCAGGCAGCGTCCAGCATCTTAGACTGGCCCTTGGCTGGTCGTCAGCAAGGAAACGGGGACCTTGGTCCTACAACCACAAGGAACTGAATTCAGCCAAGAACCTGAATGAGCTTAAAAGGATTTTTCCTCAGAGACTCCAGAAAGGAATGCAGCCTGGCACCCTGACATCCTCATTGAGCCTGGGTACCCTGAGCAGAGAACCTAGTCATGCCATAGCTGAACTTCAGAACTACGGAACTGTGAGGTGATGAGTGAGTATTGTTTTAAGCTGCTAAATTTGTGGTAATTTGTTATACAGCAACAGAAAACGAATTCAGTATGTATTATTTTAAATTTACTTTTAAATTACACAAATAATCATAAATACATCCTCCTTGTGAAGAATAAAAACATCATTGAGAGATTAAAGTTCCCTTTGTCCTCCCGATCCCCATCATAGCCAATCTTGAGCCCCTCCCGATCCCCTTTTCCCAGGGGTATAAATATCCCCTTTGCTGGGTATGAATCCTTCCACCAGACCTTTTTCTATGCATATATATGTACCAACAGAAAATATACAGTACTGCTGTGGTTTATGTGTTTTCCTTATTTTAACTTTAGAACACTATTGGGATGAACGCTATAACTGGCCCAGGTCTCCTAAAAATAAAACAACAGAAGTCCACATCGATGTTCTAGCGCAGTTTCCCTATGTACTGTGGAGGCATTTGAACCACTCTTGCTCTTAGATCTTAGCATAAATAGAAATATAGTTTAGAGGTTGTTCCGGAGGATGGGGTTCCAGGAGCTGACAAGCATTTAGAGTCAGGGCTGACTTCACGTTTCTGGTTTTTGACCTCTCTCGCTCAGGTTATTCACAGCTAGGTTAGGACGAACCTGCTCAATTGTGGGCTCAAATCCAAGCCACCAGGGAAACATTGGTGGCTCATGTGTCCCAAAGTTCCCCTTAATGGCCATCTTGTCCCTGCCTTTATCCACCACTGGAAAATCAGGGAACTTCTGAAGATTTTTTTTGAAGAATTGCTGAGTCTCTCTTGATTTAAAGAACAATGAATAGGTGTGATCTTTTCAGAAACAAACCTATGGCATATACCTATATTACCTTCAGGAGACAGGATGAAATCTCCTTTGACAGTGGACCACAGCGCCAGTGTGGGTATGGTGGTGCCTTGCCCAAAGAATAACACCCCCACTTAGCTTCTGATGAATCTGTCAGTAGCAAGTTTTCCAAGGTGGCTTTAATGATAGGCTCTCAGAAAGAAGCTCTTTCTTCAAGCAAGTTTGTCCTCCATACTCAGAGCAGATGGGCCATAGCCTCTATATAGAAAGTGTGCACATTCTGCATTTTTGTAATGAAGGAGACATTAGCAGTGGCCAGTGGCAATGTCCTTTCTGCTTTGCTAAGGTCACCTCACCTTGTGCTCCCCTGACATCACAGTAGCCCTGACATTTTATAACAGCACAGATATGCTGCTTTTTTGCCTTTTGTGATGTTGAGTTTGCCAGGAAAGCTCTGGCTGCCCACTTGTTCTGGGTGGGCAGGAAACCTCACCAGTGCATAAATCCTTGGAGGGAGCGTGCTTATATACACATATAAGTGTATGTAACAGGACATACACTTCCCGCCTCCTTGAAAAGGCTGTGCCCACCCACCCACACCTCTGATCCATGGATTTTCCATACCTCCTAGCTATTCAGGTAGGAGCATCCCACAACTGCCCAGGTGTTTGGTATGGAACTCGGCTCAGTGGGATTCCTTTGGAAAAGGGATCCAGGCATGGAGCTGCAGCTGGTTCTCCTCTGTACTTTTGTGTCTATGTGAGCATACCTTTCTGTTCCCTTTTCTGAAGAAATCTTCAAGTGAATACAATGCCCAAGGTTCACCCAAGGGAAGAAACGTGCTTTGGGCAGTTACAGACGGGTTTGAGTGAGTCTTGAAACTGGTTCAGGGCCACTGAGTACAGCTTCTAAAGGTGACTGCAGAGAATGGAAATACCCGGAACTTTCCTTCCATAGAGTCAACTTGCCTTAGGTGAGGAGGGAGGGAGAACAGTGCCCCCAAAGTGGGCGGCCAACGCTGGGGACTTCGTGGTATATTCGGTCTGTTAAGTTAAAATGGGGGTGAGGGCTCTCCTGTTTCGCCACGCTGGGGGTTTTCAGAGTTGGGTTTTTGTGACGAGACCTGGGTCTGGGGGACCGGCGGCGGAATGAGAGCCAGAGCAGCCAGGAGGGTGGCCCCGGCGGGACGAGGGCGGAGCGGGCGGCGCTGCGCTGACGGCCGCGGCAGAAAGGGGGCGGCCGCTCCCATTTCCTCCTCGGCGCCTCGGCCGGAGCGGCTCCCGGGTGTCGGCTGCGGCCCCCGGACGGTGCGGAGCGGTGACCGGCGGGCTCCGGCCGCCCCTCCCACTCGTCCCGAAGCCCGCGCGCCGTTCGCGGTCCGGCTGCGGGCATGGACGCGGCGCTGAAGCGGAGCCGCTCGGAGGAGCCGGCGGAGCTGCCGCAGTCGGCCCGGGACTTGGAGGAGGAGGCGGAGGAAGAGGGGATGGAGCCGGGGCTGGAGGAGGAGGAAGAGGTGGATCCCCGGATTCAGGTAGGACGCGCGGGGGGCGCCCGGGTGCCGGCCGGGCGAGGGCGGGGATCGGCCTCCGCACTTCCACGCGCCTCGCAGCCCCAGTGCCTGCCGTCCGGGGGGGGGGTGCCGGCGACGGGGGTCCGGGGGCGAGAAGAGAGGGGCTGAGGACTGTTTCCCTGGGTTCATCCGGAGGCTGCCGCGCCCTCGTGGATGCGGCCTGAATATACGACGGGGATCCCCCCGCAGACCGCGGCAGAATCGGGGGTCGCTGCAGCGTGCCCAGCGCTCGGGCCCATGTGCAACAAAGGGAGAAAGGGGGCGGGGGCGCCACGCGGGGATCGGGTACCCCGGGTACCCCGGCCGGGCTCGCCGCACCGCGGGCCTCGCTCGGCCTCCTGGCCCCGGTGGAGGGGTCGGCGCCGGTGGGCGTTGTCCGCCCCTGCGGCGTGGGCTGGCCCCGGGGCCCTGGGCTCCGAGTCCTCACCTGCGTGCGGGAGGTGCCCGGCTTGAGCCACCCTTCCTCTCCTTTCATTGTAACCAGACTGAAGGGTGTGTTTTTTTTTCTTTTTGTCACTACTGATTCAACCCTCCACTTGGCCGCAAATGATTCAAAACCTAGCTTTTCCTTGTTTATGAGGTCGCTGTGAGCAGAAATCAGGAACCACTGATGCGCAAAGCTGACACGGGGAGAAGGCGAGGGGATTGGCCTGGACCTCTGCACCTCCATTTCTAAGGGAGATGATTAAAAAACAATTTCCAAGCTGAGATCTAGGGTTGACCGCTTAACCTTTTCACCCTCTAAGCAAAAAGCAGAAGTCCAAGACTCGTTTTTCCTACCTTCCCATAAATCATGCATACACACACGTATGTGTGTGTGTGTCTGTGTGTGTGTGTACACAATATATATTACCTTTAAGTATGCTTTCAATTGCTGGAACCCGCCCTAATTGGTTTTTCAGTGCACAGGTCAATTAAAAGCTCATTTAATTCAGCTGTTGCAGTTTAAATGAATTGTTTTGGCAGATTGGCAAGATAAAAGATCAGGTGGAAAAAATCTTGTATCAGAAAATTTATTAATTAAATTAATCAGTTTGGACTAGTATCTTGTTTTGTTGGTACAGGAATTCTGTTAACAAGATCTTTTGTTTGCAGAGTAAAATGAGTTGACTTCATGATGGGTACTTTTTATAAAATTTTAGTTTGTAAATGTTTATTTAAAGGTAGTTTTTTTAAAGCTAGTGTTTTTGTTTGTTTTTTTTTTAAACACCTAGGGAGATTGAATAATTGGCAGTTTGAAAAGATTTTCATCTCTCTACAAAAATACTCAACCACCAATGAGTTAATGCCAGTATTCTGCCCTTGATTTAAATCATCTCACTAGGTTTATACTTTTGGCTTGGCTTTGTTTCTTTTCGTTTCTGCAAAGTTCTTGCTGTAAGGCAGAACGTACTATTTTGATATCAGCCCTTAAACGATTTATAACAAGTGGGCTTACCTGAAGGCACAAACCTGGAATAAATATTTAATTAACCTCCTTAGAAAATCCCTGTGACTGTATGACATTTTCAAAAGGGACACCATCAAGACAAAGGCTTCAGAAATGCTGACATTCATTTCTCTTCTAGCCAAGGCTCAACTCTTTTTCTTGAGAATACTGACACTTCCCTCTTTCCAAATTGTGCTGGAGTAGTTTTGCAGGTCATGGGCTGAGTCAGTTGGAAACAAAAGACAAATCCCTTAAATCTTTTTTCTGCCTCTTTCCTTTGTTAGGGAGAACTGGAGAAGTTAAATCAATCCACGGATGACATCAACAGACGGGAGACTGAACTTGAGGTACTGAAGGCCAGGTTCCTGTTCTTGGTGAACTGGTGTCTATCCTGCTGACACCAGAATGGTTAATTTTGTTTTAATAGTTGGAGGGTGATTGCTGGTGTCCCCTCCTCCAGTTGAGCAACAGCCTGCTGTCTGACAGAATAAACTATAAGGCTGAGCCCAGCTTGTGGGTGGAACACATGTGGATCCAATTTCACATGTTGTTTTTTATTATGGAAGCTCTGTGGGGCCAAAACCAAGGGCTTTACACATGCCTAAGCCCTGAAGCTAATGTGTCTGTGGAAAAGCTAAAAGAACTAAGATGAAAATGAGCTGAACTCTTTAATGGAGAAGAATACATGAGGTCACAAAATCTCTTCAATATTTTAGGGCAGTTCCTCACATTGTACTTGGAAACATTGTATGTTTGCTCAGACTTAAAACCTTTTTTTTTTTTTTTTGACTCTCCTACTCTAATAATTCACCCCCTTCTACTTCCCTGCTCATTTCTTTATTGTCTGCTTGTGTGTAGAATATAATTATCTTAATGGTAAGCAAAAGCTATTTAGACTGGGAAGGGCTTTCCTGCTGGGAAGAATCTTGGGAGACAAAAGTTGATTTGAATTTCATGGGCATCTTCCAACCTGTGTGTAAACAGATTAGTATTCTTCACAGCTACCAATTAGTCCCCATTCCTTTTCAGTAGTGGTTGGTTTTACCATCAATCAGCAAATTTGAATATCCTCCGCATATATCTGAGAGCCTGTGAATGACTGTCAGAGAGCTGAAGGAATGCAGGGAGCTGTTGGGAGGACCTGTTTCTGTAGCAGGAGAAATAGCAGAGAAGGTCAGTGGAAAGGGCAGGAAACATCTGGTCCCTAAGAGTGAGGATGCAGGAGATAGAAATGTAACCTACCAGCAATACACTGGCAAGCTTGATTTCTGACTGCATGCCATGCAGAGGCTTGGGGGGGGGGGGAGGGGGAGGTACCAAATCTGGATGTGGGTGTGGGGATTAAAAGCTTGTTTTCTGAGCTTTGTGTGAAGGGTTATCGCCAACCCCTGTAGTCCGATTGTGGGTATCTGTGAACACTGGCTGCCCTTCTTTCCCAAGTGAAGTAAAATCTGCATGTTTATTTAAATTTTTTTCACTTATGATGAATCCAATCTCGTTGTTGGGCAATTGAAATCTCTCAGAATCTCAGATCTGTAATACATTAAACAACAACAAAAACCCTACCGTTTCTATAGGGATTTAGAGTTTACAAAGTGTTTTTACAAGGTTTATCTCATTCTCTCCTGTCAAAACAACCTGGAGTTGTGCTGTCCAGTGTCGCAGCCTCTGGCCACATTTGGCTATTTGAATTTAGATTAAATTAATTAAAATTAAATAAGATTAAAAATTCAGTTCTTTAGTCACAGTAGCTATGTTTTAAGAGCTTAGGAGCTACTGTATTGGACAGCGCAGAGAGCACTTCCGTTACTGTAGAAAGTTCTGGATAGCACAGGCCTGGAAAGTAGGGAAGGCTGGGACTACCTCTTCTCCAGGTAAGGACGGAGGTACGTACAGCACCCTCATGGTTCAACGACACGGCAGAGCCAGATCCTTTTCCACATCCCCTCCAGCTCTCATGTTCTGCTATCCCACGTCTTAAGACAAGTTGGAAATAGTCTTTTTTGCAAAGGACTGATTGATTTATTCATTCAGCAAATATTTGTCTGCCTACTCTAAGCCAGCCACTGTTCTGGTACCGCTTACTTACTTTCTGAGGGTAAAATGGTTTCATCTGTTAAACTCTTTTTAACCCTGATTTCCAAATCCCTTTTCTGAATATACTTAGGTATTTGTGTGTCACAGGAAGCCACAGGACAGGTGTTTCCTGCCTTGCTCTGGGGAGCACTTGGCAGTAACAAAGAGAGGTAGTCCGAGCTAGCCTATGTTGCTGGCTGACCTTTTCGTTATTATAACCAAGGTGGACTCAGGAATATAACTATGCAAGCTATGGAAGTAACTAAAAGTTCTCTAGTAGCCCCTTAAAGTAGAAAGAAACAGCTGAAATTAAATCTATTTTCATTTAACCCAGAATGTCCCAGAGAGTAAAATTTTAACATGGAATCAATATAAAAATCATTGAGGTATTTTACAGCTATTTTTATATTAAGTCTTCAAAATCTTGTGCATATTTTACACCTAGAGCACATCTCAGTTTGGGCTGGCCACTCCGGAGCTGCATGTGGACCAGGCAGCCCGGGTCTCATAGGTGTTTCCTGTCAGTCTCACCAAGGAGGGTGGGATTTCACCTTCAGTGCAGGCTGTCTGGATGCTTGTCGTGCTGCTGCAGCTGGAGGAGAGGATGGGGTCTGTATGTCTGTGGTGGGCTGTGTTCCTTCAGTGAAGCTCTGGGCACCCCGCCTCTGGGCCACTGCAGACATCTAGGTGAACAAGATAAACACGGGTCTTACCCTTGGGGAGTTTACATTTGGGTTGGGGGTGAGGAGTGGAGAGGTGGCTGATAATTACTGATGTAATAACTACAATGAAAGAGCGATGTGACGGAGGCTGTAGGAGAGGAGTCACCTGTAGACACCTGAGCAGAAGCCTGCAGAAGGAGAGAGTCCATGTGCAAAGAGGAGCAGATGGCGTGAGCAGTAGGGGTGGTGGAGCGGAGTGTGCCAAATGATGTGGGACAGGAAACAGCCATTTTAATATTCAGTTCATTCTCCTTATTCCTGGTAGTTGTTTTCTGTAAAGTCACCGTGAAGATGGAGTTAGTGAATGCCGAACCATAGCTCCCGGGGGGAAGTGTGATCCTAACCCTATATTTAGGCACTGGCAAACCTTGGGCTGACAACATTTTTGTCAGCTGATCAACACATAACCTTGTTTTATGTGTGTTTCTGTTTAAAGACACCTTATTTGATATGTCTATTAAATTATTAATGTTGAACTCACGGGCAACTGCACAATGGCTCATGCCTGGATGAAGCCTATTTAACACATGTGTGACCTCCGTAAGGCCCGTCACAGCCTTGTAGGGCTTCGGAACACTAGACAGCACGTCAGCACTAGGCTTGGAGGCCACTTGAAATGGCAGAATCACCAACACAAAGCACAGAAGTGCAAAAACCGTGGCACTAAATGAACCGTGTGAAGGACACTTGGTTACCGTAGAAGAGCTGAAACAAGAAGGCAGAGTGTCTCTTTACTTGACCACAGCTGGGAATATGCCCGTTGGGCAACTCACAGTTTTTGCCACTCAGTTCATATCCACAAATGACTATAGAAGCGCCTTGAGTATTGATTTTTGAGTTCTGAATAAAATTTATCTGAAATAATGAGGATTGACAGATAATTTTGGAGCCTTTAGAGGAGGGCCTTTTGCTATCTGCATTTCCTTTCCCCTTTGCTTTTTGATTATGATGTGGCATGTCCAGCACCCCTCCTGACTTTGACTCTGATTAAAGTGAATTGGTGGCCAGGTTTGGGGTGGCTGCTACTTTGCTCATAGAACATGGCACAGTTGTCTCTGGGCAGCTGCAGGCCGAGGTGCAGGCCTGGATTTGCCTTTTGTATCCCATTCCGTGTTTCAGCTGTTTAAATTGGAGATTACCAAGAGGCCTCTGGATGCCAGCCACCTGTATGTCGTCAGTTGGATGTCTGCCTCTTCCTGCAACCTTGCTTTGCCTCTGACCTTGTTTGAACAGGGCTGTCTCCCCTTTGCATTTTGATTTATATCAAGAGGGCCAGGCTTTTCAAGCTGTTGAAGGGAGTAACCTTTTAACCAGAGAGGCCCTTGAATATAAGCCTGCTATTTCAGATTATTAAGAAAGTAAATGTATTTTCCCACAGAAACATCCTTGAGTATTTATTGAGCACTTGCTGTGTGCTAAGGACAGTTTAAGATGATGATGAGACAGCAGTGAAGAGAATGGACAGAACTCCCTGTCCTCCTGATGCTTACATTATGGAGAGAGAGGAAATTCAATAAACAATTAAAATACGTAAGAGGTTTACATGGTGGAATGTGCTAAGGAGAAAAGCAAGGCAGGAAGGGGCCTTGGCACTGTGGGTATTTGCGGGTAAGAGGAGGGAGGGAAATGCAGTGTTACTTATAGTGGGTGGAGCATATCTGGAGAGAGTGAGCCTCTGGGTCATGTGGGGGAACAGCATTACAGCCAGAGGGAACAGCCAGTGCTAAGCTGAGAGCGGGGCCTGGCCTGGCTAAGAACCAGCAAGGGGGAATGGTGTGCTGGGGGGTGGGATGAGTGATGGATAGAGGAGGAAAGAAATAGGTCATTACAGGTGTAACAGCCCTACCAGCTGAGGCAATGCAAGGGAGTGTGCTGATGTAATTTTATAACCCATATTACATGAGCTATCTTTTTTCAAATGTTTGTTAAAAAAAGATGCAGTACAGAAAATTTCTAAATTTCGTTGTAATCCAGATTTGCAGCATTCCATGCCAATTGTTATTATTTTAACCGTGATGTGTAGTGTTTTCATTATTTCCCTTACTTGCTTTGAAGGTGGCCCATTCTAGGGCACTGAAATGGTCAGAGAGAGGAGGAGGAAGAGAAGGACGGAGGACGCAGACCTAGTTATGCACATCTACAGCTTTTCTGGCTCAGAGTAATCAAAAACTGCCTTTTCAGCCTACTCTGCCCCAGGGAGACAAAGTAGTTAGTTGTAAATCTCTGTGTCCTTTCCCTTACTTCTTGGGTGGGATGTTTTCTGGGCAGATTGTTAGAGCAGGTTGAAAAAGCATTTGCTTCTAGACATCTGTGATCCCCTACATCCAGAATCTGCTTTTTCCTCCTTCCGGAAACCAGCAAACATTTTGTCTTAAAAAAGATAGTTTTGAGCTTGGAAACTCGGGAGGTGGGGGTGAATTGGAAGCAATCTGGCCTCTCTTTAATTAATTATTAACGCAAATCGGGGAAGATGGAAATTCTTTTCTGAAAGGATAGTGTTGTCATACCTTAGCACTTTGTCCTTGAAGACAAGCATGTGTTTGTGTGTGTGTGTGTGTGTGTGTGTGTGTGTATGCACATGAGGGAAAGACCCTATAAGACTTGAGTTGTGTTTTGAAGAAAGCGCTAGGGAATGTTTGGGGGGCTGGTGGAGTGAGGGGCCGGGTAACTGTTCCCTGAAGCTGGTACCAAATTCCAGGCCGGGTGGCAGGCTGCCTGGTCCGGGCTGCGAGGGGCCCTGACCTCTTTGTACCCAGGTGAAATCTGGTTCAAGTAAACATTGGCCTGAAAGCATTCATGTCACAACCACTGAGCCCCTCCTGTGGGCTGAGTCTTGTGTGGGGCCTGCAACTAAACCTCAGGCACGATCCCTGCCCTCAAGGAGCTTGCTGACTCCTGGATTCCAGCCTGTAGTTATAGAGTAAGAGGGCCATGCAGGACTCTTCAGGAAGCCAGGGAGGCTTTGTGGAATAGGGGGCATCGGAACTGAGGCCTGGAGACCCAGGTCGTTGGAGAGGGTCAGTAAACATCCTGAGTAGCCTGGAGGTGGAGGAGGAAGAGAGCTGACAGTACAGACATCACCTGCAGCTTGTGCAATATGGGGAGAGAGAGGAGAGCACTGTGGTTATGCTTTGGCCATTGGCTGGTGGTAAAGACAAACACACTTGAGTCTTTACTGGGTGCCTCTGGGTGACTTGAGCTGGGGCACCAGCTGCTGTCCCTACAGCTCTGACCTGAAATTGGGCCATCAGAATGGTAGGACTTGGGGCTTTCTATTTCAGTGATAGTCCACCCACACTGCTGCTGGGATGTCAAAGGGACAATAACTTTTGACCCAGCAATTGTACTTATAAGAATTTATCCTAAGGGAATAACTGGGCAAGGAGGTAGGTCCGATAGTGTTCATTGCAGCATTGTTTAAAAATGTTGGGAAATTATAAATCTAAATGACTGTCAACAGGGGGTGTGTTAAATACATGAATACAGTGCATGCGCAATGGTTGATAGAATCTAGGACTTATATTGATGACACAGCTTGTTATTAAGATAGAAAGACATCTAAATGGGAAAAAGCAGATGCCAAAAGAGCAAGTGGTATGGCGCTCTTCTTTAAAATATGTCTGTGTGCATAAAAATGCCTGGAAAAGATGACACACCAACTGTTCTCTCTGGGAGGTGATGCTTATTGTCTTTGTACTTTTCTGTTATTTTCTGAATTATTTGCACAGAATTTGTATTACTTTCTAGTCAGAGAGGAAAAAGAAAACCCCAAAACCCAAAGCCATAGGGAAGGGGTGGGTGAAGGGAAGACTGGTCTTGGCATAAGGTGACAGCTGATGGCATTGGGTTAGGATCTGACGTCTGCTGATTTAGGGACGCTTGGCCCCTTGGAGCCCGAGTCTCGTCATCTGTGAATTGGGGGGTTGTGCTACTTGCCCATGTCCCTAGGTGGCCTGGAGGATAAGAGGAGATACTGTGTGAGGAGGTGCTCTGGTAGCTACACAGTCTGGGTGAAGGAGAGGTCTCCTGTGTGTGGGGCTGGCAGGGAGTGTCTAGGTCCGCTGGGTGCCAGATGCAGAAAAGGCTCTGATGAGATGTCCATTGGAGCCAGGCCCACCACGAGGTTTGGTGATGGCTCCACTCTCCTTGCCTAGGCCCTGCCATAATGTTTCTTTGGGCAAGGTGCCAGGGAGAGGGCTTGGACAGGCCAAGATTATGGGGGGATGGTCTTGGCAGTCACTGGACCCACAGGGTTTTGCTCTGTGGCTGGTCTGCTGGGATGTGGAAATCACTTTGTTTCCCTGAGTGAACCTTGCATTGTTAGGGTGTGTTTTCTCCTGGGATTTGCTAGGTGCTCAGTTAAGTGTTTGGATGAATACCAACAGGTTGCCCCTTCTTGGCTATGTGACCTTGGGCAATTTACTTGATGTCTCTGGACCTCAGTTTCCTCATCCCAGTGATGGTGCAAAGTAAGCCGTCAAATGTCATTGCTGCTGTTATTGGAGCAGGGTGGGTGAGGGCTGCAGTGTGGTGGGTACTTGCAGGAATGGTTTTTTTGTATCCATCCTGGAATGTCATTCCAGCCTGTTTTTTGTCTCCTAACTCCCCTTCAATAATAATGCGTGCTTATGATGAGAGACAATAATAATGAGTGCCTACTATGTTCCAGGTCCTTTTCTAAGCTCTTCACATCCATAAACTTGCTGAAGCTTCAGGACACCTTTATGAGACAGACATTTATCACTCCCATTTTGCTGATAACGAAACTGGGGCATAGAGTTCAAGTGTCTTGTTCTAGAGCTCTTGCTCCACTTGAGCTCTGTGGACATTGTGGTCTAGATAATTCTGTTTTGGGGGAGGGGGACTGTCCTGGGCATCGTAGGATGTTTAGCAGCATCTTGGGACCAGTCACAGCACCCCCTGCCCCATTGTAACAACCAAGCATATCAACAGACTTGCAAGTGTTCCTAGGGTGCAAAATTGCCTATGATTGTGAACCATTACTCTAGAGCAGTGCCATCAAAGTGTGGTCGCTGTACCAGCAGCCGCAGCACGAGGAACCAGTCAGCATTAGAACATCTTGGGCCCCACCCAGACCTACTGAATCAGGATCTCGGGGGTAGGGCCCGGGAGGCAGTCTTAACTTGCGCTCCCTGCCGCATGCACTTCCTAGCACCCTTACTGCCCTCTCCCGTATGCTCATCAGGCTGTATTATGGTCATTTATTACTTGTCTGGCTCTCCCACTATACGTGGCCCCTGGCGGGAGGGACTGGGCCTCCCCATCTGTGCGTCCCCAGCATCTCATGCAGTGTCTGCACACAGGGGTGTGATGAATGTGTTTGTGGTTAGAAGCCAGAGCCCTTGTGGACTCATAGCTCTTGGCATTGTCATATACTGTCCTGAAACGCAGGCAGGTCTCTCTTCTCCAGTGCCAGCTCTGGAATTTTATTCATTCCCACCCAGGCTGTTGTTAGGCACGGCCATTTCTGGGCACAATTGTGACATTCGGAAAGCATGACCTATGTCCCCCTTTCCCTCCCCAAAGTCCCTCCCTTACAGAGGGCTTAGCTCACAAAGGTCTCAGCGTTTGTCCTGCTTGGACATGTTAGCATTTTAAGAGTGGCCTTTCACATTAAAAAACGAAGGCATACGTGAATATGGACAAATGGCCATGGTCTATTTAGTGGAAGAAAATTATTGAGTATATACAACACTATGTAGAGTATATGTAAAACTGTATATATAGATATGTTTATATGAGAAAAAAACAGAACAGAGTGAGTTGTAGTGTGGTCTGCAGACTATGCTCTGTTCGTTTCCAGTGTTGGTGAAGTAAATGTAGAAACTGAGAGGAAGACTTTAGAAACGTTTTTTTCTGAATTATTTACAATGACCGTATTTTATCATTTTTATAGGCAGTGAATGGGGGTGGATAGAATGAATCACTATTTCTAAAAAGATGTCATTATGAATCAAATGAATTTGGGAGAAATGAAATGGAAGGAATTTTAGGAACTCTGAAGGCTGGTGGGGAAAAAATTTCAGATTGTTAGTCCCTGCCTTAATTGCTGATAAAGGTGGGTTTACTGTACAGTACTGTGAAGTACTGTATTGTTAAGCTCTCACTGTGGTAATTCATGGAGGGGTGAAAAGTGCTTTAAAGGCATTTTCGGATTGTCTGCAGCCAAGAAACCCTGAATTGTGAAATATAAAAAAATCACGAAGTTGTAATAGTGGAAAATATTCCAATGTTAAGAATATTTAGATATTCAAATTTAGTTACTATATGATTTTAAGTATTCGCATCACTTTCTAAATGGATAAAGACTTGTGGGCACAGGTCAGCACTTTTGCACAATCTCATTCACTTATAACCAACCACCTTAGCAAAACGAAACTAGTATGGGCTGTTGGCTAGAACATAGAAATAGCGTTCTAATTTCTAATATTGAAATGGACTCTATTGCCTTAAAAAAAATCGACGTGTCTTCGTTTTAAGCTGTAAAGTTCAATGAGATACATAATACATACACTTTTCTGGCCCCTCAGCTGGAATCCATCATAGGAATGTAGGCACTGGCTGTTACAATAAATCACCTTTTTGTACAGTGCCAGGACTGTGCCCCTAGGTTTATCCAGGATGCCTTCTTCCCTCTGACAGAGGTGCCCTCAAACGTCCCCACCTAAAAAGGAGGTGTGCTGTGGGGATTCATTGCTGTACCAGTGGTTAATAGGCTCCTCGGATTCCCTAAGTAGCAGGGAGCTGTGGTCCCTGTGGGCTGTAGCCTTTTAATATTGAGTTGTTATTTTTCCTTCTGAGCATTTATTGTAGGGATCTTTAATGTAGTGGGGTGTGTGTGTGTGTGTGTTTTGGTGGGCTGAGTTAAGCCTCTATTGAACCTCGTCTTTTGGCAGCCATCCCAGTTATCTTTGCCCAGCCCTCCTCTTCAAGAGTTACTTAATCAGCCTATGGCCACATAGATGTTCCAACAGTAAAGACTCACTTTTATGTAAAGCATCTTAACCAAGAGGCTCACAATCATTTGCAAAGTAGCTCTGAGAGAGCTTGGAGAATCAGTTTCTTTCACTTCCTTAAAGGAAGAGGGAAAAAAACTTGTTCTATTCTTGCCTGATTTTTTTCCTTTGCTGTGTTTTGCTGGATTATCTAAGAGATATTAATGTTTGCAGTGACAGAAAGAAACTGCTAGCGGGGAGACAATGAGAGGCACATCCGCTGTTTATGATAACTGCAGCCAAGCCCACTTAGTATAAATAAACTCTTTCATTGTTTGGCATTAAGCTCAACTGAAGTGTAATGAATGGAGTTTGGTTGTCTTTGTCCCCCCTCCCCTTCTGTTACTAGTATTGCAGATGGATTCCGCTTCATCCTGATAGATTTGAAGCCTGCAGATTTGATGTTCTCTTTCTTCCCCAGTGTTTGGCTTTATTGGAAGAAGAGATGAAATGGGAGTGTTGTCCTTCCTCTACCTAGCAAATAACTTCATAGTGTAAAACAACTGCTTTATTTTGCCCATGATTTGTGGGGTAGGAAGTTAGAGAGGGCTCAGCTGCGTGGTTCTGGCTTGAGGTTAGGCATGCAGTTGCAATCAGATAGATGTCAGCTGGGGTGGTGGTCATCTGAAAGCTCGGGTGGACTGGATGTCCAAGGAGGCCCACTCCTGTGTCTGGCAGCGGACAGTGGTTTATGGCCAGGAGCTCAACTGGGTTTGTTAACCAGAGAGCTTACATCTGAACTTTCTAGCCAGCCGTCTTAGGCACTCTGACCTCCTTACGATGTCTGGCGTCCCCCACTGTGAGTATCCCGAGATGGAAGCATCTTGGCCTTTTCTGCCTGAGCCTTGGAAATCCCATAGTTGCACTTTGGTCATGTTCTATTGGTCCAAGCGTCCTGAGCCCACCCAAATTCAAGAGGAGGGGCCATAGACTCCATCTCTTGACGGGAGCAGTGCCAAAGACTTTTGAGCCACATTTGAAAACTGCCACACTCAGGGTGGTGATGTAGAGAGAGTGATTTGTTCTGAGTCCTGCAGGACATCCGTTTTCATTCACTTCATAAACAACCACATTTCACAGTGCCTTCTTGAGTTGCTTTTAATGGTTAACCAGCCAGCAAAGCAAGGACTTTGGTTAGGACGCCCAGTGACCCTTAAACAAGCCAGCAACAATAAAAGCAAGAGGGAGCAGTTTTTCTGCAGAGCTCTGGGTCTTGTTATAGGCAATTCTTTGCCGCTTTACCCACTTCTTAAAAATTTTGTCTGTGAGAAAAAGATGCCGTGGCTTCAATGCCTGTTAGAAAAAATTAGTAGGGCCTAGAACCAAAAGTACGGTAGTAAGCAGACACTTTATAAATTCAGGGAGAAGGTTCTAAAGCTCTTTGGGCAGCTCTTGACATGCTGCTTTCTCTCCCTGCCACTGGTTTTGTTAGCATCTCCACTGGGAACATAGTATCTCGGTATTCCATGCATTTGCTAGGAATTGGATCAACTTTCCAAGTTGGAACTTGCTGAAGCAAACCACACTTTCATGATATGAAATGTGGGATCAAAAAAACGTAGGAAGACTTTGTTTTGGAGTTGATCGAGGCTTAAACTACGGAGCCTGTGATGGTGGAAAACATGGGCTTTGGAGTTCAGGAGAGCTGGATTTGAATTCTCCCCCTGCCTCTTAATAAGCTGTAGTTTGGGTTTTTAGCTTTTCTGGGTTTTAATTTCCTTCTCTCTAAAATGGGGAGGGCAATAATACCTATCTTTCAAGGCTGTATAGGATTAAATAAGGTGATGTTTGCAAAATGCCTGGCATGTTACTTGGCATATAACGTTCAACAAGTTTGGGTCTTTTTCTTTCTCCCCTTTGCCATTTATTGAATAATGATACCTACTTAAAAATCACTGTTTATCAAAAACTTATTATATGCTAAGCATTGTGCTAAGTGCTTTATGTATTTTATCCTGTTCACACACTAGTACTAGAGGACATTGATGAGAAATGAGGCACTGAAAGATTGAGTCAGTTCTTCAAGGTCACATGGCCCATGGGCGGGGAGCCAAGATTTGAATCCAGGAGTCTGAGGCTGAAGCCCATGCCCTTAGGTAGCTTAGAGATATGTGTTTGTGGGTGTAGAAGATGCACATTCTGAGGTCCTTCCTGAGGCTGGTGAGATGAAAGAATGCTGGTCTTAGGGGGACTTAGGACTTAGGGGGCCAGGTTTTCCATCTTTGTTCTAGCATTTTGCATCCTTGGGAGATGCACTTTACGTCCTGAGGCTTCAGTTACCTCCTCTGTGAAATGGGAACATCTGAGCTAAGCGAGGACAAAGTCTCTTGCAGCTCTGGTATTGTATAACTGAGATTTTGATTTTCATCTAGCCACATGCTGAATGAATTGGGAATCACCCTCAGTCTTGACGATAAGGGAAATATGAAAGCTCTTTGGTTAACCTATGCTGCAGTTACTTAAAATTTTATTTTTAGTGAAGCAAAACTTGCACATGGTGGATTTTTTTTTTTTAGAGCCCTGCAGAAGTTTTAATGAAAAATGAAAGTCCTCTGCCTCATTCCTTCTCACCCCCAGTTCAACTCCTGGAAGCAACCACTTCGAATGTTTCTAGCTGTTTCTTCTGATCGTTTTTTCCATATCTCTAAAGTTATAGCAATGGATTTTGACTTGGTTTTTTTGTATCTTGTGCCCTCCTTTCTTTCCATTCTGATTAGCTGCAGTCAGGAGGGAGGTTCTCCAAAACCCAGCAGAAGCCAGGCAGCCAGCTTGCCTAGAATTCTGTGGTGAGGGGGTGCGTGCTTCCAACAGAGGCTGCACTAAAGTATCTCTAGAGCGTTCCAGGGCGAGGCCACAAACTCACCATATTGCCTGGAATCTAAAACTCATTAATTATAAAAGGGACCTTGTATTGCATAATAGCTTGAGTGGTGATTGAAACACTACTGTTGATAAATGTGCATATCATTTGTATAATTCATCTACAATCTAACGTTTAAGAATTTTTGGGAAAAAGTGGTTCTTGAAGTTGAGGAAATATGCTTCTTGGTGTAAACATTGAAATAGTTCATTTGTAGTCAAAAGCAGTAAAAAGCTCTGGTTTCAGCAATTCTGCCTCCTCTTACACAAAGAATCCTGTGGGTTTAAAAACTTTTGGCAATGA
The DNA here is from genome assembly GCF_964194185.1 of Rhinolophus hipposideros. Lineage (NCBI taxonomy): Eukaryota > Metazoa > Chordata > Mammalia > Chiroptera > Rhinolophidae > Rhinolophus > Rhinolophus hipposideros. Next base: position 37,208,831 of record NC_138060.1, on the reverse strand, counting down.
ATGATAAAGCACTGGGTCCCCTCAGTTTTTCTAGCTGTGTGTGTGTGTGTGTGTTTAGGGTTTTGTAACTTCAGTCCCTCCCCCAGAGCCCCTTAGGACTGACCCTTGTCCTTGCACCCAGAGGTTTAAAGGGCTTATGAGTTTTTTTCCTTTGTGGTACTTTGGACCTTTGTCTATTTAAATACATATATATACATATATGTATATATATATTTGTAATTGGTTAAATTCCAGTCTAGTGGCTCTTTCTTACGTAACATCCACAAAAAAGAAGAATCGAAAGTGAGTCTTTTCCAAATTGATATTCTACAAAATAACTGGTTCATATTATTTAAAAATATCAAGGCCATGGAAGACAAAGACTGAAGAAACTATTCCAGATTACAGGAGACTAGAGAGAAATGACAACTAAATGCAAGGTGTGAATCTTGGGTTGGATCTTGGACCAGAAAAAAAATTTTTTCCCTTTATTATAAAACACATTAGTGGGAGAATTGATGCAATTTGAATAAAGTCACAGACGAGATTAATAGCCTTGTTTCAATGTTCACTTTCTGATTTTCATTCTTGTACTCTGGGGATAAAAGAGTATGTCCCCATTTTTAGGAAATATACACTGAAGTTATTTCAGGGCATCTTGTCTGCATCTTACCCTCGTTTTTTTCCAAATCTGAAATGATTTTAAATTAAAAAGATTGAAAAAGTCTTTCCCCTTTTTCCAGGCCTGCCAGTTAGCCTCCAAATGGCAGTGCTTCCCTTTGGCTGTAGAATCTTGACATTGGCCATTGCTTCAAAGGAAGCTGTGTGGTCCAGTTGGGTGGGACAGCTATGGTAGGCTGCAGTGTTCTGGGAGATGGGGCTGGGTGCCCACATGCTTGTTTGGAAATATTCTATAGTCTTATCACAGTTCTAACCTAGAGCTCTTCTACCTAGGAGGAATTCAGTTCCACTTAGGCTTAAAATAAAGCTTCAAGACCTTTGTTAAATTCAGAAGAGGGAAACTTAACAGCAGGAAACACTGCTGACCACCATCTTGTCTTACTTTCCTTTTTTCCCTTTTGGTGGAAGGAACCCCTTGGTGTGTCAGAACCAGGACAGACGGTGTGATGCTATAGAAAGAGAAAACAGGATCTGGCCTTGTCACCAAGGCTGTCTAGCTGCATAGGTCCTGCTCCTGGGTCTGTAGCTGGGCCGTGCCTAAATTGGGATTAGACACTTTGTCCCCCAACTACTCAAACAGTTTAAATAAAAGAGGGAATTTTCTGAAAGGTGAAGAGTCTTTTATAGAATCCAAGGAAGGAAGGAAAGCATCACTGGGCCTTCAGCCTGGGGAGACCGCACACCCCAGTTTGCCCCGACTGTCTTGGTTTAAGCCTGTTGTCCCAGCAGAATGATTAATAATGCCCTTCCTCACTCTTGAAAGTACCTTGGTTTGACTGATAAATTATACGGCCATGTAATTGCAGGATTAGAGTCAGGAAATCAGATAATCTCCCACCACCCCTTCACTGCTGTCTCCTGATGTTCTCTCTTTTGCTTTCTTCTCTGGCTCATGTCTGTCTCCCTCTTCTGGCTTCCTCAGTTCTGTTCCGGAGAGAGGGTCTTGTATCAGAAACATGATGGCAAGATTCTCCCTGATGTGTGGGGGACGGTCCCCAGAAGGTAGTGATGGGCTTGGTGGACACGCAGAGTCCTCTGCTACTGAAGTCAGAGCTCGAGGTAGAGAAGAAAAGGAGTCAGAGGGAGGGGACTTAGACACCTGGTCTCCAGCAGTGACTCTGGTTTCTCCTAACTTGAAGGCCTTGGTATTTTCTTTCCTCTTTTGTTCTTTTCTATGAATGTTTCCAACCATGTGGAGCTGTTTTAACCAGTGTCTTCTGGTTGGATGAAAATCACTGATGTGTAATTGGGTCTGTGCAGTGATCAGTAGTGTGGCAGCCCTTGGTGGGGCTGGTTCCAGCTCCCTGGTGGTCTTCTGTCCTCACCCCTTCTCCTCCTCTGAGTCCTCCCGGCTCTGTACCTTTCTGATTTGGCTCCCTGGGCCCTGGCTCTACCCTGGTACATTCTCTCTGATTCTGCCTCTGCTGCAAAATTCCTGAAAGGTGAAATCAGATTGTACTGGCTCCCCTTCTCACAGGGCTAGGAAAACCACTTGCTGTGGGAACTGGGGCTGAGGGAGGAAAAACAGGGCAAGCATGGAGAGAAGACAGCTGGAGGGCCCGAGGAGCATTGTTATGACCTCAAAGTGAGGAGCAAAGTGAAATCCAGGGTCTAGGAGCTAGACCTGTGCTGTTCAGGGTGGCAACCACTAGCCACATGTATGTGCCTATTGAAATTATAAGGAAAAAATTACAATGGAATGAAAAATGCACTAGCCACATCTCAAGTTTTCACGTAGCCATATTGGCTCATGGCCTCTGTGTTGGACAACACAGGTAGAGAACGTTTCCATTATTGCAGAAAGTTCAATCAGGCAACACTGGAGAGCACTTACTCCCTTTTCATCCTAGCACTATTTCAAGTGGTTTTTTTTGTGTGTTTTAGTAGCTGCCACAAGTGCTCTTAAAGAATAGATTGGATGGGTGAAAAGAAAACATGATTTGTAGTAAACTTAACATTTCAGGTATTTCATAACCGTTCCGCAAGTCAGCAGGTTTCCAGTGGTGTCTTTTAGCATGTAATTCTAGAATGTTCTGCTAACAGACTTGACGATTCCAATTCTAGTTATTCTGCCGCTGTTGTAATTTTTGCCTTATCCTAGTTTTCTGTATATACGATTATTTCATATTTTCCTTTAAATTGATTCACATTTTTACTTCAGTTTGGAAAGGAAGATTCATCACTATAAGTGGAAAACCATTAAAGGGAAATGCATTTTTTTTTTTAATGATCAAATTGGGCACCTTTTAATACTTTTTAGACAAACAATAAATTTGTGAGAAATTGACAGCACACAAAAAAAGTTGTATTTGTTAGAAAGGAATCTAAGCAAGGTTTGGGTATTCATTAACGAAGAATTTAAACAAAGTAATACATTAGAAAAGAGGCAGTAAGATTTGATCAACAGACTTTTTGTCTCTGAGTTACTTAACTCTGGTGATAAGGGAGTGTCTTCCAGATGTGGGGAGGACACCTTTCACTTGGGAGATTTATTTCCTGTCTTGGGCCCTATAGTCCCCTCCTCTGAAACATCCCTGGAAGTTTCACATATTGAAAGTGGCCTTGAAGAGGGAAAATGGGTTAAAAGCTGAACAGCAAGAGTTCTTCTTAACTCTCTGAGTGCTGCTTGGGTTCTTTCCGGTCCTGGTATCTGTAACAGCCTGGGAAATGCATTTTTTTTAAAGCAAAAGTTTTGTTGAAGAAATATATATGTGTGTGCGTGTGTGTGTGCATGTGTGTGTGTATAAATAAATGAAAGTGGCCAACTCTTAAGGGCACAGCTTGGTGACTTTCAAAACAATGCTATTTGTTTCCAGTGGATTTATTATTTTGCTTATCAAATTGTAGTAGCTTCCCTTCTCTGTGGAAGGCTCTGAGCCTGGATTAGCCCAGTCCCTTCTTAAAAACGAGATTAGCGAAGCAAATGAGAAGACGTGTAGAAGATGCTGTGAGGACAAACTAGCACCAAATGGGGGCTTTCTCCTTGACAGAATCAGAAGGATTAAAGAAAGATCTGAGAACGAATAACTATTTCACTGTTACTGAAAATACACGGGTGTTACTCGAATGAGAAGGGTCTTAGTAGGGCAGGCCCAAGGGGCAGGGTACGGCTTGGTGCCACACAGCAGATCTGATGCTTTTTGGCCTCCGTTCCCATTGACACTCTTATAATCATTGAGTCCTTCAGAGAGCTTTTGCTTTTGTGGGTAATACCTACAACATTTGCCATGTTAGAAATTAAGCTTTTTTTATTTTTATTTTTTTATTAAATTTATTGGGGTGACAATTGTTAGTAAATTTACATAGATTTCAGGTGTACAATTCTGTATTACATCATCTATAAATCCCATTGTGTGTTCACCACCCAGAGTCAGTTCTCCTTCCATCACCATATATTTGATCCCCCTTACACTCATCTCTCACCCCCCACTCTCCCACTTACCCTCTGGTAACCACTAAACTATTGTCTGTGTCTATGAGTTTTTGTTTCTCATTTGTTTGTCTTGTTCTCTTGTTGTTTTTGGTTTATATACCACATATCAGTGAAATCATAGGGTTCTCTGCTTTTTCTGTCTGACTTAAGAAATTAAGTTTTAAAAACTTGTATTAATTCATTAAAAATAATAAACGTATTACCTGTCAACATAAATAATATTTTATCAAAAATAATTATTTTCTCAAAAAAAAACATTCATGACAAGAAAGTAATTGTTTTATGTTTTTTTGCAAGTCTCTATCATGTCTGGCTTTAGTGGAAGAGCTGGCTTCTGATATCTGCTTCGGTGTTTCGTCTCTTGCAATGTCACCTGTCAAGTAGTCTCTGGAAAACTCCATTGAACACTCGTGAGAGAATGACGATGAAAAAGGCAAATAAGTCTAATTTGATTATGAAAATGACTTTGACCTTGCAGAGTCCTGGAGAAGGTCTCAGGGACCTCCCCTAACCCCCTACCCATGGTCCCCCAGCCCACACTTTGAGAACCACTAGTGAAATGAAAGGCACATTGGACGAAAAGACTAAAGGTCTGTGCTTTTGTCTGAAGTCTGACACTTGCATGTGACTTCAGGCCAAGCAGCACGTCACCCCCAGGGCTCCAGTTCTCTTATCTGTAGACTGGAAGGGGGGGGCTCGTTTTTGCTGAGCCTGACTTACAGGTTGTGGTGAGGCACAGATAAGGCCTGTAAATCTCTCTCTACAAACTGAAAGCACTGTTTATAGATGGCATTAAAGGATCTTTGGAAGTATGATGTCATCTTTAATTTGTAGGACAAGTATTTTTAAAAACTGATATCCCGTCTGAATCTTACTTCGTTCTGGGGACACCTTTGTGAAGGGGAAAGGCTGCCGTTCTTAGCTTACAGGTGAGATAATTGAGGCTTTGGTAAGTGATTGGCCAGAAAACAGGAACTCAGTCCCCAGTGTGGGGACACCTGGCACCACATCCAAGGCACACTGGTGCTGGCCGGTTTGGTTTAGCTGGAGTTCTTATCTGATACAGGGCTGTATTTTTGACACACTGACACATTCAGACGAGGAGACTGTGCTACTCTCAGCAGTTCTTTGCTGGAATAAATTGTCCTCAGTCTGAATCACCTAATGGATGTGACATAGTTCTCAGATTTGAAGATCTAAGGCCTCATCCGAGAAGAGGGAACTCTTTTAGAACTCCTTCAAGTGCTGATCTGAAAAATCACCTGGTAAACAGCCCTGGAGGGTATTTGGCTTGTTTTTCTTGACCGGTAAAAGGTCTGCTTGTTTCTCGCTGAGCTGAGTTTATACTTCTGACTGCTTTCCTCCATGGATCATTTACCATAGAGAAAATAGTCAGCTTTCTCTCCTCCCTGGACATTCCTAGAAGCAACTCCCACTCTGACCTTGAGAGACACATTTGCCTGTAATTGTAGGAAACAAAGGACCACGGTGGAGTCTTTCCTTAAACTAGGAAATAGACAAGAAGCACAAGATCAACTGAGGCTAGCTGGCATTAAGATGGATTGAAGAAAAAAGCTTTATATAGGTTAGGTTAAATTAAGTTCCCTAGGCTCTGCTCCTTATGAACGTGGTTTTATTGCCGGGGACAGCGCCCTGCAGCAGCTGACCATTTATAATTGCAGTGCTTTGCCATAGTATGACCTGTAGATTAACCCACCTCTTCCTGTCTGTATTAATATGACTACCCTAAGGCATCTTTTTCAATTTTTTTTTTTAAGGCTTAATTTGATTGCAAGTGACAGAAATCCAATCCCAACTAGCTTAAACGTAACATAAAGCAATGGTGACAGTTGGGAGTGTGTGTGCTAGTTTGGCTATGGGGAAGGTGGAGTATGGGTTAGACTATACACTATTGTTAGGTCCAGAAGCTCAAACTGTCATTGAGACTTCCTCTCTCCCTTCCTCCCTTCCTCTGTCAGGCTCTTCCCTCAAGGTGCCAAGATGGCTGCCATCTGCTCCAGGCTTTCATTCCATCTACTCAGCCATCTCAGTGGAAAAAAGTTCTTCTTTCTAACAGGTTCAGAAAAGTCCCAGAATGCAGTCTCGTTGGTATTGATAGGTCATTGGTTCTGATGTACTTCCTCAACAATCACCAATGCTAGGAGTATCCACATCTGACTGGCCAGGCCGGCGTCACATGATCACTTCTGGGACCAGGGTGGGGCCTGAGAAAATCAGGGCTGTTAATGTTGGACAGGCAGGAAAGATTTTAGTTTGTGGGCTCCCGCACCCCAATATTTGTGGAGAATGGTTATCAAATAATAGCTAGGATCCACTGGAATGGTAGAAGAACTGGGTCTGCTTAATCTTATCAGGGAGAAGGCTGGCTTTGTGTTTGGCTTTTGACGTGTCTTGGATGGATGGACTTGTTGGTCGCTGGATGTCGGTCAGTCCTGCGTGCATCATTCCCGGCAGTACAGCCTCATTGACAGAGGGAAGTGCTAATCTCCAATCAAGTCTCTTGGGTGCAGTGCTCTCTGATGGTAACACCCTTACCCAGGCTGGCAGTCCCTGAATCTGCCCACCAGAATCACCTGAGGAGCCCAGTTCTCTCTTTGGTAAAAGCCACATCTGATCAGGTCATGCCTCTGCTTAAAAATCCACTGTGGTAGTTTGCCACAATTAAAAAAACCAAAAATGTAAACATACAAAAACCCCCACTAGTATTCCATCGTTTTACTCCACCCCCGTTTTGCTCCCTTAGAGGCAGTTGAATAGATGAGTTTAGCATATTTTAGCTGATTATTTAGGTATTTACTTCTATGACTCTAAGTAGTAGGCTTTGTGTGGTTACTTCTTGACTTTTCAGTTTTCCTTATCTGCTGACATTCCACTATGGAAGATGAGATTTTAGTTCCTTTCCTCCCACCACCCACCCACTTTTCCCATACTCTTTCCTCCCAACAGAATTTTATTGTAGTCAGGGTTCAGCGTTGACATGATTGCAGCTATGGGAAGTGCTGTTGGCAGTGGAGCCATCTAGTAAGCTGTGATTACGTTTACTTTTTGAGGTGGAATACATTCTTGTTTCTGACAAAGGGTGCATAGAAAATAAATTGAGACTTGATTTTAAAAATCTACTATGTCCTCCCACCGTGCATGGAATAAAGTTCCAAAGCCTTAATATGGCACACATGCCCTTCCTTGCTCCAACCCTCACCAACCCTACCACCTGCCACTCTTTGCTCATGTTAGTTCCTCAGTCTCTCAGGCTCCTCCTTCTCTATCTGGTGAAATCCCCCCCTTTTTAAGGCCTAACTTAGATGGCACTTTCTTTGAGTGGCCTTCCCCGTTGTGTGTCTGTCGCACAGTGTATATACTGAGGTCTCAGTACTTACACTACATTGTATTTATTTACTGCTTGAGTTTAAATCTTGGCTCTGCCATTCCCCAGCTCTGTGACTTTAGGCAAGTTCCCTATTCTCTATGTGCCTCAGTTTCCCTCTTTGTAAAATGTGAAGGACAATGCCACCTACCTGATAAGGTTGTTGGGGATTGCACAAATGGATGGGATTAAGCATTTATAACAGTGAACTGTCCATCTGCGTTCTGCATCCCTCTGTCTCTCAAAGGCAGAGTTGGTGGGTTCATTACTGCCCAGAATAGCTCTTGGCAAATCAAAAGTGTCGAGGGGCTGGCAGGGAACCTAACTGAGCGAAGCAGGCAGGTGTGATCCAGGCACAGGGCTGTGGCAACTGGAAAAGGCAGTTTCTATCTAAGGTGGCATCTTCTACTCCACTTCAGTGGTTGCCAGGTAGGTATGGGGACCCAGTGTTGCCCGATCATCTGATTTGTTTTTTGTTTCTTTGTTTGTTTTTTTAATGAGAAATTTGAGAATCCACATTTAAAAAAAGATATATGTCTTTTTCCTGACATTTGGTTCCCAGCATATAGGCCAAAGGCGCTGAGCCTGTTGGCCCATAGGGTACTGGTTTGGGGCCTAATTCTCATGTATGGAGTAGGGATGATGTGACCTGCCCTTGGTCACACACTGACTGAGGTGGCCCTTAGTCTCTTTTGTCTGGACGTGGATAGCACTGGAGCTGCTTCCCACCGGGGTAGTGACTGCAAAGATTTAGTCACAAGTGCATGAACGTATTTGCACAGCAGCTGCCTATACAGTATAACAGGACATTCTGTTTTCATGTCAGCTCCCCGTCCCCAGAGAGATCCCCCTTGGTGGTTTTTAATATGATCATGGGTCTCTTTTCCTGCCAGGGGAAAAATTGTGTACGTTTATGGAGCAGCTACTGGTGCCCAAGAACTGTTAGATGTTTTACATTTGCAGTCTCTTTTATTCCTTCTAGCAGTCTTTCCTCTGATATGCAAAGTAACTATTTTATAGGTAATAAAAGTGATTCGTAAAGAAGTTACCTGATCAGGGCCTCACAGAAAGAGGTTTAGCCAGGATTGGATCTGTCTCTGATAAAAATCCCAGGCTTTCGACACCAGCGACTTCCCACATACTGGATATCGAGCCCAACAGAAGCTCAGGGAGCTTTGCTGGTCTCTGGGCTGCCCGAAGCACCTGCAGCTCTTCTCTGTCAGATAAGGCTAGTCTTGTTCCCTGTCTTCAGAAGGTAGCACAGGTGACTGCAGGCCTGGCCAGATAGGAGAGAAGGCAGAGAAAATTATGATGGTGATGATGATACAGGACTAGGGGAAGGGACCAAGGCCTGTGTCAGAAGTGTCTGGCACAACATGACAGAGGGGAAGGAGATTAGAAGTGATCAGAGCCTCTTGCACCTCCATGAGACATCCCATTGGCCCAAGAGGCTCCTATAATTTGATGTTTAGAAAGAGTTTTCAGATAGTTGCTTTGCAGCCAGTGGAACCACATGTTTCACCAGTAGGGTGGTTGTTTGGTCTCGGGACAACTCCATGGTTGGTGATCATGTGTTGTTCCTTCTTCTCTGAGGATCCACTTCCCCTTTCTTAAATACGTGCACATGAGCACACCCACACCCACCCACCCACCCACTCACCCAAGGTGTGGCTGCGTCAGGCAACCACCGAAGGGAAAAGGAGTAGAGCGAACGTGGGGTCTGTGAGGTACTGACCTGAACCTTCGATACTTCCTAGACGTAAGACTAAATGTCTTCTTTTTAATTTTTTCCCTCCTTGTGATGTCCGTGGGTCTGGTTTCTTGACTTTCACAATGTAGTTAAGCCTGCCACGCTCCACCTGCCTCTTCCTCCCTCCCAAACTTACTGAGGCCCAAGCTGATAGTGGCTGTCTCCAGGATGGGTGGCCACCCTTATCTTTTGCCATTCTCCACATTCCAGACTTTTAGCTTCCTTCCCTTTCTTGAAAAACACCATGCCACTCCCTCTCCCCTCTGGCTGATGGCTCTCCTGCTGGCTTGGGACTCAGTATTTCCTCTCCCTCCTCCAAGTGCCAGTAGGCTTCTGTGTAGATATTCCCCCTCCGGAAAGTTTTCCATGAGTCTCCCCAAAAAACCCCCATCTTATTTGGCCTAGTGCTGGGTTCACCACTGCTGGGTTCCATGGCACCTGAACCATTACCATCCGGACACAGACTTTTCTGCAATGGGCTGTAAACGCCTGACTTACCCACCAGACTGGAAGTGCCGTGAAGGCAGGGCGCAAGCCCTAGGCCCAGCACAGGGTCTGGCGTGTAGAAAATTTGCACTCAGGGTTTAATGGTGACCATGTCATATGGTTGAGGAGTTCATGGGAGTGTAGGAAACGGTGCCATCATTATGGACTAAAGCTGCTGGGGCAGCCCAACTGGCTATCTTCTCTTGAAGATCTGGACAGAGGTTTTTCTCCTAACCTGCACTGTCCAATATAGTAGTCACTAGCCACAGGTTTTTAAAAAAATTGAAATATATTTAATTAAAATGAAATAAAACTCATTTCCTCAGTCTCACTAAGCAATTAGCTAGTGGCTGCTGTTCCAGACAGTGCAGATAATCGAACACTTGCAGCATCACAGTTCTTTGGATGGTGCTGCCGTCGACACTGCCTTGTGAAGCTGTTATTAATTTAAGAGACTGGAGGTTGTGGGAAGTCCGTTCTTGGTGTTTCTGGTTAGGTCAGGCAGATTTTCGCAGATTTCTTCTTAAGCCTGACCTGTGTTTCCTTGCTATTTCTGCTTGCAGGATGCTCGTCAGAAGTTCCGCTCTGTTCTGGTTGAAGCAACGGTGAAACTGGACGAACTGGTGAAGAAAATTGGCAAAGCCGTGGAAGACTCGAAGCCCTATTGGGAGGCGCGGAGGGTGGCGAGGCAGGTAAGAGAGCCCTGCAGACCTTCCGCCGTGCCTCTGCCCACCACCCCAACCAGTGTGTTTGGATGCGCCTTCTCACTTCTGTAGCACCCCCTGAAGGGTAGAAACGCGAGTCCTGTGTGATGGGGAACGGCCATGACTTTCTAAACAGCTGTATTTGATATCAGCCTTTTATTCCCACCCCCTTGCCGCCCCATAGTCTGCCTTCATTCCAGCTCTTGATGCTATTAATAGAGTGTGGGTGCTGGCATTTGGCTGGCCCGGTGAGTGGGCGCCGCTTTACTGTCAGAGCTGATGCCCAGGTCCGCTTCCCAGGCAGCTGGGCCGGCTCATGTGGGTGAGAGGATGTGTCCAGAACACCAAACGCATTGCTCTGCCCTCTCCTAATGATTGCCTATCAGGCAGCAGGGGGAATATGCTCTCCCTCGCTTGCTCCTGCCTGGTTTGGGAGTAACGGGCTATTTGCTTCATAGGTTCTTTGGTTCTTTGTCCTGAGAGCCCAAATAGGCAGCTAAGGACCCAAAACCAGCACAGGGGTGGCAGAAGGGAGCTGCGGTCAGGCGATGGCTGGGCTGCGTGGAAGTTGGTTCTGGTTTCAGAGTGTTTCTTTCTTGGATGGCTACCATGGTAATGCATTGTGTGCTTGGGTCACCTCTCAGGCTCTGTGGGCCAGGCTCTGTGAATGGGGAAGGAAAAGAGCCCCGGAAGGAAAAGAGCCCCCATACTTACCAGTCGGTGTCTGCTGCGTGCCAGGCTTGGGGGCGTTAACACACCTCAGCCACTTGGGCTTTCTGCCACCGGAAGCAGGCCTAAGTAGTTGGTCTAGATTGTAGTTTCTGTCCATTGTGTGTTTATGTGATGGAAAATGCTGCCTCTGAAAGTCTCCACTTGTAAGGAAATGTTTAGTGAGCAATGGGTATTTGAGAACCTACTGAATGTGCACTGTAGGGGAGATAATGGGAGGGGGTGTAAACCTTTGGAAAACTAAGCCCCAGAAATATAGGAACATGTTAAGATCAGACCCATCTAGCGTAAGGAGCCAGGACTTGAGCATTCCTCCTCTTTGCTCTGCCCCCTACACCTCTCAATGTTTTATCTTCGGGGTCCCCTTGAGTCTGTGGTTGTTCTATTAACATCCGAGCTATGTATTTGGGTTTTGTACTCTGAATCCTGAGCTGAGCTTTCTGGTTAGAACCTGCCAGATATGTTGCCTTTATTCTGGACAGGATGGCTGCCTTAAACCCTTCCTCCTTCCCTGGCCTGGGGACCTGGGCTGTACAGTATCCGAGTGCAATGACTCAGGGTCTTGCAGCAAGCCCTGAGCAGCCCCCACCTCTCTCCACTTCCCTCTGTCCCCACCCCCCCCAGGCCTCTAGCTTTCCAGGGAGCAGAACCCTACTCCAAAAGGTACTCGCCAGTCCCCACAAACCCCTGGGCATCCTCCCTCCAAAGTGCCCGTGTCCTGTGCTCCCCAAGTTGGGAGGTGTCCCCCACACTGTCACCCAGGGCAGTAGTATTCTTGACCTAAAATTGGAGTATGAAGAGTTCAGGTTAGATTTGAGGAGAGATTTCTGATAATCTAAATATTGGATTAATACCTAGGAGGTCATGAAACCCCCATTTTTAAAAGTATTTACCACTTGAATTTATTGTCCTCTGATTCTTTTGAGGCCACAAACATCTGTTGAAAACATCCGTGTGGCTTGCACCTTGGGATGGTTTAAGAGAGGTCTGTTAAAGCAGCCCCTCGGAGTTTTGGTAGGGGCTTCCTTACCCAGGATTCCCCACCTGGTACCCTGAGCTTGGGCTTTTGGGCAGGGCTGGGTAATAGACCTGTGTGGTCAGGGGCATCTGGAGGTTGGTCCATCAGGGTGCCAGCCCCAGCTGGTGGGGGATATCCCCCTTTGGCTGTGCTGATGTCAAACGTGCTCCCACCTCTGTCTTTGAACCTGCTCTTCTCTCTGTTTGTCGTTGTCTTTACCCCAGAAATTGCATGGTCTCCTCCCTCATCTCCTTCAGGTTTCTGCTCACATGTCACTTTATCAGTGAGGGCTTCCTGGGCTACCATTTAAATGATAACTCTTAGTCCGCCATCTCCAACACCCCCAGCCCTCGTTCTGTAATTGGCTTTTTCCCCATAGCACTCCTCGCCATCTGACTTGGTATCATTCGTTTGTTTACAGTAATGAAGCTCCACAGAGACAGGGAATTTGGTCTGTTTGGTTCATTGGCATGTCTGCAATGCCTACATACAGAAGGTGTTCAAACATTGAGTAAACAAAGGACCCAGTGAGTGAATGATGTGGTCGGCCTGCCACCCGCAGACCAGCTGTTCCTCCCGGACCTCCCTTGGTATTTCGAGCTTTTTCTCTCCATTGCCCCTTTACTTACAACTTCTTTCCTGCCTGCACTGGTCTAACAGTGGCCCTGGGCTGATGATGTTATCACTGCCAGCTAGGTAAGCAGAGGATAGGAACAGGACTGACAAATCCAACGTTGTCTGGGTTGGGTTCACACAAATCTAATTTGGTGGGTGGGTCCCCATTTGGCTGTGACACATCCAGAGTGGATTTCACATCACTCCATTCTTTTCCATACCTCAGTCCTCTTTGATGAGAACAGAGGTAGGAGAAAGCTGGGTTGGGAGGGTCCCCCTGCGGGGCAGCAGTGAATCATCCCTTCTCTTGGCTAGTGAGCACAATGATCATGACAATTACTGAGTCCCGTGGACAAGCCACTGAGTCATCAGGTCTAATCAGATGATACCCAGACCCAGGAGACCGATGACTGACTTACTGTCAACCAGCAGAGCCCAAGATGCATGTTGAGGGAATCCTGCCCGGCTTTGTGCCTGCAAACCCTCCCCTTAAACTGCATTTTTGCAGGTGGGGCAGGGAGAAGAAAGGCAGAGAAGGCTCAGAGGGACCCCTACCCCTCAACCCCAAGGGATCTTGTTGATCTGTAGCTGAGGAACTGGAAGGATACTCAAAGGCTGAGGCTGGGCACGGATGTCACATTTCATCTCCGTGGATGGGGGCCATCTGGGCTTGGGCCAGGTGGCTGAGTCTGTCTGCACCAGCGTCCTCTGACCTTCCTGATGGTGAGGGGTAGGCCCCACCTCTAGCTGCTGCCAAGTGGGGCTTCCTGTTTTCTTCCTCTGGTCTTACTCCACCCCCTTCCTTTCTATATTTATAAACCCACACTGTATAGAGCAGGGATGGTCTCTGAGAGATACCTTCAAAGCATCTCCTTCGACTGTGTATCATGAGGCACTGTGTTCCCAGTGTCATCATCCTCGTCTGTGAAACTGATGGTCATGGGATCGGCCTTGGCGCTCTCATGAGGTCGTCCTTAGGACTTACATGAGACAAGGCATTTGACAATGGAATCCCTGCGTGAGCGTAGGTTTCAGCTCATTATTATAAAAACTTTTTGTTATAGAAAATTTTAAAAATAGGCAAAAAGAAAATGAGTCTCCCTACCTTCTGTTCATATTTGATGTTTAGCGTCTTCTTTTTTTAAATAGCTCATACTGTAGTGGTAGTTTTATAACATGTCTGGAATGCCCATGTTCATCCATGGAATAGTGGAGACTTACAAAGGGAGAGACGTCGCCGATAGCTTGGTTTTTCTATAGCGTTTACAAACATTTGTAATTGTCAAGCCAGTAGAAATTCTACCTGCCCATCAAAAATTTTCATGGCTATGGTTTTTGAGGTTAACTTACTTTTCTACTGATGAGTCAGATCCTATCTTGTGATTTTGAGAATCCAGTCTAAATTCTGCCCAGAGGAGGTAGAAGAAGGCTTTTTTTCTTTCTTGTTTTTCCGCCCCCTGGGATGAGGTGGGGGCAGGGAACTGGCTTTGATTTATTTGAGGGTTTTTTTTTTGTCCTTGAGTGAGAGCTTATTTTTAAGGTCGCTTTGACATATCTGCCAGCCCGGCTGACTTTCAGTGTGTGGCAGGGACATTCTGATGAAGGACTGGAGCCTGTGTGACTCAGGAAACCTGAATGGCAGAGTGTTTCTTGCTTACTTTGCTCCCTGGGTTCTAAGTGGTCTAACACTGGCCCTGGGCCTGTGATTTTATCACTGCCAGTCCCAACCCTTGTAATTGTTTTCTTTTTTTTTTAAAAAATCGTAAGCTGTAGGTAAGATTTACCATTTTAAAGTGTGTAATTCAGTAGCATTAAGTACATGCACATTGTTGTGCAATCGTCACCACCATCCATCTCCAGAACTTTTTCATTTTCCCAAACCAAAACTCTATACTCATTAAATAATTCCCCATTTCTCCTTTCCTCAGCTCTTGGCAACCACCGTTCTACTTTCCGTCTCTGAATTTGACTACTCTGTGTACCTCATATAAGTGGAATTGTGCAGTATTTATTTATTTTTTTGTGACTGGCTTATTTCACTTAGTGTCATGTCTTCAGGGTTTATTTGTGTTGTAGCATGTTTTGGAATTTCATTTCTTTTTAAGGCTGAATGATATTCCACTGTATGCATAGACCATATTTTGTTTATTCATTCATCAGTAAAGGGACATTTGGGTAACTCTTGTTATTTTTAAATGGTTGGAACATGTCAGAAGAGAGCCGAGTTCTGTGCAAACCTGAAGCGGAGTATAAATGCAAAATAATGAGAATTAATCAGTGCTGGAAGTTGCGTGTTCTGTGTTGATGGGGCCATGTATTTCATATTCTGTACTTAACCTCATTTAGGGAAGTAGGTGAGTGGGGAAACATTTGAAACTTGTAGAAATACTTAGCTGTGGGACAACCGTTAAAGTTTAGCCTCTGGAGCCAGACTGCCTGTCTTTTAATTCCAATTCACCATTTAATAGCTGTGGGACCTCAGCAGGTTGCTAATCTCTGTGCCTCAGTTTCTTCATCTATAAAACGGAGTTGGGTATCACTTAGCTTTTGCTGTGAAACAAACCACTCCAAACTTAGTGGCTTAAAGCACTTCTTTAGGCATCAAGAGTCACTGGATCACATGTGTCTCGTCCACAGCTTAGCGTGGGCTTCTTCACGCGGTGTTGGGATTCTAGGAACAAAAGGGCAAGCCCTTTTCAAGCCTCTGCATGCGTCACATTTGTCCTAGTAGGTAGGGTAAGTCCCACAGCCAGTCCAAATTCAAGAAGTGGGAAAAAAAACTCTACCTGCAAAGTATTATAGCTGTTTTTCATCTTCCCATAGTATTAAATTAGTACATGCAAAGCATTTGGATCAAAGAAAAAGGATATGTTTTTATTATTCCAGATATATTCTCTGTCAAATATTGTGTGTCTATGGTGAATCTGCTATCTTTAAAAAAAACAAAGTGGGCGGCCCGGATGGCTCAGTTGGTTAGAGCGGGAGCCCTTAACAACAAGGTTGCGGGTTCAATTCGCGCATGGAATGGTGGCTGTGCCCCTGCAACTAAGATTGAAAATGGTGACTGGACTTGGAGCTGAGCTGCGCCCTCCACAACTAGATTGAAGGACAATGACCTGGAGCTGGAGAAACACTTTTCCCCAAAGTCCCCCAATAAATAAATAAATAAATAAATTTATTTATTTATTTATTTATTTATTTATTTATTTATTTATTTATTTATTTATATTAGTTTCAGGTGCACAAAACAAAGTAATAGTTAGACATTTATCATTTATATCCCTCACACTGTGTCAACCCCTCTCCCCCCATCCACTACCCCTCTGACATCGCACAGAACCATTACATTTCCACTGTCTCTATTCCTAATGCTGTACTCCACTTCTTGTAACTATATACATATTTAAACAAATAAACAAACCCACCACCACCACCAAAACCTGTGGGTCGAAGAAACAGACGTCTGCTGGCTGGGAGGGGATATGGAAGATGTAGACACTGTGAGGACAGAAGGGTGACCCCAGGCACGTTGAGTACATACTGAGTTGCTTGTTGAGGATAAAAATGTGCCAGAGGATCAAAAAATGATGAGGGAATAGCTGACTTACGTATTGACTGCTCAGAAGAAGCACTCTGAGTCCAAACAGATAACGTGAGGGCCTCGAAAGGATGGGGAGTCATGTTTCCCATGAAACGAAACAGGTCAAGTGCATCAGATAACCCCCTGAATTATTATGTTAATCATAGAGGAACAGAGTGTTATAGTCTTTCTTTGTTGGGCAATTCTAGACATTGATTTAGTTAGCAGAAGACTCTCTGTACTTGGAGAATGAGAAGCCCAGGACCTACACTCAAGGTTATGTCAAGTGTGAGTTATTACTCTCTTCACTTATCTAGGGATGTTTTTCCTTCTAATTTATTATTTTCTTTCATTCAACAAATGTTTACTGCGTTCCTACTAATTGTCAGACACTGTTTTAGCCACTTGTCAAGAACAGAGCATAGACCCTGACTCTTTGGAGCTGAGCAGTATTAGTAAAAGTGTGTGGGTGGGGTGTTTCGGGCAAAAGGAGAATCTTTGTTACTGATCTGGATTAAAAGATGGGTTTTTTTCCCCTCCTCCATTTGAGAAAGGGAGTGAGACTATGGGAGGGTTGCAGTGGGCTAGTGGATTGGCAAATCGAAGTGTCTCTCATCGCATTTCCTGAGCATCTCTCCTTCATGTCCGCTGGCCAATGTGGAGCATAAAATGTGGTGTATATCCTCCAGGAGTGCCATCTACATACATAAGCAAGGTGGTTTTAAGGCCTAGGTAATTACAGTCCATTGTCATTATTCATGCTAGCTTTGTTCTCTGAAGTCACTGCCACCACTGAATTAGCAAGGCATCCTACTGAGGCATTGCTTCTAGTGGGAATACAGGGTCAGGTTCCTGAGAGCCTCTGGTCTTATTTCCATCAACTGATCCATACATAACCTTGTTTCATGTATGGTACTCTCTGAAGACACCTTATTTAATATATGTTTCTTACAACTAATTCATCATATACAGTATTTCTTTATAATAAAACACTAGCCAAGAAGGGTTGAACATTTTCCTGACCCTGGGTGACATGACCACAAATTTCTTTGGCTTTCAACCTCTTCTGATGGTGCCCACTTCACTTTTTTAATTGGTTGTGACCTCTCCCACATTTATACCAAATGGAGTCCACAAATTTAGCTATGTTCCCATAGTTCCATCATGCGCTGTAGACTTTATTTTAGCACTTACTGGAGTGGCCTCTAGTACAGATGTGCAAATTTCCTCTTCCTTTTTCTGGATGTACCATCTTGTTGATTCATTAACATTGAACTCATGGCCAACAGCCCTATATGACTCACGCTGGAATGAAGCTGATCTAACACACGTATTTTCTCTGTCAGGCACACCACATAGTCTTCTAGGGCTTAGGAACACTAGACAGCACTTCAGCACTAGGCTTGGGGGCCAATTTCAACATCTGCATCACCAACAAAACAACTGTGAAAAACGTGGCTCTCAGTAGACTGTGAGATGGACAATTGGGTACAGTGTGAGACTGGAAGACGGCAGCGTGTCACCTTGTTAGACCTCAACTGGGGATGTGCACACTGAGAAACTCAAGGTTTTTGCTTCTCTGTGTGGGTCCAGGAATGACCCTGAAAGCAACATAAATATTGATTGATTTGTGGTTACAAATAAATTTTACCAAGTAGGCAAATTTGCAAATATAGAATCTATGCGTAATGAGGATCGACTCACCAAGTAAGAGCCTGATGGGAAGGCTCATTTGTTAGGAAACTGAACCACATGGCACAGGTGTGGACGGGATGTGGAAGAAGCCAATAAAGTGAGGTCGTGTGTGTGTGTGTGTGTGTGTGTGTGTGTGTGTGTGTGTGTGTGGTGTAAAGCCTGGGGAAAAAGGCACACTGGGTCCCCACAGTACAGGAGAGAGTCTGGGTGGAAAGGACAGAACAGCCGAGAGCAGAGGAAGAAGTCAGCATGGACATAACCCTGGGTAAGTGCGTCATCTCCAGGGCGGTAGAAAGATCCTTAGAGGGACCAGATAGGGAAGGAATGGTGTGGCCACATGAGGGAGCGCCCGACAGTCTCCACCTGGCCTCCAGACTGGGTTGAGAAGCTGCAAAGCAACCACGGGCTCTTGCATGTGTTTGAGAAGTTGATCAGGCATTGATGACCATTAATAGCAGCACCATCTTTTGAGATCTAACCATGTGTTAGGCACCCTGTGTGCTGTTCAGGGTAGGGGATGTCATTATCTTCCTCTCTCGTTCCCATATGACAGATGAGGAAACTAGTCTGGGAGCCCAGAGACCGTCACTTGGGCCTTTACACAAACCTTCCTGGTGTTGTGGCCTAACTTGAGAGATCTATGAAGGGGACACGTTAGCAGACTTAGTGGTTAGTCACCTGCCAAGAATAAGTCTTAGGGAACTCCAAGGTTTTGACCTGAAGAGCCTGAATAACCAGTAGGAAGCTGAAAGAGAGTAGGGACCTAGTTTTGGGAGAGGGTGGTGAGTTTATTTTCCTGAATGTTAAATTAGTGACTGGGTGTCTCAGTGGGAATCTCATCAGCGAGACTGCAGGGCAAGTGGGAGGTGAGGAGTTGGGAGTCAGTGAGATGGAGATGAGCTGGTACGTGGAGAAAACTGAATCAGAGATGAAGGATGGCGGGGAAGCAGTAGAAGAGGAAAGCAACTTGAATACACTTTGTAACCAGGCACTTTCTAAGTGCTCTACATACATGAGGGAGGCACTTTTTTGCAGAAGAGGAAATTGAGGTTTAGAGAAGTTAGTTATTCAAGGGGCTCCTCACATCCTCATTTATTGAGGATCTGTAGTATCACTGAGGCTCAGGGAGGTGCAGCGAACGTGCCGCGTCACAGCCCTCGTGAGGAGAGGAGCCGGGTTGGAACCTGCATCTCCCTGGTTCTGGCTGCTGCCTGGTGCTTGGCTCTTAGGAGGCGTTTAGTGACTGTTGGAAAGTCTGAACTGCACACTGACACATCGTAGGGGACCAAGTAAGAGAAATCATTGACTTGTTGGGCTAAAGCAAGATTTTGAGCTCGTCTGTGCAGGTCGTTTTCTGCTCTGGGGTAACTGGGAGGCTCTTGTTTCAAGTCATTTGGGGCCCCTTGAAACTTCTTCCCCTCGTGGCATTCTGCCCTAGTTCTCCTGGGACTTCAGTGCAACTTCGTCATGCTTCCCTCCTTCCCGGTCACTTTCGTTTCTACTGAGCCACTTTCCTGCCTGGGTGGCAGCTGTCAGTGTGGGCCTCGGGTCAGGAAGTCGGGTCAGTGACGTCTATCCTGGTGGCCTTGACTGTGTTCCCACTGGGTGGTCACAGGCCAGTTCCTGGGAACCGCATCATCCCAGCTGCCCAGCTGAGTGCTGGGGCACCTGTCACAAAGTAGCATTCCTGGTGATCTACAGCAAGAAGGGAGAAAGGATTGTTCGCTGTCCCTTGCCTGCAAGATCATGTCCTGCCTTGCAGTCTTGATAGGTGATTCTGGGGAAAAAGCAGCTGCATTTTGGAAGCTTAGAATCTTGAATCAAGTTGAGGTCCATGTTGAGAGTGGCAGTTCGAAGGGTCTGACCCAGGTCGAAGGCTCCTGATGTGGAGTAGGTCCTGAGGCTTGAATCTGAAGTCCTCCACACTCCCACCTTTTGGGGTCTCTGCATCTCCTGCTTGGCTGGCTCTGCCTCCCACTCCTCTGCTGGGGCTGGAGCAGGGAGTCTTGCTGATTTTGAGTCTTGAGGTTTTTCTCTCCTGGTGGCGCTGTGGGCCACTTGCATTTGACCCTTACCTGCCTGGCAGGTGGCAGGAATGGAGGATTAGTTGCATGCAGGGTCTCAGCCAGGCAGTATTAAGCTGGAGGTGCTACCCACCATTATCTTGTCAATTGGGAACTGTGTTGGGCACAGTCCCCTTTGCTTTTTCCCAAGGCATGGCTGGTTCCTGGTAAGTGCTGCTTGGTAGATGACATGCTGCTTGAAGATGTGGTTTGTCACCACGGTTTAGCGGTTAGAGGGGAAGCTGGATGGGGAGCCCTGTACTGTATCTGCAGCCATGAGGTTCCTTGATTGTTTCTTTTTGCCCTCTCTGTCTCCCTCCCTCCCTCCCATCTATCTTCAATAAAATGATTGTGTTGACATAGATTGCTTCCTTCCTTCCCTCTCTGAATACCACCAGCATCCCCTGGAAAGGAGTGGCAAGGTTACTGGTTTCTCAGCTGAAGAAAATCAGAGTAGAGGATGTGTTTTTGCTACCAGTTTTGTCAACACGGGTAGGCCTTTTTATGTTGCCAGGCAACAAAACTTGGTCCCCGGCCAAATGGTGGTGTTTCTCTTGAGCTTTTGGCTTACCTTTCTGTTCCTTTTCACTTTGGCAATCCCCTCTGCCCACCCTGCTTTCCTTCTTTTTTCTACCACTCCTCCTTCCACAGCCCTCCCAGCGTGTGACATAATATTCTCTCCACATCTATGAAAATCTACCCTTGAGAAACTGATGGACTTATTCACACTGAGAAGTAGATGACCCAAATCACTCAGAGATTTACAATCTCTCTGGATATTCAAGTAGTTCTGCTTTAAAAATATGCCTACAGCTTGGGGTACACTGCCTCCAGCCTGGTGGGACTGCTGAGTCCCAGCTCGGGGTTTATCACAGCTTCCTGATGTGTGTGATGGGAACCACACCGTTACACCAAGAGGGAACTACCTCGAAGTCCAGGCCATAGACAGTTTTCATTTCTGTGTGGTAGAATGTCCTTGTGGAATTTAAGTCAAAGGTGGGGTCGTCAGGCAGGGTGTAGGCCACTTTACTAAATTTGCATTTCAGATCTTTTTTTTTTTTAAAGTATAACTCTGTCCCATGCAATATTTGGGACATGCTTAACTAAAAATAATTTGTTGTTTACCTGAAATTCAAATTTATCTTGGAGTCCTATATTTTTATCTGCTAAATCTGGTAGCCCTACAAAGGAGGGAAGTTATGGAGTTGAGTCATCAGCCAGATGGAGAAAGTAGTTTCAGAGCCAGCGGCCCCTTCATGGGGTTCTTGAATTCATAGCACGTGGTGCGGTGGAGGATTCTGGTCCCCGCTTTGCCATTCCTTCGCGGTAGCCTTGGGCAGGTACAAATGAATGTGTGTGGGGGAGTGTGCAGTACAATGCAAAGTATCAGTAGGCCCACACTGCTGTTCTAGGTACTCCTGGGTCTGGCTTTTCTAGGAAGAAATGGGGTTTCTAACATAAGTGGCTGAGTCTAAGTGTTTTTTTCTGCTGCCCGCCTCCCCCTGGCCCCATAACCCATAACCCTCACCAGCTTTGATTGCTGAGAACTGGTTGGCTCCAGACAGAACTCTGGTGCGGTGGAGGATTCTGGTCCCCGCTTTGCCATTCCTTCGCGGTAGCCTTGGGCAGGTACAAATGAATGTGTGTGGGGGAGTGTGCAGTACAATGCAAAGTATCAGTAGGCCCACACTGCTGTTCTAGGTACTCCTGGGTCTGGCTTTTCTAGGAAGAAATGGGGTTTCTAACATAAGTGGCTGAGTCTAAGTGTTTTTTTCTGCTGCCCGCCTCCCCCTGGCCCCATAACCCATAACCCTCACCAGCTTTGATTGCTGAGAACTGGTTGGCTCCAGACAGAACTCTAGAGGGTTCCATGGGAGGCTACATCAACTGGGCCTCTTCTGCAGAATCTTCCAGAATGTGGGTTCCTCAGCTGTTGTTTTCCACTGACTTCTCCAGAAACTGCCTGGCACCTCCCTCCTTCCAACTTGCCCCTCTTCCCCGTTCTTGAGTGCCTTTCCTAGGGTGATCATTTTTGTGTTTGTTTATTCATTTTTTCCATTTAAAACTTTCTTAGGCACGAAAGAGCTTACAGTCTCTTATTGGAAAGAGTGGCTCTTTGCTTCAGGGTAGGCAATGATCAGCTTTGTTTCAGAAGCCTCACTCATGTGTTTCACTTTGAAGAAATGGTTTAAGTGGAAGTAATAAAAAGGTACCACTTGTTCATCAATTGGCAACCAGCCTCAAGTGTATCCCCCAGCCCTTTGGCAAAGCACCATACTGGAGAGAAAGTGCTGTGCCTTTTTTATTTCTAAAAGTCGTGGAGTATTGAAATCTTCTAAGATTCTCTCGTTCTTTTGGTCTCAGGCTCAGGCCAACTAGGGAAGGTTTTCGTTATACAGGGAAGACTGGGAAGTCTGTTTTTGCACTGACCTGGGCGCTCCACCAAGATGGTTGAAGCCATCTGTAGTGGGCTCTTCTGGGAGCAGTTGTTGGAAGGAAATCCTGGGGTGTAAGGCACCGTACTAGTTTATGTATGTTCCTCTTCTGCCTGGCCCCATCCCAACACCCAAGGACATAAGAAAATATACAAACGAAACTTTACAGCCTGAAATTGTGAAATTTACATTGCCTATGCAAAAAATAGTGGCCTCGTCTTGTATCAACTAGGAATTGCATTTAGTTACAAGTAACAGAGGACTCAAAAACCGTGGTCTAAACAGGCAAGGATACCGTCCCTCACCTAAAAGAAGACCTGAATTGGGCAGTCTAGCTTGGTACTGTGACTCCATGGTCGTCTGAGAACCAGTGTCCTATTACTGCTCCATCCTAGTATTTGAGTTGCACCCTTAAAGTCACCACGTGGCCCAAGGTAGCTCCAGGAGCTCCAGCCATCACATCTGTATGTCAGGAAAAGAGGGAGGGGAAGGGACATATGCCCCTTCTATTTTAAAGAGTCTACTTGGAAATCTGAGACAACACACTGCTCTGTTTCTTTGCCAGAACCTACTCATATAGTCATGGGTGGCTTGGGAGGCTTGACTTGGGTTTTTTAATTATCGGGATTGTTCTAAGGATGAAGGGAAGAATGGCTATTGGGAGGCAGCTAAACAGCTTTCCCATGTCTGTACTGTGGTTTGTCTTCTAGAAAGGCTCTGGGTTGAAAAGAGCTAGAGGTGGTCATATGTGCCCCACAGAGCAGGCATAGGACTTCTTGGAGTAGAGAAACACAATCAACCCCATATCTCTGCTACATTTTTTCCCTCCCTTTATGGGGGGGCGGAAAACTTCCTTTTCCTTATATTGTATTGGAGAACTATGAGGAAATGCTAGCTTCCCATAAAGGTGTTAAGTGTGTACATGTTTTGTCACAGAATCCATTCCCACTTTCTTTTAACGCATGTTAATTAAATGACTCATTTACCATTGCCACATCTTTGGTGCAAGCCCTCATATGTTTCCTGGACTATTGAAATAGTCTTTCCATTGGTATTCCTGCCTTCTAGTGCCCCCTCCCCACCTCTCCCCTCTGCCTCCCAACTGAATCTGTCAAAGTCAGTTTTACTGATTGTTTTGCTCAAAAACTTGAGTGCATACAATGGTTTTTATAGGTCAACTTGGCTGGACCACAGTGCCCAGGTATGTGGGCAAACATTATTTTGAATGTTTCTGTGAGGATGTTTATTGGATGAGATTCACATTTAAATTGGTGGATTCTAGTAAAGCAGATTGCCCTCCATAGTGTGGGTGGGCCTTGTCCAGTCAGTTGAAGGCCTGAATAGAACAAAAGACTGACTTCCTCCTGAGCGAGAGGGAACTGTGCAGCAGGCAGCCTTTGGACTTGAACTTCAGTGTTGGCTCTTCTCTAGTTCTCCAGCCTGCTGACCCACCCTGTAGATTTTGGACTTGCCAACCTCGACAATCACGTGAGCTGATTTCTTAAAATCTCTCTCTCTCTCTCTCTCTCTCTCTCTCTCTCTCTCTCTCTCTCTCTCTCTCTCACCTGTGGGTTCTGTTTCTCTGGGGAACCCTGACTAATACAGCACTTCTTCTTTCTCTAGCGTCTGGCCCTACCCCTCTCATCCTGTGGCATCTGCACTTCTCTATGTTGTGCCCTAATGTGTGCCCTCCCCCTGTCCCGCCATACTCAGAATTGCCAGGTACACCTTGTTTTTGCACTCATTTATGAGTATGTCATGGAATGTTTTGCATCATTGAGTATTCTGTTTGTGACGTTTTTCTTCCCAGACTGACTTGCTCTGTGATGTTCAGAACTGTGGCCATCAGCCACATGTGGCTACTTAAATATAAATTAATACAATTCAATAAACCTAAAAGTTCAATTCTTCAGTGTCCCCAGCCATGTTTCAGACGCTCAGGAGCCACATGTGGCTGATGGCTACTATTTTAGGACGGCACACACAGAGAACATTTCTATCATTGCAGAAGGTTCTGTTGGACAGCACTACTTAGCTTTTATCCTTGGCCTGATTAAAATGAAGACACAGGTTTGTGTAACTTCTCCAGACTCTCTGCAGTCTCCCTCCCTCACTATGCTTTCCTTCAGCTTTACGTCTTTGAGAATTTGACAAAAGTCATGGATGGTACCTTCTGAAAACCCATGCATATGCTCTCAGGTGCATACATTTATAAACATGAATTCAAGGTATTCATCAGCTCCCCTTAAAAGTCACCCATGTCCTGTGGATTAATAACCACAAGCTAATACTACATAATGCTTGCTTATATAACAGCTGACACTTCTGCTTACTGGGTGCTTGTTCGAAGCACTTTACCTGTGTTAACACTTACTCCTGAAAGCAATGAGGTAGCATCTGCTGTCACCTGCATTTTGCATTTTGAGGAAACTGAGGCACAGAAGTAAAACAAAGTGTTTGGGTTCCCAGCTAGGGAGTGGCCTGTCCAGGATTTGATCCAGGCATCCTAAATATGTGTTCTAACTTCTACACCGGGGACTAAGGACCCCACTGTGGAGTTTGAGATCCTTGAGGGCAAACATTGTCTCTTATCCTTTTCAAGTCTTCATATGCATGATGCCTAGTAAAGGTGAAATGAATGCTTGGAGAGAGGATGAATGCTTGGAATTGATTATTATATAGAGGCTTAAGGCATAATCATCTCAGCCCTAGGCCATTTGGATTCTTCCATGTGGCTATCTTATACGTTTTCTTTCTTGATTCCAGTGGCTGTACTTTGTTTCTGACCCCTTAGAGCTGGGAGAGGCCCTCAGTCCTCAGAACCTACTTTGCTTAGCAATACCTGCTGGAAGGAAGAGCCCTGGCTCCCACAGAGAGCTCCTGGCATGCCAGCTAGTGCCAACCTTGCCTCCCTAGGCTGCAGGCCCAGCTGCTGCCCTGGCCCTGTTACATGGCCAGTCCTGTCTTTTGCAGAGATCCCTTGGTGGCTTGAAGTGGCTCTGGCTTTAATGGTTATGTGTGTGCTCGGGAAGTGGGTGCTCTGGGGGCTTTGTTACTTTCTGACAGACAGTCTGCTCTGGCCAGGGTCTGCTGGCTTCAGCCATGTTGACGTCTTTGCACATGCATGACAACAGATCCCTCAGCGTTTTATAGCCTGTGCCAGGCAGGGAGGTATGTTGTGCTAGCTCTTAATTACATTGAGCCTTCATTTTCAGCTGCGTGCCCCTGACCGTGAATTTTTTTGGATATCTTCTTGCATGTGGCAGTTAACATTAAGCCAAGTCATGTTGGCTCAGAGGCTGAAGACGGGTTGGAGGAGGAGGGATGACATTTCAGTGACTCGGTTGTTCCCTTGGCTGTGGTTAAGTGTACTAGGCAATGAATGACCCAGGCAAGTCTGAAACCTGGAGAAGGTGGGAAGGGGGCAGCCAAAGTGCCTGGCTGATGAAGGGCTTGGATAGCATCGTTTCCAAGGGCATACTCCTCACCATTCTGGTGGTGAGGACCCACAGAAGTAGAAAACGTGGTCACTGCCTTCAAGGAGTTGGCAATCTTGTCAAGAAGACCAAGTGAATACTAAAATAATTCAAGAGACATGTCATCAGCATGTTCTTCTGTTGGGCAGTTTTCAGAGTGTTTTTCCACATACACTAACTATCCTATAACATGACAAACTCCTGAAAGAATGACTTGGTCCTGTGAATTCAGAGAGGGTAAAATTTTACCCAGGAATGAATTTCCCAAAGACCCACTGGGACCTGAGTTATATATCATTCAGTTTGGCAGAGGCGAGGGAGAGTGGAAGGGGGGATTATTCAGGTGTTGAGAGAATGGCACTCACACTGAATGAGTTAGGGTATACAGTTAGGTCATTCTTCAGGTGAGTTTTCACATCACGTAAATGGGCATTACCGAGGATAAATGCTCCCAGAGAGACAGTTATCAGGTTCTGTGAGCCGCAGAAAAAAAAATTAACAAGGTGCATTAAAATGACCACAGGGAGTTGTTTGTGGCTTATCGTTTGTACTCTAGCTGTACCTTAATTAAACACATATTTCTTTAACATCTGCAGTGTACTGGCTGCTAGACTAGGTTTCGGGAATTAAAAAATTCAGTAGCACAGTCGCTGCTCTTATAAGGCTTCCTACGTCACTAGGCGTGATACTGCTTTAAAAAGATCGTAGAAACTCTCTGCACTGTGCAGAAAGGAGAGGCCGTGGGTACTGGACCGTTTTTGCTGTCGCGCCGACTTGGAATCTCCTGGGCCTTGGGGACTGACCAGGTGTCTCTTGTGATATCGGTGCCTCTGGGGTTGTCTGACTGTTCCCTCTCCTCCCTCATCTCCTTTCATACCCTCTTTGTGGGTCTCTCCCAGGTTTACAGGCCAAGTGTAGAAAGCTTTGAGAAC
This sequence comes from Rhinolophus hipposideros, assembly GCF_964194185.1. Taxonomy (NCBI): domain Eukaryota; kingdom Metazoa; phylum Chordata; class Mammalia; order Chiroptera; family Rhinolophidae; genus Rhinolophus; species Rhinolophus hipposideros. Next base: position 37,181,870 of record NC_138060.1, on the reverse strand, counting down.
CCTCTCTTGAACCACCCATTCCAAGTCGCAGAGTGTGTTGGTGTTAACTGAAGCCATCTTGTGTAGATTGGGTGTATCCTCTTGGAAGCCCCTTGGAAGTGAAGCCAAGCAGTTGTGTGAGGCGTTGGCTGGCCGGTGACCAGTCGTGACCAGTATCCGACTGAGAAGTTCTTTTTGTGGATCCCAGCCTGGCAGGGAAGGGGCCATCGACAGATACCCGCTTCCATTGTTTCTCCTGAGTGTTTCTTGTCTCAGAGGCATGAGGGAGGTTAATGACTTTGAAGCCATTTGTGTTCATCATATGAAAAAACAATCTCCAAATGGAGACCAGCAGAGCACAGGATTCGCTAGTGAAAGTTTGGCGTGTGGCACGTCCAGCTGAGTGGGCAGGAGGCGAGGACGGAAGGATGCTCTGGCTGCCCCTTTTCTCTGAATCCAGAGAGTTAGCCTCCCTGTGGCATGCTTAATGTTGTCTCCCTCTGGCATTGGTTGTCCTCATAACCTCCCATTAGGTTCTTAATGGGGTGAGTGGGAGTGGGAGGCACTGAGGTCATTATTCTTTGGGGAATGGTGGGTGACTCGTGACACAGTCAAGCACAGACTGCTAATTATTCCTTCCATCTCAGTAGAGCGTGATCAGGGCCTTCCTTAGCAAAAAGGTATATGAAAGTCGGGAATGGAGACAAATGACAAAAGTGCCCGGGAGAATGGCTTTGGATGGGGACGTGTGTTCATCTCTGTGCCAGGTATTGTGGGTGATAAAGTATAAACTACACCACTGTTGGGCAGTGCAAGATGGTCTTTGAAGGAGTTGTCCATCAAGTGCTGGGTTCAGAAAATGGGGAAAGCTGTAAGTCCTAGAGGAACAGGACTAGTCACTCCAAAAAAGAGGCTAAGGAATGACAAGAACTTAATTTTGGCCTGTGAAGTGGCATAAGAAAGAACGTATGATTGCTTAACAAATGAGTCCAGCATGCTGTAGTGGAAAAAAGAATTCACAGAGGATGGGGTATTTGAGATGGGTTTTAAAGGATGAGTAGGAGTTCCTTAGGTGGAGAGGAGGGAGAACGGTGTGTGTTACTGGCAGAGGGAATGGCACGTATAAGAAGGAGTGCTGAAGTGAATCCAGAGGCCAAGTGAGTCTGGACTCGTGCTGCCTGCACCACTCAGCCAATAGACCTACACAGGAGCTGGGTCCTAGAATAAGCGTTTATTATCAGAGCACCGGTGGTCTGAGAAGGCGGTGGGTTAGCACCTCCAAAAACTGCCTTCACATTCTGAGACCGGCTTGGGATTTTTAAGGGAAAATCTGGGCGTCCCTCCAGAGACTACATGACAGTTCCTGGGGTCTGCATGGAGCCTTCCCTCTGGCCATGTGATTCTATGGTGGAGGTAGCAACCCAGGAGCAATGATGGGAGTAGCCTGGAAAGAATGCTAGACCGGAGAGATTGTGACCAACGAGCCTGAGGGTATTAATCATAAGTTTCAGGGTAATTTTCTAAAACGGTACCAGGTGGGACAGGGGACATTCTAAGCTCATGCCACAGGGGTTTGATCTATTACTGTAAGTAGCTCAAGTAAAGGTGAGGCCTGGGACGGGAAGAAGCCTCTACTGTGAGGGTGCCAACTGGGCCCTGCTTCAGAAGGAATGGTGAATGGTTGGGGCTCACTGGTTGGATGGGAAGTGCAAACCTGGGCTGTGGCTCTTTTGTTAGGCCGGGGAGTGACATCATCAGAGATGCTCTTTAGAAAGATAGGACACCAGGTGTCCTAACTGCAGTTGCAGGAGACTAAATTTTTGCCATGTGGCGTTTAAATTGGCCATGTGAGATTGGAAGCTGGGAGACCAGTTACAAAGCTTTTAAAAATAGTCCAGGTAAGAACTGATGCCAGAAAAATCTGCCGAAGTTTACTGAGAGCCCATTTCTTTCTTTTGTACAGAGCTAGGGGGTGGGGAGAGGTTAGGCAGGGCTTGTCAAGTCTTTGGATACTCTACAGAGAGAATGTCTTGGCCATAGGGCTCGGCAAAGTGGGTGTGCAGATGGTGTTGTGGAGATGATTTATTGAATTGAGGGTGCCCAGTGGGTTCTGTGGATTCTTGTCAGGGTCTAGAGAATCAGTGTTTAAGCATCATTGGAGAAGTAGAATAATACACGGCCCTGTGTTGGGGCTTTTCCTCTCCAGACCTGGAGTCAGAAGGCCTGAGTTCAGGTCTCAGTGTCCTTTCTAGCCTTGTAATCTTCTCCCAGTTCCTTAACCTCAGTTTCTTTGGGTGTAAAATGGGTACAACAATACTTGCCAGCAGGACTATAGGCTAGATTTCACAGATGAATACCTGGTACATGGTCGGGATTTAATAAACACCTCTGCCCGCTTCCCTTTATCCTCCTTCCCTTACTCGGGGCAATAGAAGTAGGGTGCAGGGAGGGGCAGGGTGCCTGCAGTTTGGTTTCTGCTCTTAAAAGTGCTTTGTGGTGATAATGTGCTTTGTCATTGTAAGTGGGTGTATTATTTTTTCTCTTTGTCTCTGTCAGGGACAGAGAAAGATCTGAGGGCTTTAAACTGTAGCAGAAGAGACCAAGATTAGAAATGAGAACTTCTGGATGTAGTTGGAATGGTTTGGCCACTAACAAGGTTTTGGGGGCCAGTGTTGGACTCCCCACATTTTGGATGTGTCTTATTTACAGATTACATGTGGGCAAGATGGGCTTGGAGGGATGGGGGGCCCTGCCAGTCTTGTAAATCTGTCCCCTGCTTGGCTAACATCTCGACTCTGCTTCCCCTCAGTGGCAATCCTACAGGTACTTTTTGTTTTGTTTATTTTTTGAGCTCAAATTTCTTCTTTAGTGAGGGCCACCTTTGACAAATAATCTTTGGTCTCCTTAATCTTCTAGTGAATAGCATTTTCTTGAGTTTTGTGATTATGCAGTAGGTACATAGCAAAAGTGATAACTAATGAACCATAAAGACTGTGGAAAACATTTCTTTACTACTTTTCATTTTCATGTTTCAAGTGCATACAAAAGTAGAGAGAAGAACCAGTGAACCATATCCATCACCCATGTCAGCAATTGTGAACATTTTGCCAATCACATCCAGCCTGCTTTTTGTCTTATTTTAAAGCTGTTCCCCAATATTGCATTGTTTCATCCATAAATACTTAAGTATTTATCTCTAACAGATAAAAACCTCTAAAAGATCCCATTTTCACACCTAACAAAATTAATGGTTCTTTTTAATATCATCTAATAGCCAGTCTTTTTTCAAATGTCTCCAGCTATTTAAAAAACGTGTTTTCTTATGATTTGTTTAAAGCATTTGATTAGAAAAGCTGTTGTATTTTGATTTGATAAATATTGTGGACCTCCCCTTGTCCCTTATATTATGCTCTTGCTCAACCCAGTGACATAGTTTTGAGTTTAAGGAAAGAGCTGTGTTGTAGGTATATAGCAAAGTGATAGCTGATTAAGAAGTGCATCAATAGAACTTCTGTTATGGAAAATTTGTAAACGTACAACAATAAAGATGATAGCCAAAGCAAAGTAGCCGGTTGGTTAACTCATTGGCTGATGGACGGTTTGCACATGCTAAAGCCAGATACTGCATTCTAGAACATGGCCTTGTAAGTCCTGCTGTAATTATGTATCTTCCAGCGGTAGCTGAGGCTCTCTGGGAGTTAACAGAGGCCTTGGCATTGAGAAGTGACTTGTTCAAGGTTGTAGACCCAAGACAATGGTCATTGTTGGTGCCAGGAATATACCCCGACCCAGTGCATGGCCTCACAGTGGCCACTTGTCCTGGTCAATCAATGCTAGTTCTATGCAGAGCACTGGAATGTTTCTTCTGTTGGCGCAATGGTGTGTTAGGAGCTGGGGTCTTTGGGGCTTGGAGAGTTCCAAGGGGGGCTATTTGTCCACGAGGTTCTGGTGGGACCAGCTCTCTGGAGAGTGGTCCCTGGAAGTGTTGGCAGCTCTGCTCACAATCCCCAGGTAGAAAGAGGGCGAATCAGGCAGGTGAGGGCCAACCGGCCACCTGGCCCCTCCACTGCAAAGGAAAGAGAGAAGTAGGAGATGAGAGTAGGGGATCAGAGCTTTACCAGGGGCATCTGGTACCTTTGGGGCTTTGACTCCCTGGCTATGGCTGAGGGGAGCGAGATGCTGTTCCCAGTTCCGGCACCCCAGTTCTTTATACACCCACGTCTCTGCTCCTACGTTCTGTCCTCCTCGTGGGAACCAGCAGCTCCTCCTCAGGTGTGAAGGACGGCTCAGAGTTTTCTCATGTTTCTCGAAGGAGAAATATACACCGTGGACCTTGTATTTAATCTTTAGTTGTCATTTAATATTTGATATTATACAAGTTTAATATTAACTGACAATGGCTCAAGCTGAACATGGTAACATTTGCGACTGAGTAAACGTTGATGTGCCATATGTTCAACAGATTTTTAGATCTGTAAAAAAATTGATCAGAAAAATTGAGTCTTAATGAAAATCATGAAAAATTCCATAGCAGAAACTATAACTAGTGAAGTTTGATGTGGATAAAAACTGTTCAGCGGCTGAAATTGATTTGAAATAGAAAAGAAGTGATCCTAATGACATTAATTTTGACTAATTAAAAATTTAAAAAATTAGGAACAGTGGATGTGAAAAATGATCAAGAAACAAAATGGGTTTAATGGAAGTCTTTCTAGAAAATGCTTCTGATGAAAATGTTTGTATCCAAAACATCGTCAGTACCCATCTCCGGCCCCTCCCACAACAGTGGGAAAGAGGTAGGGAAGGATGGGAAGTTTTCAGAATTGAAAGTCTCAGCTTATCTGGCAACTGTAGATCCCTAGGATTGCTCAGAATACAGACAGAAAACGAGCTCGAATAAACCTGAGGACAGATACCCTGTCTGGGGCCCTCGTGGATGTCCATCCTGGATCTCCCTCCCTCACTGAGGCCAGCAGAGATTTCGATCCTGTTTTCAAAGAGTTTTGATCTTCCGTGGCGGGCTTGGAAAGGAATCTGGCATTTTTCTTCATGATGTTCTAGGTGAGGGATGGGTTCTTTCCAGCAGCACATACAACATTCATGATAAAGAGGCAAGGACAAAACTGTATCAAGTTTAAAAAAACACACAAAGATGGGGGCTCCCCACTAGTGTTTGCTCAGGGCAGCAGGGACATTGTCCTGACCCCTTGGAGGGGGGGGCCATCCCAGCCAGGGCACTAACCCCGCAGGAGGCGCCAGACCTCCCTGTGTTGCCGAGGGTACTTCCCTTTCCTCTGTGCTCTGCTGTCTCACGTGGATGTGGATGTGACCGTCACTCAGATCAGCCTCTCCCTCACCCCAGGCTGGTGACTTTCTGACCCACGTTAGAAGGAAGTGGGACAGTCCCATCTTCCATTTCATGCCCCAGTGTCCGGGAGTTTCCAGAAGGCTCTTGCTGCTCCACGGTTCCCATCAAGCACTGGGAGTTGCATGCAAATTGAGCCCATTCATTCCCAAGGAAACTGGAGTATCCTTTTGGGTTTCAAGTGCTAATGCTGTTTAGAAGGGAGTGGGGAAAGCAATCCATTGAGGCTGTGTGCTGAGTGGGTAAGCTGTTTTGATAGATGAAAGGATTTTGACTGTCTCATGCTTCCCTGTGTCTCATTCAGCCACCTCACTGCCCTGTGAGTGGGGTCCATTGTTCCCAGGAGCAGGCGAGGAGACAGTGTTGGGTGTAGGAGAAGGTAAGCTCAGAGAGCTTCAGGGTCACTTCTAGACCTCACTGTCTGACCCCCTGACTCCTGACTGAATGAGCTCAGCTCTTAGAGCCCCCGCCTTGTACTCTGGAGGAAACACCATGCTTTCCTTGGTGTCTGCCATCTTCCTAAAAACCCCTCTACCCATCCTGATATATTGAGCAGTGGCCAGTGCGGCCATAAGTAGGTGAAGAAATGAGACTGAACTTAGCTTTGTGAGCAGTTTGTAGCCCTAGCAGGGGGTGTTGAATAGAAGTTTAGAAGGAAGGCTCTGGGTCAGGGTTTGAATCTTGACTCCACCCTTGGCAGCTGTGTGATCTTGGGCAATGTATGTAACTTTTCTGAGCCTTGGTGTCCTTTGTAAAAAAGGGATGATAAGTGAACTGACTTCTTAGGGTAATTTTGAGATTTAAATGAGGCACTGTACTCCCAACACCTTGTATGCATTATCTCAGAATAAATGCTCAAACAGTCGCTGCTATGATTTCCTTCATATTTTTCTGTATCCACACTCAAGGGTCTGTTAGTAGGCAGGTACTAGATTAGTCTCGTCTTGCGGGCTCTCTCCAGGGCTTGGAGCCACCCCAGCTAGAGTACGGCTTTGGGTAACCAAGTGACAAGACCCCTTCTTTTCAGTTTCCACAGCTAACTGGCTGGCGTGTTCGTCACACCTTCATGAGGCTTCAGTGACATCTGCACGAGTCACAGGTGGGAGGCAGCAATCCTGCCCAGTTTGAGTTCCCATCTTATCTTTGGCTCCTTAGCAGCAACTCTTGATATGCATTAGTAATAAGTAGACTGTCCACTTGCCCAGTGTGTCACTTGTCCAGTGATTGTGTCATTGCCAAAGTTACCCATGTAGTACAAGAATAGTGCCCCTTGGGGTCAGGGGCTCTGGTTTCCAGCCACCAAATAGCTGTGTGACATTCAGCAAGGTGTCTTGCTTCTCTGGGCCTTCCTTTGAAAACTGGAGTGATTGACCTGGAGGGCATGTAAACTTCTTTCTATGCTGTATATTTGCATTGGTTGCAAATATCCAGATGCTCTGTTCCTTCCTGAGACCGATTATGGCGTGGAGTGGAAGTCGAGTCATGTGGCCATGACTGCAGACTCTCCCATCTGGCAGCCTCGACAAAGACAGATCTCTCCACCCCACCCCACCCTTCCCCCCGTCGATGACACTGAAACACCCATGCGTTTCCAAGTGCTTCACAGTCACAGCTGGCCTGGGCCAGTGACTGATAAAGGTCACTCGTCAAATTCATTCATGGGCAGCCTCTTAAAATTCTCTCCATAGAGCTGTTTCCATGAAAGCTGTTAGTGTCCATGCGTCATGAAGATATTTAAAATTTTTCCTGGGCTGCATCTTACAGCTCAAACCCAGCTCTGCTAACATTTTCCTCTTCAGTATTGTTCTAAGCAGAGCCTCAGCTCTTTGGTTTGCTAGCTGGACACCTCTGCTGTGAGTGAACTAACTACCAGGGAGCCCGTGAGTGCAAGGCCCTTACTCAAATAGCATATTACTACTAGGGCCTGGGTCCTTTGTTACAGTTTGAAGGTAAAACTTAGTGGCTTGTGCCAAAGGTTTCTAGCAGCATCTTTCATATGCTGGTGAGAACTAGCAGCTCTTTTGGGGACTGATAAGTGGGCTTCTGACTTTCGAGGTCATGTATCCTATTATGACCCTGGGAAACAATCTCGGAGTTCAGCCCTCCTCAGAGGTGTGTGTAAACTCTTAGATGCCACCTGAATTTCGATAGCCACTTTGGTGCCTAATACCCTTCCTTTGAGGACTCTTCCCTAGGGAACCTTTGAGAAATCACTCTTTCTTCCTTACATTCCCATAGCACTTTACGCCTCTGTCACTTGTCACCGTCTGTCTTGTGTTGGAGTTTGTAATGAACAAATCTGTTAACCCTGACTAAGTTGGGACCCCTAATTTTGGGGTGGGCCCCTCATCTCCAGAACTCAGCCTCCAGAAGGTACTTTATCAATGTCGAATGGACTCTATTCTGCTAGTGAGGGTGTGATAGAATGCTCCTTCCTTGTGTGCTCCTGTCTGGGCAGATGGAGGACCCCACAAGGCCTGCTCTCACCTGGAAGAACCATGGGTGGGCCAGGAGGCACTGGGTCTGGAGCAGAGAGTTGTTGGTGAGAGCACATTGTCCTGTCTTGTCATTTCTCAGTGGGTTGATCAGTTCTATAGAGGGTGGGTCCCTTGTCCCTACTGGTAGCTGAGGCACACCTGCGTGGATGTGTGGTCCCAGGGCACACAGTTGGTCCACAGCAGACAGGTCCCTGGGTCAGTGGTTGAAGCTTTCGCTTGGCATTCATTCAAGGCCTCCACGCTTGATTCCTTTTTGAAATTCCAGTCTTTGTCAAGTCTCTTAAGATACGTACTGTGTTTCATAATGCTGCTTCTTCCTGGCCGCCTGTCCACCCCACGTCTTTCAAACCATCCCAATCTTCAGTCCTCAGTTCACGATCAACCTCCTTTATGAAGCCATCCTCAATCCCTCCTACTGAAAGTAATGTTGCCTTCAGGTCCCCTTACTGTATGTATTTCCCTCCATCCTATGGCGCTCCCATGTATAGCCTTGTATTACAGACTTCCGAATGTCCACTCCACGCCTGTCTCAGCTCCCTAGTTAGTCATTGCCCGGAGGGTTGGATGTGATAGCCAAGTCCATGTTCACTGAATGATGGAGAGTGGCACCCATGGGGCCACGAAGCTGTCCCTTGCCTGGGGACTGATGGGCTCAAGACTGATTTTGTTCCCCTTAACTATTTCCAAAATGTATTCTTAACCTGTGGTTTCTGACAACTTCCTCTAAGTTATGTGAGACTCACTCTGGTGATGGGTTGGGGCCCTGTTGTTCTCCTCCGCTCCTCTCCTCAGTCCCAGGGGCTGCCCCATGGGTGTCCCCCAAGCTTATGTAACTGGCATGGGGATCTGGTTAACCGAGGGCGAGCCAGCATTTGGCAACGGCTTGCCTGTGCTCTGATAGGGAGTTCACGGTGGGTCTATGAGAGGGTGACCGGAGGGTTTATTGCTGAATTCTGAGGTAATCCCATGGCCCAATCTTGGGGGAGGCGTGCCTACTGTACAAAAGAAACAGAATGTGAGTCAGTATGTCATTTTACCTTGTCTAGTAGCCCCAGTAAAAAAAAAGTAAAAAGAAACAGGTGAAATTAATTTTAGTAATGTATTTTGTTTAACCCAGTATATCTAAAATATTGTCACTTCGTTATGTAATCAACATGTAAATTATTGAGGAGATGTTCTTTTTTCGTACTAAGTCTTTAGAATTTGGAGTGTTTTGTTCTCTGTTAATGACCTTTCCAATGCTCTCTGGCCACATGTGGCTGGTGGTTGTCAGTCTAACATGGCCAGCTGCAGGGTTTGTTGATTCTCCCACTTGATGTTCCTTGAAAGCAAGTGTGAATTGAGTGGGGGCCTGTCTGGCTGAGTGATGGCACAGGGGTGGGACTCTGTATCTGGAGTCTCCCCAGCTTTGTGAGCTTGGGGCAGGCCCGGGTCTCAGCCACAGTCCCACTTGTGGAGTGACGCTGTTGGTCCGTGGTCTCCCAGGACCTTTCTGGTTCTGACATGCCGTGAATTGGGCCACAGATCTGGGCAGGGACAGTGTTGGGAGCCACTATGTCCATCATGGCATCGTTGGTATATGGCAGCTACTCTGTGAAAGGCCCTTGTTGGCTATGTCTGTCCCAGGAGGGGTGGGCTTGCCATCTCTGGCTCTGACCAAGAGTTGGCATGTTTATCTGGTCTGTTGGGTTCTGGGCTGTGAATATTGCCCATTCACCTACGTCCCCAGCATTGACGAGGACCTGTAGGTGTCAGGCCTGTTTCCAGCGTGGAGAGGCAGAGACAGACAAGCACGGCGCAGCGCTCGAGGCACTCGTCTTTTGGAGCCTCTGTCATTTCCTGGCTTCTTTCTCACACAGGCTCAGCTGGAAGCTCAGAAAGCCACTCAGGACTTCCAGAGGGCCACGGAGGTGCTCCGTGCCGCTAAGGAAACCATTTCTCTGGCTGAGCAGCGGCTGCTGGAGGACGACAAGCGGCAATTCGACTCGGCTTGGCAGGAGATGCTGAATCACGCCACCCAGAGGGTATGAATCATAGCTGTGTGTGCCTGCGGGGGCTGTGTGCCTGGAATTGTGCACATGCATCTGTGTGTGCAAGTGTCCGTGTGCGTGTGGGCATCTGGATCGTGGCACCTGTGTGCACGAGGGTGGGTGTGCGAGCATTCCTCACATTGCCCCTTGTCCATCTGATCCAGGCTACCGCCTGGTTGTTACAATTCTGTTTTCCTTAAGCAGAGGAAAAAGACTCCAAGGCATGTTCGCCAAAAGTCACAGGTTATTTCCGTCCGTGGGGTCTCTGTGGGGCCTGGTGCTGAGCAATCCTCAGGGATGACAGTCACCCAGTGCCAGGGGTAGTTCGCTGCTGCTTCCCTGTGTCCCTTGTGTGTGTAGATCATCCCTGAGGGTCTTCGCTGTGGATCGGGCTCCCCAGAGGGACTAGGTGGTTTTCCAGGGTCTCCTCCCACGGAGGTCTGCTGGGTTCGAAATCCCAGGTGGAAGAACATGGGCTGGGATCTGGGAGCCGGCATGTGAGCAGAACGTGGGCCGTGTGTGATCTTTACCCAGCTTTGACTTCTGGCTTTTATGCCATCATTGTTTGGCCTTTTACCAGCTCCCATGACCTGCTCTTTCTGGCCACATTGCTCCACATCAGCAGTGGTGGGACAGCTGCTTGGCTCAGCTGAACTTGTTACCTCTGCCTGACTACTGGGTTTCCTAGGCGTCACAGAGTGTTCCAGAGACCTCTCCCTCCTCCAGGCTGGTTTGCTGCGGGGTGGGTGGGTGAGCTGACGTGTCTTCAACAGCTCCAACTAAGATCTTGGATGGAAGGATGCTGTAGAAGGGGTGGGAGCTGCAGCTCTGGGCTGGACTCCTTGAGAAGCCGCCTGCGGGGCCGGGATAGAAGTCAGGAGTTAATGCCAGCAGCCTCTCCCTTTTCACTGTCATCTGTCACAGTGGCTCAAGTCCTTGGGAACCTGATAATTAAAGATGACCTTGTACTTCCTTAAATAGAAAGCCCAACACACAAATGATTTGACTCGAGTCAAATCTCAAATCCTCTGTTGACTCTGCTACTTCTCTCTCCCCCTGAAGCCCAAGACTCCTGGCCTTGGGCATGTGTGGCTTTGGGCTTCCTGCCCCCTAGTGGACACGATGCTTGGAGAGCCAAACACAGGCTGGAACAGCTTTCCTGAGTCAGCTGATGAAAAACCAAAGCAGAGGTTGGAAAGCTTTGAAATTTACAAGCCACAGCCTGGCAGATGTGAAAAGGCCAAAAAAAAAAAAAAGAGCTCCTTCCAAGAAATTAGCTGAAGGTCTAATTTTCCTTTTTGTCCTGCCTCTACCCCAACCGGAAATCCAAACCAGCCAGTAAGAAACCATTTCAGAAATCACTCAATCTGCTCTTTAAAAAGAACACAACATGATTTTGCTTTTTCGCTTTTCTTTTCTTACTGAGTCCCTGGGCCCTAGTGGATGGTGAGTAGCTGGACAAAGAGGTGTCCCCAGGACCTCCACATGGCACAACTAGCCTCGTTCACACCATTCTTGGGGTTGTGCAGTATGCGACTTGTGGAGCCGTACCAGACTGCCCTGGGCCTCCTGACATTATGTGGGGCTCCTTCGGTTCCCTGGAGGGTCGTCTGATGTGTGCCTTCACTGATGAGAGGCCACCAAAGGTTTTGGGGTTGTGGGGATAACCACTGCAGATTAGCAGGTGTTTTGGGTCACAGGCCAGCATCTCCACCCTGGGGCAGCTGTTACTCTTCCCAGATTCCTTCACAGTTGCCTAGGCCTGAAAGGCTGCTCCTTGAACTGTTGAGGGAGAAGGAGAGTTCGAAACTGACACCAGCAAGACGGCTGGTGGCAAAGCTTTCCCTGACCATATCCTTGCGTCATTGAGAAACTCAGCCTACTGGAGGCGGTCTCTCTGAATCTGATGGATGGGGTAGTCGCTCATATGTGTGGCTTGGCTGTGAACCTCCCTCTGGGATTTAGCATTTCCCTGAATGGGGTCATGTCGTCCACTCCCAGAGCTTCGTGGACCTAGCACACTTGGCTTGCTGAGTGCTGGTTGATGATGACAGTGAAGGGTCTAGAATATGTCGCCTGCCTTGTCTGACTTCTGGGTACTCCAGGAAGCTAGTTTCTTTAGAAGAAGGGGGCTTCATCTCGCCCTTTTCTTATAAAGGAAGTACTGATTAAGGGTCTAGAGAAAGAGCCAGAATTCAGAAAGGTCCAGGGCTGTCTTGAGCAAGTGGCAGTGATTTGGGCTGCATGATTCCCCGTTCCAGGCACAGTGGAACAACGCGGGCCCCCACGTTCCTTGCCTGAGGCCATCAGTGTGTCCTCTTCATTCCCCTCAGACTTACAGTGACATTGCAGCCCCACTTGGAGCTGTGGCTGAAGGCAGTGTGCTAGGAGACTAAGCGATGACAAGCCCCGGTTTTCTGTTAGGCCACATGCAGTGCCACAGACGGGGACAAACGGATAGTTCTCCACTTAGGGCTGGGGTCAGAGGCTGCCTTGGAAGCTGCGTGAGGCAGAGCTGCGCAGCCTGCACTTGCGTGGCTTCCTGGGAGTGCGGGGCCCAGAGTCCCAGCTGTTCACTGCATGGGGCTTTGGGTGCAGCGGCTCCTCCAGCTTTGTCTGTTTAGGCCTTGAAGGAGCCTTTATGGGAAGGTGATAGCTTTTCACCCTCTGGGAGAGGAGGCCTGGCATCCGGGAGGGAGGGATTGGCTTTTCTGATGTCTGCTCAATGAGACCAGATAGAGGAAGAAGAAAATATGACTTGGAAATGGGGAAGCACGAACTATGAACTGGCAGCAGGCAGCTGCTGGAGAGGAAAGGACGCAGTCAGCCTCCCCTCCCAGGTCCTGGCATGGAGATTGCCTGGCTGTATGGGCCTGAGGCCTGGGATGGCACCACCCCCCCCCCCCCCTTCCACACAGTGGTGAGAAGCCAGCTTCTTGGGTCCCCACCTCCCAGGAGTGCACTAAGAATCACAAAACAGCCCGAACCAGCTGAGGGCCTGAGGAGACGGGAGACTGCCTTTCCCAGGGAGAGGAGGATGCTGTCTTAGCCCTGGGATGTTGGGGATGTAAGTGGGGGGAAAGCTGCAATGTGACGTGGCGGTGCCGTGCTGGGAGAACGTCTCCTAGTCTGTTCAGGTCATTCTGCTGGCGTGGGACCCACCGAAGAGGCCTAACCTGGCTGGCGTGTCCGTTTAGTGGCCATCAGCATCTAGGCAGAAAGGCCCCAGCCCTTTGAGTATGTCCAGTGTGCTGCCGGGAGACAGTCTCTGGAGACCCAGCTGCCTGCCTGCCCTGAGGCTCCCAGGAGGGGACCAGTTGGGCACTCCTGGACCCACACCTCTCTGTTCTGCTGACCTAGGAAGGGGGGCAGAGGCCTGTGGCTTCCACAGAACCCTGAGCACAGGCCGGCATGCTTTTTCTCCAGGGCCCGCTGCCCTCATGGCTGCCCAGGGCCCAGTGCTGCGGCTGTCCTGGGTCAGACTTGGGCAGCGCCAGTCTGGCTGCTCAGTCAGGTTGACTGGGCCTCAGACCCTGCCATTGGGCACTGGCTGTGGTCAGTTTTGGGGGCAGGCCCAAGGCACAGGAGTGCATCTCGGTAGCTTTTGGGAGCCCCAGGAATGCCTGACTTCTTAGTCCTGTAGGCTGAGGCGGAGGCACCCAGAACCTAACAGGGAGCCCATGGGTCATGCCCAGAACAGGGTCTCCTCTGAGGAGAAAGTTCTCAGGCATCGCGAGGGAGGCCAAGACTCTGTTCATGTAGGCTAATTATTTTCTACAGGAGCCTCTAAGCTCTGGGAAAGGAGGTGGGAAGCTGAGTACTGCCCCCCAAAGTCTTTGTGAGTCTGAGTGCACATCTGATTGAGATGACCAATGGGACAATGGACGTGTGGCTAGACACGTGGAAGAACCACAGCCTAGGCCAAACCAGTTTCACCAAAGTGCTTCCTCCCTTCACGTCCATTGTCCCAAATGCCACACACTGAAGATCCCTCTTAAGTGCAGCCCTGCTGTCAAGCTCCTGGCCGAGCTGCTGTGGCCTTCCTGACAGCCCGGGTCCCACCCTGCCTTGACAGGCACTTCAGCTAGGCGTGTCTGTACCCCAGGGGGTAGTCTCCAGTGTGCCTTGTGTACACAGTAGGTGCTTAATCAGTGCATGCAGCTCTGAATTGAATATGATGGTGGTAAAACTGAAGAGCAGGCTGGTGGTACAGAGATGGAGGCAGGCTCTTGGAGTCCAGACCAAATCGCTGTCAACCTGGGCTTTGAGGAGGCAAGGGAGGCCCTGGGAGGCCTGGGGCGATGGTGGCAGGCACCTCTGGTCTGCATTGCACGTGCCCAGCTGGTTGCTCAGTTCAGCTTGCACTGCCTTGAGGCCTTCAGGGACTTGTTTGGTATCGCTTCCTTTTGTGGCTCACCTCTCCCCCTGTGGCTTTAGCCTCAGAGCAGAGCTGCCCTGTGCCACCCTCCTCCCTTGTTCCCCGTTCTTTCCCCACCATTGCAGTACACACCCCACTCATGCCTGATTCTAGACTTAGATGGAGGGGCTCCTTGGTTACCTAGGAGATGTAACCAAGGCGACATGCGTGGTGACTTTCTCCTTGGGGGCTGAGTTAGGGATTGGAGGAGTTGCTTCCAAGACCCGAAGGCTGTGTGCATGTGGGGCAGGGGAGACTGGCACAGGACATGGCAGACGTGGCCTGATGAGGGTGAAGCAGGGGACTGGAACAGGCTGTCGCGCTTCACTGGCAGCATTGCCAAGGGCTTGGAGCTTTTTGAATGTTTAATTTTAGAAAGCTTTCGCTTCTTTTTGCAGACTAGGGCCTGAGATAGCTGAGGGCCCCTGTACAGCTGGTGAGAACCCTGCTTGTTACAGGGGGACCCTACCTGTACAGCTTCAAATCACAGCCTTTCTAAGTCAGTATCTTCAAAATGCTTTTCAGACAGCTTGAAGGTGAACTCTGCAACAAATCCTCTCGTTGTGGAGCAGCGCACCCTCAGTATGTTGTCTTTGTCTGTCTGATAAGCTTGGGGCTTTGAGTTTTCATAAAGGTTACAACAGTAAATCCTTAGAGTCTGAGATTTAAGACGAGCCTGTGTTTATGCAGGGGATGTGTTTAGTGCATTTTATTGCTTTGTGACTCTGGTATTAGAAGCAAAGGGAAAGGATTGATTGTCCTGGCCCTTTGGTCTTGGTGGAGAAGTCATTTTAGCAAGCATGTCACCGCAGGCCAGCTTAACTGAGTTCCCTCCTCGTTCCCTTTTCTGGCTTTGTTTTAATTCTGTTGTCTTAAAAAGTATCTCAAGCATTGGAACCTTTGTTAAAAGATATGTATTTTAAAGAAAGTAAAAGCATTAACTCTCACAAATATAAAATGTTTTCATAGCAAACATTTAATTCATTAATCAAGGAGGGAACTGATGAGATGCTCCAATTATTTCAAAGGAGAATTTTAAAAAATCACTTATGTAGAAAACGGGATGCTGAAATGAATTTACAGACAGATGCGAAATTGGTCAACATTTACACGGCAGTCAATAACCAAATGCATCTCCACTAGGACACAGTCCATCTTCATTTCTAGGGATAAGAGTCATTTGTATTACTATCCATTTTCTATAACTTACAGGGTTGTAAAATAGCTCCAGGACAATGAAAGCCAGAGATAAACTGCAAGAGTATGTGAGACAGGACACCCAGTCATTTTTATGCTCATTTCAAAGTCTTTCATAATTTTTCCTGATACTTTAAAAAATCCTTATTGTAAGTACATAAACTAACCTAGGGCTGACTATGGCTTTTGACGGGAGGGGATGGTACAACATCAGCGGCCTCCGGCCCTGGGCTTCTTTTAACCTCCAGTTAAAGGTACAGTGGTGCCTTCCTAAAATTGTCCTGCTGGGTCTGAGAGAGTAGACCAATGATGTGAGAGCCCTCTGGGCAACTCCCTGATGCTCTTCAGGTAAAACAAAGTACGGCCCTCTAGCCTCACTCCTGCCTCTCCAGTGCATTCTACACTAGTGTGAGTTGTCAGTAGAAGACGGTCAAGAAATTGTGAGCTGCTTACCTGGCCTGAACTTCTGTTTATTCCTTCATTGTCTCTCCTCCAGGCAGATCTCATTCTGATACTTTTCTTTGGTTAAGAGGAGAGAGCCTAGACTGACACATGTCAGGGAATGCACCTCTGAGATGCCATGTTTTTGGCCATTGAGGGCTCTTGATTATTGGTTTCTAAACTCATTTTTATCAACAGGCTTAACAAAATGTTCCCACTGGAATTTCCTACTGGTTTGCTCTCTGGGTTACGAATTTTTTTGAACCTCAAAATTTGATATAAATGATTTAATACTAATTTGTTTAAATGTAAAGTTCACCCCTCCTGGATCCTGGATTCTTCTGTGTCCATCACCTAATTCAGGGCCCAAACAGCTGACGTCATGATTGCCTTGTTGTCCTGATGCTGTCATGCCTGGTTTTGTTAGGTCTCCCATTTCCTTGATGTCTGAGTTCCCTCGGGTGCTATTCGCCCATTTGGCTGCCCATCAGCCCCTGCCCCAAGGTGGGAGCAGGAGGAGAGGAGCCCACGGTGGCTACTCAGAGGCGGGAGGCCTGAGGAGGAGGAAGAGGACATCGACTGAATCAGAGAATGCTTCGTATTTTTCTCTGACTTTTGGTTTCTCCTTGTTTTCTTTCCTGGTCATTGCCACAGCCAATTTGACTATTTAGTCCTATCTGATAAAACTTTTACAAAATAGAAAAATAGGGAAAAGTAATCCTGTTCTGTTTGGAAGTTAATCTTAGTGTGCCCACTAATTGCCTCAAAAAATATTTTTTAAAAGTTACATGACTAATACCCCAACAAGGAACTGTTCTAGGCTTGATGGGCTGACCTCTGCTGTCGTTTGAAGGTCATGGAGGCGGAGCAAACCAAGACAAGGAGCGAGCTGGTGCACAAAGAGACGGCGGCCAGGTACAATGCAGCCATGGGCCGCATGCGGCAGCTGGAGAAGAAACTCAAGAGAGCCATCAACAAGTCCAAGTGAGTCTGGACATGAAGGTCCCAGGGGGTGTGTGGTTGTCCCCCTCTTCCTGTTCTTCTCATCTTTTCTGTGCCTTGTACTCAGGGACCAGCCTCGCTAGAGGCCCCTGGCCAGGCTCCCTTTGCCCCAGACATTCTGTGTAACTCCCAGAGAAGGTGCTCAGTGGTGGGGCTGCTCCTGGGAAACACAGGAAAAGGAATTTCAAAAGCAAACCCATTACATGGCCCAGTGGCGGGGCCTCAGCTTACCTATCATTATAATGGAGATGAGCTATGTACACAATACATGTTCTCTGTGCACCAGGAGCTGATGAAATGGTGCAAGACTGGTTTTAATGGAGGTTTTTTCCAAGCTCTTGTCACTACCACTCCTATATATTTTTATACAATAATGATCTTGGAGACAAGTCCCTGCTTTGCTCACAAGTGCTGGGCCTCCAAGCAAAAGAAACAGGACTTGGGATGGCCTAGACCCAACGGCCAAAGACAGACCCAGATCCATCTGGTGGGTGAACAGCTCAAGAACAAAGCATTGGTCTACTCTGACTGCTCAGACACCAAAGTTCCTAAACGGAGACAGGGTCTTCTGGCTGATCCAGGACCCAGGGGACTAGCAGAATGTTCGCATTTCTTGTCCTCTCTTGCCCATGTACTGGCTGGTCTGTAGACCACTGATACCTCTAGTCCTGGACAAAGCCCAAGAAGACCAACCTGAGCCCCCATCCTTTCGGCAGCCCTGCTGTGCTCAGTGAGGGGAGGAGCGGTGCTTCTCCCTTCCCTAGCTGACCTCAGCAGACGAGGGTGTGGTTGGAGGCAGCTCCTTCTCCAGCCTTATGTGCTATTCATCCTTAAGGAGCCAGCTTCCTTAGGAGAAGAGACCCAGGCCATCTTAGCTGCTGGGCACACCAGAGCGGAAGCTGAACCAGGGTGCAGGGGCTCCAGGATATGTGTCCTCACGTCCCCATATGTTAGGTGAGCCCAGCGGCTCTGACTGGCATCTGTG
The DNA here is from genome assembly GCF_964194185.1 of Rhinolophus hipposideros. Classification (NCBI taxonomy): domain Eukaryota; kingdom Metazoa; phylum Chordata; class Mammalia; order Chiroptera; family Rhinolophidae; genus Rhinolophus; species Rhinolophus hipposideros. The sequence goes on along the minus strand of NC_138060.1, from coordinate 37,163,956 downwards.
TCCATCTGGCCCCTTCCACTCATGGCCTTGTCTGAGTTTACTGAGTCCTGGAAGGATGACCTGGCCATTTGTAGCTAATGCCTCTTATACACCTGTGGAGTTTATTGTGGTCTTGTGTTGTATTATACTTACGGGTTTCCTTCCTGTCTTTCACAGGCCTTATTTCGAACTCAAGGCAAAGTACTACGTGCAGCTTGAGGTATGTGTGGCCTTTGACTTGGCTGCTGATGGGATTTTTCTGTACTTAACACCTCACTTTCTGTGATAGCTGACTTTCAGAGGGCACATTTGCTACAAGATAGTGGGGAGACACATTCTTGACTGAGTTTGCAGGCCTCAGAATGGTGTTGGATGAGTCTTGCATGGTCTCTGAAATTCTCCGTCAGTTACCGTCTCTCTTTTACTGGGCAGTGGTTCTCAATATGCTCCTGGGACACGCAGCGTCAGCGTCCCCAGGGAACTTGTTAAAAGTGCAAATTTCTGAGCCCCCCGACCCCAGGACCTCTGAATCAAAAACTGCTGTTAAAGCCCCCTGGGCTTTCACAAACCCTCTAGGGGATTCAGATGCAGTCTCAAGTTTTGAGAACCGCAGTGATAGGGACTCAATGGCTACAACATTGGACTTCCATGTGAGTTTGACACCTATTGTTGCTCCGCTGATGGCGTTTACTCTGCCAGGGGTAGTTTCTGGAGAACAGAGCTTATCACCCGATGGGAGTTGGGGGTGGTAGTGGCTGCTTTTATACCTGGTGCACGCACAGCTATGGTAAGAATGATCAGCTCCTTAATCAAGTCTTGGGAAAGTCTTTGGAGTGATGGGCAGAAAATGTGCTTGAACCTATCATTCAAAAGCATTGCAAGGCCAGCAGAGGCAGCCTTCACTTACTGAGCCTCCCGTTCTCCTGACCAGCAACTGAAGAAGACCGTGGACGACCTGCAGGCCAAACTGGCCCTGGCCAAAGGGGAGTACAAGACGGCCCTGAAGAACCTGGAGATGATCTCAGACGAGATCCACGAGCGGCGGCGCTCCAGCGCCATGGGGCCTCGGGGCTGTGGCGTCGGGGCTGAGGGCAGCAGCACGTCTGCGGAGGACCTGTCCGGGAGCAAACCCGAGCCAGATGCTGTCTCTGGTGAGTTGGGCTTGTGGGCAAGTGGGGAGATGATACAGCTTGTGTGATCTTCTTCCAGGGCTGTCGCCATCATTGAAGGGCTTTGGAGTTGGGCAGGCCTGGGGGCGATTGCTGGGGGCCTCCCACATTTTGTAGCGTCATCAAAATGCTACTGAATGTTCCTCAGTTGGGATTCTCCAGTCAAATAAGTTTGGAAAATGTTATATGTTCACCCCTCTCTGATATTCAAAGTACATATCAGAACGTTCAAGCGTCTGAGAAGCACTGCAGGAAAGAAGAGTTCTCCAAGAATAGGGGCTTTGGAATTAGATTCAAGTCCTGGCCTTCCCATCATTACTAGTACACGATGCAGGCAAGAGTTTAACTTTCTATCTCCATTTTTTTCACCTGAAAATGGGGAGAATGTAGAGTGGTTAGGATGAAATGAGGTAACACTACCATCCAGTAACCACTCCGCAAATGGTGGCTCTCATGGATGCCTGACCAGAGAACTGTTTTTCCGGGGCCACCTCCGGGAAACTGATACACAGGTTGGATGTGGCTCCCTTTATGTTAATTAAGAAAACCCCTCCAGTGCTGTCTTTGCACATTTTCTTTTCTATGCAATAATCCCCGTTGGCTTTTTCCCAAGCTCCTTTCTCAGGTGTTCTTTAATTCAGTCAACAAATGTTTAAGTGCCAGGCCCAAGGTAAAGAGAACTAGAATGAGCATCAGTGTGAGGTACTTTTAATATACATTATCTCATACACCCTGCATGGAGAGGCACATGAAGCTCAGAGAGGTTAAGTTACTTGACCAAGGCTACACAGCCAAGCACTGGAGATAGGATTGGAATTCAGATTTGAGCCCATTTCCTGTCCCCAAGAGTACTTCTCATTCATGCATTCATGGGAATCTATAGGCTGCTACAAGCCTGGTTTTAAAGATGAAGGAGAACAGGGGAGGAAAAGAGGAACAATCTAATATTAAGCAGGATTATGTGCAGGCAGAGGGGAAAATAGTTTAAAGGCAAAAGAGGCTTTCAAATCATGAGAATGACATGTCTCTGGGCCTTGGTTACTGTATCCACAAAATAAGTGAGGCACAAGTTACAGAGCCTGTAAAGGAATTTTGTGTGTGTAGCAAACCATCTAGGGAGGCTCTGAGCGTCTTTGATGAGATCAGAAGTCACCAGGAAGATAATAAAGGTCCCAACACATATTACATGCAGGGCTGTTTCAGCAGCTCTTGCTTCCACTGCTGTATTAGAAGAAAGCCCTGAAGCCTGGTAGTCTGTGGGATGCATTACAAAGGGCTAGCCCTCTTCCTGTGCAGCTGTGGATCTATTTGGGGGGCAGGTGGAGAAAAGCCCCTGATCTGTGGCTGAATTCATCTTCTATCTTTAGGCAGTGTCTGGTGACACTGACTTCTAGAGCAGAGGCTAGAACGGTTGTCCAAACTTTTTTCAACGTTTTTCACCAAGGGCCATATGTGGTAAAATACACAAACAGCCGGGCCACTCACTCGAGGTGAAGTACGTATTGCCTCACCTGGTTTATTTAAGTAAACTAAATATATTTTTGGAATTTGCTGTGGGCCAATTAAAAATGGACTGTGGGCCGCAGTTGGCCCGCGGGCCGCAGTTTGGACACCCCTGGGCTAGAAAGTTATTTTAATGACACTGAATATCCGTGGGCTTCAGCTGCCAGCAGCTTCCCTTCGAGATGCATTACAATCTGGTCACGCAGGCTCGGGAGGGTCACGTTCCTTCACTAGGCAGCCCCGGTGGCAGGGATTCTGCAGTCCCCATGCCTTGTCTAGCTATCTGCCAGCAGCGAGCGCTTCCTGAGGTGTATAAGGAATTAGGTTGCTATCTGCCAGACCCTGTGACTGGTGTTCTCTCTCCTCCTAGTGGCCTCAGAGGCCTTTGAAGATGACAACTGCAGCAACTTTGTGTCTGAAGATGACTCGGAAACCCAGTCTGTGTCCAGCTTCAGTTCAGGACCAATGAGCCCCTCTGACACGGCCGACCAATTCCCTGCAGCCGTGAGGCCCGGCAGCCTGGATCTGCCCAGCCCTGTGTCCCTGTCTGAGTTTGGGATGATGTTCCCGGTGCTGGGCCCTCGCAGCGAATGCAGTGGGGCCTCCTCGCCTGAGTGTGAGGTGGAACGAGGTGAGTTGCAGCCCTCTCACCAGTAGTGCTGTCCCTACTGCCTTTGCAGCCCGTCTCGGAGCCCCCAGTGCTGTTACTGGGTCTGTGTGAATGTGCTGGCAGTGCTGATCACTGAGAAGCTTTCCAAGTCCTGTGCTGGGGGCTCCTGGCTCCACAGCTCGGGGTGTGTGTGTGTCATCACAGCGGTCCTCTTGACGAACACATGCTGGAGAGGTTTGTTTCCCAACCATTAAAGGAGCATGACAAGTGTCATCTCTAAAGTTAAGGAATACATAAAACACACTGAGGAGTAACAGCAGTAAGCAGTTATGCGATGGAGAGCCCTGTGATGTACATGGGTGGGCAACACTGGGAGACTTGGGGGGTTGAGCTGGCGGGTGGACTTGGGCCCCGTGACTCTTGGAATTGGCAATACTCACTTCATCTCCACACTTCTATAGGAGACAGAGCAGAAGGGGCAGAGAATAAGACAAGCGACAAAGCCAACAACAGTCGGGGTCTTAGCAACAGCAGCGGTGATGGTGGCAAGAGCCAAAGCAGCACGCCCCCCGAGGGCCAGGCCTTGGTGAGCAGGATGAAGCACCTCTCCCTCCAGTGCTCCAAGGGAAGAGACGGGATTGTGGCCGACATCAAAACGGTGCAGATCGGTTGACCCATCCAAGGTCCTGGCCCAGGTGCATATCAATATTTATACACAAAACTGTGGAGGACATTGTGCCAATAATCATTTAATATATGCCAAATCCTATGCGTAACTGCACTGATGGAGTTTCAGTGACCTTGAGGGCTGAAGATTTTACTTCTGGGTAAGAGCTCTTGAGCTGGTTGGGTTTTCAGAGCAGAGCTATTGTTGCAGGTGGATTGTGACCAGGTTCACAGCCTTTGTGGAACATTACCTGTAACAGTGTTATGGAAGCAATAACTAGTTCCTACGGAAGAATCCGAGCCAGGAAAGAGGCTGGGAAGCTGTGCCCAGCTGGGCTCAACAGTTTGCTTCTCCTCCCCTTCTCTCACCCTCAACTTCTTTGGGAAAATGGAGATGTTCTCTCCTCTATATCCTAGGGAATCTAAATGAGAACAAACAAGAATGCAAGACAAAACTCAAATAGTCAGAATACACCTTTTGACCCAATGAAAGCTTAAAAAAAAAAAAAAATCCCCAAACACAATTTCATTTTCATCATCTCTGGTGTTCAGAAGGGGCTTTTTAAAAGTGTGTATGTTGGGACACACTTTAAAAACAGTTTCTATAAAGGTTACTATGAACTGCACTTTTTGGGATGGGAAAGGTAAATGCCAGTGTGGGGATTGGGGTGGGGGGGATGAGGGTGGCAAGGACATATCATAGAATGGGAATTGTGGCAGTGGGCGAGAAGGTTCTATAGCATAAACCTTATCCTATCAGCCAAGGGGACTTATTCTAAGAGAAGTGCATGTGAAGAATGGTTGCCATTGTTATTCTAAACTGACAAGGTGTTAATTTCTCTGTAGGTTGTAACTTAAAAAATAAAAATTTATTTAAGGGTTATGCTGCACTAGTATTTCTTAGAGGAAGTTGTTTCTTACAGCTAGGAAAGAGAGTAGGCATGTGTTGGCAAAGGCTGTTAAATAGACGCAATGGAGTCTGTTATGCTAATAGTAGTAAGTGTTAACACTGCTTTTCTGTAATGTTTTCATGGTTACACGTATTTAAGAGCACTGTATTTTATTTGTTAAGAAAACTTGGCATTTCTAAAACAAATAAGCAACCCCATTTCAAGTTAATTCTGTCACGATGTGCATATTTTAGTCATTTGTAAATCTCTTCATACTAGAGTGTTTTCTCCTTTTTTAATGACTGATGCAGTACCCTAATTACAAGGTTATTTTGTACTTGTCTTAATATCTTGAGTGTAATAAAAATGGCTTAAGAAAATGTCTTAACTTTCTATGACTTCACATAGGAAATCCTGATGTTGACTAATTCTGTTCTAGGCAACCTTCTTGCCGTCGGAAGAGCATGGAATGCAGTGGTCATCTATTCTTACTTTCAGTTAAGGTCGTCAATCCTAATAATTTAAGCCCTGGTTATCAAGGATTGAATCAGAATTCCACTTTTGCTGCTAAAAAGCCGAACAAGGAGACACAGTGGCAGGAAAATAAAGACAAGGTGGTTATATTGGAGGAGTGGTTCTCAACCTCTGCTTCACATTGGAATCTCTTAGGAAGCTTAAAAAATACTACCCTCTTAACCCCAGAGATTGATTTAATTGATTTGGGGTATACGTGGTCATTGGGCTGTTAAAAGCTTCCCAAGTGATTCTATCCTTTCTATATTGGTCTAGCCGAAATTAATCATTCTTTCTTATATATCTGTAACACCATGTTTGGAGCTCTATTATAGAATTGAACATTATAATATATTAAATTGTTCACATATATAGATAGATCTCTTCCATTACATTTTTGAGGGCAGGGATTACGTCTTAGTTCAGTTTGTAACCTGTAAGTAGATTTTTAACACAAGAGGTTCAAATCATATGTTTATAATAAATATATATCTATGCTTTAGATTTTTTTCTTTAAAGGGCAATAGAAAATTAGTTAATCCACCTAAAATTAATATCTAAAATCAAAAGCACTAAGTATAAAGACCTGCCACTTTTTTTAAAAGTGTGAATTTTCAAATAATGAGTTCTTTTCTCTTTCAGAGGGAACATACTAGAGGATTAAGTCCTTTAATAATTAATTTCTCTACGTTAAACTATGCCGTTTCCATAAGTATAAACATTTTATTTCAATTAAATGTACCAGAAATACAAAATAAGTTGATAATTATAAAGTAGAGACGATGAAAAAGCCTACCTTTTAAATTTTCAGATCTTTAAAATCTTGACCATCATTCTTCTGAGAGCTTTTTATGTAAACAACTGGGAATTTACACCTGACAGTAGTATCTTGGCAGTTTTTCCCAATGCAACCCCAATTACTATACATTAAATTCTCAGTCATATTTTCTTCAGAATGCTGTTACCATAAGAGCATTGAACTACAGCGCCATGAAGACTATACAAACTAAATTGTAACGTCTTCAATGTCTCAGACGACTACCTCCATCAACCTGATAAAAAACAACTGCAATAGTGAATATTCCTTAGTTCTCTTCCGTGATTCAATGGGAGACAGGCACCTACTGTCAATCACCTTCATTCTTAAGCATGAGCATCTTCATGCTAAGTTAATTAGTATTTCTTACAGCTTTATTCTTTCATAACATCTGGGCAACAAAAAACATTTAAAGTCAGAAATAATGCAGAATTAAACTGTTATGTTGACATGATTCATTTGGTAATTAGTTGCCCAAGATGTACAGTAGCGTCACAACACAAGCAAGTTTAACCTACAACATGCTCCGCCAGGAAGAAATGTCAGGATTTGTGAGTATTACAGCAGCCTCCTACCCCCCACTCAGTGAATCCGTCCCTCGTCGGTCTCAGGTCCCTCCTTAGCAAAGGCGTCTCACTGCGCTGAGCGAGTCTAACCTGTATAACCATCTGTACTTTAATACAATGCGGCCCCTAAATGCAAGCCACCTCCACATACACACAAAACTATGTAAATGGTACTTCTCAAGTAATTCTGACTATATACAGTTTTCACTAAACACCCTGACTTGAGCACCAGATTCCACTGTAACATGTTTAGAGATTTAATTCTGTTCTGATTGTTGTGTTTCGAGTCCGGGAGATATGTGTCCTCCTCTGAAGGGTTGTTTGGTAAGTATAAAATCCAGTAGTTGGTGAGATTTTCCTGTCACTGAAGTTGTGTTACCTTGATGGGGATAATACTATTAAAGTCCAAGAAAAAAGGTCCTTCTTGTTTAGGCAAAAAAGTACTAGGAATGATATTGTAAATCCCAGCAGGTAGATTTTCTAATTCCAGGTAGCAAAACCCACACCTATATTCAGGGAAAATAAAAACAAGGTTTATAGAAGATGATGCCACAAAAAGCAAATTATAAATCAGATATAATCAAAATGTCAGTGTTACCTGTAGTCACCACTAGATTTCCTCTGAAAGCCATGAGGACCAGGATCTCCCACCATAGAGACGGTTACAACTTCAAATCCAACACTGTATTGCCTAGTAGTAAAAAGGAAGTATTACTGCTAAGTAGTCTCAAAAACATACATACCTAAAAAAATATACCTAAATTTCAGATGTACTATTAAAATCAAATACATGCTTTCTTTCTAAAGCTTCAGTAGGAAGAAACAACACTCTGAAATACATGTATATTATTTTTACTCTTAATTATAGAAAACACCATTTATATTTTAAAATTGAATCCATAAAGATTAATATTAAACTTTAAGAGAGACTGTATTTTTACCACAAGCTGCCAGATAGTTAAATTTAATTTAAATCATATGTTAAATTTAATTTAAATCATAAATTATTGTATTAGGCAGAAAAAGAGGGACAGGAGAGAAAACCTTGAAATAAAATACAAATTTATAAAAGTAATTAGCATATGGCAGACATGAACTTCCAAATCAGCAGGGAAAGGATTATTATTTAGATGGTGATGGGCATGACAAAAACTTAAAACAAAATTGCTAAATTGTATTTCACACCAAATATAAGAATGCTTCCATATGGATTAAAAAAATAGAATGTAAAAAATAAAACCATAAAAGGACTAGAAGAAAATATGTGAAAATTTATTTGCTATTGAGGTGAGACTTCCTGCCCACAGCAAAATAAACCAGAAAAGACAGATTTGATTACTTCAAAATGAAATTTCTATGTGGAAAAAAAAATGATCTGGGAAAAATACTTGCAAATATGTGAAAGAGTTAATATCCTTAAAGACATCCCCTTTATTCATGCTTACAATTATGAACACCCAATGCCAACAGAAAAATGGGAAAAATAATTAGGCAATAAAGGAAAAAAAACATTTTTACATGTTTATCTAGAAATTAAACACAAAAGGCCAATCAGATACCTTATTTCACCTATCAAAAACTGGTGAAAGTTTTTAAAATGATTGGAAATAGAGCTTCGTCATATCGCAAAGAATAATAAGTTTCTTATGATTTGGTTTGAAAGGCAGGCAAAATTAAGCCTAGTTTTTATTTAGAGGTAACATACTATTTTGTATTCTCTCTTTTTAAACCTTTTAAAATTATGATATGTAACACAATGTACATAAAACATGTAACAAATAATTTGTAAGGTGACCGAACACCTGGGTTACCACCACCTGGATCAAAACCCTCTCAGCACCACAGAAGTCCCTGGCATCCTCCTTTCTGATCACAACTGTGCCCACAAAGCCAACTTTTACGGCAGTCACTTTCTTGCCTTGTATATAGTGTGACTGTCAAAGTGTGATCCTTAAACAAAAGTTGAGTTTTGCCTGTCCTTGACTTCATGTAAGTGGAATCAGAGAGTATACATTCTGCTGGGTATGGCTTCTGTTGCTCAGCATTGTTTTTAAGGCTTATCCATCATGCTATATGGGTAGCTATAATTTACATTCACTGTTACACAGGACTATCGTATGACTATTTTATAATCTTAAACGCCACTGATGAACATTTGGGTTGTTTCAAATTTCTGGCCCTTACAATTGTTTATTGGCCCTTTGGATTATCTTTCTTACTTGTATGACATTCCTGTTCTAGTTTTTATTTTTTAAAAACTACAGACTTTTTTACATTTAAAAATCTTTTAACATATCTTCCATATTATTAATCTACCTGGAACTGATTTTTAAAGTTGATGTGAGTGAGACAGGTCTAACTACTTTTTTGGTACATGGACACTCAATTATTCCAGTACCATTTATCAAACAGACAGACGGTCCTTTCCCCACTCCTCTACACTATCTTTATCATAAATCAATATGATATATGCATAGGTCTGTTTCAAAACCCTGTTATGTTTCACTAAGCTCATTTTTAATATTATTAAGAAAGTTACTTATCACAAACCTTGGTCCTCTCAGCTCAATCAGTAATGGCCCAGTCTTTTCTATATGGAATTGGTAAATGGGATTATTTTTATGAGTTTCTTGGAAATTTCCACATCCTCCAGCACTCTGACCACTCCATTTTCCATTAATCTAATAAAACAAAGTTTTTGTATTAACAAAACTTCACATTCTCCAATTCTACGTTAAAGACAAAACTCTTTTACCCCCCCCCCCCAAAAGACAACTCCCCACTCTGGCTCTACTTTCTCAAGTCTTTATTTGCCACTGATAGTCAATGTAATTCTCCATTTTAGCTAGCCTAATGTGCTACCTGAGCCCTATCTCCATCTCTCAGCCTTCAATCAAGTTGTTCTCCCTGCCAATAATTCTTCCTCAAACCCTACTCTATACATCTAGGTCACCCAGAAAAGTCTGCCTCAAATTCTCCTTAAGAGGTTCATCCACATGGCCTTCCCAAATGACCAAGGTCTGCTTTAATTTTTCTCTGAATTTCTTATTTCTTCCATAGAATCTTCTAATGTTGCTCACTGAAGATCCTGTATTCCAATCCAGATTGGATGGAGGCTACTTATATTTCCCTTATTCCTTTGAATCCTAGAATATTTTTATTTTGTAAGGAATTGTTAAATGTGAAGAATGAAAAGAGTAAGGAAAAAAAGGAAAGGGAATTCTAAGATTTCTGAGATCATGACCCAGAGAAAATTCTCTTACCTGTTTTGATAAGGTGTATGGTGAAGGAATCTTTGAAAAAGTAAAGCTGCATGCTGAATATACCTATATTTAAAAAAAAAAAGTACTGATAAAGTTTATACTTATAAAGACACCAAAGTGATAAAAATATATTGGAAGACTAAAAAATTAGTATATATAAAAGTCATTATCTGTAGGTAGCCTGGTATCAAGTCAGGTTTAATGAACTGGGAATTGGGAAGCTAGGGATCTTGTCTTGGTTTTCTCTGCTACTGTGTGTGACTCAGGACAAATCACATTCTCTCTAGGCCTTGGCTTCTGCATCTGAAAGATGAAGGAGTGAATTGGCTCCCCAATGTCCCTTTCATTACTAAAAAGCTATTCCAATTGAGTGTCTCTAATGCTCTATGGCAAACAAATCTATAAGGACAAAATTACAAAGACTTTCCCAACTACGTGAGAGTAATGTTTATAGTCAATTGATTCCGTTTCACTAAGTTCAAAGTCTTTTTTAAGTCAATAAAAGTATTATGTAGACTAGAGGAGTTTTTATTGCTTGCTCTGTGAATTTATTAGTCCAACATACTACATTATCTCAGGACTACACTATTACTTTGAAAACTAAAATGCTCAATAAAAATATTCAAAATGAAAGATTACTTTTCAAAAGTATTTTCTTCAGAAAGCATCATTTAATATTGAATTGACATACGTACAAACACACCGATACAAAAAACATAGTTAATCAATTTTCAGAAATAAAGTTTTCTATAGATAATCCCACTTACAAAGTAGAGCACATTATGTACTTTACATTACTGTTTTGTCATTGTATATTGGTTTACTTACCCGGACTGTGTAATGGATTGTGTTCTGTTTTTCATACTGAGAAACCACTAATGTAAAGGTATGGGTCCCAGGAGTGGTCAGCTTTATCTTAGTCAAATAATGAGGGCTGTTAATTCGAATCCCATCAATGTATGGAGGAGGATCAGCTGGAAATAAACAAGTAGGTTTATATAAACAGACTTTAGTTTTTAAATTTAAGTTCTATGGACGATGGTAGAAAAAATAAATGGATGGATATCCCCTTAATTGATTCTATCTTCAAATATAACAGTTATTAAAGAATTAGAATTTTAATTAAAAACTTTACAATTAAACAATTTAAAACTTTACACTTGATCTTAGCCAAAAGGCCGAGAAGCGATAAAACTTTAAATAAAACAATTTCTAATAAGCAAAAGCAATCTTTAGAATACATTCAATGGGGTATAAGATAATCCTTGCTATCTGTCCTATGCTGTATTTTTTCCTCCAGTAGAAGATTTTAAAGTCAGGATTAGCTTCTTTTTTCCTTTTGACGAAATTTTTTAAGATACAAAGATGTACATAAAAACTCGTCTATATTTTCCACTACTCAGAATTAACATTTTTTTTTCCATGCTAGTTTCTTTATAAAATGAAGTCCCTTTTAACTACCACCCTTAGTCTTATTCTGTTCCACTCTGATGGATTTGATGAACATCTTTTCAAGCTTTAACACACATACATCCCTAAAAAAGAATGAATGGGTAAATTTATTTCTGTCAGCATATATCTAAAAACAGGATTGTATATGTCTTGTTTTTTATCTTTCACTTTTTACTCAACATGTTTTTTTGAGATTCATGTTGTTCTACATAGACTTGGTTTGTTCCTTTTAAAACTGCCTGTATAATATTCTATTGTATGAACATAACACATTTTATCTATCCCTCCCATCTAGTTATCCAGACAATCTGGATATTCAGATTATTTCCAATATTTTGCTTTTACAAACAATGCTGCCTGTTATGTTAGTCTCATCAATCAAAGCTGACATAATAAATTATCACATGCATGTCAATCACTGTGTCATTTAAGATCAATGCTGTATCTTTTGGCTTATATAGGAACACTGATTATTTATAATGTAATCTGTTAGGAAAACATTTCAGTATCTCAAATAGGTAACATGTCTCTAATGCTTAGAGGTGTGTAATCTAGTGTGAAGAGAAAAAGAATAGGCATGTTTATGACCTTGGACAAGGTTTTTAACATTTCTATGTCTCAGTTTACTCTTCTGTTAAATGGGGAACAAAAATAAGGCCAATTCTATTTATCTCAGAGTGCTATGATGAAAATAAGGCTGGCCCAGTGGCTCAGGTGGTTGGAGCGCCATGTTCCTAACTCTGAAGGCTGCTGGTTCAATTCCCATATGGGCCAGTGGGCTCTCAACCACAAGGTTGCCAGTTCAATTCCTCGAGTCCCGCAAGGGATGGTGGGCAGCGCCCCCTGCAACTAAGATTGAACACGGCACCTTGAAAAAAATAAAAAAATAAAAAAATAAAAACAAAACAAAAAAACAAAAAACAAAAAATAAATAAATAAATAAATAAAATAAAACTACAAACCAGAAAGTACCTTGTAAAGGCAAAATCACTGTGTTAAACAAAGACAGCATTAAAAAAAATTCCAAGTAAACAGAGTAACATATTTAAAATTCAAAAGCCATGTAACAACTTAATGCTAGGAATATATTCACAACTTTGTGCCTTTTTGGTTGTATAATGACTAACATGTGAAAATGGAAAATTTGGCTGGGTTAACCCAACATTTATCCTTGGATCTACTATGTGTCATGCCCATGCCCGAATACCTAAGGATACTGACTGCTAAGAATCAGTGCCTGCCCTCCACACAGCGTAATGGAGAAAAATGCCATGATTTCCTATGATAAAGCAAAGCAAAACTCAACAAAACCACTTTTCATCCCACCTCTCCCATCTCTCCCATCTCTGCCCATTTCTTTGCACAGAGTACTTGAAAGAACTGTCAATAATTGCTTCCTTACTTTAGTCTTCTCAAACCACTCCAACTGGCTTCTAGCCCACCTCTCTGCCAACTCGGCTCCTGTCAAGGTCAACAATGAGGGCCAGGATGCTAAGTCCAATGCTCCCTTCTCTAACCTAATCTTACTTGACCTCTAAAATAGCAATCGGTGCAGTTGTCCATTCCTTCCCTCATGAAATATTTTCTTCCCTTGGGTTTTGTGAAACCTTACTCTGTATTTAATCAGGTACTCTGTTCAAATTCTTTTGTAGTAACTTTTCTTCTGCTTAACCTTAGGATGTCAGAGTTCAAGGGTCAGATCCTGTACATTCATCTCTGTGCCCACAACTCTCTCCATAGATGATTTATACAGTGCTATCTTCAAATGCCACCTATATGCCCCTTATTCTTCAGTCTATTCCTACAGTCCTAATCTATCCCAGAATTTTACTCGGAAGTCCAACTGCCTACTCAACATCTTCACTTGGACATCTAATAGTGTATCTCATATTTAACAAAACCAAAAATTAACTTTTGATTTTACTCCACAACAAATCCACTTCCTGCCCACCCCACCAACACTTAACCATCTCAGTAGATGCTACAGCTTTCTATTGCTCAAGCTAATAGGAATCATTCTTGATAACTCTTTGTCCCCTACATCAACTCAACAAGTCCTGACAACCCTACCGAAATTTGTCCACTCCTCTTTACCTCCACTTCTACTACCTGAAGTTCAAACCACCATTTCTCATAAAATCGCCTAACTGGTTTCTCTACTTCCATTTTTTTTTGTCCCCTCCAATATATTCTACAAAGAATTGTTCTTTTAAAAAAAAATCAGGTCATGTCGTTTTCCTGTTCAAGACCCTCCAAAGATTTCCCATCACACTTATAACCATGTGGCTCACAGAAACTCATGTGATCTAAGTCTGAATACCTTTCTGACCTCTTCTGATATCACACCTCCTCAGGCCTACTGGCCTTTTTTCAGATCTGAAAAAAACAACCTTTTTTTCCATTTTAGAGTCCTTGCACTTGCTGTTCCCTCTGCCTGTAATGCTTTTTCCTCTATTTCTTTGCACGACTCATTAATTTTTTGTCATTCAGAGTTCCTCTTATCCCTCTCAAAGAATCCTCCCATGGCCACCCAAACAAAGCAAGCAACCAGTCACTAACACATGACCCTATTTATTTATTCACACACATGTATTACTATTTTTTTTGCTTATTATCTGTCTCCCCAACAATATAAACAGTTCCTATCATGTAGTAGGTGATATAATTTTTTTTGAATGTGAAAACAAAATGGTTTTAATACTATATGTTAAATACCTCAGAAGCCCTGCAGATGGAAAGATTCACTTTGCCTGGCAGAAAGATTACCACAGAGGAAATAATACATAAGCTGGATCTTAATTATGTTCATTATGCAGGATAGAGTAAAAGGACTGCGGGCAGAAGGCAAGGAGGAGATTCTTTGCAGAAGAAATTGCAAAAAGAATGGCAACATGGGCGTGATGTATTCAGAAATAGCCAGTACCTCACTGAGGGTACTGTAAAAAGAGGAGGCATGAGATAAAGGGGAACAGGTAGGTTAAGGCCATAATATAAAAGCCTTATACACCATGGTGAAGAGCTTGTAATTTTTGATCAGTGAAAAAAGATACAATTTAAGTTTTAGAAATAAAACTGACAGCAATGTGTACAAATGGAGATATCCTAAATTCCTGAGGTCTTTATCAAAAACAAATCAAAACATGTAAGTAGCATAAATAACCACCTAGCTGCTTGAGTGGTTTCTATTAGTCTAGCAGCATAATTATTAATTTCTGTATACTATATAAATGACATTTGTCATTTTTAACTTAATCATGTAAACAAAATTTTAATGTCTGTGTGAATGTTTGCCTACTAAACATACCTGGGTAATACACTTTTTTCCCATCAGTCTTGTACACAACCATTGTGATAAATTCTCGATTATTTGCAAAATCATCCTAAAAGCACAAAGAATCCAATGTGGTTAGGAAAATGGGCTCAAAATGCTCTTAAGTGGATAAAAAAAAAATTCTAATTTTAAGAGCATTTATCTTAGCTGCTTAGTGCTATTAAAAACATTTTTTTTCTGGATTAAACTGTCATTTCAATAGGTTGACCATATTGTATGAAGAAATATTAAAAAAGACTTCGAAGCTATTAAAATTATGATTACCCTTCACAGAATCAGGCCTCATGAGTCAAAATTGCCAAACCCCTTTTAGCATTATCTTAATGTTAATATTCTTAAGAACTAAAGCATTTACAATCAACATGTAAACCCTCACTAAGAAGCAGAAACTCCCTCATGTTTTTCTTCAGAGATGATTTTTGAATAAGACATCTAAGTATATGACTATAAATTATAAATTTCCTTAGAGGGAAATATTCATTTATCTAAGAAAATACTATTTTCAAGCCACCTGTATAAATGACACCGCTGGCTGGTGATCAAATTACATATCTTATTCACATGGTCTAATTACATTTCAAAGAGTTTCTGTATGGAATATCATAAGAAGCCTATCAGTACCTTGTCTGTTATGTGTCTACTAAGCAAAACCCAAATTGCAGCGCCCCCTTGTGGACACTGCACCTCCAATTTGTACTGGGGATTGTTGGCCAGGCTATAGGCATCTTTCACAGGTCCTTGTTTAGCATCCCAAGTACTAAAAGATAAAGTCAACAAAGAAGGAAGTAATTAAATTTCTCACAGAGCTAAAATATATTACTATTTTAAAGTGTTGTTTCAGATATAATGAAGATACTAGGTCTTCTTGTTTTATGATTTAAAAATTTTTTGGCATAACCAAGCAGCATTAAAGAAAATAACTGTTATATGATAATCATGGGTATGACCAAAAGAGAACATACTAGTCTTCCTAAATTAGTAATTTCATTTTAAATGAAAACAGTGGAGACTATTATAAAACATATTCTGAAATGTACAAAAAAGTTACCTGTGAATACAGGTTGATTCTTTAAAAAGACTTGGATTCCAACTCAAATAAATCACATCATAATACTGGCAGAGATCGTCCCATGAAATCCAAAATATTCCTGAAAATTAGATGTCTTTGTTAATCTAAAAAATATCTTAATGATAAATGATTTGTCAGTTAAACACATTTCACATTGTTAAAGCATGTTATTTATTTAAACATCAAATGGTATTAAAATTACAAAAAGATATCTTTACCATTGTCTATTTTTTGAGCTGTTCGAGGATCAAAGTTTAAATATTTTTGTAAGTCTGGGGTCCAGTTTTTCACATCATTTTCACTGTATCTTCCTTTCCAGCGTAAATGGCTCCAAGGATTTTTCAACTGGATAAATCGTAGCCCCTATTAAAAAAACCCACAGAACAACGAAATTGCGACACAGTTTTAACCATATTTTTATTAGTTATATGATTCTCTGAATACTTATCAGTTCTTTCCCTGCCAAATCAATTTGAAATTAATGCTCTCTAACTCTGTCACCATGTCACATACCTGATCAAAAACTATAAATGGCTATCTATCCATAGAGCTATGCTATCCATACGCTAGTCACTAACCACATGTGGTTATTTAAAATAAAATTTAAAAATAATTTCCTTAGTCACACTAGCCACATTTCAAGTGTTCAAGAACCACATGTGGCTAGTAGCTATGCACTGCACAGCAGAGAATATTTCTATCACGGTAGGAAGTCCTATTGGGCAGTGCTGCTTTAGAGCATCAGTTACTTTCTGTCCTTTTAGAGCCTGCTCTACTCTGGCCCCATTATTTTCAGTACTTACACTCCGTGTTATCTTTGCCTCTAATCTAGTGTTTCCTCTCACAATCCCATAAACAATCCTTATTCAATTTCACCTCTAAAGGCATTTCCTCATGCTGTTTCCCTTTCCTGGAAAACCCTCTCTGAACTCTTTTAACTACCCTTCCTTTCAGATCCTCTTTAGCTTCTTCCTGCACTGATTGTCTCTGTGAAGATGGAAGCAGTGAAGAAAAAAGAACATGGACTTTGGAGTTAGAATTAAATGGGACCAAATTCCAGCTCTACTACTTATCAGCTTTATGGGCACTTTGATTTGGTCATTTACCCTCTTTGAGCATTTGTTTATTTATATGTAGTAAAATGAAGATTATAATGTCTCCTAGAAGACTTGTGGAGATTAAATGAAATAACATGTAAAATATGTGGCATTCAGTAATTTCCTTTTTTTAATAACTACCTCTCCTCTAAACTTTAGAGTGCTAACAATCCATATTACACTAATTTAAAACAAATAATATCCTATATTGTTTCCTACTCATGGAAATGTAGGAATCTTATATCTCAAATAAGATGGTAAACTCCCTGAGACGGTAACACTATTAACCCTTTTCAGCGGTCATCATTGAGTTTATGGAAAAGTGTGTTAAGGTTATGGTTAGTGCTCAATAAATACCAGGTGTGTCTACATAATTGATTACACTGATTCAGAAAAACGAGTTTGTAAATTCAAAAGTGTTTGTCTTATTTCAAGCAGTCAACTTAGGAAATTGTATCCTTTTTCTAATGATGTCATAAATCAAACTGTTTTGGAAACTTAAAAAAAAATCCTTCCGTATTTTATATGTGGCAAATCTTGGCCTGGGGTAATGTGATTTCTGGGCATAAGCAAGACTCATTTATCTTGGGTTATATTCCCTAGAATCTTCATTAATAATTTATTTTCTCAATTTCTTCTATATCATTTGTGCCTCATTCCTGTCCCTACCACACATCAACCAACAGACACAGAACTCTAATTCCTTGTTTGTAAAACCTAGTTCTACATGTGCAGAAAATCTGCCTATTTCAGGACTCTCTCACTTCTTACAAAAGAAATATAAAGGAGAGGAAATTACTACTTAACGTTTCCGAGGTAGGTCCCAGGTATCACTGACTTTTAAGGATACTGAGATATGGTTGTAGGTTTTGTCTGGATAGAGAACCAGCAATTCAGGGGGCCTTGAATAGGGGAAGAAATGCTAGAAAACTAAAAAAAACAATCTGGTTTATAATAAAACATCCCACTTCCAAAGTAATTTCCAAGTGGCAGAAAAGGAAAAGCCTTGGACAGATTCAGAAATCCACTGGTCAGACATGTCTGGGCTTAGAGGCAGCAGCCTGAGACTGCCATGTACCCTCCCAGTAGACTATGGGACATCACCTCGAGGAGGGGACAAAAAAACACAACACACACAAAAACCCCAAATAAGGATTGAGACTAAAATGAAGATCTTAGAATACGCAGAAGATTAGCAGTCAAACAGGATAATACTTTCACGCAAGTATTAAGAAAACCTTCTTAAGTGAAGAAAGGGATGAATGACAGAAGATTGGGAGTAGCTTTAGTCAAAGACGAGGCTTATCAGCACGAAAGAGATTCTAGAGATAAATGCCTGAATGAAATAAATATGGAAATATTTTAAAATAGAAATCAAAACTAAGGAAGTATCTCAAAATAGACAAGAAAAATAACATAAAAGTGATGAACCCAGAAAACTCTACAGATATATATATACTCCATAAAAAATACTGGAGAAAACCCCCATAAATTTTAACACACATGAAGAAGCTTTTAGTTAAAGATCAACCGTGACCACAAAAAGCTCATGTAAACAAAAGGAAACTGGGGGCAACTCCACAGTGTGAGATGTCTGCTTAAGCTGGGTCAGTAACTTTCAGAATCACCAAGTGAAGTGAGCCTTACTTATCACAGTGAAATACCTGTTACCAGGCCACAGTTTCCTCCATCCGCACATGTTTTAAAATGCCTTAATCCTTACAGAATAATTGCCACGTGGCATTGATACTGTGTGAATAACGCTACTGAGCTTTTACTAAAAAAGCTGTTAATTTGAAATTCTTACTTTATTGGCATTAAGCAATTTTTTAATATTTTGGTTTCACATCAAACCACAAGTGCGTATTTTTCTCATAAACATGTTATTTGTCTAGTTTCCTTTGTACAATCAGAACAAATAGTCATATTATTCAAAGGAAATGATATAATATTCAGAAGAAATCTTCCTCCACTTCAAGCTTATTTTCATGTTAACTGTTTCATTATCTAAATTTAAATCCTTTGCCTCAATACTGGTCACCTATTAAGACCTACCGCAAAAGATGTTCTAACAATAAAATTATATACATAGTACTAAATAATAGTAACTGTTATTCCCAATGTTTTGTTTATGGCAAATTACTTTCTAAAACACAAACCTCTCAGCTCAATTTCACATAAATTTTTATATTTTTTAAGTAGTCAAATTTTATGCCATTTTAAAAAAAGACACAATTCTACACAGTATGGCTGGTGGGGGGAGGGTGCATCAATGACTGGCTGATTTAGAAGGCGTTGAGGCTATATGCATTTTAGAAGTTTCAGCAGGTCCCTACTGCCTTCGTCATTCACATAATTCCACACGCCACAGAGGAAAACCTAATACACAGTGGCAACACGTTGTTGCTGATTGATCACGACTTCTTTTTAGAAGTTAAAGCAGGAAATTGAGAGACACTGCTAGTTAAAGCTTCCCAGTGAGTAGGCAGCTTAGGTATCATACCATTAGGGAAGAAAGAGTCCTTTCTCAATACAATCTTTGTATCTTCTAATCCAGAGAACAGATCCATTTTTCAGTTAAATATAATCAATAACCTGAGAAGGAATGAATTCAACCATCCCAACATCTGAGCACAGGGAAAGGGTCTGAAAGGCCAGATCGCATGCAAGGGCTGCTTGGAAGAGAAACATTTGCAAACCCACTGGCATGTTTCTTATTCATAGGTATCTTATGTATGTATGTGTGTATATATGTATGTATGTCTTTTCACAAGTACTTACTGAATGTCTACTATGCTCTAGAACCTAACTGTGATTGACTCCCAACACCAACATACAGCCCCGAATCTTGAGGGCTGTGTATTCACCTCAACTTTTGCTACTTATATGGAAAAGAGAAAGATGCACATAGTATTTCTGTTCTGCAATCAATGTCTATGCTGTCACTGTCATTACAATCCCCATCTTTTTATTTCATAATTCCCAATCGTATAGAGGTCAAGTTGTTAAATTTAACAGGTAGAATGATTTTTAAACTCCACCTAATCCTTAATTTGTCAATATTCAGAAGTCTAATATATTATTTGGGATCCTCGCAATGTCTTATTAACAAGAAAAACATGAGAAAAAAATTTTAGGCAAAACCTTGAATTCTCTAATGTCCAAAACAGCATATGCGTGTGTGGGAACCAGACCCCATTTCTCTCCTTCAGCCTCAGTCATCATTCCAGTTGAGGCAGTGATGAGGACATCCCCTTTGTGAAACCTGGAATAACCCCAAAGGACAAACAATTGAAGGAAAACACATTTGTAATCTCAGATCATACCATCTTTTCTTTAATAGTCCACATGAAAATTTCCACAAATCTGGAAGCTATTCCCACACCCCCTGAAGAACTTTCAATAAGTATATTTCTATTTCACAGCACATCAGATAATTTATCCCTATCAATGAAGGGAGAAAGCAAATGCTAAATTTTCAAATGATTTACAAATAAAGATGAACATGTGAAATGCTAATATGCCCTTCCCCAAAGCAATATCATTTGATCAAATGATTGAGTTTTCTAGTTTCACTAATGAATGTGTAGTACCCTAGTTCCCTGAAAATAAGCCCTAGTCGGACAATCAGCTCTAATGCATCTTTTGGAGCAAAAATTAATATAAGACTCATATTAATTTTTATTTTTTCAAAATTAATATGACTCATTAATTTTTAAGACTCATATTAATTTTTAATTAAATATTAATATTAATTAATATGACTCATATTAATTTTTGCTCCAAAAGACACTTTAGAGCTGATTGTCTGGCTAGGTCTTATTTTGGGGTAACCACGGTACTATACAGACAATTTTCAGTTCCCTATAAATTAACAATGCTTTTTGAAGTAAAGGGGGCTGTATTCATCCACTGCCTTAACAGTATGCAAAATAGGGCAGCTGGTTGGCTCAGTTGGTAAGAGCATAGTGCTCATAACACCAAGGTCGCCGGTTCGATTCCTAGATGGGCCAGTGAGCTGCACCCTACACAACTAGATTGAAAACAACGGTTTGACTTAGAGCTGATGGGTCCTGGAAGGGCACACTGTTCTCCAATATTCCCCAATTAGAAAAAAAGAAAGAGTCTGAAATAAACTAGAAGCTAACAGTCACTCCCCCACCTCTATGTAAATTATCCATTTAAGGCTTAAGTTACCTTCCTCTTTATGTTCTCAGACTTCTCTTTTCTCACCTTACCTCGAATTGGTAAGTACTAAGGAAGTACAAAATAATTTTTCCATATTACATGTCACAGATTCAAATGTTTTAGATTATCTATAATTTGGATTAACTATGTATCTACCAGTGAGGATAATTAAAGGCCAACTGTAGTAAGTACATAAAGTGGAGCCTTTTATTTAAAAAATCAATTTTCCTAATAACTGAAAATGACAGTCTCTGAAATATCTATTCTGAATAAGACATGAAGTTTTTGAAATAGCCTCTTTCAGTACACACACACACACAAACACACACACACACACAAAAGAAAAAGTGTACCTTTGATAAAGCATTCTGAATGAATTATCCTTACTGAAAGTTTGACTATCTGAATGCATTGCAATCCTTTCTGGTATCCACCCTGTCAGTGCATGAAGATCAATATTCTGCAACATAAACACATTTCAGGACGGTCAACATTTTTTTTCAAGCTCTTAAATACATCCCCATTTAATAGGGTGCTATTAAATCTCATGGATTTGGTATAATGATTTTGATCAGAATAAACCAGGAGGTAGTAAGTTGTTTTCTACCAGTAATAAACTTCTTATTTAACTCAAATTACTACCTGGATTTAAGCACAAGCTTATCTTTTCCTTACAATCTTTGCTGCTTTTGCCGAATACAACAGAATTGTTTTATGAATAAATATGATGAAAACTCAAAACATGTAACAGAAAAAACTGCTTTAATGATGATGATAATGATAGTCACTCACCATTTCGTGACTTTTTACAAAACGATAGTTACTTTCCTAATGTTTTACATATATTCTCATTCTTTCTCTCAGCTCCACTGGGTAAATTAACAGGTGATAGATTAGAAAGCAAAACTAAAAATATTTGCAGGTTAGAACCATTGAGCATGTAGGCTGGGAAGAAATTTTAACATCCTATTGCATTTAACTCTGATCTAGCCATTCTCTGACTAGCATTATTAGAACCAGAACAATGAAGGAGGCTGGGTACTAGGCAAGGAAATTAGTCAGGTATGAATGATGGGCGATTTGCATATATTACATCATTTAATCTTTACAACTCTGAGAGGTGGATATTATTCTCATATTACAGGCAAGCAAAGAGGCTAAGAAAGGTTAAATATCTTTTCTAAGGCCACAGGCTGGCTAGCGTCACAATTCAGTCACACTCATCTAATTTCTGGTTTAACTCATACAACTAAAGGACACTGGCATGGATCTCGATTTTACAGGTTGCGTTAAGGTTGGGAAAAACACACACACAAAAACTCCTTGAACCTGAATTTACCAATCAAAAAATACACGTAAGATGACAATATGACACATCCCTTTGATTTGAAGAGGATTTTTGGAAAGGTCCATGTTTAAATGGCATGTATCCCAACATAATAGCAGACACATACATTTTAGGCTTTCCTGAATACCAAATCTACACAGTACGTCCTTGGACAACGTAGTTTCTTTATAATGTTGATTAGCTGCCGTAAAAACTAACCTCTTGTTTATATCAATTAGCCTGTAGTAAAATTGGTTTCATTATGTCATTTTGCTTAAAGTTGCAGAACCTATGGAAGACATTAGGTGAGGACTTACTGTAAAATGCGTTAACCTTATAAAAAAAATGTACTCCCATAATAAGATCAACATTTTTCAGAGACTGATAATCTGTTTTCTTTTTCTTCAAACAAAAATATCATCTATAATTTTTCATATTTAAAATAGTTATATTAGATAGCATAAGTCTGTGTCTGGATCATCCTATTACTTACTGAATTGGATCCTGGGAAATCATATCCTCCCATGACTTTCATGTATGCTTTTTCAATGAGAGAAACCCACAATTCACTTTTGTTGTTAGAATAAGAACAGAGTAATTCTCCCTTATGGTCAACAGGTAATTGGTCATCAATTATCACCTGGAGAAAGATAACATTAATTTTCTTAGGTCGTACAAAATATCTTAAAATCTTTTCTATCAAGAAAAAAAAATCTTTCATACTGGTAAAATGAAAGGCATAATACGCCTATTATTAAGGTAATGATAGTTTCCTATTTCTAGAATCGAATTAGTTTTAAAACATTACATGATCTCTTAATTCTAGTTACAAACTAATCTCCCTGTCAGGTGTTAACCTCGAGCCAAATGGTTAAATGTTATGACTCTACCATCAAAATTATTAAGTATTCTAGAAATACACATTATATCTAAAATAACTACTTTTTGGGACATTCTATAAATTTTCTCAAAACTATTTAAAAAAAATTTTATACTTGTCATGGTTTTTATTTTTAATTATTAACAAGTTACTGTTAGTAATATGTATAATATAAAAAACTCGAAATCAACAAATGTTTAAATGTTTACATGTAAATGTTTACACAAGTAGCATTTCTTAATGATTTTACTTAAGATGCAAAGGTAGGGAAGGGAGAGAGGTTTGGGGTGGGAAAAGACATTATTCACCTTTCTTGGGACACCATTGAGGTGAAGTTTTACCATATATTTTCCACATGGATTGTACTCTGGCTCACCATCCTTATTCTGAGGGTAAATTATGCTTTTGTAAGGAAAATAGATATTGAAATACCAACATTAATATTCAATATAACTACTATGCAGGATATATTTTATTTAGACATATGCTATTGTCTTGGCAATTTTATTAAAAATAACCATGAGAATGTTTTTTTCTATATAAGCCTAGAAAAATAATTTCTCCCTAATCAAAGTGCTTTTTTAATGTAGATAAATGAAGACAGTATTTATGAGAGCATACAGCAGGGCATAAGTTTCACAATACTCTGAAAAAAGCTGTTTTTAATTATATACTCTAATAAATTTTCTATTAAGTAGATATATTTTAAGCCAATTAAGTAATCTACTATTGGCCCCAAAAAGTAAAAAGAAGACCATTTAAATTAATCACAACTGAGGCAACTAACTACAAATCTGACAGAGATAAAATTAGCACAACTCTGATATAGTTCTACATAATTATCCAGTAAGATACTTGCAAATCTTTGTATTTTCAGGACTTAACACACAAAAATCACTCAGGAAAAATTGTATGAAAAAATTATGATGTTTAATTATTATAATGAATTATGTGGTCAATAAAACTTTTAAATTAATAATATAGCTTATTTAACCCAACATTTCCAAAATATTATGATTCTGACATGCAATTAACATAAAAATTTTACATTTTTTTGTGCTAAGTATTCAAAATCTAATGCATTTTAGACTCACAGCCCATCTCAATTCAGACTAGCTATTTCAAGTGCTCAATATTCATCCACAGGTGGTTAGGGGCTAGCATACAGCACAATTATAAACATGACATGACTTTATTCTGAACCATTTCATTTATTTCAAAACGTATTTATTCTGTATATATTAACCGTATGTGTATACATCCTTAGACTGTTTTAGCAAATCTGTTCACATTCACAAATTGTCTGCTTAATACATGGGTCATAGTATTCTGAGATATGCCCTCTTCATTTTCTGTGTCAATAAGGCCTAAGTTTTAAATTTCTAGTTAAGAGACAATTATATGAAAAGGGCTAAAGGGATAAATATAAAATTTTACCTGGTAATCAACTTCTTATTAAATCGTCTTTCATAAGCTGCACTGATAGCCAGTGATGCCACAAAGGAACAATCTGATACTATTGTCTGTTAATAAGAATGAATTATGAATATATTTTGAATATGAATAAGAATGAATTATGAATATATTTTATTCATTCAGGTAATTTCAACATTACCACAGTATTGCACCTAGCACCTGACTTTTAATACTAAATATCTTGACTGTTGCTTGAGTAGGAAAACAATAGAAATGCCATACTGCCAACATACACATATTTTGTTCAAATTCTAGAAAAACCAAATAAAGCATTTCAGTGAACTTAATTTAGAATAATTAAATATGGATGATACATTCCTTATGCGAATAAAAGCATACTGAATCACACTGTTTCTGATGACAAAAATATTTAAAGGTCTTTTAAAAAGTTGGTTTATTATAACATGACCAGTTAAGATGAACATGCATATCAAAAGATTCTTGAATCACAGTTTTTCAGGATCATTGTTTTTATATTAATATGGAAGACTTGCATTAATTAATATGGAAGACTTCAATGCAAGATCTAACTAAAGTTTGCAATAAAGCCATATTGTTGTTCCAACTCTGAAGTGTTTCAAATAAACCCAATATCTATCTTTTATACCTACTCTCTTTTCAAAGATGAAATGCAGACTCACAACTTTCTCATCTGCAAGCACGTATCAATAAATAAGGTTTATACAAACATCCGTTTATATAAAAATTGCTCAAAACAATTATTCATACTTTTATTATCTCAGTATGTCTAAGTCAAAGTGTGCAGAATAATTTTTCCACACATTTGTGTAATAAAAAAAATCTAAGAAAAAACTCAAACTTATATGCAAATTACTTTAAAATGTTAGGTTTCATAAAAAATTATACAAAATAAAAGTTTACCTGCTTTATGCTGAAACTTGACACAGTATAAATCATTGTAGGATTGTTGGTGAGGTCTTCTGGGCGTACCCACTTAGAAAATGTAGTTTTTTGTTTAGGTGATAATGGTAGCTTGCCCAATCTATCACTGAGGTAATAAAAATTAAGAAACAATAAAATTAATCTTAAATGGTGACTTAAAACCCAAATTAAATTTCCTAGCTAATTTTTGTTTTTGGTTTTGTTATAGTGATCATAGCTATGTTTATGTCATCCTAAAATAATTCTCTGGTCAAACCTGGCTCTTTACACTTAACTATGAATCCAGTCAATCTGATCATCCTCCTCAATTAAAACAAAAATACACAGATAACTGAAAACAGAAGAAAAACCTAAATTCATTTATACTTACTTTAACGATATTAGTTTAATGCATGGCCATATTTGAGAAATTTAGTTTCAAAAAATGGAACCATTAACAATACAAGCTGATTCATTCAAAAGGATCTAGGAAGGTTACAGAGCTTTATGTTGGTTCTGGGAAAACTCTTCTCTGCAAGGCTAATAATAAGAGTAGCTATTATAATTACTGCGTAATAACCATAGTCCAGGTATTATGCTGAAGCATTTTACATACATTATTCACTGAATTCTCAAAACAATTCTATTAAAGCAAATATTTTTGGAAAAGGCTTAAAGTGATTAAATAACCTGCCAAGGTCATACAGCTAAGTGGCAGAACTGGTATTTGAATCTAGGTGTTTGGTGCCAAATGCACCATTCTTATCCATTACCCTCTCTACTCAATGTGTGTTGGAAATATACAGGGTATTATTTCTCTAAAATTGATGTATAGTACAAAATAAAAAACATTAAACTTTCCTCACACCTCTTCTAGATCAAGGGCAACAAACCTTTGGGTTTCAAAAGATTTTTAGGATAATATAAGGTATATGACATGCAAACTGAAACAAATGTAACATTGTTTTCTCAAAGAATGTTCACAGATATTAGGAGAAAGACAGTTTTGTAGTCAGGTGTGATCTGCAAACCCTTGGTTAAAGTATAGGTTTTTGCATTGGAGTACATCTCTATACTCTTTAATAAGCCCATGTTTATTGTAAATCTCTTAGAGTAGAATATGGTATATAACACTTCTCGAAGTATTTTGCTGATCATCTCACAGAGCTCATAGAACCATTAGTGTTGTAGGTAACATTTTGGTATCTGTGTAGTATCAGAAACTGACTGTAAACAGAAGGTGAGCTGAGTGAATTCAGAAGAATTTAAAGACAGCCATCGCAAAATTTTGACGGGAAAAAATAAGGTTAATTCAAATCTATAATCTAATTATTTAGTATTATTAACCTGCCATGTGAATCTAAATAATAGAGTAAATCCAAGATTCCTTAATATTTATTGTCAAAAATGATCACTAAATTACCAAATTCAAGTTTCTTTTCTCATAAAGATTTAAAAACATATATATATATATATTTGTTATAATACATGACCAGAATAGAAAAATTTTATTTTAAATCACTCAATCTTTCTACCAGAGTCATAAATTATGAATCCTTTTCCCATCAGTCTTTTATCTTTGAATTTAAAGATGTTTACTGTTACTTTTTCTTCTGATTATTCTCACCATAAAATAATCTAGAAAACAAGAAAGGAAAAAAATCTTGCCAGTTAGAGTAGTTAATTTTAATATTTATTCTTAATTTTTCTCCAAATTTAATGAATTATTTACCAAGTATGTTCTATATATCAGACATTGTGCTAGACAGTTGGGTGCAACTTAATTATTCCAACTGTGACAAGTGCTATGACTAAAGTAAGGCAATTTGCATGGTATTACATTTTACTGTTTCAATTATATTGTAAGCATTTTCCTATGTTATTTAATTCTTGAAAACTTGATTGTTCATGGCTATATTAACATTCTTCTTACAGACATTGTTGTACGAGCACTAAAATATGATTTATCTTAATTTGTGCATGTTACACAAAGATTGGAACTAGAAGTTTACATCTCTACTTTCATATAATTATTTAAGAACATATTACAATAATTGATTCATATTTTCATAATTATAATAAATAAGTAAATATCTTTTATATAAATCTTTGACTACATTTGTAAATACTTATTTAGAATTGGTTCCCTAAAGTGAAACTACTGGTCAAAGGGGTAGAAACATTTTAACAACATTTGAAATGTACAGCCAAATTGTGTAATATAATTTAGAATTTAACGAAATAATTTTTCTAACAGTTAACCCTTATAATATAGTGCTTGCTATATATATATAACAAGCACCATTATAAGTGCTCTATATTTCATTAACTCAATGATCACTGTAACTGTGTGCAGTAGGTTCTGTTATTATTTTTAAATCTGAGGCAGATTTAAAAACTTATGCAGTGTCACATAGGACATGAAACTGGACATCTTGGCTCTAGAATCCGTGCTCTTAACATCCATGTTTATAAAGCTTCTTAGATATAAAAATGTATCAGATCCCAATCAGTAACTAGCACCACGCAGATGTCTGAGTGAAGAAATTAGGTTGACAACATACTGGCTTTGAGATGTCTAACTTCTGCCCACCCAAGAACAGCAAAATATCAGAAATGAGAAGGGAGCTCTTTTGTTCTTTACAGAGTCTTTCACATATCCTGTATATAATAAGCATTCAACTCTCTGATGTTTTCTGATAACATGTTCATTGCAGAAATTTTGAAAAATGTTTTAAGAAGTTAAACCACCCTCACCCAATTTTGCTACCTATAAATAACGACTCTAAACATTCTGGTGTATATCTTTACATAATTTTTCCTATTATCTATAAATACATAAAAAAATTGGATGTTATATGTATAATTTTCTCTTTTACTAGATTGCAAGAATTTATTTTCCTACATTTTTCCAGAACTTATTTTTTATGGGAAGCCTAATATTTAATATAATAATATGGATGTACCATTATTTAATCATTCCATATTGCTGAATAATTTGTTTCAATAATTTTTGGCGATAACAGATGCTTTGATGAATGCTATTATATATATTACACATTTAACTGAATTTTGATTTCCTTAGGAAGACTAGAAGCTGGGACTCTTGAACCAAAGAATATTTTAAGGCTCTTGACATAAGCTGCCACTGTACGGGAAGGCTATGCTAACACTTTCATAATTAACCCTCTCTTGAATTGTGTCTTCTTAGTAAACAACAATATTGTCATTCTGTTCCACTTTTTCATTCAGTTCTTTTCACCAAATATTTACTGAGTACTTACTTTGTGCCAGGTGCTGTGCTAGACACTGAGTATAATGTTAGGCAAAAGGTACACGTGCCACTACCAGGCAAATGGTAACAGAGGTACTCTTACTATGTTGCCCCACTGCTTCTTCATAGCCACACTTCTCTTCCAATCAATTTTTTTTAATTACAAATTTTACTTTCAAGGCTATGAATTTAACTGGACTTTAGAGTATGCAAAAAGTACTAAAAAATTTAAATGATTATGGAAGTAAAAATTGCAACAATGCTTATTTACCAGAAAGGCATCGGATAGGCAAAACGTTCCCTTAGGTCAATATTCATGAAAGGAACATATTCTATGCCGTTTATTTTTGATGTTGTCCTGTAAAATACACAAAAAGAAATCTAAAGTAAATGTTCAAGTCTATCTTAATTACCAAACTTATTAAATTCCTTAAAATTTAAGTGACAAGGTATAGTACTTATAATAAAATTAAACTAACAATCTCTTCTTGTTGATAACTTTATTTGGACAAAATTGTCACAAAATAGTTTAATACCAGAAAATACCTGATTCAATTCAATTCATAAGAGTTACTCTTAAGACTGACATCGTTCAAACAAAACAATCTCATGACAGGCCTACAATAGAGGTATTGAAAGAGTCCTTGACAACAAGACACAAAGTGAATTCTATCCTAAGTCCAAAGGGAGAAAGCAATGGCTTAGTTATTTTGGGATTTTAAAAATAATTCTGCAAAATAGTGTTCTTTATATTTTCTGGGTATGAGACTATGGAAAGGGTACTGGAAGGAAGTGTTATAGATAACAGCTATGGCCTCTTGACAAATTAAAGAAACGTCGTTTGTAGTAAACTTGTGTATTTTCTTCATTTTGGGTACATATTTATTTGTATATATTAACTATTTCCTTCTTCTGTTTCTTTCCTTCATTTTATTTAGAAGTAGTTGCAGGGTAACTTCACAACTTAATTTCTAGGTAACAATATTTAGGGAGACTGTGACTGAATTTGAGGACCAATTAATACAGTAAGTGATGGATACAATGACTATGTATATACTCATTTTGAGAAGATGAGAGCTTTTCACTTGTGTGAACACCTGCAGTTTATTAGGCAGAAATATAGTTATTTTGTTGTAGTATAGAACTTCAAATGTGTGCAGAAGAAAGCTTTTGGATGCAGAATAGCCCAAGTATTGGACTGTTACTAATTTATTGTCTTTCAACTCCAAAACCATCTTTTTTATCTGGCTCTGTGTTGTGTTAGTTCATATGTAATTTTCCTAGGCAAAGAGAGCCAGACTAGTAGGAGTAGAATTAAAATCTACAGCAGGAAAAGAAAGAAAAATGCCCTCAGGTACATGCTACATAGGAAGGAACACTTTCAGCTCAATTTTAGGAAATTAAAAATGAGCAACTACATGAGCTCTAAGCAGACTGGATCTCTTCCAGAGACCAACTGAAGCACAGCCATACTGGCTCAGAATGTAATCGAAGATTTCCACATCACTGTTGTTTTGCACTTTTAACATCCCTGAGGCTCTACGAGACACTGAACTGGCTTCCTAGACCAGGAGTTGGCAAATGTTTTCTATAAAGGGCCAGAAAGGATATAGTACTTTCTTGGCAACGAGGTCTCTATCACATATTCTGTTTTTTGTTTTCTCTTTTACAGTCCTTAACAAAATATAAAAACCATTCATAGCTTAAGGCTTCCCTTTGCTGACTGACGCCTGGCCTAGACTGCAATTTTTTTCCCATTAGGGCTCTGGTTACAAAGTTGCATAGATGACTGATTGGTCTGCCATACCTCTATTTTGCTCCCTAAACTTTAGTGCTAAATTTTGAAGAACGCCAGGATTTTCAGAAAACAAATGTCTAATAGAAATGCTGATATTAAAATATATTAGCACAAATCTTAAGTATTTCAAGTTGTGACTATATGAAAATATAATCTATAATTACACAATAGCATTACACATGATAATAAAGATGTGAACAGGACTCAGCAAACCTAATGAGAATAAAATTACCTGCATGATTACGTTAACAAAATTGTTAACTACAATGAATTATAACTGAGTTACCTGAGAACTTCTATTTCTTCTGCTGTATATCTCGGTCCTTGGGCATCACACGACTGTGGACTTATAAATGGCTGAGGTCTTTCAAAGAAGGCATTATTTCCTAGTGGAAAATGTGTTCTTGTTGGAGGTGGCTTTGGTTTAATATTCGTTGACTTGATTTTACATAATGGCTTTGTTAAAGGCTCACTCAATGCTTCTGCTCTATAATAAAAAGAGGTATAGAAAAACTGTTCTAGTTTTTCTTCTCACATTTAAGATTTCCAGAAAACAAAATTTACTTCAAGAACCAGTCAAGCATTCCTAATATAAAATTAGTATATAAAATTCTTACATACCAGTCAACTGTTCACCATGTAAGCTACTCCCAAAGGTATGTTTGCAAACAATATTTTTTTCCCCTCCCCTTCTAATTTCGCCTCCCCCCCCACTCCAGTTCAAGCCGCTGTTTCTCAGTCTAGTTGTGTAGGACACAGCTCCCTGGCCCATGCTGATATTATGAGCCTTGCGCTCAACCCAGCTGAAGCAGTTGGTTGCCGGTCGTCAGTCGGCGACTCTCAGCAGCTCACGGCTGCTCTCGCTGGCTGCCGGCTGCTCATGGCAGCACACGATAGCACACAGCAGCCCGCGGTGGCTCACAGCAGCCCATGGCAGCTCATGCCAACCTCTGGCTGTCCACAACAGCCCAGCTCCAGGGAAAGCTGTTGTTTATAATCTTAGCTGTAGAGAGCGCAGTGCTCTGGTCCATGTGGGAATCAAACCAGTGACCTCAGAGTTAGGAGCATGGTGCTCCAACCACCTGAGCCACAGGGCCAGCTGCAAACAATATTTTATGATATTAATTGAACACTTACTGCATGCCAGATACTATGCAAGGTAAGGGGGATACAAGAATGTATAAAACACAATCCCTACTCTTAAGGTGCTCATAGTTTTGTGGGGAAAGAAAGATGCTAGAATGGAAGGTTTACATGGGATGAATGCATAGCAGAAGATGTTAACTTAATTAACTGGGAAGATAGGGTGAACTAATTTTTTCTGAACTGATGTTTGAGCTGCAGAGAAATCCACCTGGGGAGTGAGGAAACATTCTAAATAGAGAGAATAGCATATTCGAATGTGCAGAAGTATGAAACATCATAGTGAGTTAATTTCAAAAGAATGAATAAAGACCCTGTGAATGGTGCAAATGAGAGGTGGTAGGAGATGAGGCCAGTGGCAGGGGTTAGATTACAGAAGGCCCTGCATGATATTCAAAGGAATTTTGACTTTGCTCTATCAAAAGACTAACAAACTAAAAAACAGAAGTTCTTAACCTGAGGTCCATATATGAGATTCAGGAGTCTTGTGAACGCTTTGGAATTACATGCAAAAAATTTTAATGTACATTTTTCTTCATTTTGAACAGATCCTCAAAGGAGTCCATGACTGACCCACCCCCTTGCACTTAGAATGCGCTCAGAGAATACTGGAAGGGTTATCAGCACAGGTAATAAAAGTCATCTAGGATTCTGACTGATGAAAGACGGTAACTATGTGTCAAGTGTCCAGATCTTCATGAATTTAGAGAAACAAACTAAAGGTTAGATACTGGTGATGAAAAAGAGGGATGACTCATAGCTTAATAAAAAAAGAAGGGTTGGGGGTGGTATGGCTACCTAGTCAGAGGCTCAAAAGGAGGTAATGTTACAGATTCATGTTATAAGTGCAATTTCCACCCTTTTCCTTTGTCTATAACACTCTTCAGGAGGTGTAATTCTGTTATGCAATTGCATTCATTCTTTCAATATGCCTACTGAGCACATATTGTGTGTCCTACTGAGCATTTTGCTATGTGCTTAGTTACAGCACTTAACAAAACAGACAAAATTCCCTGTACTCAGAGAATCTGTGACTCACTTACATTGAGAGGATGAAGGTTGGAAGGGACACACACATTAATAACAAACATGATAAACCGGTAAATTTCATGTGTCTTAGAAAATAGTAAGAGCTATGGAAAAAATATTAGAATAGAGTGAGCAGGGTGAAAGTATTAGAGGAGATTCAATTTTAAATAGAATGGTTAGGGTAGGACTTACTGAAAAGCTGACACTTGAGCAGAGTTGAAGGAGATACATACACTGTATAATTTGGGGTCATCGACTGAAAAATAACATTAACTAGGTGTTTAATCACCAAAAGGATTTTTATCTGGGAAAAAGGGCTGCAACCCAAGGCATGCAGACATGGCAAGCTGCGTGCACACTCTGGCCTGTAATACAAAATGGAGGGGTATTTATATAAGGGAAAAGGAAGTTATTGGAGGGGGATGTTAAAACCATAGAGCTTTATTATAAACAGAGTTCTTCCTATAGAGTTCTTGTGATTATGTAGAGCATGAGAACTTCCATAAGCCCTAGCTCCTTCCATAGACCCTCCTGACCTATTATGTTTGCTTAAAATTCCAGTTCATCTTTAACAGGGTACTTGTATGGCTGTAAGCTGGCTCATTCTCAATTTCTCTATTTTTATCATTAGCTCTAGAAGGTTCTCTGGAAGTTCTCCTCTTTAGAAGTCTGATATTACATAACAAAAAGGAAGTCTTCCATTTCAAATATCATATTCATTTCTGTGTCACACATAGCAAAAGCTAAACAAAACATTTCTTGATTTATTTCTTGAATTTAAAGCAAGGAACTAGAGAGGAGTAAATTCATTCAGAGGAAGAGGATAGACTTGTTCTAAATCTCAGGTAAAAGGTGGAGGTTTGTCTATGAGCGCTACCACACATTTAGATAAATCTGTCACATTTAAGTGACACAATACACTGCCATCCATGGATAAAAAGTTGAGTGACCAAAACTCACCTGTCTAGTGCCTGTCGAGCCAACTGTTTCAGTTTATTTTGCAGAGTTTTATCAGCAGTTTCAGAAGACTTAAGAGAAAGAGACAGACATTCTGAAACATAATTGTTTTTTTTAATTTGCTTGATCAATGCAATTTCTAAACAAAAAATTTACAATGCACATTATACTTTTTGAAATTATGAGAGAAAAAAACAGACATTTTATTGTCATCCTTAAAGATATCATTTAAAATAGTTAAAAACTTGTCACTGAGGTAAGTTTTAAGACTACTTCATGTGGACAGGTGGTAACTGGAACACAACTGTATGACCACAGAGACATGGAAGGCCGAGCAGCAGGAGCCTCAGAAGACCAGGACTTACCTCCAGTCCCAGGTACCCACCAAAATCAGGATAGTTAGTTTCCCGAACAAAATAACCTGGACAAAAAGCCAGTGCACTGAACAGTCCGAGACCATTCTATCCCACTTCACCTCATCCTCCTGTCAAATATACTGCTCTTATGCACGAGATGCCCCTTAAAGCTAACAGTCCCAAGCAGGGCTCACTCCTCAGAGAGCAGTGAAAGCCACTGAGCATATAGATTTTACACTGCAAATTAATACAGATTTCCCAAACCACTACCTCATTTTTTAGTGTATGAAATCGAAAAAAAGGGGGAGAGGGAGGAGTTTATTCTAAATTCATAGATTTGTGATGGTGGATTCTTCCTGAAATAAGATAATTTTAGTTATATGTAAAAAGGTTAAAAAAGTACTTGTAATTTAAAAAACAACTGCCTCATGACTCAATTTTAATACTATAAAAATTTTAAGACTATGTTAAAATCCATTATTAATTTTCTACTCTTTAGTATCTTTTAACGAGTAACTTAGTTATTTTATAATGACACAACAGAAATTGTTAAGTAAAATTCACTAGTAAGGGGAGAAATTTCTTAGCATAATTCCACCAAATTTAACTTGTAGCTATACATACGGTTTTCAGACAGAGATCTACAGCTTCTGTGTACAATTCTATAGCATCTTCAACATTCCCTTTTTCATCTTCATCAAAAGCTTGTGTAACAAGGAAATGGGCACGCTCCAAGTCCAACTGATGTTTTGATTTCAAAGGACCAGCACTCTTTGACTGAACTAGGATAGGAATAAAGCCATGTAGAAGAAATATTACCTACATATATATATATATCCAGGAAACAACATATCATTTTAATATATTTAAGACATTGTTTACCAAACTCTATAATCCTTCATTTAAAAAGCTTAGCAAGGTAAAAAAAAAAATATCCTTTAAAAATTTTCCCCTGAATTTGTCTCCCTACCAGTACTTCATTTAAAAAATAAATCCCAGAAGTCCTCCTCACATTCCCTCCCCACCCAAAACAAACCAAATGAAAATAAAAACTTGAAAAATGCTAAAGCTAAAGAAACTTAATTATGTTTTAAGGTAATTCATTTTTTTTTCTGGTATGGACAATAATTGTAATACTAGGCCATGATGATAAATTTCCTGCTGTTTCCTATTTTTTCTGCTCTTTGAAGTGTTTCTGTTTGTATTTAATATAAAGATATGCGTCTACAAGGGACTTGTATTCAGAAGACAGAGGGTGCCAGAAAACAGTATACACATTTTAAGAAAGGAAAGAATTGTATTAATTGTAATACTCAATATAGCAAAAGCTGGTAACAAAAGACGAATACAAGTCACGTTTGACTTCTGCAGTTACAAGAGGTGCTCAAAGTGGTTACCATCAGTGTCCTGACACTTCTGATTATGGTGAACTACTGCTTGAGCATAGATAACATCTCTTTAGATGTGTATACGTTCTTCTGGCACCCCCGGTACATAAAGATCGCTTACAACTCAACAATAAAAAGACAGCTCCAATTAAATAATGTGTGATGATCAATTCTATCATCAACTTGTGTCAACTTAAGTGGATCACTGGATGCCCAGATAATTGGCTAAACTTGATTTCTAGATAGGTCTGTGAAGGTGTTTCTGAATGAAATTAGCATTTGAATTGGTTGGAAAAGCAGACTGCCTTCCCTAAAGTGGGAGGGCATCATTTAATCCATTGAGGACCTGAATAGAATAGGCAAAGGAAGGAAGAATTTGCCCTCTGCCTATCTGCTTTTCCTGCCCTTGAACCAGAACTTACACCATTAGCTCCCCACTGGTTTTCAGGCCTTTGGACTTGAACTCAACTACATCACTGGCTTTCCTGGGTCTCCAGCCTACGGATGGCAGATAGTGGGACTTCTTAGCCTTCATAATCGCATAAGCCAATTCCTCATAATAAATCTCTTTACATAGCTTATTCTGTTTCTCTGGAGAACCATGATATACAATAAGCAAAGGATCTGTATAGCTATTTTTCCAAAGAAGATATTCAAATGGACAACTGGTACATGAAAAGATGCCCAACATCATTAGCTATCAGGGAGATGCATACCAAAACCACAATGAAATGCCAGTCTATACCCACTAGAATGGCTAAAATAACAAGTACTAATAAGGATGTGAAGGAAATGGAACCTTCATACGTTGTTGGTAGAATTATAAAATAATGTGGTCACTTTGCAAACTAGCAGTTCCTCAAAAACTTAAGACATAAAGCTACCATTATGACCCAGCAATTCCACTCCTGGGTATATATCCAAGAGAACTGAAAACATATGTTCATACAAAAACTGACACACAAAATTGTAACAGCATTCATTACCTTACAGCCAAAAGGTGAAAACAAGCTAATGTCCATCAACTGATGAACAGATAAAGTATGGTATATTGATACGATGGCACATTATTCAGCCATAAAAAGGAACAAAACACTCATATATGTACAACATGCATATACCTTGAAAACATTATGCTAAATGAAAGAAGCCAGACACAATAGACCACATAATGGATGATTCCACTTACATGAAATGTCCAGAATAGGAGACAGAAA
Organism: Rhinolophus hipposideros; assembly: GCF_964194185.1. NCBI lineage: Eukaryota > Metazoa > Chordata > Mammalia > Chiroptera > Rhinolophidae > Rhinolophus > Rhinolophus hipposideros. The sequence continues at coordinate 37,127,116 of NC_138060.1, read as the reverse complement.
ATAGATCAGTAGTTGCTAGGTGCTAGGGAGTGGGAGAAAGAGGTTATGACTGCTAATGGATAAGAAGTTTCCTTTGGGGGTGACAAAAAAGGTTGTAAAATTAGATAGTGGTGATGGCTGCACAACTCTGGAAATATACTAAAACCCCCTGAATTGTACACTATAAAAAGGTGCATTTTACAGTATGTTAATTATAACTCAATAAAACTGTTACTGTTTTAAAAGCTTTACATTTTGTTTGTCTCTTAAAGATATATGGTGATCTTTTAAAAACTTTACCCCTACGTAACACCTCTTTGAAGTATGTACTAATCCCATTTATAAAAAGAAGAAACCAAAACTCAAAAATGTTAAAATATCTAGCTCAGCGTTTCTCAACCTTGGCACCACTGACATTTTCAACAAGGTAATTCTTTGCTGTGGACTGTCCTGTACATTGCAGGAGTTTTAACAAGATCCCTGGCCTCTACCCAACTAGATGACAGAAGTATACTACTCGCCTCCCCCTATTGTAAAAACCAAAAATCTCTCGAGACATTGCCAAATGTCTCCTGAGGGGCAAAATAGCTCCCAGTTAAGAATGACTGATCTAGCCTAAAATTTCATAGCTACAAGTAGAAGGGTAGAGACTCAGGTCTTTTAATTCCAAGTCTTGAGCTCTTTATTCTACACTGGTGAATTTCAAACTGTGTTACTCTTCCCAGCCAAAAGCCAACTCATCTTTCAAAAGTCTCTTGATTGTTAGCAGGTTTTATCTGCTTTAAAAATTGGGTTTCTGAATAAGATTTTTATTTGATAAATGTCTCTTCTGCTTAAAATAATAATTAAGGAAACCATTTAATTCTCTACAGATTACACTCAATTTCTTGAACAAAATTGGTCAAAAAGCTGGCAAAACAATTAAGGTATATTTATACTTTAAAATTCCTTCTTCAACTTTTACTTCTATTTCACTGGCAAGTTTTTATTCTTTCAAGAGATTAGGGCTGTCTCATTCTGTGCCTCAGTATCACATTTATAAATATCACAATTATATATTTAAGAACCTCATTACTTGGTTGGGAAAATGAAGTATCTTTGAATTCCATTGTATTTTGAATACATGAATCAGTGTAACTTTGTGTCAAGTGAGGCCCTGTGGACAGGCAGTCCATGTTTTAAAACATACAATTTCTGGGCCCTGTCTTTAAATCAACTCATCTGAAGAAGATCATGACAAGAAGAAATTCAATGATCAAATCTGCTTTATCCTAACTATGGGCTTGTATCTATTCAGGATGAGTGGTGACTGTAGCACACTCTATCAGGCAATGCCGAATGAGGAAAGAGTCCTCTAAGCTGCTTGTGGCTTTACTATACTCCCACAGGAAAAAAAAAAGGATTTAAAAGGAGGCCTTACTGAGATGAATGCATTTCTAAAATAAAATGTCAATAGGTGATCATTTTCTTTTCTATCCATGTGAATAGCAGATTTTGACAGAAACTACTCACCTCTAACAAAATTGTGATCATTAAGCCCTGTGTACCTGTTTCACAGCATTTGCCATGCTGTTTACAAAAATAAATACAAGGTGTTCCAGGTTTCTGCTTACATGTCTCTTTTCCAAGATCCATTGGTTTAAAAAAAGAGTTTAGCTAAGACCTTGAGGTTGATGACTCTGATATAGAACAGACTGTGAACCTACTGCTGAAGTCTTTAAACACTGACGAGTAGTCATTTAATTTTAGTATCAGGAGGCATGTGACAGATATTTAAAAAGCAGATTTTAATAGGGTCCTAATCCTGACTCTGCCAATGATACACTGTCTGAATGTAAATAATTCACCATCTCTGTACCTCTGGGAAATTACAAGATTGGACTATAATATCTCTACGGTTCTTCTTCACAGATCACTTATTTCCATATTATAATGTTTAAAGATGTGGTTACCAAAAGAGGAATGAGCAGCAAGAGTGAGTATCAAGATTCAAAGACAAGAAGGAAAGAGAAACATGGGAAAAGATGTGATGGGAGAGAAGAAAAAAAATGCAGTGACAAGTTTAGTAGTCCTTTACTAACCTGCTGAATGCAAAGCTTGAACTCTTTCCAGATACTCATTTATTTTTTCTTGAATGTGTTCTAGGCTTGATCCTGCCATCTCAGCATAAATTAAGGCTTGTGCAGCTTCCTAAAAATAAAGCATTCAAAGGAATTACAATTTGAATTTTCTTTACCAATTTCTAACTCACCGATTGGTTTCTACGAATGAAAAAACAAGAATGTCTTTTAAGATGTTAGTAACTTTTTCATAAAGTGATGAGTTATATAATCCCCTAATACCTTTTCTTCAGTTCTCAATGCTCTGAATTTTCTCATGCTGCTGAAAATTTACATAGTCAAGCAGGAGGGATTGATTATTATAAACATTTTCTTAGAATAGCTGTGGTTTATGTTTTGTTTTCCTTTTTCTTTATGCAATATATCAGACTGAAAATTATATATCTTAAAAAGGTGAATTGAGCATTAAAAACATTAGAACAAATAATAACTGATAAGATAAAATGTCAAGAAAAGATAAGAAATTATAAAAGTTAAATATCTCATAGTGGAAAGAAAATCTTTTCTTCCACAGAAAATACCGTCACAGGGTGACATATTTTAAAGTAGATTTCAGTTGTATGAAATCAACTCATTTTAATTAAGAAAACACGGATTCATCTTCCAGTTATTCATTCCATAACTTCCACAGCTGTTATGCTGTGGCTAATGAGGAAGCGCCTCCATTCTCCCATCACCATTCCAGGAATGTTACCAATACCCCCCACCAAGAAGGACCAGAGAGAGATTTCTCCAAGTAACACCACCTTCTCTGCAGTAACCTAAGCGTGTGCACTTCGTGGAGCCTCATGCCTAACTGTCTGGATCCAAAGAAGCCATCTACTGAGCATCGCTTTTTGAATCCAGTTATTGGTGCAGGAGTTGTTTCATTCAACCTAACAAAATCAGTAAGAAGAGTCAGTTTTTCATAGACACAGACAATAATTTAGTGGTTACCAGAGGGTAAGGGGGTAGGGGGTGGGTGATGAGGGTAAAGGGGATCAAATATATGGTGATGGAAGGAGAACTGACTCTGGGTGGTGAACACACAATGGGATTTATAGACGATGTAATACAGAATTGTACACCTGAAATCTATGTAAATTTACTGACAATTGTCACCCCAATAAATTTAATTAAAAAAAAAAAAAAGAGTCAGTTTTGATACAAATGGAAATTCTGTCTAAAGGCTGTGGAGGTAGAAAAGATACAATTTTCTCAGATTCTGTAACTCAGATATTTAAGGGGAGGAAAATAGAACTTTACATAAATATTGTTATCTTAGGTACCACTATTATCTAAATGTATTATAGCTACACTTAATTTTAATGAACTGTTGTAATATGTATGTGTACATATACATATTTTATCTCTTAAATTATCTTGCACATATAGATTTTCAGATAATTATCTTGCTTGAAAGAAATAAAGCTAATGTTTAAAATTGCTGACATCAATTTTATTTTATTAATTTCATTTACATTTGAAAGTGACTAACAAGGAATCCCTTATAAAACAGCATTAAGACAGTAAACCATATCTCATAAAGTTTATATAAATAGTTCCCAGAAACACAACCACTTCTGACTTTCTCAAGGATAAAAAATCTTCATAATGCCATGCATGTAATCCTATAACAAAACAAGAGGCACCTGCATAGTATTTCTTTTGCTTTAGATAAAGCTATTTTATATGGCACTATTTTAATCTATGAATATGTTATTTCATAGAACTAAAAAAAACCAGAATTTTATTTTTACAGAAATACCACCTTCATAAAATTGTCCCAAGAAAGGTCCAAAAGAAATGATTCTGAAACCAATCAGAAGTCTCTAAATATGGATTATAAAATGAAGGCAATAAAATATTAATCTGAGAAAAGCAATCCACACATTACTGATGGTATATATACGTTCACGGAAAAAAAGTACTACTACTGTATTTTCAAACTCTGACATTCTTTCTAAAAGCAATAGTGATAATATAATAAAGATACAACTACCTCCACAAGGAGGTAGAGGGCATAGCTAGAGCTGGAGGGATGCATTTGCAAATCCTCAGGGTTGGAGAGCACAGAATGGACTGAGGGAGCGCAGACTCTGATTTAATAATTCTGCCCCGAGTAATTTTATCCGAAAGAAATATCAAAGAAATGTGTAAAGCATTAGTTTACAAGGACAGTAATTGCACCATTACTTACGATGCTAAAAAAAACTAGAATGAACCTAAATTCTCAACACAGTTTGTAAAGAAATGATGGTACATCCACATAATGGAATGCTACGCCTCTATTGAGATTACAGAAGTAAATTTAATGACTTGAAAACAGTTCAAATTAAAGCAGCTTAACAATAGTGTCAACTGTCTGATCCAAGTTTGTTTTGAAAAAGGTGTGGACACACACGCGAAGAAAACCACAGAAATAGCTATAGGTCGAATGCTAGGAGAAGAGACGTTTCCTGTTTCCAGTTTACTTCTCCTTCATGTGCTTCCACGACCATACCTGACCTTCGAGTCTATTAGGGACCACTTCGCAGGAGCCATGATCAGCACCGAGTGACACAATTACCAGTTACTAACTCCCCTGCCTACCCACTGCGGCCATCAGCAGCGCACCGCTGGGCACTCCCAGTCAAGACTGCAACAGAGCAGTGGTGGCTTCAGAGCTAAGACCAACCCCCCTCGCGCCAGAAGCCCATCCCCGGATGGCCCTGGGGCCACCCGGTCGCTTCTCCCCGGAAAAGGAGCGCAGGACGCGCAGGAAGAGGTGAAAAAGCCGGGCCAAGCGGGCCTGGGAGCCTGGGCACCTGGACCCCACCCCTCGGCCTCAGCGATCCCAGCCGCGCGCCCAGCCTTACCTTGTAATAAAACACGGCCTCGCAGTAGCGACCTTCGTGGTCGCGCTGCACCGCGAGCCGGGCGAACTGCACGGCGTCCCGCTCCAGCGCGGTCGAGTCCATGGCGCCGAGGCCTCGCACCGGGGGCGGGAGCGATGCCCTGTCACAGAAAGACTCTTCGCGGACCGCGCCGCGCCCGGGATCGGGGCGGGGACGCTGCAACGCCACAGGAGGAGCTGCAAAGTTTACTTTCGGTGGTTGAGGAAGGAAAGCGGGCCTTCCCGACTCTGGCCGGCCCGGATGCCGCGCCCTCCTCGGCGCAGCCCCCGATCCCAGCCTGCGGGGCCGCCCCACTTAGCGGCCTCTCGCATCCCCGGCCCCGCCCACTGGCCGTACTGCGCAGGCGCAGCCCGGCCCATGGGAGTGTCTCTGGGCTGGGGCGCCGAAGGACCGACTCACCGGAGTACGTGGAAGTGGGCGGGGCCAGGCCTGCGGAGTGCTGGCGTGCACGTGATCGCCAAGGCGCCCCGGGATTGGGCGATTGAAAGAAGAATCACATCGGAGCAATGGATATCACCGCTGTTTGGGTGCAGGTGGTAAAGCAGCTGGAGTCTGTTGCTGGACACACTGAGAGGAGGGGTTCTCTGTCTGTCTATGTAAAATAAAGTTCATTCTATTTAGCAATTACCATATGGCTTCATCGGATCCTTTTATAGATTGAAGCGACCTTTTAGCCTCTAAGCAAACTTTGCGGTACTTTCCTATGTGTTAAAATATTTTTCTGTTTTATCATTCTATAAATTAGTTAGTCATTGCTCAATAATTCCGATCTATGCATAAAAATAAGATAAAAGGAAAACAAAAGATGGAAAGTGTCACGTGGGGTGTCATGCAGGATCACTGGTCCAGCTCCAGTTCGGCACAAGAACGCAGGATATGGCGAGGCTGAAAAGGAACACCAACAGAGCCATAGATAGAGGAGTCACACCACTATATTCTTGCTGGCGACTGGGTTGGAGACACAGGGAGCAAACATCTGCCAGTATCCCAACAAGGGGTCTTCCTGCACCTCAGTCTTGCTGGTGACTGGGCGAGACACACACAGGAAGTAGTAGCCACATGATGCGCAATCCGCTATCCACGTTTCTGCCAACCAACCAACCAGTGCAGCCATGGCAATTATATCAGTGGCTAATTGGCTAACTGGTTACAGCTGATGGCCAACCAGTCACAGGTGACGGCCATCTACTACCTGAGCCAGCACCTTTCCACATGAGGCCGAGAGCCTGGAAACTGCTCTCTGGGACTCTGTCCCCACAAAAGCCTAAATAGACGAGGTAATCATGAAATAAATCATCATTATTAAATCACCCTTCAGATATCTCATTGCATTGCCCAAAGTATCGCATCATCACTCAAAAGGTATTAAAGAAGTCAGGAGAGACCATCTTTATAGGGCAGTTTTAGTTTTTTTTAATTAAATTTTTACTTTCATATAATTGTGAATTAATATGCTATTATATAAAACAATACAGAGAGATCCCATATATCCTTTACCTAGTTTCTCCCGATAGTAACATCTTACAAATCTATACCACAATATCATTACCAGAAAATTGGTACTGTATCAATCCACCAATCTTACGCTTTTAGTTTTCACTGAACAATGTAGAGAATTCAGAATTTTTCATTTGTGCCGTAATAGCAAAGACAAGAAACCTGACAGAGAAAGTCATGTCACAATTTTTGTTACAATTTTCTAGGTTTGCAAGCCTTAAGCATATTCCCTAACATCTCTATACCTCAATTTTCTCATCTAAATGGGGCTAAATGGACCAAGATAAATGAGGATAGTACCTACCTTATAAGGTTTTTGGAAGATTGAACAAAATAATTTAGCACACTGCCTGGCATACATAAGATGTTTGACAAAGTTATATTGTCATTCAGGGTGTCATGGGGGGGCTCTCTGGTCCCTGCTCCCCACATAAGAACGCAGGACATGGTGAGGCCAAAAAGGAACACCCACGGAGCCATGGATAGGGGAGTCATACCACTATAGTCTCGCTGGTGGCTGGGTTGGAGAAACAGGAAACAGGAGCCACACGATCCTCAACCCTCACTCAGCCGCTTGCTGGCTCAGCCACCATCTTCTTGCTAGCCCCCATCTTCTGCTAGCGTAGCCACGGCAGTTATATTAGTGGCCAATGGCTCACTGGTTACAGCTGACGGCCAACTAGCCACCGCTGATGGCCATCTAATCACAGTTGATGGCCATTTACTATCCAAGTGAGCACTTTTCCACGTGAAGTCAAGAGCCTGGAAACTGCACTCCTGGCTCTGTCCCCACAATATTTCTCTGCCACCCAGGAGTAGGCCTCTTCCAATAAATTGCTGTGAAAGGATGAATATGTCTGTGGCAATCACACCCTCTGCAAAGAGACCTGAAATAATCTTTATTCAGCTTTCCAGGGCTTGTCGCCCTTACCTAAGTTTCTCAGTTCCTTCCTAATTCACTTGTTCTCAGCCCTAAAAGTAGCTGCTTTCTGCAACTGCTACTTCTGTGGGACTGAGAACCCTTCAAAAAATTCCTTTTAGTAATTTAAGTACCTTTAAAGAGTTAGCGTTTCTTCATGTTTCTTTGTCCTATTCAAATTACTTAAATGGTTTCTATTTCCTAATAACTTCTATCTCATGATTAAAATATGCTTTTATTATACTATGAAGTTAACTGTGCCAACCACCTGCATGTAGTATCGAGAACAAAGAACGAATACATTGTTTCTAGTAAAGGGGGTAAATAAACATTCTTGGGACTAGATGACAGGATTTTCATTGTTTTGGTAGTTACAGCTTCCACCTGGCTGACATCTAAAATAGTGTCTGTGGGGACAGAGCCAGGAGTGCAGTTTCCAGGCTCTTGGCCTCACTTGGAAAGGTGCTGGCTCAGGTAGTAAACAACCATCAACTGTGATTGGATGGCCATCAGCTGTGGCTAGCTGGCCATCAGCTGTAACAGGTGAGGCACTGGCTACTAAAATAACTGCCGTGGCTATGCTGGCAGCAAATGGGGGCTAGCAAGAAGATGGTGGCTGAGCTAGCAAGCGCGGATTGCAGTTAGCATGGCGGGTTGCAACTAGCAAGTGAGGTTGGTTGGCAGAGAGAAGTGGACAGCAGGTTGCGGATCGTGTGGCTCCTGCTTCCTGTGTTTCCAATCCAGCCGCCAGTGAGAATATAGTGGTATGACTCCCCTATCTATGGCTCCGTGGGTGTTCCTTCTTGGCCTCACTGTGTCCTGCATTCTTATGTGGAGAGCGGGATCAGAGACCCCGCATGACACCCAGCATGACAGTGTCCACAATCCCTTTCTGAAATTTAAAAGTGCTTACACTCTATAAATTCTTAGGTTAAATGCGTAATATCAAATTAAGAAAGCTTACAGTTTTCTGATGATCTGAAGCTGGTTTATTAAATAGAAATTAAAAATATGATTGTTTCTCCCTTTTTGAAAGAAATTATGTTTTTCTATAGCAGATATTCCTATTATCCAATAAGTAGAAGCTGTGTTGGTTTATACACAACTTTTCCTAGGCATGGAGAGCTAGAGTGGTATGAGTAGAATTAAAAACACCAGCAGGAAATGAAAGGCAAAGCTCTTAGATACCTGCCAGCCAGGCAAGAGGAGCCTTTCAACTCAATTTTAAGAAGATTAACAATGAATGCCTATAAGACTTGCACACTGGGGTCGTATAACTTCAGGAGGATTGTGACCACCATGATATGAGACACAGAATTTTGTTATGTACATTTTCCCTTGCAAAATGGTCCATAATTTTCAAGATCCCCAAAGAGGTCCACGACTACCTCCTCCCATCAGGCAAAATGAGGATGTATTCAGAGAACACTGGATGGGTTATCCACATAGGTAAGAATATCATCTATGATTCTGCCTGCTGACAGAAGTAGAAATGGAGAGGACAACTGGTATGTGTCAAGTGCCCATATCTTCATGAGTTTGAGGAAACAAACTAAAGTTTGGTATATAATGGTGATGAAAAGGAGGGGAGTTATATCCCAATAAAAAAGCAAAAATGAGGGGAGCTGGTGTCGCGTAACCACCTAGTCAGAATCTCAGAAGGAGACAGTTGTATTAATTCATGCTTTAAATACAAATGTAATCCCCACCCTTTTTCTTTGAATTGAAAAAATACTGGGCTTCAGTGGCTCTCTTGGAGCAATTGTCTAGGGCTGAGCAGTGGCTGCCCAGTTTATGTGGGCCACACACTCTCCAGCTTGCTTCTTCCACCCAGCCTGCTTCTCACACTGACTTTCTTTGCCTGGAGGATGGAGTTAATGTGCCCTGAGGAGTTCCAGGGAGGTTTTCAGACTGGAAATCATTGTGCTATGAGTCTCTCCCAGTGCAAGCTTTATGGTAGGTGTTAAAGAAATGTTTACTATGAATAGATTAGTGACTCGAGTCCCTTCTCTGGCAACGTGCTGTGATACTCACATGTAGTTCTACAAGAAGACACAAGGTGGTGGTGTGCGCTCAGAAATCCACCTACCTTGGCAGTGCACCCACAAAAGATGAATTTGAACTTCCTGGTGTTCTTTACAGGCCAGACTTTGAATTCAGTTGGTTGTGAATATGTGCACATAACTTCTAATAATTTTACATATATCCTAATGTTTGCCTATCCACACATACATATGTAATAAAATATTTAAAATTAGAAGATAAGTAATTAGGATATATATAATAAATATATATAATTAGGATATATATGATATGGATAAATATGGGATTAAGATGTATAATAGAATATATGTAGTTAAAATACATTTAAAATTAGCTATATAATTAAGGTATACGTATGTAATTAGTATCTATTAAAATATAACAATTAGAATATGTTTGACAATTAAGTTTGCGAACTTGCCACAATGTAAGCCCACGGTGGCAAGTATATGAAATTAAGGTATATAATCAAATATATATAATATTTATAAACGATTAGGATATATAATTGTTAAACCATATGAAATGATCGTTTTCACCTTCAAAAACAGCAGTTTTATATAGTTGAACCTAATGTTTCAAATGGGCTAAAGTTATTATAACTGTTCAAAAACAAAGCTTATCTTATATTTTCTTTCCCTAGACTCTTCCATTCTGATTCTAATCCCAATGTCCCCAATGTGTCAATGACATGAAAAATTGGTCTTTTATCAGAGTAAGTGAGCCAATATACCAAGAAACCAAGGACCAACAGTCATTTTTTTTCTCTTCCCTTGTGGGAAGTCACAGGGCAGTGTTTGTGGGGAGGGAAATGATTCCATTTTCCCATGCGATGGGAAAGAAAGATCACTGAAAATTGACAGTTTCTGTAAGAAGTCAGGGATTGAAGCATCAGGGGTGGAATCTGGGGGGTGTGGGAGCACGTCAGGGTCAATCACCTGTGCCCAGGTAACTCATGGTAGCTTTGTCTCCTTACAAGGTGTGTGAGATAGTGGTGCCTAGAAAAGCAGTGTTCAGACACACTGCAGGATCAAAAGCAAAGTAGCTGGAAGGGTCATAGAAGAAACAATTAGGAAGGAAGGAGGGAAGGAAGGCAGGAAGGCAGGAAGGCAGGAAGGAAGGAGGAAGCTTCGAGAACATGGACCCTCATGGCAGACATGGATGGGACTGCAGGGAAGGAACTCACCCTGTCTTGGCATCGTTAGCATGAAGTGCTGTCTCTCTCTGAGCACTGGAATTTCAAGGCCACGGAGCCATGGTCAAGAGTCTTGGCCGGAAACAGGCCTTCAGTTTCTCAGGCTTCCAGTGGTTCTCAAAGTGTGTTCTCTGCATCTGTAGCACCTGCACCACCTGGGAACCTGTGAGAATGCAAATTCCAGGGCCCCACCCAGACCTACTGAACCAGAAACCCTGGGGGTGGAGCCCAGCAATCTTGCTATGAACAGTCCCCCCACCAAGTGATCCTGATTCAGCCAAAGTCTGAGAAGCACCGCTCTAAAGTCTCATTCCCATCATTTCCCCACAGCCAGACCCAGTGACTCCTGACCCTCCCAAGAGACTGGGCTCAGTGTTCTTGTCTCTAGTTGAACTTGAAACACCCCTCTCTTCCTCTCTGCTCTAATTCTGCCTTTGGGATCCAACCCAAGCATCCCTTCCTTAGGGAGAAGCGTGCGATTCCCAAGGCTGACTTAGACGCTGCCCCTCTGACTCCCCCAGTCCCTGCCTTACTTCTCTTCTCAGCGATTTCAAATGGTGCTTGAAATATGGGTGCGAGTCTTTCGCTTCCTACAAGGTAAACTGTTTTGTCCATTTTGTTTTAACCCTCAGTGCCTGGCCCAAGGAATTTAAAACATTTGTTGACTGAAATAATAAATGACCATCGCTTGGCTGGCAACTTTAAAAGAGTTATCATAATAATATAAATAAGAGGACGTAATATTTACTCAGTCCTTCCTTCCTTTTTTTTTTTTTTTTTTTTACAAATAAAAGACGGCTTATTTAGGTACAATTTACAAATAATAAAAGGTACATGTTTTTATGTGTACAGTTCCAGGAGTTTTGACAACTTTATACACCCCACGTAAAAACCATTATTCCAAAAAGTTTCCCTTCCCATGCCCCTTCCCAACTAATCTCCTTGCTGTCCAATTCTAGGCAAGCACTGACCTGCTTTCTGTCATTACATGTTAATTTAGTCTTTCCTAGAGTTTTAGAAATACGGAATCACAGTTTGTATTCTTTGGTGCCTGACTTCTTTTGCTCAGAATAATGTGTTTGAGATACATCCATGTTAATTGTGTGCATAAGTAATTAATTCTATCTTTATTGCTGAGTATCATTCTATTGCATGGATATAGCACACTTTGTTTATCCATTCTTGTTTTCAGTTTTCAGTTTTTGGCTATTAAGAATAAAACTGCTATGGACATTTGTGATCACACTTTGGGTGGAAATCCTTCCTGCTTTTTGAGTACTTTCGTACATATCTCCCTTCTGTGAAGGGAGCTTCACAGAACCTGGGAGATCTGTCTGGCACATGTGACTCTCAACTGTTGAATGGAAGGATAAGTATCCAAACATATCACTACCCATATGAAAGATGAGAACACTTCTCCTCTCAGTTCAGGGGCTCGTTCAAGCCACATGGTAAATTCAAGCCACCTGGGTCTTTTAGACTAGGACTCAGCCTAGGGTATAATGAAATGGAATGAAAGTTCTCAGCTAAATGCTTTGGAGCGATGGGGTGGAGAAGTCTCCCCTTGGCCTGTGGGGAGTTAATTCTTCCGGAACTTCTAGGTTGCATGAGTGGGGGTGCTGAGCAGGTTTCTGTGGTGGAGTCAACAGGAAGCCAGGCCAGTAGGTAAGAGGTGTGTAGCACAGGCTTGAGGAGAGGCCCTGTAGGTTCCATCAGCACGAAGGGGTCTGAATCCACAGAGAACTGGTGGCAGCAGCTGTCGTAAGAGACTGATGGAGCCAAGAGGATCTGAAATGGTGCTTAGTAGCTGTCTGAGACATTGTACAATGAGGGTATATTTGTGCATTGCATGTATACATAAAAATCCTTAATTTTGTAAAAGATAAAAATGTGGAAATATGGTCTATGGAAGATATTTAAATTTCCCACTTCTCAGATATCCACACAAGTGAACTATTTGCCACCACTTTTTTTTGTCATGGTCTTATAGTACCGTGTTCCCATGAAAATAACACCTAACTGGAAAACAAGCCCTAGCATGATTTTTCAGGATGCTCGTAATATAAAATAAGCCCTACTGTATTTCCCTGAAAATGAGACCCGGTCTTATATTACTTTTTGCTCCAAAAGACACACTAGGGCTTATTTTATATTATGAGTGTCCTGAAAAATCAGCTATGGCTTGTTTTCCGGTCTTCAATGAATGTCTTCATTGTAAAGTGGAGTTAATAATGGTCCCTACCTTATAAGATTTAGTAAGAATTCACTAAGTTAATGTATGTAAAGTACATAGAGTAGTGCTAGCACATCTTAAACCTTAAGTGTGTGTAAGCTATTGTTCTATTGACTATGCTAGATAATAAAGCACTCCAAAGTTAGTGGCATAAAACAACCACCATTTTGTTATGCTCATGGATTCTGTGGGCCAAGAATTTGGAAAGGCACAGCAGGTACAGCTTGTCCATGCTCTGCAACATCTGAGGCCTTAACTGAGAAGACTCGAAGGCTGGGGTTGGCATGACAGCTGGAACTGAAATCCTCTGAAGCTTGTTTTCTCACATGTATGGTGCCAGGGCTGGGCGGACTCGGAGACCAAGACCACTGACCAGAAGGCCTACACATGGTCTATTCATGTGACTTGGCTTCCTCACAGTATGATGGCCCAGGGTGGACTTGTTACATGGTCGCATAGGGCTGCAGCTGCTCAGAGCGTAAGGCAGAAGCCGCGTGGCCTTTTATGATGTAGCCTTGGAAATCACAGTGTTTCTTCCCCCACATTCTACTGGTTACCATATAAGTAAGTTAAAAGGGGAGGGACATTGACGCTACCTCTTGCCAGGGGAGTGACAAGGTAGAAGAGCATATGGAGTGGAGATATTGCTGCAGCCATCATCGGAAAACCCAGTCTACCAAAGTTCTTATTATCATTAATTCTTACAGGTGAATGAAGCAGGTCACTGTTCAAGTAGACCAACATGTTTAGTTTTTTTTCTCTCTTTCCTTTTCTTGGTGACTAAAATCCTCCAGTAAATTAGTTTCTAATAAAACATTTCAGAGGCTTCATTCCAGGAAAGGATGACAAATTTCACCTTGCAAAGAATTGATTTTGTGTTTGCTTCGTGCTACAAAGTCACTTTATGAAAAGAAAAGTATATATATATTGGCATCAGGGAATCTCAGGAAAGCTCAGTTCCACCCAGTTCTTTGTATTTCCCAGTTTCTCCTTTTCTGTTCACTGAGAGGGATGTTTTTTACTTTCTCTTCATCTTGGCCTCTTTATCCAAAGAATAAAAAGGCAAGGGGAAAGATTTAGGAGAGTATTTTAACAATTGTATTCCTTTGAGCAAATAATTTCTAAGGGGTGAAAAGGTTAAAATTACAGAGGTTTTTCTGTTAGTCTACATAGAGTGAAACATTTAATTATCAATACACCCATGCTGACTTTGAGATCGTTTGTTAGTGTGTTAAATTCAGTCTAACAAACATTTACTGAGTGTTTACTACAAGTCATGCACTAGATTAAACATGGTAGATTCAAAGGAAAGACAACCATGTTTGCATGTAAAGAGCCTTCACTCTGGTGGCCCATGGCACACAGGTCCCCCTTAGAGATTATCCAGAGTGGTTCATTCTTGGAAATCCTGGTTGGGTTTAGTCTTAGCAGCACTGCTTTCTTCATAATATGACAACAAGGTTGGAGCCTGTGAGCCAGGATATTTGTCTAGGAGGCAGCAATGACTGAGGGTCTCGCTGTCTTTGCCTGGAGTGTGGGGAGGAAGAAAGTTGTTAAGAAGCAGTAGACACAGTGGTCACACACATATAGGAACTGGCACACATGCCTGCCCACGTATGTGGGTGACTTCAATGTGCATCACCAAAAGATATATGGGAAGGAGCAATGAAGTCCACATTAATATCACTCAAACGCCACGCTTGCTTTTTAAATTCTTGGTGGATAAAATCTTCTAGAAAACTAGATATTTTTTCTTCCTTTATGAAGAATTGATCTGGTTTGGGCTAGCTTTGTTTCAAGGCTATCTTCTCAGGGAAAAATAGAAGTTTTCAGGGACCCCCATTTAAAAGGAAAAACTGAGTCCCAACTCCTTAGTGTGGCATACTAAGTGTGGCACCTCTGTGATCTGGCCCCAGCTTCTTTGTCTTACTTCGCAACCCCCACTGCCCCTGGCACTGTATTACAACCATAGCCAGTCCTGTGAACTCATTCATTCTGTTACCTCCAGGATTTTACCCAGGCTGTCCCTGCTGCTGAAATGCTTGCTACCACCACTTCCCAATCACACCTGGCTAGATTCTCTTTCTTTAGGCTACCTCCTTCAGGAAGCCTTCCTTGAACACTCCCCATCTCCAAATGGATCAGGCTCTCCTCACCTTCTCCAGTTATGGAACTGATCAGACTACATCATAATTCCCTCTTTGCCTCTCAGTCTCCCCCAATGCTCAGGAAGTTCTTTGGGAGAAAAGTCGGCAATCTTTTTTGCCATTATTTCCCCAGTGCCTAGTAGATACTTGCTACAGAGGAGTATTAAAGTACTTATTGGATGAAAGAAGAAAATCATATGTAAGATTTTTATAGTTTATTTAAAGTTTTTATAGTTTATTACTAACACAATTAGGGGTAAAACCCAGTTCATCTCAAGGGAATGAGGAGACAAGCCACAGACCGGGAGAAAATATTTGCAAAAGGCATATTGGATAAAGGACTATTATCCAAAATATACAAAGAAGTCTTAAAACTCAACAATAAGAAAATGAACAACCCGATTAAAAAGTGGACAAAAGATCTGAACAAATGCCTCACCAAAGAAGAGGTACAAATGGCAAATAAGCATATGAAAAGACGGTCCACATCGTATGTCGTTAGGAAAATGCAAATTAAACAATGAGATTCCACTACACTTATCAGAATGGTGAAATTCTGTTATGGATCAGGCACTGTGAAAATGCTTTTCGTACAGGATTTCCTTTAATTTTCACAATATCCTTGTGAGGATATTGCAGATTGTAATAAACTCGAATTGTAGCTGAGAAAACAAAGGCCCACAGAGGAGAAATGAATTGCCTAAGGTTGTATACTTTGTCTTAGCCTGAGAAAGAGCATGAGCTCAGCTGCAGGTAGTTTATTTAAGTAAGTGTTCTCAGGGGACATGAATGGAAGGAGGAAAAACTAATACAAGGCAGATTTTCTTGAATTGGTCATCACTCGGGACAAAGCACTTCTCAGTGCTTTCTCCTGGAATCTTTTGAGGAGCTAGCTGGAATGTTCCTCAGAATTGCCTGCCTGAAAGAGAAAAGTGAAAAATTTGTTATGAGCTCTGGATTCCTGTGGTTACAGTTACTACAGGGGTGTGTATTCACACCTATGTGTGAATGACATAGATTCCCACAGTTGTCCCAAGCATCCTCTGCCTTAGAGAAGCCTTGGGACAGACCCCGAGAGATAATCTGTGCAGCCGAGGCAAGCACCGTCACTTTACAGCTGAAGTTGGTGAGCTAAGAAGATGTGAGACCAGGCACAAAACGTGGGCATGGCTTTTAGAAGATGAAACAGGGATTTAAACCAGGTCGGCCAAATTCCAAAGTCCACGTTCTTTCTATTCTCTAAAGCAGTCAAGGAAGTCGCACAGACCATTCTCACAGTTATTTCCCACTGAAAAATCAAATTCAGACCATTGGCTGTTGCCAAAGTTCAGTTTCTTATTTGCTGCTGTCACTACACCTGTCACGTTCTGTCATCCACAAACAAGTACTCTGGAGGCCTTGCTTTGCATTTAGTACGTGCAACCTAGTGGCTTCCAATCCTCGGCCACTAAGTGGCGCTTCCAATCCTCGGCCACTAGGTGGCGCTTCCAATCCTTGGCAAAGACGTGTGGCCTGTTAGACAAGTCGGAGTGGAAGATGCCCTTTGGCAAGCCCTCAGGTTCTTTATTAATAGAGCCAGTAACATTTATGAACGCTTAGTAAATAGAATTCTAGAAGAACCTTTAGAACACCATGCTAAAATAAATAGGATTTTTATTTCCCACTGCTGCCTTTCTATAAAGATGTTCTCTAAGGTTACCTCAATTAAAATAACCTTACTGCCACCAGGTTTTGCAAACAGGATAGCTTTGGGAGTTTGCGAGTTGACTTGCAGTCCTTTATATTAGAGAAGTCTTTCTTGGGGTGTGGACTAAGGCATGAGAATCTTTTGGATGTAAGCTGAAACACAGATTCCTGGGATTTTCCCCAGACCTGTTGTGCCAGGATCATTGGGTACTCTGCCTTTTTACACACACACCAGGGGATGTCTTTTTCAGTCTAATTTCTGACTCTAGATTATATTCCCCATCTTCCTCTGAAGGGCTAGCTCATCAGGAATCTATTCTTAGTAGTCTCGTTTGTCTAACTGCTACTAATACACTTTGAAACGAATTATATGTGCTAAAATGTACAAGGTTGCAGTTTGGAATCAGCTCCTCTTCTCCTTGCTATCTTTTCTAAAAATTAACTGTGAGTCAGGGTTGATTGCCCACTTTTCTACCTGTTTCTTATACTTAGAACCTCTCTGAGCTGGAGCGAAGCAGCTCACCCTCAGGAGAAGCTGACTTCTTGTATCTACCAAGTCCCAGGTGCTGTGTATGAGATGGTAAGTTTAAAAGGTATGAGACCTTGGTCTGGAACTGGCAGGGGAACAGTGGCATGTGGGTTTTGGAGTACATACATAACAGACTTCCTCATTCTACTCTGTCAGCTCCATTCTCTGTTTCCTGGTTCTCGGAGAGTCCCAGGAAAAGTCCAGGCCTGAGACTGTACCTGCAATAAGCAATATGGAGCTATTATAAATGTTTGAGCAGGGGAGTGATCCATCAAGCCTCAGAAACTAGGAAGCATTTGCTAAGATGGAGAATGTTCTGTGCATTTATATCTCAGTGACAAAAGCAGGAGTAAACTTCGGTGCAAAGTGTGTGTGTGTGTGTGTGTGTGTGTGTGTGTGTGTGTGTGTAAAGTGTAGGGATGGGGGGGCCCTTTCAATAGATGGCTCCCTCCAATGAGACTTGTGAGGAATCAGGGAGTGGCAAGGATGTTGGCTAATTTGCAAAGGCAACATTTGTGCTCATTATCTATGTCTCCTCCTTCTTTGGGGCAATAAAAGTCTATTACTGATTTGTGTTAGCCTCTATTCGTCCCAAATCATCCAGCTGTTCTTACACAATGTAGGCAAGAGTAGAAATGAGGGAAAATTATGCTACGATTCAATTTCAGGGGATTTCTTAACAAGATATGCAAATATGCAAACTGACACTTGTTCTACTTACACACTGCAAGAATAATTTCCATTTCTAAGGAAATGTTCAGTATAAACATTAATCTTGTAGTCTTTCTCCTTGAAAGAGCCGTGTGGAATCATCTTTACATGTTACTCTGACAGGAAACATCTTGTAGTGAATATTCTCTAATATTGTGTAGTGGTTTGGAAATGCAGAGAGATTAGAAGTTCTCATGTAAAAGAATATAAATTTAAAGACTGGATTATGCTTCTGTGGGCTGGAGATCAGGATGTGGAGTGAGGCAGAACTGGATCTGAAGTTTAGGTCCCCCACTTGATTAACTGTGTGGCCTTGGGCAAGTCACATTTCTCTAAACCTCCAGAGAAATAGAAATAATTGACCTTGGAGTATTGTAAAAAGGATTAGAAATGGATGTAAAGCAGGCAGCGTACTGGGCACACTAGAGGCCAGAGAATAATAGAATTATCTAATATACTGAGTAATTTTGTGGTCTCCTTGAATGGAGAAAAATGCCCCCATCTTTTTCATTTTTTATTAAGTGGGAATGCTGACCCTACATCTTTAACACTCCTGAAATACTGAAGATGACTTGTAGTGATTTGCTTTGACCACATTTGTAAGATAAATTTCCAGAATCGCTCAGTGTGAGTACATGCATTTATAACTTTGATAAATATTTTCAACTTGATTTCTGTGGGTCTTATGTCAATTTATCTTCCCACCAGCAATGTACACGAGTTAGGCAGATGTTTTTCGAACACTGCCAGATGACTTCTTTGTGGAAGTTTTACAACATGTCTATAAATTCTTTGATGCACATCCCATTGAGAGGTGAGGTCTATGTCCCCTCCCTCTGCATCTGGGTGGACTGTGACTGCTTTGACAAACAGTTGTGGCAGAAGTGATGCTGTATGATTTCTGAGGCTGTGTCATAAAAGGCCATGGAGCTTCCACCTGGTACTCTTGGGATGCTCATGCAATGGAAAGCAGCCACTGTGGAGTCCGACCACTTTGAAAGCACCACGTTGGAGAGGCCACATGTGCGCACTCCAATCGACAGCCCAGTTGAACTCCGAGTCACAGAAAGGACTAACTGTTGGCCATGTGAGGGAGGGAGGCATCTTGGACATCCAGGACACTGGAGCCTTTGGATGACCACAGCTCCAGCGGGCGTCTGACTGCAACTGCATCAGAGACCCCAAGAAAGAAAACTGCCAGCCAAGCCCTTCCTGAACTCCTGACCCACAGAACTATGAGCAAAACAAATGGTTGCTTTAAGCATTTAAGTGTTGGGTAGTTTGTTATACAGCAATAGTAATGTGGACACTTCACAGTGGTTCTTGAACTTTATTTTCATCCTCCCCAGAAAACCTTTCAAATGAGGGTTCCAGAAGTTTAGCAAGATTAGATGTAGTGTCTAGCTCACCAGCTCAACTCCAGTCTTCCCCAGCCCAAGAAAATGTAGGAGAAAGTGAATAAGAATGACATTATTATAAGGACAATCTTGAATTATCACTACCTTAAAATTTTAAGTTATTCGTTAGTTAACTGCAATACTCATTGTTCAGCTTCTGTCTAGGAAGCAGTACAAGGACACATGGGCCCTTCTTTGGGGTCTGAAAGAGTTTGGTGTGAGAATTTAGGAAATATATTTCATACTCTCTGACCCTGTTTCTTTATCTGTATTAATGATATTTAGCTCATGGAGTTCTTGACACATTAAATAATAAAATGTAGAAAAAATACATAATAGTGATTGTCTCAATACACAGTAGTTACCGTGTTTCCCCGAAAATAAGACCTAGCCGGACCATCAGCTCTAATGCATCTTTTGGAGCAAAAATTAATGTAAGACCCGATATTATATAAGACCGGGTCTTATATTAAAATAAGACCCGGTCTTATATTAATTCTTTGCTCCAAAAGATGCCTTAGAGCTGATGGTCCAGCTAGGTCTAATTTTCAGGGAAACAAGGTGGCTGAGACAAAAGGAAGAAGAGGCTCTTATCACTGCTGCCCTTCTAGGCTGTATGACCCTCAGGGATAGGTACTGCTAGGCTTATTACTGGAAGCCACTCCCTGTAGTTATACTTCTGTAAAACTAATATTTACAGCCTCCTTAATGGTTGCCCTGCTTCTACCTTTGCCTTCCATTTGTCTCTTTTCTACCTCACAGGCAGAGTGATTCTAAGTTGGATTGTATCACGTCCCTATTCAGAGCCCTCTGATGGCTCCCATGTCATCCAGGGTAAAAGCCAGAGGCCTTACTATAACTTACAAGACCCTGCATATTACCTCATCTATTACTCTTCACCTCACTCACTGGATCCAGCCACTTAGACCTCCTTGCTGTTCCTTGAGCCCTCCCAGAGCTTCCATAATTTGTTGTATGGGTTGTGCCCTGTAGGAAGTATCCAGCAGAGGGGGCGGAGAAAGCTGAAATACAGCCTGGGTAAGTGAAATAATGCACTTACCGTGTTATGCTCCTGGCATGATTGACACCAAGGTGTCTTTCCTGGTAGCAGTCTTGACCTCTCAAGGTGTGCTCCTGCCCCAGGGCCTTTACACTTGCTGTTCTTTGCCTTGGACTCCCTCCCTTCAGAAGACTTGACTTGCTCATCAACTTCGATCAGGCCTTTCCTCAAATGCTACCTTATCAGAGAAATCTCTGACCACTCTGGAAGTAGTAACCCCCAGCCTCCATGCCCTGTTCTGTTTTTCCCCACATTACTAATTGCCATCTGACAAATACAGGTACTTACCTCTGTTCTCCCTCCTCTAGACAATGATTCTGGAAGAGTAGACCCTGACCTGAAACATCAGCCTCACCTGGGAACTTGTTAGAAATACACATTACCTGGCTCCAACCAACACCTAAATCAGAAGCTCTGGAGGTGGGGCCTATTAACCTGTGTTTTAATAAGCCCTTGAGGTAATTCCGAGGCTCACTCAAGTTTGACAATTGGTTGTTGCAGGAAATGAGAAAGGGCTTTGTCCTTTGTTGCCACATCCTAAGAACTTTGCCACATCCTAAGAACTTCGACTGGCATCTAACACAAAGTACGTGCTCAATAAATATTTACTGAATGCATGCTGATTAAGTACTTTACAAGTATTTATTTAATCTTCAATTAGTACTAGGATTTTGGTACTATAATTATCTCATTTTACGGCTGAGGAAGCTGAGACACAGAGAGACGAGGTAACTAGCTAAAAGTCAAATAGCTAGGAAATGGTGGAGCCAGGAACCCAGAGCTAATGTGTTTAATCACAGGTACATATACCAGCTCTCAACAGTCCAGGGGGCCTCAGCAGCAGTGTCAGGCTGCTGTAGGCTGCCACGCAGGGAAAACTTTTTATAAGAAAAGAACAGAGGGAAGATCTCACTGTACTCCTGTTGGAGTGGAGTTGAGGGCTGAAGGAGTTCTGTGTCAGGGAGCAGGAGACAAAGGTTCAGTTCTCATCACACATTTCCTGGGGATGCAAAATTGGCAAGCCATTCAAACTCTCTGAGCCTCAAATATACTATCTGTGAAATGGGCCTGATGCTAGTGTTCTGGAAATTTGGAACAGGATGCACTGCTGGCAACCCCTGTCATATGCCTTCAGTCCATCTCTGACTTCACAGGCAGCTGTAGTGGAGAGTTCTGGGAGAGCTCAGAACCCCCTCACCCTGATGATTGACCCCTCAAGTGTGTGTCCCTGTGTCTTTCCTCTTTCTAACCCAGGGCTGTTTCTAATGCTAAGGGAGTCTATTGGACCTTCTAGTAAGCTTGGCCTGAAGTTGACGCCCTGGAGAACAACCCTTAACTAATGGGGAACAGGAACCAGCAGATAAATGTGCTGGCCTCCTGTCTTTTAGGTGGGCAATTCTAGGGGGGCATTTAGTACACTTCTTGGGATAGAGCAGCAAGATCAAGCACCCCACTCCCCCAGCAGCAGCGATCTCAACAACACAGCCTCATATAAGATTCCCCCCACCCCACTTCCTCACGCCTAATTCCTGGGCTCACCTTCCAAATAAATCACCTGTCTCTAAGTCACTGTGTCTAAGTCTCTGCTTTAACTAAGAGACTTGCCTTCCTACAGATTAGGAAAAAGGAAACAGCTCGGGGAGAATGCAGCCCAGGCGTGTTCCTCTTGGCAAGCAGTGTGGCTGGATCAGTGACCTCAGACTGTAACTGTGCCCAGGAGCCTGAGTTCTGGTCCAAGCTGTGATCAGAGAGATGGGGAAACAGGTTTTCCTTCTTTCTTCTGGCGGTTAGCTCATTCATTCCATCTTTTGAATGGTCTTTGCAAAGGGACTGATATCTTTAGCGTTTGTGTTCAGAAGCTGGGGCTAGAGCCTAAAATTTGCTGAAAATTCAGCTTTTATTATTTGAATTCAGAAAAAACCTGCCAAAAAAACCCTGCCTGTGGCCTGCTCCATGCAGGTCAGAGAGATGAGCTCTGCTGGTGGTGGTCATGTGCTCAGAGAAGTTCTTTTTCTTTCTCTCAGCAACACTCAGCTCATCTCACACCACTCCTAAATGTAACAAGAAAGAAAACCTTCCAAAAGCAAAGCAAAGTACACTTTCCTTCTTAAAAGGGACACCTGAGATTATTTCTAGGTGGTGGGTTATGGTTATGGGTAATCTTTCTTTTCCCTTTAGGCTTACCTATATTTTTTTAGATTTTCTATTCATACCCTGGAACATGTTTTTTGTTTTCCAACATAAAAGATTAAAAAATAAGTTCAACTGCACAGATAATTTGTGAAATAATAAATGAATCATCAAAACAGCTGAATATGGACAGGAATTTTACATATTTATATTCTTATTTCACTCCTCAGTTCTTAAGTCAATTTCCTGCACACTTGGTCCAAATCTCTCACCCAACCCCAACCCCCACCACGGACCCCACAGCAGTTTTATAGAAACAAGTTTTAATCTTAGGACTCAACTTTCTGCTGAAGAACAAACTTAGAAACAAACAGACGGGAAACACTTTTGCTAATAGGTAACATTGTTCGAGAGGACATAGTCATCATTGCGCCTTGTAAATGGAGTAGGTGTGAGTTTTACTCCACAGCATTTGAGTTTTAGAATAATGTTATTTTTTTAAAGTACTTTATTTATTTTTTATTAGTTTCAGATGTACAAAACAATGTATCAGTTAGACATTTAAACCCCTCACAAAGTGACAACCCTTCTCCCCCAATCTACTACCCCTCTGACATCATACACAGCTGTTACACTTCCACTGACTCTATTCCCTATGCTGTGCTCCACATCCCATGACCATATATATATATATATATAATTATAGTTGACATTCAATAGAAAACACCAATGTAGCATTTATGTGCCAGGATGGTTCTAATGCTTTGCCTGTGTTAACTCATTCAAACTTCTCAGTGTCCTTATGAGATTGGAACTATTACTATCTTCATTTTAGAAATGAGGAAATTTAGGTACAGATAAAGTAACTGACCCAAAGTCACACAGCTAATAGAAGGCAGGGCCAGAATTGAAACCCAGAACTATCTGGCCCCAGAGCCCCTTCTCTCAATGACTACACTAATTTTCCTCTCTGTACTTTTTCTCTCTCAGTGGGACAATCTCTTCCAAGAATCCCTGGTAGGTAGGTAGGAAATTAAACTCCAGGCATTATTGGGGTTCTCTTCTCATCTCTACAGGGTCAAGTAAGAATCCTCAGCGTGGAGCAAGGGGTGGTTATGAGTCCAATCCAATGTACTTCCACCTGTGGCTTCCTGGTTCCATAATGATGGCCGCCCCCAGGGCTGGTTCTCCCAGCTGGCTCCCAGCTAACCAGAGAAACACTTCTCTGGGCTGTGTTGTCCTGAAGACTCACCCTCATCAGGACCCCAACAGGGACCACACAAGTCCCCATCTACTGGGGCTCGGTGGGCATGCAAGGCCCAGGCTCTGTGCTGTGTGGAGACCCCCAAGCTCCACTCAAGGGTATAGTCTCAGGACATTTCTGCCTCCCTTCTTAGCCCAAGTAATGGCCTCTGTCACTTCTTCCTGGGAACACCCAGCTCACTTCTCGGTTGTGCTGAAACAGAATTTTTCCTTAGTTCCTGAGATTGACTGGAGAAGGCGGCAAAAGTCTCCCTCCTACCAGGGTGCAAGGTGGGGACAGACAGTCATTTATCTTAGTGCAAAATTCCCATGAATCAACACGTGAAGTGAGTCAGAAGTGGAGGGAAGTGGAGGTGGGAGAACTTAGGGACTAGAAGGTGGTAAGGCAAGAATCACTTGAGGATGATTGTTAAAAACACGTGACCTCCATTCCAAGTTTATGGAATCAGAATTCCCCAGGGAATTTTATGACTACTAAAGTTTGAGATCCCTTGGTGTGCATGGTCTGAAAAATTTTTGCTTCACCCATGAACTGGCATCCTACTGTTGACCAAAGAACATTAGGTAATATGTAAGGCCCATCACAATGGCCAGTGCAAACCTCATGGATACGCCCCAGCTGCAAGGAGGGGTGGCGATTATGTGTGTGAGTGGGATGTGTGAGGGTTGTTTCTGGGGTTTTTCATTGGAGTGCAGTCAGAGGGAAAGTAGGGCATTTGTTGACTGAGGTTAGAATGTGTTCAGGAAAATAGAATGTGTTCAGGAAAATTATCTGAACCTTGGGAACAAAGTAAAAAAAGAATGATTGCCTAACATTTTAATGCCTTGCTAGAACATTTGCTAATAAGCCTGCCTCAGTGTCATGAGGGGTCTCCTGTGGAGTCTCTGCTCCTGCTCCCCACATAAAAATGCAGGATGTGGTGAGGCCAAAAAGGAACACCCATGGAGCCATAGATGGGGGAGTCACACCACTATAGTCTCGCTGGCGACTGGGTTGGAGACACAGGAAGCAGGAGCCACACTGTTCGCAACCCTCACTGCACTGCTTGCAGCCACCATCTTCTTGCTAGCCCCCATTTTTTGCTAGCATAGCCACGGCAGTTATATTAGTGGCCAATGGCTCACTGGTTACAGCAGACGGCCAACTAGCCACAGCTGATGGCCATCCAATCACAGTTGATGGCCATTTACTACTTGAGCCAGCACCTTTCCACGTGAGACCGAGAGCCTGGAAGCTGCACTCCTGGCTCTGTCCCCACACTCCACCCCTACAGGGTCTCGCCTCATAATCTATGTGACAAGCGTCTTCCGCGAGGGGCCCAGTGCCAGGAGCCGTGAGGTAAATGCAATATCCTGGACACAGCCAGGCTCTCTGGGCACAGCCAGGGTTTTTCAGGGCACCACCAGTACTTCTGGGCACAGCCAGACTTCCTGGACTTCTTAGGGTACCACCAGTCTCCCTGGGCACAGCCAGGGCCTCTCAGGGCACTGCCACTCTCTCTGGGCACAGCCAGGGTTCTCAGGGCACTGCCACTCTCTCTGGGCACAGCCAGGGCCTCTCAGGGCACTGCCACTCTCTCTGGGCACAGCCAGGGTTCTCAGGGCACTGCCACTCTCTCTGGGCTTCTCAGGGCACCGCCAGGGTTTCTCACATTTTCTTGATTTGCACAAAAGCAAACATCCACCAGTTCTACTACATGGTGGTATGTTCCCAAGCAAACAATCAAACTGTCCATTAAATTAGGGATGGAAGGCAATTCCCCATAGTCTATAGTCATTCGCCAGGGCTACCCTGGGGGTGAGGAACGACCTTGACCTCACTATCGTCTCCCATGGAGGAGGACACTGCAAGTGTTTCCTCCTGGGACTACAAGTCCTGCATCCGGGCTGCCTCAGCAAGCACTTCCCAGCCCACAGGGCTGCAATGACCCTTGCTTTCTCCGGCATCTGCTGGTTGGGGAACCGTTCAGGTCTTCCCACCCCTCCACGGGGGTCTAGCTCTCTGGCAGCTGCTCCTCCTGGTCTTCCTGTGACTGAGTGTTCATACACACAAACTGCTCTACTGCCCTTTGGAGAGCTTTGGCAGGCACTGTACCCTGTTCGCTGCGCCATGTGTCATACAGGGTGTCATGTGGGGTCTCAGTTCCCGCTCCCCACATAAAAACGCAGGATGTGCTGAGGCCAAAAAGGAACACCCGTGGAGCCATAGATAGGGGAGTCACACCACTATATTCTCGCTGGCGACTGGGTTGGAGACACAGGAAGCAGGAGCCACACTGTTCGCAACCCTCACTGCACCACTTGCTAGCTCAGCCACCATCATCTTGCTAGCCCCCATTTTTTGCTAGCGTAGCCATGGCAGTTATATTAGTGGCCAATGGCTCACTGGTTACAGCTGACAGCGAACTAGCCACAGATGATGGCCATCCAATCACAGTCGATGGCCATTTACTACCTGAGCCAGCACCTTTCCTTGTGAGTCCGAGAGCCTGGAAACTGCACTCCTGGCTCTGACCCCACACTCAGGGTCATCTGAGTCTCTGGGTAGGGTTTCTGGGTGGGAATTCCTGCCCATTCTCAGGAATATTTTTTGCTTTCCCGTTCCCAAATCCTGAGATACAAACTGTTTTCTGTTTTCCACAATGAATCATTTCCACAAAGTGACGGCCGATACTACCAACCACCTGGGTTCAAGGAGCCGATTTTCCCGATTTCCCAACCAACTTTTCTAGGGATTCAAGAATGGAAAAGCGAAAAAAATTCCTGAGAACGGCCCTATCTCTGGGAATATAACTTTGTTTGACTTACTATTCACAGGTTGATGAAAGCCCATTTATTTTACAGCTCTGAAAAATTAGAGAATAAATTGTATTAAACTGAGAAGGGAATTTTTTTTTTCTTGTCCAGTAGAGAAGATAATACCAAAGATTAAGGTTTTATTGTCTTGTAGGACATTAATCAGCATTGTACCTGACTTGGCACTCTTATTTCAGCATTCTTTTTTCCCACTGACCATATATAAACTACATTTCTCATATCCTCATGGAACTGGCTCTGCCTTTCTGCTAGTTCCTGCATTAATGCATTGGTAAAAATTTTGAATGTTCTTATTAAGTATTCACATGAGAAGTAGGACTATCTTTAAATTATGCTTTCACAAAGCACACGGAACATTTTTAGGAATAAGCTAGGGCAGTAAACAGGAAACCAGTCAAAGGGATAAGAGTTAAATTCATTAGGAGTCAATTGAGAGACAGGACTCTAGAAAAGTTGAGGTGATTAGTTCAGGATGGAGGTTATAAACACAATAAGGCTGTCAAGTGTTGTTCTGTTTGTGTGTGGCCCACTGGGGTGGACCAGGATTGTTTTAAGGCACCGTTCTGAATCAGTCACATAACTCTTGTCCTGTTAGGGAGTTGAAAGCTAAGCTCTACACTCAACTGCTCTTTCTTTTTCAGCCAGCTGTTTCTGGTTTACTATCCTCCTTTCTTGCCTGTAGGTCACTTGGTCTCTCTCTTTTTGTTCTGTGTTTATTATTTGAGGCGACTTCTTATTCTAAGCTTTTAAAATTCCTGTTATAACTAAGCAGAGAAAAATCAATCAATAAAATAAAGGTAGATGCCTCAGCATTACACCCTGACTTAAGTTGATGTGGTTGTTCACAATTACTAGACTTTGCTTTTATTTTGTTTTACCGTAGTGTCCAATAGCTAGAAGCTAGCACTGTAAGCCTAGATATAGGTCTTTGCTATTACGTTAGAAGAGAGGAAGTTTCAGATTGAATCCATCCAGTTAGACATTTATATTTAAGCAGGCACAAACAGGGAGTGGAGTTAGGGTTAGAATCAGTTTACAGACCACCTGTTTGGCAAGATAAAGACAGTGCTAGTTCTTTGTCTTGTAGGAGCTCGTGATGGCACCTGGCAGGAAAGAAAGGCTCTCCAGAGGCCACTGTGACCTGGTTGAAGTGTGGGCTTTGGCTTACCATTTAGGTGAATGAGGGGACCAAGAATACTTCCAAATCAGGGGTTGGACACAGAATATTTGAGAATCAAGCCTCAGGGAAGATTCCCAAAGTACGCTGAGCTCTTTCTGGCCAATCCACATATTGAGAATATCACAGGTTTCCCCAAAGAAAATCTATTTCCAATGGTCATTATGCTAATGAACAAAAGACCTGGTGTTGGTTGTGAACCAGCATAAGGACATGGGCTGGGGGAGGAAGGAATGCTGGCTGACCAAGAGGAACGCTGGATAAGCTGACCACAGGAATGTCACCACCCCATCACCCCTATGCAAAAATGCAAAAGTAGCTAATTATTATCTCCCTTCTAACCGCTTATTGCCTTACAGATGTCAAAATCACTGTTCTGCATGCATAGTTGATCAAGATTTGACTGCTGTGTGACTTTCCTGGGGTGACCATAGTGAACAGTCCCCATCTTGCCCCGGCACCACAGGTGTGAACATAGTTACTAGGCAACGTTACTCGTAAAGGAAGCCCATCGTTTTCAAAAAGACTGGCTTTTTGTGCAGCTTATAAAAATAGCCACACAGAGCCAGCCCCTGAGCCAGTTTGGAGGGCCTTTCTTTCCTTATGCTGTCTCCCTTGTGCTCAAGTATAAGCTTAATAAAATTTGTCTGGAAATTATGCTGGGGTTTCCTCTTGATTTCTGTCTCGGGGAACCCAAGATCCCCAATGCAGGTAACATTTCCAGATAAAGCTGAAGCACTGGCATAGTTGTCTCCAGTGTGTGGCCTTTTGATTAAATGTTACTTGACCATTCAGATTAGGGCAATCTACTTCTCTTAGGGCATAGGTGAAAACTAAAACCCACAAAGAATTTACCAACCATATCAGACTTAGGATATGGGGAAATTCATTGTGCTCTACTTGGCTGGTGTAGGAATTAAATTATCTTTAATCTTTGAATCAGCCTTGATTAAAATTAAGTTTAATACTTTTTATAGCAGTAACTTTGAAAGGATAGTAAGTTGTCAATGCAACTGCTTTTGAGAAGGCAAAGCACGGCTTTACATAGATTCCAAAGATTAGAAAATAATCATATACCAGTTGCAAAAGAAATGGGATTACATTTATCTTTAACCCCTATCTTGTCATCACAAAGTTGATTTTTCAGGCTGAGTCAGTTTTCTGGAAAGGCAATTTCCTGTAATAGTTAAAAGTTTACTTACTATAAATCTTGGAAAGACCACCGACTGGTAACTTTAAGACCATCAGTTTGTGTTATAAGGAAATACATTTGTTAGAATATTTATTATAGAGAGCAATGTTTATCACTTAAAGTTGTAAACTACATTTGTCACCAGAGATTGAATTGATGCCAAACTTGGGATCATTGATCCCTGGACTATGACCTCTTGATCTTTTTGTAATTAACTAGTCATTGTATGAAAATTGAGCTTTGCTTTTCTTTTCATTTTTTTTTTTTTTTGGAGGGAGGAATGTTATTCTTCCTCACACAAGTTTGACCCAAGTAAACATTAAATATGTGACTTTAGCAGACAAAGACACAAAACAAATTCTCTTTCTCTCATAATGGGATTTGTTTCCCTGCAGCCTGAGGAAGTTGTGTGACAGAATTATTGAACATCTGGGTACAGCTTTGAAAATGATGATATACGAATGGTCAAAAAGACCAGGCTTTGACTCTACAAAGGTTAGCTACTTTTTGTTTACTTTGTTTTTCAGTCCTTTCTTGTCTGCTGTTTGTCACGGGTACGGAAATCTTTTCTCTCCAAGAAACATAGATTTCAGGATTAGTCTTGGATTCCACCAGGCCAGTGAAGTGCAGTTCCCACCGTAAGTACTCAGCCAGCATTTGTTGGTGATAACTAGGGCTCTTCATCTCTTCAGGGATCCAGTTTGGGGGTGAGGATGGAGGGGAATAGTTTAAAATTTTTGATGCCTTCCTCTCTGAGCCAAAATATGGAAATTCTTTATGTCTCTGTATTTGTAGGGATTAAAGGTAGGGGGCAAGACTGGAGTCCTAAGTGTCTCTTCCAGCTCCCAGATCAAGAAAAATCTGAGACAGAGAGAGACAGAGAGAAAGAGAGAGGAGGCTGATACTACCAGTGGAAGCTAGGTTTGTCTACTAATAAGCACATGTTCTTCTAATGGGCTGTCATAATGGCTCACGGAGTTGGCGATTACCCCTCTTCTTCATGGATGTCACTATTTTATCTGCCAAAGACCCCACAAAAATATTCAGAGTCACAGATTACATTGTTTTTATCATTTCCCCTCTTGCTATTTTTCACCCAAGAAGGGCTTGTCAGGGTAGCTTACATCTGAGAATCTGCCACAGCCTGGTTTTTATACAGATCTGATTGAATACACTAAGTTACAAACTTATGATTAGTATTGCCCAATTCATTCTATTAGGTATAAGTAAACGTCTTTAAGTTTTTAAAGCACTATAACTGTAACCATGTTTTAGGAATTCCTGCGTTTAGCACCAAGTCTTCTCTTGCCAGCCTTAAAACTCTCCCTCCCCGATTCCTCAAAAATCCTTTTCCTTTCTGAAATCTCTGTGAACTACATCTCTTGTGTAATCTTCCAGGCTTTTGTAGCTTCTGAATAGTACTAATTCCCTGGTTAAATCCCATTATTTCTGCCCCTTTTCCTCCGTGCTTTCCTTGGATCATGCCTTCAGCCTCTGCCTTTTGTACTCCCATCAGTGAAGATAAAAATGGAGACACTCTATTGGAGGCAGTTTTCAAATAAAAGAACAGAGACTATAAAGAAAGTAGAGTGAGGAGATGATGTTGGCTACCCAGAAAACGGCTGTCAATTGTTTATATGTCCTTTGGACAAATTGCATCACGCTTTTGGACAATTTTTTTTTCCTGCAAAATAATGAGATTTGACAAGATGAGACAGAAGATCCTTTCTAGGACTAAATTCTCTGAATGTACAAACATTTGCTGCAGCTTGATGTTGTATTTGGTTCTGTTTCCTGGTAGCGAAAGAAAATGGGAAAAGGTATTGAGAATTATATGGTGTTCATTGTCTGACAGAAAGAAGTGCAGGCTTGCATCTGTAGAAATGGAATAACACTCAAGTAAAACGTGATTATAGAACCCTGGAAAAGTTTTAGATTGTGTCTGTGCAAAGTCATAGTAATGATTCTGAATTACAAGTGACCAAAATTCAAATTGAGCTAGCTTAATTAAGCAATAAGGTAGTGCACTGACTTTCACACACACACACACACACACACACACACACACACACACAACAACCACCCGGAAGGGAAGGTACTTGAATGTCCTCAGGATTTCATCTCCGCTTTCCTCTGTTTTGGGATCAGATCAGATGGGCTGCCCCACAAAGCTGAAACCTTGGCAAAAAAGCAAATTCAGCATTATAGCTATAAAGCTTCATAACCAGAGATGTTAGGGGGAAAAAAATCTAAGGAAGGATTTTGATTGGCCAGCCTTGGGTCACATGTTGACTCCTGGACCAATCATGGTGTGGATACTGCAGGTTCCTCCCACTGGAGATGAAGGTGGAATGGAATTTTTCCATAAGAAGCATAGTTACCATTCCAGGTAGGCAAATAAGAAATGACTGTTTCACCTTGTTATAGTCGTTCCCTTTACCCCTTCTACTCCAGGTTCAGGTCTACCATGTAAATTTGCCCTTCTCAAAGTCCCGCTATAGCCTCAAAGCCCCTAGGTCTTCTAAAAAATGTGACTTAGCTCCTGATGGAAGTTTACCTGCCCAGTCTTCTCAGTGTCTATCTCTAAGTGCCTTTCATGGCAGTGGCTAGCAACCGTGATAAATTAATATGTGCTGCAAACAAATGGGCTAGAGGTGATAAAGTGTCTGATAAAGGCCACCAAGGACACACTTGTTAAAAAACAAAGTTGGGTTAACTTACTAAGCAAGGGGACCACACACTAGAGGGACGATGGGGTGGCTCACCAGACAAAAGAAGACACAGACTTGCTATAGGATTGGGGAAAAGGGTACGGTTTTGGTAAAGTTTCAACAAAGCAGTGTTGTGCTTTCTCAAAGCAAAACAGGGTCGTATATAAAGGAGTAGACATCAGCCCTGGCCTGAGATGAGAACTCAGGGTCCTGTTTCCTTGGAAACCACAAAGTTAAGATAAATGTGGAATGTTGTGTGCAAAATCCTTATCTGAAGCTCTGCACTTAGGTCGGAAATTGAAGCTGTTTTTCTGTGTTAAAATGGCTTAGATCCTCCAGGCAGGAATGAGGTGTTTCATTCTTACTAAGTGTAATTTCAAGCAGCAAAGTTTTTGACAGTCTGTGGTTCTGGAGAACAAGTTTTCTCATGTTTTTCTATTAATTAACAAAAGCATTTCCCCCCACAATTTTACAGAAGAGAGTCTTCTTCTTTCAGTCATCATATGTACATTTGGTCAGGGTCTTTTTTGAAATAACAGCGTATGTTTTGTGGTTGGTTAAACATCAAAAAATGAGATAAGGTGGAAATGTCACGTCAGTTACAAGGAAAAGTTGGACAAGGTCTTTTGAAATTTAGGTATATTATTGAGGTGATTATTTGTTACTTATTCACTCTGCAAATATTTGTTGAGATCCTACTATGTACCAATCATTGCAAAGGAGATAGAATTTTATCCTTGAGCAGTTCACAATTTAGTGGGGGAAACACTGTAGAAGGAAACAAGCCCAGTACTCCACGATAAGGGCAATATAGATTTCGGCATAAACTTTGGTGAGAGCAAAGAGGAAGGTGTTGTGAGCTCTGATCTCAGGAATTTAGTTCCACTTATAAGAAGAATAATCTGTGGGAGGGGGAATCTGAGCTTTTAAGGTGAGGAGATTTTGTTTTGAAGAAGTTGGAAAGTGTGGCAGACTCTGTTGATTCCATGCCCCAGATCTGCTCAGTACATCTCTGAGCTCACCTGCAGCCAGTGGACAGTTCCTGAACATGCATACATCCTCCCACTGTGGAGTTTCCCAGCTTCTCCTCCTGAGGGCTTTCTCCATTGCTAAGGGAGTTTACTCAGCCTGCTCATACGGCAGCTTGGAAGTGTTGAGAATTTAATCCCTCCTCTCCTCTAGGGGTAATCCTCAATCATTGAGGAGTGGAGTTTGGTGACTCAACCCCAACTGTCTTTCACTGGGATGGTTCTGAGAATCAATCTTAGTTTCTCAATGGGTCCCCAATGGAGTTGAACCCCAGTCGTCTACAGAGGTAACACACTCATTAAGGCACACTTTTTGGCTTTTATTCCTTGATGTCTTACTTTCTGTATTTCTTCTTTTGCTTCCTTGAATTGCTTTCCAAATAAATTGCCTACACCCAAGTCCTTGTCTCAGGGTCTGCTTTAGGGGAACCCAAACTCAGATAGTGAACTTCTCCTTTGTGGGAGAATAGCACACAAGGAGAAATTGAAAGATGGCTTGAAGATCAAGGAGAAGGTACAGAATAGAGAGCAGTGGTGAATGTGCTGAAGTAACAAAAGTGTCAGTGTTAGAGTTCAACACCATGAGCCTAGTCAGCATGGAGTCTAAGCTACTGTCTTGGGGAATGAAATAGAGACTAGAGGAGGAAGATGCTGTTGGGTGGATGAGTCAGAGAAGAGAACATGACTTTCTGAGCGGGAGGGAACAGAAGACTAAAACACTGATTGACATTAAATATCTGAGATTAACTGTGTTTTGCTGAAGAATTTTACATATGATAGCTTGATTATTTTCCTGAGAGAATTAGGACATTTCAGGAGAACTATGCTTTTCAGCTATACATGAAATGACTCTATTTCTGAGCAGAACAAAATTTTGCCCCCTTATCCCCACACCATGAATAATTAAAGGAAAATTGATGAAACGTGAACCAGCTTATCATTTTAGAAGTTATCCTCTGTGTAGGAAGCTCCCTAGGTTATATGCCAAATTTCAAAATCTTGGGAAAACACAGAGAAGTTTGAACTCTGTTAATGATATACTGTTCTAATGACAGTTTATTTCAGGAAATTTTATTTGACCGCATTTCCTTGAATGCTTGGGCCAGAAAACTAAATAACATTCCAAGAATGGGTCTTCTGATTTTGAGATATTGTATACAAAATGTGATAGAGATGGTAGCTGACCTCTCTTCCTCCCCATCTTTTCTCCTTCTCCTTTTTCCACGGTCATAGAGTTGAGCTGGGCACACGGCTGCCTAATTGGAAATCAAATTGCAAGTCTTCTCTGCTGCTAGGTGAGGCTCTGTGACTAAGCTCTGACCAATAGAATGTGAGTGGAAGGATTGTGAGTAACTTCTGCCTCACTTATTTAGGAGGAAGTCTCTAGGTTAGCTCTTTCACCCTTCCCACTGGCTACCCTGATGGTACTTGAAGGTACCACATGTTGAATATTAGCCTGGGTCCCTGAATGACTGTGTGGAGGAAAGCCTCTTGCTGACCTAGACTACCCAACTTGGACTGAATTAGGTGAGAGGGAAATGGTCTTCTCTGTTCTTTAAGCAATATTATTGTTAAGTCATTGTTATAGCAGCTTACTCTTACCCTAACTCATGTATACATATGTATAAATAGTTATGTATTTCCTTTGACTCCATCCTGACCCTTAATCTGGTTGGTATGAGCTAGTTTAGAGCATCCAAGGTGAATATAGTTACGTGAGCTTTAACCTGATTGGTGAAGGTTATTAATGCAGGGAGTGTTTGTCATTGTTCAGTTTATTAATTTATCCATCCATCCACCCACCCATTCACCATACATGCTGTTTTGAGACATGATACATGCAAGACTCTTTGCTGGAGGATATCCAGGGGATATGAATGACACAAAGATGAATGATACTCCCTGCTTTCAAGGAGCTTATAGTCTAGAGACATTGCATGGAGACTAAATCATTAAAATAGGTATATTCTAAAAATTTTTAATTAAATTTGAAGAAGACTAGTTTAATTTATATTATTTTTATTATTATTAATTTTTTTGAGAATGCTTTCTCTGATAAACTTTTATATTCCTTTTCAAGACCAGTGTTGGCAGAATGAAGGACCAAGTACCATTTTTATTTAATGGCAATAAAGCATGTGTGAGCAGAAGCAACGTGTCATTCTCCATAAACACAGTCCTCGCTCCTCCTCTTGCCCCCCCTACTTTCAGGAGAATCCTTTTCTAGTATTAAACACCGGAAAAGCTGATGTGTCATTGTGCCCTTGAGCCTTCCTGCACTCTAGGCTCAAACAGCTTCTTAAGGGATGAAGAATAATTGAAAGGACCAGCCAGAACAGCTTTGCCAGGTAGGAGGAAATTCCTTTTCCCAGGGATAGTTTTCTTGGTGGGAACTCTAGTTTCTTTGCAATTAGTTTTTGCAAATACACTGCTTCTCTTTCATTTCTAGGCAGAGACACAAAAACATATAGATAGATAGAGGAGAAAGAAATAGAGACTGAAAGAGAGACTTTGAATAGCAAAGAGATGGAGAGAAATTGAAACAGGGAGAAAGATGTAGAGAAAAAAACACAAAAACCAAAGAGTATCTGTTAGATATACATAGAAAGAGGAACCTCTAAATGAAAACTATGACAAAAAGGGATCTGCAAGTCTTTGAACTTTTATTAAGCAGGAAGATGTGAAATATTTTGAGATTGCGCCCAGAATTTATCATCTCTGTGGAAAGGAGAAACTGACTTATGAGGACTCACACATGTTGCATGAAGTATTTTATTGATGCAAATCTTTGGAAGACTTTAAAAATGGAGGTTAGTGTTAGAATGTAAGGCCAAAGGAAGAAGAAAACACTGAAGATTTAATGTGTAAACAGACGTAGCAGAGAGATAAAACTCAGGTAAAAATGACTCTCTCTCTCTCAGAGCATTTCCAGGGTAAATAGATGCAATTTTGAGTTAGAAATAAGAGTTTTTGTCCATCCAGTTTGCCAGGATTCATACAATTTGACTACAATTTTCCTTCCCATTTGACTACTATACACAATTTAAATAAATAAGTTAGATGATTATTTAAATTTTGTAATGCATACAGCAAAATTTAAAGAATTCTGAGAATATGTGGTTACTCAACCATTAACATTTTAATATAATTGCTTTTCACACATCTAACCCTCTATCCATCCCTTAATCCAGCTTATTATTTTATGCATTTTGAAGTAAATTGTAGAAATCAGTACAGTTCTTCCTAAATACTTCAGCGTACATATAATTTACTAGAACTCAAGAAAGTGATTATTTTTAGAAAAAACTGCAAGAAAAGTTAAGGTTAAATTGTTCAGATTTAGGTTTTGTATGCATTTTTTAGATAACTAGGGCTGGTATATCTACATTTAAATTAATTGAACCAATATGGGGATTGATGACTATTAAGGATGACTTCTGTGGGGTGAAAGGATCAAATATTAGCTGAGAATTATTCCACAGGATCTACAGGAGAAAAATCGATCACCTTTTTGTTTCTTTTGTATTGATCTTCAGAGACTAAGAAATAGGCCCAGGGAATATCAAATACAGAAGGGTCCTTTTTTATTTCAGCCCCTGGGTGTATAGCCCATAGGGTTTTTGAAAGTAGTCTACCATTACAAAATTCTGTCTGGTAGTTTATGACTCATAGGAATGGGTTTTGAAAAGTCTAAGGTTGTGTTTATTCTGCTACTGACCAAGAGTAATGGAGCCCTGTCTATATTTTTACAGAAACTGCAAATACGGTGCATTACAGAATCACTAGGAAGTGAAATGGTGGATATTATCTACCTGATATTTTGGTCTGAAATATTCTGGGCCTAAAAACATGATGACTCCTTTTAAAAAGATCATATAGGAAATTGTTTTGCCCAAGCATTCCAACCTAATCTTGAGTCTTATGTTTGAGCAACTCACTATCTAAGTGAATTTTTGTGGCTGTGAGTTTTAAAAGATTCATCCTTCTGGCTACATCTCTCCCTGCCCCCTTTGCACATGAGTTGCAGTCACAGACTGGCTTCATTTTAGATTTCTCAAAGGTCTCAAACCAAGCCCCTTCCAATACTATGACCATGATCTGGTTTTACCCATTCTACAAATTTTCCAAATGTTTTGATTTATGCTGTTTGTTCTAATTATATTTTTAATACAAATAAATTAAAAATACAAATGTAATTAAAATGTAAAAGTAAATCCAGTTGGCTTTGAGTCCTCCATTTACCAAAAATTAATGGCATGGGGGGCAATAATCTTCCCGAGTGCCTCTAAATCTTTGTATAGAACATTCTATCTTAAGAACAGGAAGTCATTTTTTCATTCTGAGCAAATGAATTTATGCAACAAATATTTGTTGAGTACCGGCTATGTGCCAGGCCCTGGGGATACAAAGAGACTCCTTGTAGTGCTTGTATTCTATCTAAAGGTGGGGGTGTGACAACAGATGATTAATAAAAACCATGATGACTATTATATAGCATGTTAGGAGGTAATAAGAATTATGGGAAAAGAAGAAAAGCAGAACTGGGTTTGGGTGTGCTGGGAGGACAAAGGTGGGTAGCAATTCTAAGTAGAATGACCAGGGTGGACCTTACTGTGAAGGTGACATTTGAGCAAAAACTTGAGGAAGATGAGGGAATTACCCATGTGAATATATGTGGACATATGGGAAAGAGTGTTAGAGGCAGAGGAAACAGCAAAGAGCCCAAACAGGGAGTGTAACTGGTTTATCTGAAGAACATCCAGTAGGCCAATGTGATTTAAGTATACTGAGTGAGGGTGAGAGATGAGTCAGAGAGAAAACTGGGGCCGGGGAGGAGGGTGCAGATCACAAAGGGCCTTGTAGTCTGTTTTTGTCTTTTCACTCTAAGGGAACCAGAGAGCCATTGAAAGACTTTGAGCAGAGGTCACATGGGCTTTAAAAAGATTTCCCTGGATATATACTGAGAATACACGTAAGGGAAAAAGGTCAGAAGCAGGGAGACCCATGGAGGTTGCTGTAGCAATCAAACAAGAGAGGTGAGAGTGGCTCAACACAGGTTGTTTATAGTAGAATTTGTGAGAGATGATCCGTTTTAGGATAGACAGCTTCAACGGAGAGCCAACAGGATTTCCTGACCGGTTAAAGATAGGGTTGGTTTGTGAGAGAGAGGAATTAATGACTACTACATGGCTTTTGGTTTGTGCCCTTGACATGAATTGAGAGAAATTCAATGAGGGAGGAAAGAAGAAAGGAAGAGATACAAAAGACCAAAGAAGGGAACTGTTCTAGGTGCTGAGCATATATAAAAGATGAAAACACAGTCTTAACAAAGCCTGGTTATTCGTTAAAATAAGTGTACATGGTTCAGAGGAAGAACAACAGAACAGGAAGCGATTTGCCGTCAGGCTTGGGTTAGGGTGGTGACATCTGAGCCGGGTTTTGAAAAATGAGTAGGAGCCTGCCAGGCGTGTGTGTGTGTGTGCACATGTGCATGTTTATTGGGACCAAGGATCCTTCTAGGTAGAGGGAAGGGATAAATGACCTATTGTGAATCTGCAATGTCTGAATGAACTTGGAAAAACACACTGTCTTTTAATTATGCGACCTTCAGAAAGTTAGCGTAGTCAATGCATCTTACAACCTGTAAAGAAATATCTTTATCTTTATGAGGGCCAGATTGGTTTGTGTTGACACACTTAATGGGTATTTTTCAATATCTCTTAAAAAGTTTATTATGTACTATTTAAGATATTCAGAAACAATACAAAGAATAGTTCCATGGCACTTTGATATTTCAAGTTTAAGTCCTGGAGACAAAAGTGAGAGATTTAGCTCAAAGAACAGAGGCAGCTAGTTTCAAACAGTTTGTCTCATGCAAGTGACCACACTGCCACCAGCTTGGGGTCACAACTGGTACCCTACTCTTTTGGTGTAGAGAGTCTTCTCTCACTGTTGTAAAACTATGACAATCCAAAATCTTACTTTCATCAAAGCATGGTTATTTCCTAGACATAATGAAATAAAAAATATAGTCATAGCTCTTTGATTCAAGCAAAGCATACTCTTGAAATAAAAAATGTGGAGGCTTGGTTCTCTCAGTGAGAAAGGACTAAATTTTGGAGACTTTGTTTCATAGGTTATTGCTTGACAAAGGTAATGGTAACCTCTCAAGTTTTATAGCTTTTCCCAAAGTCCTTTCTCCTCCATTAACTCATGGTATCCTCATAATAAGACTGCCAAGTGGTGATGGCAAGGTATCATTGCCTCTTTTTGATGCTGACAGAGCTGAGGCTTAGAGAGTTCAAAAGACTTTCAAAAAGCCACATAACAAGACTGTGGCAGGGGTGACACTTGAACCAGAGAATTCAAATTCTGTACAATTCTTACTGCTCCATACTATACTTTCTTTCCAGTTTCTGGAGCAAACTTATTCTGAAAGGACATAAAAGAAATAAAGGACCTTGTGTGTGGCACCAGACTAGCTAATTGCAGAGGGCCATCTTGTCCTTGTTCACTGTCATGACCAGCTCTTTCTATGTTTTCTGGTGACAGGAAGTAAAGAGTGGCAGAATGCCTTGACCTACCCAGGGCCTTATGAGAGGCCTGATCGGCTTAGTGTAGGCATCCTTCCTGAATGAAACCTCAGAAATATAGGCTGGTTATTCCTATTTCTCTGGTGAGACCAAGCTCATGAAATGCTGGCGTGATGGAGTTTATCAGCCACACTTAAATTGAAAGAGTTTGAGTAAATATTCCTTTTTCATTGGATCAAATCATTCAGCAGTTTGTTTAATCATTTATAAAATGATCATACAAGGAAAGATTTATCTGTTGGCTTCAATGTACCCCACACTGCAATGATTTCCCAGACGAAGCCTCTACCCTCTGTGTATTCACAGCCCAGTGAGGAAAACAAACAATTAAGCAGGCAGTGGCCATGCAATAGGGCGAATGACATACCTGATGCATGAATCAGGAGTTATGGGAAACTAGATGAATCAGGATATGAAGAGTACTTAGGATGGTTAAAAACTGCCCATAAGCTGAGATTTTGTTCAGTTTCAAAATTTTAAACACCTTACAAATTAATTGTATGTTAATCTTATAATTACTACAGCTGATGGCAGTATCATGGCTATCAGCACCCATATATTGCTTTGCTGAACACTGTCATCCTTATCCCTCCCTGGAGGAATGCTTCAAACTGCATCTTGTTATATTTTTCTTTCAGAGCCTAATG
This sequence comes from Rhinolophus hipposideros, assembly GCF_964194185.1. NCBI lineage: Eukaryota > Metazoa > Chordata > Mammalia > Chiroptera > Rhinolophidae > Rhinolophus > Rhinolophus hipposideros. The sequence continues at coordinate 37,087,166 of NC_138060.1, read as the reverse complement.
ACACATTAATTTTCATTGAAATGTTTGACTTAGCCTTCCACAAATATTTTAGGACGAAGTTGTATATATATCCAAGCCGGCACGAGACTTGTGAATGGGCACAGAAAGCAAATGTTAATGTTTACGCAATAGGGTAAGGCTAACCTTTCGTTTCTTTTAACTGTCAGACATGCTGTGTGGATTCTAACATGTTGTATACAGAAGAATCTGTTCATGCCCCCCAATTGTTTGTCTTCTGGAGCTTCCTGTTGTCTAGATGTGGTACACTGCAAGCCTGACTTATAGGAAAGCCAAATCTATGGTGCTTAAAATTATCCTGTTTAAGTGACCAGAAAAGAGAGAGAGAGAGAAAAAGAGAAAGAAAGACAAAAGAGAACATAGCTCTGGAGTTCAGAGTAGTGTATAATTAGGAAGAAAAATGAAAAAATGTGTTAAATTAATTTTGCATATTTGCATTGGGTCTTTCATCCAAATATATTAAAGTTTCTGCTTCCTTCTCAGTCATGTAAATATAAACGAAACATTTTTTAATTGATCATCTCTTCCCTTTCCCCACTTAGCTGATAATAGGCACTTGATTTTCACTTTATGGAGCTAGAGATGTTTTTGACAGTAAGTGGAGCAGACATCTGTGCAGGCAGGAACCAGTGCACGCTAAATGCATAGAAGCATGGTTTTCAAAGTGTGGTCCCTTGACCAGCTCAGCATGCAAATTCTCAGGCCCCACCCCAGACCTCCTGAATCAGAAACTCTGGAGGTGGGGTAGAGGAATCTTGGTTTTAACAGGTCCTCTGGGTGATTCTGATGCAATGCTCAATTTTGAAAGTCACCATCACAGGACATTAGAGATGTCATCTTTACTTTTATAGTTGAGGGGTCCACAGAGAGAGAACAGAAAGGAGACTGGTATAGAAAGAAGTGCTAATCTAATTAAAGTGGTTTATGGTTGAAGACTGAGAAATTCTACCCAGGTTCTCTCTTCTGTCTCACCTTCTCAGTTCAAGTATTTCAGAAAACCAAAGGTCTCCATAAAGCTCATCATGCCTTAAGAGCTTATGCAGCACTGGTGCATGAGCTCCAATGAAGGTTTTACCCAGTCCCCAGCACTCCTGAGGTCTTGGTAAAGCTCTACTTGGGGTGTCTAAAACCTTTCGCATGTCCTCGCACATGCTGTCCTGCCTGGAACTCCCTTTCTCCACTTGCTCACTTGCAAATTTCTGCTCATGCTTCAAATTTCAACTCCAGTATCATCTGCTCTGTACGCTTTCACCCAAGTGAAGGGAGGTACTCACTCACTGTGTTCCTCAGCACAGTGTATAGATTTCTATATTATTTTCCTCATCCAATCATATTGCAATTTATCCATATCTCCCTTTCTACTAGAGTTCCAAGTCTTTTGAGAAAAAGAACTATTTCTTTAATCTGTTATTTCTAGTACCTTACACATTGTCTGGCAAACAATAAACACTCAATAAAAAAGTTGAAGAGTATTGCATGCTTTATTTCTCTCTCTTTCTCTTTGACTTATTGAACATTTGAGAGTAAATTGCTGACTTCAAGACCTTCTGCTCCAGAACATATCTATCATATATATTTTTTAATAACAAGGACATTCTCTTACATGACTATACACAATGATCAAAATCAGGAAATCTAACATTGATACAGAATTATTATATAATATTTAGCCATATTAAAATGTCACCTACTGTCTCATTTAATGTCCCTTATAGCATTACCCCTGCCCAATCCAAGATCATGCATTGCCTTTAGTTGTCATGTCTCTTTAGACTGTTCAAATCTCAGTCAGTTCTTCAGCTTTTCTTTGTCTTTCATGACATTACTGTTTTTGAGGAGCACAGGCCAGCTGTATTTTGGACTGTCCTTAAGTTTTGGTTTATGTGATTGTTTCCTCATTATTAGATTTAGGTCATGGATTTTGAGGAGGGCTGCCATATAAGCAACGTGGAGTTTTCTCATGCATAAATATCAGAAGGTATTTGATGTTGGTTTATCTTATTATTGTTGGTATTAATTTTGGTCACTTGGTTGTGCCCACCAAATTTCTTCATTATAGATACTATTTTGCTGTTTGTATTCATAATTAATTTGTCAGGAGATACTTTGGGATTGTGTTAAAATCCTGTTTTCTAACACACTTTTACCCAATTGTTTTAGCATTTCTTAATGATTCTTTCCTGAATCAATTATTACTATGGTGGTTGCAAGGTAATTTTTAATGTAATGAATTTGTTTTAATAAATAAGTTTCCCTAGTGAATTAACTATTTAAGTAGCATACTTTGAGAAAAGTCTCCCTCTATACCAAACCAATTAGAATTATTTCCCGAAAGAACTGGTATCCTATGCTATCCCTACCTAATTATACTTCATTTAATGGTTTCATTTTTTTGCCTTCATGTTGGGCCCTACATATTCAAATGTAAAACCCTTTCAGCAGCTTAAATTAGATATAAACATCCTCGTGAAATAGTATATATAAAATGCATATTAAGTCCTTAGTATACAGACATTTTTCTCTTGTTGTTGATATAACACACGCATATGCACAGCTGTAAAATGTTTATAAACTTTTGACTTTCCCACGAGATTTCCATAAACAACTCTGGTGCTTTATTTACAACTAAATAGAAATATGTCTCATTTCTTATGACTAATTGCATTATACTAATAATATAAATGTAAAATATAAATATAAATACAAAAATGTAGATACTTGGCTTTTACATTTCATGTAACTTTTATTAACCCAAGTTTAAAAAGTTGAATTAGTATTTTATTGTATTCATAGTAATAATCATAATCAATCACAAGCATAATCTATGAATTTATTTTGGATCATTCTTTCTGACACTGTCAATCTCTAAAGTTCTTTACCCTCATACTGTCCTTAATCCATTAGAGCAGTCTATTCTTTAAGATTCATACATTCATTTATTTCTCATTAAAGGGAAGTTTGTTGGGGAACAGAATATTTATATTCTTAAAGTATCTTTTCTCAAATTACTTATATGCTTCCTTGAGGAGGCATTAATGGGAAATTGATGTAGAAACTGAAGAACAGACAAATACAATTACATCACATCTATTTATTGGAAAATCACTGGACCAAGACATCTCCCAGTATTTTCTGTTGGCACAAAATAATAAAATAAGTGTGTCTCCTTGAGGCACTCTAAAGGAGTAAATTAAGCATGCACAGTAGAAATGTGTCCTGAGGGAAGGAGGGAGGCTCTTATTTCTGGGCATCACGATATGATTTCCACACAATATTCTGCTTAAAGGGCCGAAGCCTGCAAAGTGATTTAGATACTGAGATTCTTGCTTAAACTCTTTGATAAGTTTAAAGAATGCTCCTTAAAGTTAACTGAATTAAAAAAAAATATTTCTGGTGTATAAAATTTCTCTCCCCAAATAGATTGTTCAGTTCTCTTAACCAATAGCATGGTTTGTAACTCCATTCTCCGGAGCACCTAATACAGTGTTTTGGACATAATACTGCTCTTTGAAGACCTAATTGATGGAAACAGGAACTTAGGACTTGAGCTCACATTTTTACTCCAGTGTAAATTGCTCACAGGTCTTCATTTTACATGAAGTGGACTCTGGGGAGTTGAATGACAGACAGTCTGGACTTGGAGATTTTCATTGAAGGGTCTGAAGCAGATGTCTGAGGTCCAGGCATATGAGTGCTGGTCCTGGAGTCAGGTTACCTGGTGTGCTGTTTAACTTTTGGGACCCAATTTCTTCATTTCCTTCAATAAAATGAGTAGAATAAGGTCTGCTCTGCTGACCTTTTCCAGGTTTGAGGTGAGGAACATGGAGGTATTCGCATAGTAACTTACAAAACAGCACTCAATTAAAAGTAAAAATTAAATGAATTAAATAAAAAGAGAAATTAAAATACACAAAACAACTGCTTTATTAATATTTAATGCAAAGTATTAGTGTCTACTGCTCCAGATTCTGAGTTTCAAATAAGGGGGGAATACTTTTTTACTTTTATATAGTGGGTTTTCAAGAAGACTTATTTTACTTAACAAGCATGTAGAGAGTGTTTTCTATGTGCCAGATATGGGTAAATTCTTGTACAATAAGGAACTCACTTAATGCGGATTACAGGACAATACTAACAGATGCCATTATTGCCCCCATTTTAAAAATGGGGAAACTGAAGCACAAGGAGTGAAGCAACTTGCTTAAGAGCAACTCTTAAATAGTGGATCTGGGACTCAAACCCATGCAGTCTATCTCCAAGAATACTTAGCTTTAACCCCACTTCACTCTGCTGAGGATGGCTGTGAGTTTGGCTGGCTAAGAAGGTAAAGATGAGGTGTTTCCCTGTTGTAGTTGGAACACCGCATTCGATGTGATTGCTGCTTTGTTCTTATTTTTGAACACATGGACTTTCTTAGAGTCAGCAAGTAAAAATGGAATTGGGCGTGGATAATACTTATGGAGGCCTTTGGAAATGGGTCCAAGTTTAGGGGCGGGAAGTCTGATGTTCTGCTTCTTCTGGGAATATCTAAAATATTTTCAGGCTAGCCTGATTTTATCAGGCAGATGTGCTCCTGAGAGATTTGAATATTTCTGCATGCCACAAATGTTTATCAGGTCATCCAGTGCTTGTATAAAAATACAAGCAAAATCATCCAGAAATGTTTATATTCCATCCAATGAACTCAGTGTGTGAAACAGAAGTTCTACCCCATGTCCTATATGCTTTCTCCTTTTATGGCCCTATCTGCACCACTTTGAACGGGGAAGTCTGAGGTATACACTCTGGGTATTTACAAAATTCTTCCAGAGTTGGGTCAGCAAGAGCATTTTCCTCAAAACAATGTGGCAACATGTCCTTCTTTATTTTTATAAAGTATTCCATCTGGGGAAAGATACAGTTGTGTGTTGTTTTTAAAAAAATCAACTTTATTGAGCTGTAATTAACATACAATATGATGCACCCATTTTAAGGGTATGAAGACATAATTTTAACCATGAGGTTTCTTTCCTCTCTAGGTACATAGCTAGAATGGAGCCTTTCAAGACGGTTTGGGGGATCACCTTCCTCGCAGCTAGTTTTGGCTTCATCAAGTCACAGAGAATGGGTAATGCATCGGAATCTTTCAGCCAAAAATGATGACCTTGCCAGGAACCTAGTGGGAGTGACAATCTTAAAAGAAAATGTTATAAGAGCTTCATGAAAAGCAAAAGGGAAATGACTCTTAAAGGACAATGTAGAATCTGGAATCTTTTAGTGAACAGTGGACACTTAGTTTTTTTTTAAAGCTTAACATCTAACAACAACAACAAAAATAGATATTGAAAAATACTATACTTCTGAATGTATTATCAGGCTCTCAAATGTTTTGTAAACATGGGCCTAGTGTATTGAGTCTGCATTTTACTTTGCCTTCTTTGGCAGAGCTAGTCCCAGGGGTAATTGCCATCACAAGATGGATAGCTTCACCTAACGCTAGTGACACCTCTGAAATATTTTGCAGTCATTTTAACAGGTTATTGGGACTGTTCAAGATGAAAGTCTCATCAAATGATTGTTTGAGGAGCCTGAAGCCCTCCTGAGACAATACTGAAGTTTAAATATTCAGATATAATTACACAGACTGTAATTTGTTGGGAAAAAAGACTCAAAGGTCTTCAAAATTTCCCTTCAGCTCTGACTCCTCTCACTTATGAACAGAAACTGTGACAGTCTTTTCATGTTTCAAACACCTTCTAAAATGACAAAAAGCTAGTGGAAGGGTTAAGAAAGTAACAATGTGATCATGGAATACATCTCTCAAGTTGTATATAGTGGAAGCAATAGTTACTTGCCTGGAAAATATTCTACAGTTGTAAGGTTTCTCCTGATTGGAAAAATCAGTCAAACACTTTATGGTCTGTGATCTCTTCTGAAAGAGATGGTAAGGGGACAAACCAGTTAGCCATCCCTGGAGCACTCACTGAATTCTCTTCTCCCAATAGGATTGCACTTCAGAGAGCCAGAGAGAAATAAAGCTTAAATGGCCTTAAGCTCATGTGTTATCTACCGTTTCACTAATTATGACTCCACTTAGCTTTATGACCAAGATCAGGCAAAATTCCAATAGGTGGTGGGATTCAAGACGCTAGAAGGGACAAATGGATTTAGTGTCACTGGAGGACGGCAACCTTCCCAGCCCTCCTCTATCTAAGTTCTCATGTGGTCTTTGCCTTTCTGTAATGTGGACTTTTAATTTAATCTTCTTCTTCTTTTTTAAATAAATTTATTGGAGTGACAATTGTTACTAAAATTACATAGATTTCAGGTGTACAATTCTGTATTGCATCATTTATAAATCCCATTGTGTGTTCAGAGTCAGTTCTCCTTCCATCAACATATATTTGATTCCCCTTACCCTCATCTCCCACCCCCCACCCCTCTTACCCTCTGGTAACCACTAAACTATTGTCTGTGTCTATGAGTTTTTGTTTCTCATTTGTTTGTCTTGTTCTTTTGTTGTTTTTGGTTTATATACCACATATCAGTGAAATCATACGGTTCTCTGCTTTTTCTGTCTGACCTGTTTCGCTTAGCATCACACTATTGGTGGGAATGCAGACTGGTGCAGCCGTTATGGAAGGCAGTGTGGAGATTTCTCAAAAAATTATGAATAGAATTACCATATGACCCAGCAATGCCTCTCCTGCATATCTATCCAAAAAATCTGAAAACATTTATACATAAAGACACGTGTGCTCCAATGTTCATTGCAGCTTTGTTTACGGTGGCCAAGACATGGAAACAACCAAAATGTCCTTCGATAGATGAATGGATAAAGAAGTTGTGGTATATATACACAATGGAATACTATTCGGCGGTAAGAAAAGATGATATAGGAACATTTGTGACAACATGGATGGATCTTGAGAGTATGATGCTAAGCGAAATTTAATCCTTTTTAAGGCAGTCTGGGATATGGACTGCTTTCCAATACTGGCTCTTGAATGGGTTTACCTGAGTTACTTTGCCTTTTTAGGTCTTATTTTCCTTATCTTGAGATGGATGAATGGGATTCATTATTCTATACTTGCACTGTTCAACAATGGCTACTAGCCACATGTGACTATTTAAATTAAAGTTAGTTAAAATTCAATAATAAAATAAAATAAATTTACTTTCTCAGTTGTACTAGCTACATTTTAGGTGCCCACTCAGCTCACATATCTAGTGGCTACAGTATTATGTTGTATAGTCTCACAGGAGTATTTCTAGCTCTAAAATTTTCTGATTCTCTTATTTGGTTTCATTTATGTTCAATATTTCCATCCTTGTAAGTGATGTCTTCTCTCTAACCCCTTCCCTTTCTTCCTTTTCCCCCCCAAATATTTCCTTCCTCAAATATTTTTTGGGTGATACTCCAGGCTAGACATTCAAGTGGCAGATGAGCAAACAAAAGATATGGTATCTGTTTCCATGGAGCTCACAGTCTAATTGTGAGATCGACATTAATTGAATTAGCATATTAATGAATGTTACATTACAAACCAAGATAAAAGAACATGATTCTATGGGCATTTGTAAGAAGAAAAAGAGGAAAGAGAAAGAGAGGGAAAAAGAGGGAGGGAAAGAGAGAGAGAGGAAGGAAAGAAGGAAGGAAGGAAGGAGAAAAAGAAACTCGATGGAGGGAATAGCATGTTAAAGGTCAGTGGCAAGTAGGAGCATGGAAAGTTTGAGAAACTGGACTAAGGAGCCTGGAACACACACAGCAAAGTGGAGAAGCTAGAGAGATAAAGCTAGAGCGACAATGTAGGGCCAGCCCAAGCCAGTATTTTAATCCTCCTGGCACAAAACAAATGGAAGATGTATTTAACCAGTGTGAGATGCTTATCCCTTGTTTTTCAGCCACTTAAAGCTAAAACCATCTTTATCTAGTTTCTGCTTTTGTTTCTCCTCTCATGACTAATTTATGTATTCTTCTCCCATCGTCACAGATAATCAAATTTAAGGTATTGGAGGACAGAAGTCATGGTGGTTACTGAGAAGTAGATAGATCATAATTACCTCTTCTTTTTGTCTTTGTAAGCACTGTTCTAAATCCACATTTTACTTCTTGTCCCAGAAAAGCAATGTTTGAATTGGAAGAGACCAGGTAACCTGATCGATCCCTTATTCTAGAGAAACACAATCTGAGAATGAGAGAGATTGGCTATTTGCTCGAGTCCTGCAGCCACCTGGTTGGTGTCTGATCCCTTGGATGCTGGAGACCAGAGAGGGCCACCTCGAGTATTGCTTGGTCTGACCACTGTTGGGATTTTATTTCCCTGAATTAGAGATGGATTTGGGAGAAGTAGTTGCACAGTGCAACCTTGAATTCAGGGGGCCAAAGGACAAATGTGAAGCACTTATGATAATGCCATGAGTCAAACTAAAAGGAGCTAGTGGTAGTCAGGGTGTGCCAGAGGTCAAAGCAGGAAAACTGATGTCTTAGGTAAAGTTCTCTAGAAACAGAGCCCCAAACAAGGATTTGGTGAACATGTTATTTAGGGACTACTCTTTTTTTTTTTTGAGTAATCTTTTTTTTTTTTTTTTTAATTTATTTATTTTATTTATTTATTTATTTTTTGTTTTTTGTTGAGAGCCCACTGGCCCATGTGGGAATCGAACCCGCAGCCTTCGGAGTTAGGAGCACGGAGCTCTAACCGCCTGCGCCACCGGACCGGCCCGAGACTACTCTTTAGGACAAATCTGTTAGGGACTGAGAGAAGTGAGATAGACTAGTGGGAGAAGAAGTGAAGCAAGTAACTACCATGATTTCAAGCCTTGGCCTGAGCCATGGGAGATGCTGGAGCATAAGTAGCACCACGAACTGTTTCAGTTAAGTCTAGGCGGCCAGGCATTTGTATTTCAAGGTGATCAAACATTGGCCACCCAGGATGGTGGTGTTGGTTAACTTCCCAGGTGTCTCCAGATAAAGCTGCTCCCTTTAGCCAGCAGCAGGTCTCTGGACAAAGTGTCAAATGGGAAAAGTTAACTGTTGCACTTGAAGCAGCATGAGTGTGCTAGCTAGAGCAAAGGTGATCTAGGTGGGTTACCAATGGCATTCTCTACTGGTAGAAAGGTGGTTTCTTTTAAAAGAAATTTTTATTTTATCTATTTATTATTGTTAGTGTTGACATAACGTTATATTAGTTTCAGATATACAGCATAGTGATTAGACATTTATATAACTTATGATCACCCCAATCAGCCCAGTACTCATCTGACACCACACCTAGTGATGCCATTGACTATATTCCCTATGCTGTACTTTCTGTTTTTATAGCTGGCAATTTGTACATCTTAATCACGTCCTCTTTTTCACCCAACTCCTCACCTCCCCCCAACTCATCTGGCAACCTGTTCTCTGTATCTAAGTTTGTTTCTCTTTTGTTTATTTTTAGATTCTACATATAAGTGAAATTATACAGTATTTCTCTTTGTTTGACTTATTTCACTTAGCATAATACCATATAAGTCCATTCTTTTTTATGGTTGAGTAATATTCCATTGTATATATGTACCACCTCTTTTTTATCCATTTGTCTATCAATGGACACTTAGGTTGCTTCCATATTGGTTATCTGCTGTGCAAGCAGATATGTGGGTTGTAAAGGCACTGATTTGGGAGAGATGTATTCAGAGCCAGTAGCTGTCAGTTTTATCTTAAATTGATTCTCTCCTCAGTCTGCAGGGAGGCCTCTGTGGGCGATGTTGTGTTTCTAGTGGACACCAGCATCAACAACCCTCGATATACCCAGGTCATGCGGGACTTCTTGTACATCATGGTGAATGGCTTCAATGTGGGCAGAGAGACCATCCGCGTGGGGCTGGCCCAGTACAGTGACGTGGCCCATTCCGAGTTCCAACTTTCCACCTACCGCCCCAAAGGCAATGTGTTAAACCACATTCGGAAGTTTCAATTTAAACCTGGGGGCACTGGGCGCAACAAGATGGGCCTGGCCCTGCAGTTCCTTCTAGAACACCACTTCCAGGAAACAGCGGGAAGCCGGGCAAGCCAGGGTGTGCCTCAGGTGGCCGTGGTGATCAGCAGCAGCCCAGCTGAGGACCCTGTGCAGGAACCTGCCGAGGCATTTAGGAGGGCAGGCATCCTGCTTTATGCAGTCGGTGTCAAAAATGCATCTTTGGCAGAGCTCAGGAAGATTGCGAGTCGTCCTGTGGAGAAGTTTGCCTCCTTTGTTTCCAACTTGTCTGGTCTGAGCATTCTTGCCCAGAAGCTGCGGCAGGAGCTCTGTGATACTTTGGCAAAAGCAGCTCAACCCATTGAGCACGTCTCTCCAGGTACAAAGGCGTTTCCCTTCTTATTTCTGATCTAGAAGTCACAGAACTCAAAGCTTTGTCTCTTATTCCTCCCTCACACTGTCCTTATTTTCCATATGTTTGCATGTTTGATTATAATATTAAATTTTTGCTAAACCATCTGTACCCTATGTTTCTCTCCAATCACTGACCCAAAACTTATCAATTCTTTTACAAATCCTGTGGGCCTTATGCTGGTTCTATATACGAATTAGTGTAAGTCCATTTTTGAAGGAAGAAATATTTGTTCCTAGAATGATATTATTATTCCTAGATTAGCTTATCCATATTGCCTGGATGGCTGGGGGACAGAAGAGAAGAGAGGAGAAGTAGGTCCCCCAGGAGGCTGGCTTATTTTACTGCCAGTGTTTTGGTGTAATGTACTGGTTAAGAGTAAGAAAGATCTGGGAAAAGATCTGGGAAAAGAAAGATCTGGGTTCAAATCCTAGTTCTCTACTTTCTAACTGTGTCACCTTTAACATGTTACTTTAGTTCTATGAATCTAAATTTTCTAGGATGACCGTACCTACCTCAGAGAGTTGTTGGATGCATTAAAAGAAATTATGCAAGTAAAGTGCTTATCACAGTGTTTAATCCATTAGAGGTACCCGTATGCATTATGATCATTACCTGTGATTATATACCTGTTATCAGCTTAGTACTTCTGCTATTGGTGATGGGCCATAAACTTGTGAAAATTCTTTATGAATTAATTACTAAACTCTATAAGAAAGCACAGAACTTTGAGCAGAGAAAGAGAAGCTTGCATGTGGGCTCATCAAAACACACAAGAAGATAGAGCCTTCATTACTTACTCATTATTTTGCTATTTCTACATAGGGTAAATGAATTGGAAGAATTGCTAAAACTTTTGATCCATTTGATTCTACAGGCGTATGGTGGTAGTATTGAACCTATACTTCCAACTTATATATCTTGCTTTTATATAGCACTTCAAGGTTTACAAAGAGGTTTTAGATAAATACATAGTAATAATAATTATGTTTTGATTGGTGCTATATAGTTTCAAACTTGTTTGCATTGTCCATCTGACTGATAGGTACATATATTGTTTTTTTTGGTTTAGGTACTTAGGGCAATTAGTATTTGTTTTTACATAGATACATGAAGCAATCAGTATTACTATTTGCATTTATGGTGTGAGGAAACTGAGGCCAAAGGTAACACAACTGGATGGCAGAGCTAGGACTTGATCCCAAGTCTTTCAGAGTAGATCCATTCCAATAGAAAGGTCTTAGATTGTGTTCCTTGGGAGCAGAGCCTGAAAAAAGGATTTAGATACTGGTTATTTATTAAAGAAGAGCTCCCAAAGGAGGTTGGTAAAGATGTAGGGATGCAGGACAGAGAAATAGAGGGAAGGACACAAGTTCCTCAGAAGGTAGTTTCAGCTTGATCCTACAGGAGAGCTCCTGATTTTCTTGACCCAAGGCAAGGAGACAGGCTTTCATAGCTGATAGGCAAAGCAGCTCCAGTACCTGAAGAGAAGCCCTCCAAAGAACACTGTACAGAAATAATAAAAAGGAATCCCAAAGGATCTGGGCAGAGCACTGATATTATCTGCTATAGTAGATTACCTTATTTTGTTCTGTGAGATTGTGAGGGCTGGTATACAGACTTCAGTGCTGCAGAGAGAGAACTGAGTCTCGAAGGGGTGAGTGATCAATAGGTCAGAGGGCTACTAAGTGGCAGAGCTACAATAGATGTATCATAGAACATGGGATACATTCCAGTCTTCTGACCTGTTGCTGCCAGCACACTCCTAGAGAAGAAGTTTACTCTCACTGGAAAGAGGACAGCCTCGTTCTCAGCATGCTGCTACATTTATACGAGTTTTCTTTCTGTTAATGAAAATGAAGGGATTGTCCAAGATTTCAAGTTTGGAGGTATCAGTAGAGCAGGACAGAAATCTCAGGAGGTGATGGAAGAAAAGGCACAGGGTTTGTTGTCCCTTCTCTCAGTACTCTGTTGTTTGGGGTGTCTGAGGACCATTGAATATAGGTCTTCTGGGATTTCTCTCCCCTTCTGTATGCCATTCGGCTCCATTGGTTCTAAGCATTGTGAGTGAAGATCCCTCTTGCCCTCTCTTGTACAGCTTGCAGAGAAGCAGTCGTGGCAGATATTGTCTTTCTGGTAGACAGCTCAACCAGCATTGGACCCCAGAATTTCCAGAAAGTGAAGAACTTCCTTCGTTCTGTTGTCTTGGGGCTTGACATCCGCAGTGACCAGGTCCGAGTGGGTCTCGCTCAGTATAATGACAACATCTACCCAGCCTTTCAGCTGAACCAGTACCCTCTGAAGAGTGTGGTCCTGGAGCATATCCAGAACCTGCCCTACCGTACAGGAGGCACGAACACCGGGAGTGCCCTGGAGTTTATCAGGACCAACTACTTGACGGAGGCAGCTGGCAGCCGGGCCAAAGACAGGGTTCCCCAGATAGTTATCCTAGTGACAGACGGAGAGTCAAATGATGAAGTCCAGGAGGCAGCTGACAGGTTGAAAGAAGATGGAGTTGTTGTGTATGTGGTAGGGATTAATGTCCAGGATGTCCAGGAGTTGCAAAAAATGGCCAGTGAGCCATTTGAGAAATTTCTCTTCAACATTGAAAACTTCAACATTCTGCAGGATGTCTCAGGAGGCATACTTCAGACACTGTGCTCGGCAGTGGAGGATAAGACGAGAGGTAAGAAGCTGTGTCAAAACCCAACGTCCAAACCAGGATGCCTAGTTACAATAAGAGCCAGGATATGTGGAGTGCAGTGGAAAGTAGGAGACGGAGTTCCCTGCCATCCCTGGAGAACGTGGGGAGACTTTCTAGATGAAGGAACATCTAAGGTAGGGATTGAAGCAGGGGTGTGCAAACTGCGGCCGGCAGGCCAACTGCGGCCCGCAATCCATTGTTACGTGGCCTGCAGCAAATTCCAAAAATATATTTAGTTTACGTAAATAAGCCAGGAGAGGCAATATGTACTTCACCTCGAGTGAGTGGCCCGGCTGTTTGCATATTTTACCGCATATGGCCCTTGGTGAAAAGTGTTGAAAAAAGTTTGGACACCCCTGGATTGAAGGATACAGGAAGTTCTTATGGGTGGAAAAGAACATCCTACCGTGTTGGTAAAAGGAAACAGCATGGGTTTTGGAGTCCAGAAAACCTGTTTTTGTTTTTTGTTTTTTTCCAATCCTGCCTTTGCTAGTTTCTGGTTATGTGAGCATGCACACGCAGCTTCACTTCTTTACTTCTGTTTTCTCATCTGCACAATGAAGATAATAATACTTGCCAGCAGGGTGTTTGTGAGGAGATAAAGTATACCAAAATCTCTAGCATAGAATATGTTAACTTTCTTTGTCTCCTCCATTGTTTGAAGAATAATAATTAAAAGGTACTTTTGTCTAATGAAGCAGACAACAAAGGCAGCAGGGTATAAGTGGGAGAGAGCCTTGTGGGGGAAGAAGTGGATATACAATATGTACAGTGTTACATAAATAAAGTACCTCTCCCTCTTATACCGCCCCCCAAAACCATGGCTGTATTCAATTTTCATGAGATCTTGATTTGCTTTGTTTCGTCTGCTGTGTCTTTTCCTCTCCTGTCCCCTTCAGTTCCAGGATTCATCCAGGCCCCTGCAGATGTGGTCTTTCTTGCCGACACCTCACAGAAAACATCACGGGCCAGTTTCCAGTGGATGCAGAATTTCATCTCCAGAGTGATTGGCATGCTGGATATTGGCAGGGACAAGTACCAGGTTGGGCTGGCTCAGTATGGTGGTCAAGGTCACACTGAATTTTTGCTCAATACCTACAAGACCCAGGATGAGATGCTTGCTCACATCCATAAACACTTTGTGTTCCGGGGTGGCTCTAGGAGGACAGGCAAAGCTCTGCGATACCTTCATCAGAACTTCTTCCAGGAGGCAATGGGAAGCCGGTTTCTCCAGGGCATTCCCCAGTATGCAGTGGTCATTACCGCAGGCAAATCTGACGATGAGGTCTTGGATGCCGCACAGACATTGAGGGAGAAAGGCGTGAAAGTCATGACGGTGGGCGTACAGGACTTTGACAGAAGAGAGCTGGAGGGGATGGCGTCCCCACCTCTTGTATATGAGATGCAAGGACACGATGGAGTCAGACAGATGATGCAAGATGTGAATATGGTGATCCAAGGGATTGGGAAGCCTGAGCTCAGGACTGAGCCTGAGAAGGAGGCTGTTGTAGGTAAGGTTTGGTTCCTAGGTGTGTGAGCCACGGGGAAGTCTTAGCATAACAGAAAAGTCTGGGGACAGAGCAGAGAAGGGGGCATTCTGGATTCCTTCACACCGGGACACCAGCACTAGAGGATTGGGAAGAGGAGGAGGCATGGAGCTGCCTCAGGCCCACTCCTTGTATTAGTTAACTATAGTTACAATAATGCTGCATGACAAGCCATCCAAAGAGTCAGTGGCTGAAAAGAATTACTTATTTTAACTGCTGGGGGTCAGCTTCTCTTCACTGGGCTTTGCTGATCTTGCCTGAGTTTATTCACACATTTGGGATTTGGCTGAGAGTTGGCTGAGCTACGTTTGGCTCTGCTCCACAGCTCTCTTCTTCCGCCTGTGATCATTAGGCTAGTCTGGGCATATCCTTCCCATGGTAACTGCAGATGTGCAAGAGAGAAAACCCACTTGCATAAGCACTCTTCAGAC
Organism: Rhinolophus hipposideros; assembly: GCF_964194185.1. Classification (NCBI taxonomy): domain Eukaryota; kingdom Metazoa; phylum Chordata; class Mammalia; order Chiroptera; family Rhinolophidae; genus Rhinolophus; species Rhinolophus hipposideros. The sequence continues at coordinate 37,072,113 of NC_138060.1, read as the reverse complement.
CTCTGCATCATTATCTGCTAACATTGGGGGGCAGTCTAGAAGTAGTGAGGGATGAGATTGGATTAGGTAGGGTGGACCCTGATCATGAGGTCCCAAAGGCACTGGGAAGTAACAGTAGGCTTTTACGCAGGAAAAATGACATGACTAAAATAGTCCTTAAGGAAGCTTTCAGTGGGCAGGCTGGACTCCACATGACATCTCTGACTCAGAAGGACTTTAAGGATAAGCTGTCATCTGTCCATATAGAGAAGATACCGGGGTCTAGCCAACAGTGGCTCTCACAATGAAGAAAGGTGATTAATCCTGATGACAACTTGAAAGGAGAATAATAACACTTGGCACCAGCAGGTGAAACAGGGGAGAAGTCAAAGATGCTTGGTGTTTTAGACTTGGCAAAATCGGGAGCAATATCCTCTTTTTAAATCTAGTATTGATTTTTGGTTCTTTATATATATATATATATATATATATATATATATATATATATATATATATATATATATATATATAAAGACCAAGAAGGAAATTTTAGGACAGCAACTGATCAAAGATAAGTCAAAAGGTTATTTTGTTGCCCCTATATTCTCTTCTCCAAACTTTGTTTCACAACATTCAGTTGTCTACAGACTGGTTTCAGCCTCCTGCATATGTGGTTTTGGCTTTCTGCTAGGGAGATTTTTTTTTTTTCATACATCAAAGCAGATTTGAACCTTTTTGGTATGTGGACACAGTGGTTTTCCCTACATTAAATTGGGAGAGAGGTGTCTGGACTCCTCTGAGAAGGGAGTTTAATGTAGTTATAACTCTATTATCTCGTTTGAGAAAGGTGAAAGGGAAGATTCTTATATAGCAAAATAGAACAGCCATGTAGCCCGATTTCTGGACAGCAAATTTTGATAGGAATTTGCCATATTTCATGTCTCTGTTGAAATGACATGAAATTTATCAGAGAAAGGTACACAAGTTATTATTTCCTGTCTATAGAAATAAACAGACAATATTTATTAATAGTCACAATTTATTATTTCTTTCTTTTACTAAGACGGACGAAAAATGATTAAATCCAAGAGGTTTCAGGCCTATGAAAGAGAATTTCATCCAGGATTTCCTGGAACTCAAAAAATGAAGAAAAAACTAGTCCAGCAAGACTCATATGCTTCTAGTGGACTTAGATGAATTGCAAAATGACCTTAAAGCACATTCTTATGGATATTTACATATTTTATAAGTGGATACTCTTTTGTGTGAAAAATTTTGAGATATATATGAACCCTGTGACATTCTTTGACCATCATGCCAAATTATGGTCATAAAGGCTTCCACTAAATTCTGAAGTGTATTAATATAAGTTAATACATATGATAAGTTAACATGCAATAAAGGTTAATGCATGTAATATAAGTTAATATATATTATTACAATTTGTAATACTAAATGTTATAAAAATAAATATGTAAATATTACGTGTAAATATATAAATATTATGCTATAAAAATATAGCATAATACATCTTTTATATACAAAATAAGTGTTGTCTTTACTACTCTGTTCTTATGCTAAAGCCCTTCTTTTTGTTTTTGTTTGTTTCTAGCGTGTGCAGCTGCTATTCCTGCCGACGTAGTATTCCTCATTGAAGAATTTAGCAGGGTTAGGCAATCTAATTTCCAACAGGTTGTCAATTTCTTGAAGACCACCATCAGCTCTGTAAGCATTCATCCTGATGTTGTGAGAATTGGCTTGGCCTTTTACAGTGAGGAACCACGACTTGAGTTTTCACTGGATACGTTTCAGAATCCAGCCCAAATCTTAGAGCATTTGGACAAATTAACGTATCAGGGAAGAAGAGGAAGGACCAAGACTGGTGCTGCTTTGGATTTCCTAAGGAATGAGGTTTTCATTCAGGAGAAGGGCAGCCTGTCCAAGCAAGGTGTGAAGCAGATAGCCGTGGTCATCACGGAAGGCTTCTCCCAAGACTCTGTATCCAGACCGGCTTCTCTCCTCCGCAAGATGGGGGTTACCATCTATGCAGTGGGTACCCAGCTTGCCTCAGAGAGTGAGGACCTGGCAAAGATAGCTTCGTATCCTCCTGGGAAGCATGTCGTCCATCTGGAATCCTTTTTACAACTCTCCATAGTGGGAAACAAGATTAAGAACCAGCTCTGCCCTGAGATTGTGGGCAGCAGGGCTCCCATTACTGGGATAGGCTCTGCCCTACAAGAAGGTAGGAGGACCTTTTCCAAACTTGATAACTTTATATATATATATATATATATATATATATATATATATATATATACACACACACACACACACATATATATATACATATATATATATATATACATACATATATATATATTTTTAAATCTTTACTCTGCTTGCTCCATACACTCACCTCCTCTACCCCTCACCTCCACCCCCACCCAAGAAAAGATTTTGGAGTCAACTCATTAGAAAACAGAAACATAAAACTTATAAAATCAATCCTTACCTGGCAAGGGAGGTACCATGATCACGAAGGTGGTTTCCCCAGGGCGAGGCTTATCCATTGCACTCCGGATGTGCTGACCCCTGCGATTTCCCCAAATGTGGGAAACGCGACTGCATAATTTATGGTAGTGGGGATTGTATTCGCGCTCTCCCCTGATGTTCTCTGGTAGCAAAACAGATGATTTAACAGCCATAGTATGATCTGACACTCTAGTAAAAGTTGTGAATTCAAAAAACAAAACAAAACAAAAAAACTTATAAAATCAAAATGATTTTGTCTTGATTCCAAACAATGTAGAAGCATATGAAGTAAAAAGTGAACATTCCTCCCTCATCTCTTTGAACAATTTGTTGCAAATATATGTGTATTTACAGTGGAAGTCCAAGGGATCTTAGTATGGATTGACCAAATCTGAAGTCACTTAGAGAAGGAAATTATTTCTAAAAAGACACATTCTTAAAATTTATTATTTTTATTTTAAAACATAACAAATGAACATTAAATCTCCAATCTTTGGTGTAGGGCCAAGGCTTCTTTGAATGTGATCCCTGTTGATTGGCATTCTGTACCTTTTCTTCATCAATCATCCAATAGTGTATTTTCTACAATTTCCAGCTTCTTTAAAGTGGGAAGATAACTTAGCCACTTTTGAAACAATCTGAGTACTGAAATCCTTATTGAGTTTTATGATCTCAAAAATTCAATTTTTTATAGTGCCATCTAGTACACCAACAATTTCTTTGATAATAACTTTCCTTTATTGGCTTTTCTAAGCAGTTAACCTGGTTTTCATAGACGCAATAAACTTCCTTTATTCACACTCATATCCTATTGATTTGCACAATATTTTATTTGTTGTGTAATTAGAATAACAAAACCATCATAAACAGGCTGGGGACAAACCCACATTGCTCTTGGTAGGCTTATTCTTCCACTGAGTAAAGCAGAACTGTATAGTGTTCAATTGGGTGGGGGGCAGGGCGCCTCCAGGGAGAGGGCACTCAACGCATTGTGGGAATATCACTTTTTTTTTTCAATCTGGGGAGTCACTTAAGAGAAGGTAGGTTAGGAGAGTTCCTACTGTATGCAGTTAAAACAAAACAAAACAGAAAAAACGTAGCAGTTAAATATATGCACCTTGGAGTCAAAATGCCTGAATTTTAAATCCCAAATTTGCCATTTACTGGCTGTTAAAAATATATTTGTGTCTGTCTGTCTACCTGTCTATTTTTGTCCACCCATGCTAGTGTTTCTTAGATTCAAATCAGAACTGTAGAAAGAAGATGACAACTTGAAACGTAGATAATTAACTTAAGAATTCAAGGCTGGCTGTGATTATATCTTTAGTGGAAAATGAGCTTTTTTTTAAAAAAAAAAATCACTAAATGATCTTGTAATTTCTTGATCACTTGTGCCAAGGTTTAGAGATTTAAAATATCTAAATAAATTTCCATCTTTCTCTGTGGCCTGTATTTTTAGTCCCTTTCTCTGTCCTGGGAATGAGGAACAAAATTGTTAAATATGAGTTTCATTTCCTTGTACCCCCCCTTGCCTATATTCTGTAAGGAAAGAGAGAAGGCTCCTTTTCTCTCCTAATTCACAGTGTAAAGAGTTGAGATCTGATTTCTCTTCCAGACTGCACAGCAGCTAAAAAGAAACCTGGATTCAGGAAAATCAGTCCAAAGTGTAGAGGAGTTAGGAGTGGGAGTAGCTTACAGGTAAATAGAAGTTGGGACATGTTTAAAAATCAGAATTCTGTCCTTGCTGATTATAATGATCATACTATCTACCACTTATTGGTCATCTGCTATGGGTCAGACACTCTGCTAATAACTTTGTGTATGTAATAGATTTGGATGCTTAGTAGCAACCAGACTCTAAAAACTATCTTTCTCTTCTGCCAACCCCCAATCCCCAAATCTTCATCTGCCAAGGCTGTCAAGAATATGTATTGCCAGGCAGTACTCAGGGCTCTTAGCTCTTCTGGGCTGCCATGGAGCCTCTTTGGGCCACTGCTGCATGGGGTTGGCTACAGAGATGCCTCTTCATTCACAGTGGTCCTTTCCTCAGAATGGGGCTAGCCATCTACCTGTCACCAGTGGGTCCTGGGTTCCAGCAAGGTCTGAGTTTCTGCTTTCTTTTTTCATAATTTCCCCTCTGTTCTCCTTGCATTCAACAAACACCATAGCTGCAGATCTCTGCATTCCTCTAAGCCACATCCCTTTCAATGCCTGCCTCTCTTGGGTAGGGTTGCCGCTGAAATATAGGATGTCCAGTTAAATTTGAATTTCATTCAGATAAACAAGAAATATATATATATAGAGAGAGAGATATAGATATAGATATATAGATCTCTCTCTCTCCATATATATATATTCAGTGTAAGTATGTCTCATATTGACTGGACCAAGTTACTCCCAAATGGAAGGCATGAGCAAGGGAATCCAACTCCCACCTCAGACCACTTCCCTTTTGGCCAGGAAACATGGAAAGGCTCTTGATTCTTCCCTGCATCAAGGGATTCCAGAGATTAATAACACAAGGCTGGGCAGCCCTTACTGAAAGGAGCGAGGAGATAGCTATGTTTCATTCTTTTTGAGGAATCTGCAACATGATAAAAGAACAAAGCACTGGGTGATCTTAACCGTGAATTTTAAATACTCAGCTCTGCTATGTTTCCATAATCTTACTTAATTCTCACAATAAGCTCACTAAATGGGTGTTAAGCATCTTGTTTTACGGATTAGGAAACTGAGATGCAAAGGGGCAAGCCTGCTAGTAAGTGGTGGAGACAGGATCTAAATGTAGAGCTGTGTTGTCCTTTGGAGTCTAGGCCTTAATACAAAGTGATTCATTTAAGTAAGGCTCATTTAAAGCAGAAAGTTTTAAATTTATTTGAATTAATTAAATTAAATTTCAGAAAGTGCCCACATATTTTAAAAGTGCCACTCTTTTGTTCATATGCTTAAAAAGTGCAACTTGCATGAGAAGCAGAAATATTGGATACTGAGACAATTCATACTTTCAGATATGTTCTGCTATTTTACTTTTAGCTTGTTCTCAACTTCCCGTTTGAGAAATATCAAATAATATTTACTTCATGTCTCAAGTGGGGTTCACCAGAAACAGACTCTGAGACAGGTATATGGATGTGAGTGGTTTATCTGGGAGGTGACTCTAGGGCACCGTGGTAGGGAAGTAAAGATGAGAGACAGGAAGGCAGCCAGAACAGGCTGAGTGAGTGAGCAGCTAATTGCTGTAGGCAGCTGGGGCTCAGTTCTGCTGGGGACTCAGGGAAACTATGTAGAACTTACTTCAGAGTTGTCCCACCCAAAGGGCAAGGGAGCTAGAGTATTTATCCATTAACTCCTGTCAATCCTTAGTGTTTAGCTGCTCCCAAACTCACTCTCAGTCATTCTGGCCTGCCTACTGTATGAGCTGATCACGCTCCTGCCAAAGAATATCCCTAGACAGAGTCACAGATGCTTTCAGTAGAAAGTTGCTGGCTCTCAATAGGACAAGCAGTGCTGAGGGAGTATGGGTGGGGATTGGGATCAATAGCTTTGGCTACACACTGTCGTACATCTGTTCTAATGGGTTGCTGCTTCTTATTGCCTAGGCTGTGTGTACATCGAGAAAGCAGATATTTACTTCCTTATTGATGGGTCTGGCAGCATCACACAAGACGATTTTCTTGAAATGAAGACGTTCATGAACGAGGTGATAAAGCTGTTCCATGTTGGGCCCGACAGAGTACAATTTGGTGTCGTTCAGTACTCAAATAGAATTAATAGTCAATTTGTCCTCAGCCAGTATCCCAGTGTGACAAGGCTAAAGGAAGCCATTGATGGCATCCAGCAGAGTGGAGGGGGTACCTTGACGGGTCAGGCCTTGAGTAACATGGCTCAAGTCTTTGCAAACACTGCTCGCAGCAACGTGCCTTGGTATCTCATAATCATCACTGACGGTGAATCTGAGGACCCCGTGGCTGAGGCTGCAGAGACACTGAGGGAAGATGGCATCATCATTTATGCTATTGGAGTCAGAAACGCTAGCACTACTGAGCTTGAGGAGATAGCTAAGGACAAGACGTTTTTTGTGTACGAGTTTGATTCCTTGAAGGCCATCCAACAAGAAGTGGTACAAGACATCTGCTCCTCAGAGAGTAAGGATTTTTTTCTTCAATCTCTCTCTCTCTCTCTCTCTCTCTCTCTCTCTCTCTCTCTCTCTTTCTCTCTCCAAGTTTATGTGTCTAATCTATGTGAATTCTTGAAGTGTGGATTCACTGGTCCAAAAGTGAGTATTGGACACAGAGTGACCATTACCTAGAATGAACCAAGCCTGTCAAATTTTATATCTTTATCATACTCTTGTGTCTTATTTTGAGAGTGGTTTGTGCTGGGTCACAGAAAATTTATTTCACTCACTTCCTCTTCCAATCCCTTTAAAAATATTTTCATGTTGTGTATATGCCACCTCAGACTGTCTCTGGGGACTTATAATTAATTGGTTTCAGGCTCTGAATGAATGTTCTGTTCTGCTCCTTTCCCCCTCAGCCTGCAAGAATAGGAAAGCTGACATTATCTTCCTGATAGATGGTTCAGAATCCATCCTCTCAAAAGACTTTGAAAAGATGAAGGGATTCATGATGAGCATGGTGAACCAAGCTAATATAGGTGCTGATGAAATTCAGATTGGCCTTTTGCAGTTCAGCTCAATCCCCAAGGAAGAATTCAGGCTCAACCAATACTCTTTAAAGGTGGACATTCACAGAGCCATCTCTAATGTTCAACAAATGAAAGATGGCACCCACACCGGGAAAGCCTTGAATTTTACTCTACCTTTTTTTGACAGTTCAAGAGGAGGGAGACCCAGTGTTCATCAGTATTTGATTGTGATTACAGATGGGGTCTCCCATGACAATGTAGCCATACCAGCCAAGGCCCTCAGGGACAGAAACATAATTGTTTTTGCCATTGGGGTGGGAGAAGCCAAACGCTCTCAGCTCTTGGAGATTACTAATGACGAGCACAGAGTGTACCATGAAGAAAATTTTGAGTCCCTGGAGAATCTGGAGAAGGAAATTCTTTATAAGGTCTGCATTCCACAAGGTGAGTGACAGAGTGTTTGTTATTTGATCCACAAGCCCATGGAAGGTGTCAGGGACCTTGTTGACTCTCTTAATAAAATAAAACTGATCCTTCTAGCTGGGGGAGGGAGGGGTGATCATCCTGGGGAGGACAACTGGCTTGAACTCCCGAGATGCTGTGGTTCACCTTCCCCTGGGGATTCTTTTAATCATTCCCTGGCCATCACCACTCTGGCCTCCAGAGGCCTGAACCTTCTCAGAACTCTGTCGCTAGAAAGTCCTCACAACTCTTCTCTTTAGTCCTTGTAGGTAGATGAAACCAGACTGGAATGTGTAAACATAGCTTACTGAAGATATGAGCGTATCAAAAGGGAAATGGAAGCAGAGAGCAGTATCAGTTAGACAGTAGTTCTTATGAAATAGAAAGCACTCTTTTCTACGTGTGTTCTGTATAGGGATCTCTCTGCTTTGTTGCCAATCTGCTTCCATATGGCTGAGGTCATCCTCAATCTTATTTTATCTCCTCAAGCTTTTGTCCAAAACAGCAAGGTCCAGAGACAAGGGTTCCTTTTCCCAACAGTCTAAGTCTATTTTGCTCCTTTCTCAAGAGTTGCCTTTTAGAGGTTGATTGACCCGGAGAATGTCTTCATAGATGATTCCACCTCCTTCCCTCCCACAGGGACTGATATTCTACAGCATAACCATATTATAATCAGGATAGCTAACCTTTAGATGGAACAGCCCACCCCACCAGGGGCTGTTCCAAGGGCTTTCATATGTTAAAACATAGAATCTTCACATAAACGTATTGAATGGGTGTATATACTATTTTACAGATGAGGAAATCAAGGCACAGAAAAATCAGGTCATTTGACCCAAGTAAGTAGCAAAGCTTAGATTTGAACTTGAGGCAGTCTGGTTTTAGAGTCTGTGTACTAAATACTGTTCTATATTGCCTTTTGGTATATCTAGTAGAGTAGAGCATAACAGAGCCTCTCAAACTTTAACATGCATGTGAATCACCTGGAGATCTTGTTAAAATTCAGATTATGATTCAGTAATTCTGTGTGGGATTCTATATGACTAACATGCTCCCGGCTGATCCTGCCAGTCCTTAAATCACACTTGGAGTAGAAGGGTAATATAGAATAGTAAGGCAAAGTGAAACATAGTATAGTATAGAAGAGTATTATATGATATATAGTCAAGTGTTGCTTAATGAAGGGATACGTTATGAGCAATGCGTTGTTAGGGGATTTTGTCATTGTGTGAACATCATAGGTTACACAACCTAGATGGTATAGCCTACTGCTGTAATTGTAAGTGCTGTACTTTCATAGGACTGGTGGTACAGGAGGTTTGTTTACACCAGCATCACCACAAACATGTGAGTAATTGTAGTGTAAGCTCTGACAGTTGGCTTTTCCATTTGTAATGCAAGTGCTTAACTTAAGTTTTGATTGGTGAGGCATTCATTTCAGGTACCCAGCTGCATCAATGGAGTCTATCTTGAATAAACACATTGCTAGCTACACAAGATAAAGTCAGGCTGCCTACCCTCCTGTTCCCTCCTGTTTTAGAAATCTTGGTTGATTTCCATAACTGACCATTTGGGCTACTTGTTTTTTCCCTTCTTGCACTTTAAATTCACCTTTATGTTTTAAATTCACCAATAATGAGCAACAGAACCTTAGCCCATCCCCACTCACACTTGGTCCCAATCAAAGCAGAACCCAAGGGCTCTGCATTCTCTCTCTACCTGTGACCTCACTATTTGCCCCCTGGTGTGCCTCGTACACTCCAGGGCCTATAAGTAATAAACTCTTTTTTTCTTCAAATTTTCCTAATGGTCGTTGCTAAAGGGCATCTTGTAATTGTAATAAGAACCAAAGGGTTGGTTCAGCTGTAACATTGGTTTAGAAAGAGAAGATGTTCCCCAGTAGGAAGCTCATTGGGGCCCAGGTGAGTACCCCCAGGCATTTCTAGTGACAGCATTACTATCCGTAGGCTGAGACTGGTACAAAATTGTCATACATTGTACTATGGCCTTACACTATGGCTACGACATCACTAGGCAATAGGAATTTTCAGCTCCACTATCATCTTCTGGGATCACAGTTGTATATGTTGTCTGTTGTAGACCAAAATGTCATTATGAGCTGCATGATTGTAGTATAGTATAGAATAGCATAGAATGTCATCAAATGGTATAATATGGTATAGTAATGTGTAGTATGGTAAAATATAGTATAGTATGGAATCATATAGAAGAGTATATAATGGAACCCATAAAGTCCAATATTCCTACATCAACCCCATGTGAAGCAGATGCTATTATTATGATGCCCAATTTCCAGATGAGAAAAATAGGAGAGCTTAAAAAGCACAGATGGGAAATAATGGAAGTAGGGTTTGAACTTCCTAGCAGTTTGGTGTCAAAAACTGGAGCCAATGTTTTAGAGTTATTAAATTCATATTTTTGTTTATACTGCCTAAAGAATATCAGTACTTTGCAGTGTTCTTGGTGAATTAAAAAATCAATTGAAAAGAGTACATGTGTAACATTTGTTAAGTAATCATGGATTATGGGAAGTCCTGCATTAAGCAGTTCATTCTTTAGGAATCAAAGTTCTATTTTCTTTGTTTATATTCACCTAGGTATTATCAGGGGAAGGAAAAGAGATATAGGATTCGCTTCTCTTTTCAATTCATTTTGCACCATGTAGTAAATAGGATTTATATTTTTCTACAGCTTTGTCATTGACTTTTAATTTATTTTTATTTATTTATTTTTTATTGGGGAATATTGGGGAGCAGTGTGTTTCTCCAGGGCCCATCAGCTCCAAGTTGTTGTGCTTCAATCTGGTTGTGGAGGGCGCAGCTCAGCTCCGCGTCCAGTCCCCATTTTCAGTCTTTAGTTGCAGGGGGCGCAGCCTACCATCCCATGCAGGTATTGAACTGGTAACTTTGTTGTTGAGAGCTCGTGCTCTAACCAACTGAGCCATCTGGCTGCCCCTGTCATTGACTTTTTTGATGAAATTAGCTGGATACTTTAATCATAGCTGAAACCTAATTAATTCTAGAATTCTAGAATCATAAAGCTGAATCATAAAGACCTTAGAGGTTATCTAGCAAGGTTCAGCCCTCTCTGTTAATAGGGGAAGGAATGCCCCTTGCATTACAGAACAAACCACCTGAAAATGTTCCTGGGGAAAATATAAATTAGAAATGTTGGAATAATATACCACACTGCAAAAAGGAAATTCCTCTTTTCTGAAATTAGATGTGATATGGAAATTGGATTTACATTGGTGAAAAGTCCTTTTGGTGAATTTCAATTAGAGAGTTAAACATCAAAACAAAACCAAGATGTGTTATATGAAAGGAGGAGAGGAAGGCATTTTCTATCTTGGTAATCCAGAAACATCCTTGAGCTAGCATGGAGTATAATATTTAGGGGATGGAAAACTCAGGACTCGGATCCCTGAGAAACTTTAAGTCACTGTTTATGACCCTTTTCACCGGTGAAACATCCAGTATTTAATTAATTTCCTCAAAATTGCTCCCCTCCCAACATCTTTTTTTTATTTTTTATTCTGAGCCAATATTCCAGTATGTGCTGGTCTAAGGAGAAAATGTGCACATGTCCAGGCTTGCCCTGGAGAGTTCCAAGTTATGTTCATTATCCAGAAGGAGTTAAGAATAGTGGCCCTTTTATGGTTGATAAGTTACATTTTAAGTCATTTATTCAGATACTAATCCAGGTGAACCTGTGACCATCAAGTTTTGCCTCCTCAGTGAAATTTTGTGGATGTTCCTATTATTCACCGGTGAGTGGGTGGGTATAACCTGAAAGATCAGTGGGCCTTCAAATTCTAGCTACATCTTTCCAGGAAGGCTTAAAAGTTTTTGTGAATTATATAAATGTCTCACCGCTATGCTGTACACCTGAAATTAATACAATATTGAATGTCAACTGTAATTGAAAAAAATACATAAAAAGTCCATCATGTTTGTTATCCATCAATATTGAAAAGTTGTACATTAAGAAATACTTAAATAGTACTAATTACAATAATGACAAATCTTTAAAAAAAGTTTTTAGGCAGAAGAAACAGAAAATTAGGAGAGTTTGTCAATCTTGATCTTTTCTAATATGTGTCCCTGAAACAAGGTCCATGTGTAGGTGGTGAATGAGGAAGAAAAGTTCCAGAAGAAAAGTTCCAGACTCAAGGCTCATTTATTATCCCTTCTTCATTCATTTGTCAAACATTTAATGAGTATCTGTATTAGGCACTGGGAAAGTAAGATGATATTGTCCCTACTATCAAGAAATCCTGTTTAGTGGGAGAGAATGTCAAGTAAAGTAACAATGGACAATCAGGGACATTTGGTAATTCAACCCGAGGAGCTGGGTACATGAGTCAGAAAGAGCTTTAGGGAGGGCGTTACTTGAACTGTTACTTGAAAGACATGTATGAGTTAACCAGATTGGCGTGGAAGGGAAGGGAAAGGACAATTCAGGTAGAGGCAGACATAGGATCAGCAGCGGTGTAGAGAGGTATGAAATAGTACGTAATGTATCAGTTAGTTTTTGTTGTGTAACAAACCATCCCTGAAATTAAACAACAATCATTATTTAGCTTACACTTCTGTGGATTGTCTGGGGTTCTTTTTCCAGGGCCTTCCTGGTCATGCATTTATAGGTGACTAATTTGTTTTTTTTCCTCCTCCACCTTCAAAGGATGCAACATAGATTTGTCTGTAGGAATTGATATCTCCATTCCCACAAGGCAAGTTCATCAGAAGCTTCAAGGATTACTGCCAGAGCTGATGCAACAGTTGTCCTTGCTTTCTAACATCAGCTGTAGCGTTCCTGGTCAGAGCGACATAATGTTTCGCTACCTGGTTCCTGGCTCAAATGGTCAGGTTATCTTTGACTCAGGCTTTGGGAAGTATAGTGATGAGACCATTCAGAAGTTCTTGGTTCATCAGGCTGCCAAGAGCAACCACATGGACGCGGGTTTTTTGCAGTTCCTGGGCAATAACGCTATCCGCTTCTCTTCGGCTGAAGTGAAGGTAATAATGCTGAGAATCCACGTGATGGAGCCATCAGGAAGAGTTGGGGGTGGGCAGTGGAGTAGGGGGGCATAAGGCTTTTGTGACTGTTCTTCACTGGAGATCTTACATAGAGGAAAACCATAGTCTTACTCAGTAAAGACCAACAAAAATGTACTTTCATTCAGTCAACAGATATTTACTAAGCCCTAGAGCCTGTGTACTGAATACTGCCAATAGGGATGAAAGGATAAAAGTCCCCGCGGTCAAATTGCCCACAGTTCAGTGATCCAGATTCTTCCATGGAATAATTCATTCCAAAGATCACTGGAAGATATTTTAAGACTCCTCAGCTCCTCTAGTCGCTGACTCCCATGTAGAGTAGGGCCTAATTTTTTTTTCCAGTCAGCACCTTGAACTGTCTTTAGTAACAGCTAATGGCTCCGTAGTGAAGCCCACTCCTTCCCTTCTTGGTGCCCCCAAACTTTACACCCACACAAGTCCACAGAACTTGCAAGGTCTCATGTGATGTTTATTAAGAAATGTCATCTGCAAACTTTGAAAGTTACATTTAGAGTTCCCTTCAATCATACATTCAATGAATTTATTTCTTGACTAGTATAATTCATTTTTTTAAATTAAAATTTTCCATGAGTGAAGGTAACACATTTTAGTTGTAGAAAAATGCAATAAATTTTTGACATTGATAAAGATGAGTATTGTAAGACAATTTTTGGAAGATATTTTTTTTTTTAATTAATTTTATTGGGGTGACAATTGTTAGTAAATTTACATAGATTTCAGGTGTACAATTATGTATTACATCGTCTATAAATCCCATTGTGTGTTCACCACCCAGAGTCAGTTCTCCTTCCATCACCATATATTTGATCCCCTTTACCCTCATCACCCACCCCCCACCCCCAGGAAGATATTTTTAAGTGAACATGTTCAGCTGGTTCAAATTTCTTTTCTTCTTCTTCTCCTTCTCCTTCTCCTTCTCCTTCTCCTTCTCCTTCTCCTTCTCCTTCTCCTTCTCCTTCTTCTGGGGGAAGTTGAAGTAAAAGCAAATATGTAATAAAATAAATAATGAATGGGTGAAAGGGAACAGGGTGAAAGGCTGGATACAACCAAGAAAGTTAAGCTTACCTTTGAATTTTAAAGAAATGTGCATCTTACGGCATCCATCTTCTCCATTCCCTTTCCCCTCTCCCCTTCTTTCCTTTCCCTCCCCCTCTGCGTCCTCCCCTGTCCTACTCCCTCTCTCCTTCCCTCCTTCCCTCCCTCTTTCCCTCCCTGCTCCTCCCTTCCCCCAAACAACAGGTCCTTTTAGTGTTTACTGATGGACTGGATGATGATTTAGAGAGACTGAAGGAGACATCTGAGCTTCTCCGAGGCAAAGGTAAGTGCATGGAGTTGACCTGCGTGGGCATCATTCCTCTCACAGGGGCTGAGATACACTTTCAGGTTTCCAAATGGCACTGGATGCTACTAAACCTACGACATGCCAACCCAAGTGATAAGAGCTCAGTTGCCCCCAGAATGATTCCCAGTCTCCCTCTGTATGAATTGGGACTGTTCAGGGCTGAAAGACCCCCAGGGTCCCTAATCCCTGACACTGACCAAGAGCCTCTCTGACACAGGACTGACCAATTACCAGCATGGTGGGGGGAGGGATGAAGGTGCAACTCCTACTTCATGGTGAGTGTGTGTGCTCTTTGCTCTTTTAGGCTACCTAGGGGTCCATATGCCTCTTTTCCCTAAACTGTGGAGTCAGCCTAAATCTGGGCCTTGCTCTTTTCACTGCCTTTCCTCTCTCGTATGCTCCTGAATTCTTCCTGCTTCTCCATCTCCAAGGGCTGCTGCTATTCGATATGACATCTTTGTGAAATTAGAAAAAGATGCCCAATGCTCTGGGTGGGTGCAAGCCTAGGTACCTGGCTTGGTGAGTGGTGTGCTGGCTGTACTACAGTACCCACCAGTTCCCACAGCTGGGTGTCCTAAGGCCGTGCCACCTGTACAGCTGTGCCTGTTTGCTCTGGCCATTCCCAGTTTGTGCCCCATCAAGGTTGTAAAGCAAACTCAGGATGAACAACCAGCAACCTGACTTGTTAAAACTCCCTTCACCCTTCTCCCTCCTCAGTGGAGTATGTTCAACATTTTCTTCTGCGGATGATGTTTCCCCTTGGTTTGTATTGTGTTGGAATATATTTTATGATGATTTGCTCCCAACAAAACTTATCACCTAGATAACCACTGGAAATTTAAATTGTTGCACCTTTCCTGAAAGGGAATTGAGAATATATAACAGAAGACTGCAAACTTTGCCTGTGTGCCAGATCAGCAATTCCATTTCCAGGAATTTATTTTTGGGAATAATTAAGAATATGGACAGCAGCTTTAAACCACAAGATTGTTAAGCAGCTTTTTTTTTTTTTTGCATTCGATGAAAGCTGATGTGTGTGTGTGAATTTGTGTGTGTATGTGAATTCACTATTCAAAATATTAACACTAATGTTTGTTCTGAAATTCTACGAACAGTGATTTCTAGCCAAATTTGAAAAGTGTACTTGTCCATTTGTCCTCTGTTATGTGGACAAGTCCAGAGGGTCTTTTAGTGACTGATTCAGTAGAATAGACTAAGTTTTGCAGTAACACCAACCAATCTCCAAACTCAGTGGCTTCAAGTAGCAAGAATATATTCATTTTATGCCTCGTGCCCACTTATCTGTGTCTCATGCTCATCTCTCAAAGACTGAGACAGAAGGAGGGGTCTATTCCTATGGCAGATGAAAGGAAATGGGCAAATTGTGCAGCACTCTTAAAATTTCTCCCAGGAAGTGAAACATGTCACTTCTGCACACAATGTAATTGGTCAGAGCAAGCCATATAGTCAGTTCTAACTTTCATGAAATAGATAATATTTCTACAGGTAAGGAATTGAAGCTTAATGAGAGTTTATAACTTTCCCAAAGTAGTAAAATCATATGTATCAGAATATTTGTGAACAGTCCCAGTGATTGCCACAGTTGCTGAGAGTAAACCACAAATCTACTTCAGGAATGGGTTTAAAAAGATGTAACTTAATACAATAATGGGTGAAAACCTTCTATGAAATAACAAATAAGGACTGTAAGAGAGCTCTGAGAGTCTTTTGTGGTTCTACCTAACTGCTTGACTTTCAGCTGGTGGGATGGAAAGGTGTCAGACCAGTTCTTCAAGAGGGAATGTCATGAGCCAATTTTGATTTTAACAAAAATGAAGTCTGAGAAAATACAGGTGAAGGAATAGGAAAGACGGGATGATGGATGAATCTGAGTCCAAGACAAAGACGGAACATTCAAAAGATATACAGGTAAATTGCCCACCTGTTGGTATCTTGAAGGATTCTCTGGACTCCTCATTATTGGCTTGGAAGGTGTGCATAAATTAGAAGAGCTTCAGGAGCTAGAATTTGGCAGAGGATTTGCATATAATCAACCTCTGAGCATCACACTGCAGTCCCTCCCAAGCATCTTACTGAAGCAACTTGTGAGTATATTTTTTTAAACACCACCCTTCGCTGGATCTATTAATTCTAATAATTTTTAAAACCCTGAGGTAATCTTGTCTCTTTAGTGTATAATGTGATGTAGGTTAAGAGATGAAAAAAAAATCATGTGATGGGGATTCTGTCTTTCAGGACACAATTGTAGAAAGAACATGCTGTAATATGTATGCAAAGTGTTTTGGAGAAGATGGGCACAGAGGTGATCATGGAAGCCCCGGGAGGAAGGTGAGGATTTGTTGTGTGTGGGTGTGGGAGGGAGAGAGATGACACTTCAGGTAGATGACTGAAGATGACTGCATATCAGGCTCTGTGTTATGTCTGAAACACACTTTTTCTGATTCTATCCTCTTAACAAAACTTTGAAGTAAACATTATTTTATAGGTTTGAAACTGAGGCTCAGAGAGGGCACATCACTTTCCCAAAGTTGCACAGTTACAAAGAGGCATTTTTTAATTTAAGCCCCTATGGCTGCCTGATTCCATGTCTCACATTCTATATTATGCTGCCTACTTACATGTATTTGACAAATGCTTTCATAGATTCTCTCACTGCATAGAATGCCTCTTTCCCTCCTATCATCCTATTCTATAGCATGAAACTCTGATGAAAGATATAAGCACTGGTTCACTTGTAGATAATTTGCATCTCTCTGTTAACTCTTGGGTTAAGAGATAGGAAAATTACTATTTCACAGTTTTAAGGGAGAATATCTTATTAGAAATGGTCCTCAGGTATCCAGGGACTGAAGGTACCGTTCTCAACTTCATGATGGGGGTATAATCACAAATCCACATGTAAGGTTGAATCAAATGCCTTGGCTTTGCTCATCTTTTTACATTCTCTCTTTGTAAGAATTTCCATCAGGTTGTTGGAATGGGCTCTTATTGACTTTGCAGATCAATCTTAATTTAGAACTGTATAAAGTATATAATTACTTTTTGAAAAATAAATTGTAGTTATGCATTAGCACTGGATTGTTTTCCCCATCATGTTGTTCATAAATATCTGACTAGAGAATCAGAAAATCAAATTTGGGCACCTCTCGACTTTTGGCAACTTGGGGATTATGCTTCAAAGGCTAAAGATGAGAATGTTTTGAATTTTTGACTTCTCTGCTCCTGTTTGTTAGAAGTCAGTGGTTGGTTGTAATGACTTTCATATCTTTGTTGATCACAAATAGACTATGGCTCCCATATCTTACTGACCAATTTGTAGTTTAAATAAACACACCTGTCTATGAAATATCAAGCCAAACTCCCTTGAGAGGAAATGGTTTGTGGGTTTAGTATCTAAGAAGGAGAGAGAGAGAGAGAGAGAGAGAGAGAGAGAGAGAGAGAGAGAGAGAGAGAGAGAGAGAGAGAGAGACTAAATAGCTGAATCATACAGAAATAAACAGCCATTTCTCATAAGTAATAGGGGTGGTAACACCTTTGTTTACTGACATTTTGTTATGAGAATGTAAAACCCATAACATTCTCTTTAAGAATAACATTTTTCCTTAAACATTTAACGAGTTTTGGTGTGGATTTTCATAATAGAATGGCTTAAAAAGGTATTTTAGAAAAATAAAAGTAGGTTGTTGTACCAACTATTAAGACAAGTAGGTATTCAAGTTTTCGTGGTAAGACAGGCCAAGAATACTTGTTTCTATATATCTTTGGGCATGGCGTTCAACATTTAGTAGAGTCTCAGTAAAACGTCCACTCAGTGAGACAGGGGTACCTATAAATAACAATTTTTATTTCATGTAGATTTAAGAAATGAAGAATTTAGAGTCCAAATTATTTATTTTGATTTTTTTCTCTCCTCAGGGACAGAAGGGTTCTGGCGGATTACCTGGTCATCCTGGTGAAGAAGGTGGACATGTAAGTACTAAATCTTTTTTTTTTTTTCTTTAAAAGAATATAGTACAATGGGTCTATTATCAGCAATACTTAATTGTGCTTAAGTCATGACATTTTTCTCCTCTATGCCATTTAAAATGGGTTTAAAATATCTCTATAAAAAAACTATTTATTGTAACAAATGTCAGGTGGACAAAGTTTGTAAAGATATAGTTGCTAGAAGATGTTTAATGAGGAAGTATGGTCATTTTGTTTTTTAAATCAGTGAATTTGAAGTAATTGAAAATATGGTCTGTGTCTAATGTGCATGCATATAATAATAGTTGTTAATCGTGAGCTAAATTTCAGAATTGTTGTTAATGAGGTAGTGATGTCTATACCGTGTTTCCCCCAAAATAAGACCTACCCGGACAATCAGCTAGAATGCATCTTTTGGAGCAAAAATTAATATAACACTTGGTCTGACGGCTAGGTCTTATTTTTGGGGAAACACGGTAAGTGGTTTAACAGAATAGACTGAAAAGAATCAAGGCCATTCTCATAATAAGATCACTCATATATCTTCCAGAATGGCAGAATGGAGGAGTAGTTATCTACTGATGGTTTGTATATAACCCTGGATACATCCTGGACAGCGAGAAGTTATCTATCATTTGATTGGCTGTAGAGAAAAATGTATCTCATAGAGAGAATTATTAACTAGGGCACTGAAATATGGTAGGGATCATCTTTATTACATCATGTAAATACCAAAAAGATTAAAAAAACAAACATTGTTTTCAGTTCTCTTAAATTGTGGAAACCATTTTGCTACAGGTGTGTGTTTTAAAGTTGATTTGTATATATCACTGGTTCTCAAACTTTTTTGTCTCAGGATACCTTTATACTCTCAAAGATTACTGAGGACCTCGAAGAGATTTTTTTGATGTGGTTTTTATCTATTTGGCACATTAAAAATTAAAACTAAGAGAATTTTAAATGATTTACTTATTTTATTTCAAAATAACAAAAATAAACCCATAACATAAATGATATTCCTTTATGAAAGATAATCATATTTTCCAAAGTGAAATATGTTAGTGAGGGGAGTGGCATTTAAAAACATGTTTTCAAATATCTTTAATGTCTAGCTTATTAGGAGACAGCTAGAGTCATGTATCTGCTTCTGTATTCAGTCTAACATGATATCACTTGCTCTGTGGCCCTTTAAAAACTCTACTGTACACTTGGGAGAGAACAAGAGTGAAAAACAAAGTGACATTCTAGTATAATCAGGAAAATAGTTTTAACTTTGTGAGAACCCCCTCCCAAAGGGTCTTGGGGACCTGAGAGGTCCTTGGGCCAAACTTTTCAAACTACTGGTATACACAAACATTAATGTTCTCATTGTTCCACCTAGAGTAGCACATCATTTTATTGTTCTGAACATTTATGCTGCCTGAACAGGGAAAATAAGCAGAAATTAGAGAAAAATATAGCTGCTGTGACCCGTATAAACTGATCCATCTCTTTGATTATGTTTATGGGAAGATTGCTCAACTTTTCTCTTTTGTTCGCTTTAGTAAATGTAGTATTAGATGTTAGAAATACATTCACAAATAGGAATTGTGAATTTTTGCTGTTTTGTACAGGAGTAGTGAAAATATTCCTTCCCATTTTTATGATGTTTTAAGATGTCCTTTAAGTATTGTGTTTTCTACTCGGTCTGTGGTTCGACGAGCCTGGCCAAAGTTAAGAGAGTATTTTAAGGTCTGACCAACCCATCAGGATCGTTGACACCAATTTCAGACAAACGGGATAAATAAGCCCTTCTCTGTCTAGGGTGGGAGTTGATTTTTGTCCTCCTTCTCTGCTGTCTTAACAACCTAAAACTAAAATGTTTTATAAAAATGTTCAAGTACAAAGCTAGAAATATAAAGTGAGCAACATACGAAGGCCCTATCCTTTTCCACTGTTTCCCTTTCTGTTATTTCAGTTACCTGTGGTCAACTGCTATCCAAAATATTAAATGGAAAATTCCAAAAGTGAGCAATTCATACGTTTTAAATTCTGCATTGTTCTGAGTAGCGTGACAAAATCTCACACTGTCCCTCCAGAGAGGAGACCGATCCCTTTGTCCAGCATCTCCACACTAGACATTCCTGACCGTTAGTCACTTAGTAACCCTTCCAATTATCAGATTGACTGTCGCAGTGTCTGTGTTCGGTTAACCCTTATTTTACTTAATAACGGCCCCAGAGCACAAGAGTAGTGATGCTGGCTACTTGGATATGCCAAAGAGTAGCGGTACAGTGCATCCTTTAAGTGAAAAGGTGGAAATTTGTGATTGAATTAGGAAAGCAGAAAAATTGCATGCTGAGGTTGCTAAGATTTATGGTAAGAATGAATGTTCTACCTGTGAATTTGTGAAGAAGGGAAAAGAAATTTGTGCTGGTTTTGCTGTCACATCTCAAACTGCAAACACATCTCATCGGGGAGGCATTTTGTCATCTCGCATCATCACAAAGAGACAGGAGAGTGCAGTACAATAATGTATTTTGAAAGAGACACCACATTCACATAACTTTTATTACAGTGTATCATTATAATGTTTCTCTTTTATTATTATTGTTGTTAATGTCTTACTGTGCCAAATATTTGGTTGGTGCAAAAGTCATTGGGGTTTTTGCAATCATTTTTAACCTTTTAAACCGCAATGACTTTTGCACCAACCTAATATATAAATTAAACTTTATCATAGGTGTGTATGCACAGGAAAAAAACAGCATACGAGTATATAGAGTTCGGTGCTATCCATGGTTTCAGGCATCCACTTGGGGTCTTGGAATGTATCTCCCGTGGGGATGGGGGGGTACTGTACACAATTTTAAATAATTGTTAAATTTTATAATAGCCACCTTAAAGAAAGTAAAAAGAAATAGGCGATGTTAATTTTATTAATATATTTTACTTAACCCAATATACCCAAAATATAATCATTTCAACATGTAATTAACATAAAAATTGATGAGCTATCTCACTTTTTAAAATATACTGTCTTTGGAATCCATTGTGTATTGTGCACTGACAGCATATCTCAATTTGGACTAGACCCCTCGCAGCTCTAGTAGGTCTCATTTGCTTTTTACTGCATTTCTCACAAGAGAAGGTGACTTTAAAATATGTTGTTCTCTGAATGGCTTTTTAGGTCATCTCCCATCAAAGCAGGTCTGATTGGTCTGCTCAATAGCAGACATCTCTCTGCAGATGTACAGGTTTCATAATGGGGCCCATAATTTGTAGGTTCAAATTGAAAGTATATAAGGATAAATAACTAACACCCTTAATTCCCCAAAAAGCTAAAACAAAAAAGCTTATTGGTGTAAAACAACTATCAGTTTTATTGTTGTTGAACTCTGGGTTGAAAAAGTGAAAGGGGAACAGGGGGGCGTCTGTGGTCTTAGCTGGGCTGACTAGGCTTTATGAGGCTGGAGGAACCACTGCTGAGATGGCTTCCTTTCTCATCCTCTGGTGCTCAGCTGGGGTGGCTGGGAAGGCGGAAGGCAGGGGGGGAAGTGTATGGCATATGGCAACTGAGTCTAGGATGGCACACCCAGCAGGGAGGGTCAGTCCTGAGAGTGAGCATTCCAGGAGGCCTGGGCTCAAGCTGCAAGGCAATTGAGCAATCCTCACAAGTCACGTGGTAACATTCTATTGGGTACAAGTGAGTCACTAAGTTCAGGCTAGATTCAAGAGGTGGGTGGGAAGGTTAGACTCCTCCTCTTGATGGAGGTGTGGCAGGGTCACAGAGCAGAAGACCATGCAGATTTTGTTGTGGCCATCTTTGGAAAATACAGTCTGCCAGACTCATGAATTCTATATATTTTCAAAATTTACCTATTGTGAGATGGTTTAAATATGCATTTGTTACACACCAAAGACTTGGTTATGTATCAAATTAGTCAGGTTATCTAAAATCACAAAAAATAGTTACCTAACTTCAATAGTATAAAAAAGCTAATATTTGTCCCCAGTTTCATATGTGCCAGATACATGACTAAATATTTTATATACATTTCCTCATTTCATCTACAAAATAAGATATTATTGTTATTGTTATTATTACCATTATTCTCATTTCTCATAATGTAACTTGAAGCAGCCCAACGTTTGAAAAGCTGTTGATGTTATTTTTTTTCCCTTAAATCATGGCTATAATTGATTGTTTTAAGCAACTACTGTGAACAAATGGGAGACCAGCTTTTAAACATGATGGAGCTTGATGTCTGAATGAGAAACCCAGTAAGCCCGAATTTTATTCTCAAAACAATTTAGCACCTGTGCCCCTTGTAGGGCAACTCCCATTTTCTCATGAGAACTTAAAAAATATATTTGCCCAAACTTTTAGGGATGTACGTGAATTAGACAAATGTCTACTTATAATATTTGACTTATTTAGTTACACATAAATATTTTAAAGTCTTCATTATGTAAAATAATATATTAAATTAGAAATTCTGCTTTTTACTCTCTCTAATATTTCATCAACCATTTTATTAAAAATTCTTTGCATGTAGTTTCTATATCAGTTTCTTCAGCATTTCTAGAGTCACTTTTGGAAACATCTCACCTGGTTTTCTAGAGTATATCGTGTTCACTTCTGTCTAAGTTGTTTGAGCTAAACCACTTTTGAGTCTGTTTATGAAGTCTGTCATTGTGAATTTTATTTCTAGCTTCAAAACTCATTGCTTTATTTTTCTTATAAAAATATTTGTATGGTCTCCATAATGTAATCATGAAATCTAGTGCTTTAAAGGTAATTTTAAGTCATATTTGCATGAATCTAATGATGAAATTGTGAGGTCTGACTCTCAAAGATAATAAATAAATAATCTCTGTTAGGGTTCTTTACCTTCTTTGTTTTTCTTTTTTAACTGGTCTGATAGGTGACCTCTATAAGTATCCCAAAAAAGTCTCAAATTAACACTGACTGGGTGTCAATATTATGCTGTTCAAAGTTAAGTAAAAAGAGCAGTTAAGAGAGTACTCTGAAATATGGGAAACTCTGTGAAGACTCAAATGTAAGAATACTCTTTTTCCTGAGGACTAATTCTGGAAAAGCAAATACCCAATTATGTATGTACAGCAACTGAAATTTTAGAAGTTGGGAATAGAAGTCATAAGAGTGGGCTTTTGTTTTTTATTCACAATTTTCTTTTGAAAAAAATTTTAATTGTGCTAGAATACACGTGATATAAAATTTACCATCTTAATCATTTTTAAGTGTATAGTTCAGTGATATTAAGAACATTCACATTTTTGTGCAACAATCACCACCATTTGTCTCCAGAACATTTTCATCTTATAAAACTGAATCTCTGTACCCGTTAGACACTGACTTTCCATTCCCCTCTCTAGCCAACCCCTAGCAATCAACATTCCACTTTTTGTCTCTGTGAATTTTACCTCTCTACGTGCCTCATTAAGTATTTGTCTTTTTGATTATTTCACATGAAGTTTATCTATGTTGTAGCATGTTAGAATTCCTTTTTAACGCTGAATAATAGTCATTGTATGTTTATGCCACTTTTGTTTATCTGTTCATCTGTCAATGGACACTGGGGTTGCTTCTACCTTTTGGCTATTGTGAATAATGCTGCTATGAACATGGGTGTGCAAATATCTCTTTGAGACCCTACTTCCAATTCTTTGAGGTATATACCCAGAAATGGAATTGTTGGATTATGTAGTAATTCTGTTTCTGCTTTTTTGAGAAACTACAACAGCTATACTCTTATATTCTCACCAAAAAGTGTATAAGAGTTCCAATATCTTCCCATCCTTGCCAACACTTAAAAAATAAAAGCCATTGTAAGAGTGGATTTATTTTTAATGTTTGGTTAAAAATAAACTTTAAGAACTTTCCCTTGGTGTCCCTGCTTTATCAGGGACATTTGTTTTGTATATATTTTGCATGCATTTTGCATATATTTGTTTGGTTTATTTTCTAATAAAGACAACAACCCATTGTTCATGATTGATAACACTACATAGTGCAATACAGTAAATATGTTAGAATTAAATTTTCCTGATGAAGCTAAACACCACACATTGAACCTAAAAATGTATATAGACTAGGAAGAAGGGGAGAAAGCAGACATCTATTTGGCATCTACTGTGTGTTAGGAATTTTGTATACGTGATGGCATTTAACCTTCATCACAAGCCTACTGAAATGTATTCATACTGTCATTTTACAGAGGTGAAAGTAGAAACTCAGAGACAGTAAGTGATTTATTAAGGTCAGATAGAGAGGGTTGGAGATGTGCCCAAACTCATGTCTATCTGATGCTAGAACCTGCGCTTTTCTCATTATCTCTTGCTGTTCGTTGAGTATGAAACACCTCATTTGTCCTATCCATTTGTGAAGTACTTTCAATACAGTATCCCATGCATTCATTGCAACAATCCTTGAATGGTTATAATCAGTGTTATTCAGATCCACTTTTTATAAATGGAGAAAATTGTAATTCAATGCTTGTTCAAGCTTATAAAATAAGTTAACACAGAACTGGGGCTTGAACCCAAATCCTTTCATTTTATATCCAGAGAACATCACACTTTACTATGTTCCCTTTTACTGTCCAGGGCAATTTATGTAGGGAAGTTATATAATCTCATTAAGCCAAAGTTAGAGGTTCCATTTATAGACACTGTTTTGAGGAAATCTCATGGGGTATACAGTACTTTCTAATTTATATTTGATCAGTTTGGCAAAAGGCATGATATCTACCATTCCCTTCCTTTTTCACTACGTAGATCAAACAGTAATATTCATTATAATTCAGGAAGTCATTCTTCAAATCCTGATTGGAAGTCTACTGTGTGCAGACACTGTGCTTAGGGCTGGAAACCCAGAGATAAATAAATGAGACACTGTCCTTGTCTCCAAGAGGCTCACAATATAGCAGGAAACAATAAAACACAAAACAATAGTAACACACGATGTAACAGAAAAACCTTTTCAGAAGAGGAGGTGACTAATGATCTATACCTTAGGAATGGGCAGGATTTCACTTAGAAGAGAAAAAGTTAAATAGTGGTTTATTCTTTGTGGGACCACAAAGAAACCATCCAACTTTAATTGCCTGAAGGAAATATTCTGACACACCTCGGTTTTGTTTGCTGAAGTTTTGCCCATGTGGCTTGACTGAATTGATCAAAAATATAGATAATTTGGATTTGTATGATTTGGGGTCATCAATATGGGCAGTTGATGGATGAACATTCTGATTGCCTTGTAGGTGATCTGGTCAAGTCTCTGAGAACGTAAAGTAATTATAAGGACCACATCCCATTTTAGTCATTCTGATCGTCATTATTGCTGGTTTGAATCGGTTGGGTGGTAATAGAGATAGATAGCTCCATGTGTATCTTTATTTCACAGGGAGAAAGAGGCCCGCAAGGTCCTCCTGGACTCCGAGGTGAGGAAGGATGCCCTGGGATGAGAGGACCTAAGGTAAGTGTCACCTCGAGTTGTGGAATTCTCTCCCTATCTCTCTGTTTTATCCCTTGAGTTTGAGGAAAACCTTAATTCTTCAACATAGCTCTGGCATCTTGGCTCCTTCTCAGATGGACCGTTTCCCAGAAGGAGAGCCTGAGAAAAGGAATCAAGTGCAAATAATTTACTGGAAGGCAATCTCAGTAAACACTAGTAGGGAGTAGAAAAGTTAGACAGGTGGCCTAAAAAGTGTGTGTTATCAATTCAATATCCACCATGGGCAGACAGAGCTTAATCCTGCTGAGGAACCCTGGCAGCCAGTGTTATCCCATTAAGGAGTGAGGGAGCTGGGGTATTCATACACCAAATCCTCTCAGGCATTAGGTGAGGGCCGCTCCCATGGGTCATTAATTCCCCAGCACTTCTGGCCTGTCCTGCATGTGGGCAGGCTCTGGTACCACAAAAAAGCCTCAGGAAAAGAGTTACAGTGCTGGCAGTTGGAAGGTGGGCTTGACAACACTGAAAATTTAAAGGCTAAAGGGATAATGGGTGGGGCACCCTTGTGGTTGCATTAAATGTCTCTTAACCTTCCGCATTTAGAGAATCTCCTTTAATACGGCCAGAAAAGATTTTCTATAACCTCAGAGTCTTAGAGAGTTTTTTTCCTGACCACAGTGACCATATTCTGTGTATTTTAACAAATTTTTCTTTCATTTAATAGATCTTCTTGTTCTTAGAAGCCCACTCATGCTTGTTATCCAGTGGATTTTCATTTTCGTTTGAAAAATATGACTTACAATAGGTCACTGCTGTTTCTTGTTCACCCCTACGATGTGAAGAGTTACAAGGCGCAATTTTTCTCCAAGCCACAAGCAAAAGGGAGTGGTAGTAATCAGAGTACTGTGACGTCCATTACAGTTGCTTGAGAAGAAATCTTCATTTTGATCTAATAATTGTGTTTTCTTGAAATCAGAGAACATATGGTTTCCTAAGTGAAACAATGGTTTAAAAGTCTCATTTAAGCTCAATTCTTTTTATTTCTTCCCAACTTTAGGGAGAAAGAGGATTTTCAGGAGAGAAGGTAGGTAACCTTATTCACTCTTCCTAAACTGGAGAGCAGTTTCTTTTAGAAACTTTAAAATACTGAGTCCAATCACTTTTCCTTTGCTTGAGGGAGGTGGGGCTTAAAAGTTTTAGAGGAAGAAATATGTCAGATGGTATCAACAGCTAAACTGTCATGCTAATGAATGGCTATTTCAGGCTTAAGGTAGGGATATATGTTATCATTTGAAGGCTTGCTAATGCTAAAATAATAAAGCCACCATATTTATCACATAATGGTCTGGAAGAGTTTGTCCTGAATTCAAGGTGTGGTTGGGAGGGTCTGGTCATGGTGATATCAAATGGGAGAGAAATGCTAGGACAGGGTTGGTGAGAAAGGAGTTGGCACAATAAAAGAATAACTTTACATTCAGATTCAGAAGCAAAGTATCCATTTTCTCATTCATTTATTCAAAAAAATATTTATTAGGTACCCACTCTGTTCCCCACATTATCCTAGGCAGTGGTTGCAAAACGATGAACAAGAGAGACAAGGGCTGATAAAGCTTCTTTACTCGTTTCTCCTGGTACCACTGATTCACCCCATATGGCCTGGGGCAAATTTATCATATAATTTTAGTTTGAGAATTTGGCATGTTATTTTCATGCACTAGCTTGGCTGTGCTTTGGTTAAAAAATAATAAAAAAAAATGCCTGGAACTTTATTTCCTCATGTGGACAGTAAAAGTACATCAACTATTCCACACATGTGAAATGCATTGTATTTTGCTTGCAAATATCTGAACTTTTTTTCAAAAGATACTTTAAAATAAATATTTTAACTCTCATTTTGAGGTTGTTGGACAAACAAAGGGCTCATAATTTGAAAGTGATGACCTATTTGATGAGATGTCACCATGCAGCTGCCGGTTTTTACTCTTATCATCTAGTAGCCGAGGTTTTCATTTCTTATGGAGCTTTTTTGTTGTAAGTCTCACAAATGTACATGTATGCATACACTCCCATTTCATTTCTCCTTAATCTGAGATCACCCAAATTTCCCTTATGCAGATTAATTCAGGCATATTTGCCAGTTTTCTTAAAGAAAAACTGGTCAAAAACAAAAGGACCACCTTTAACATTACGGATAACCAGTGGGAAATGTTTCACTTAGTCTTGTGAAAGAGTTACTTGTTTCCAGTGCAAAACTTTAAAAGCAAGTCTTTCTATTCATTCAAAATTCGAGTTTCATTTTTTTCTTATCTTTTTCTTTGGCCCCTAAAGCTGCTGGGAAAGACAGTATATAAGACTAATGACTACTTCAGAAAGAAAATAAGCATTGTTTTTTAATCATGGAATACAGTATGTAAATGTTGCTTTGGGAGGTCTAGATTCTTCTAACTGAAAAAGTAATATTAGCAAGGAAATTAACATCAAAGCAATAATCATGTATCTGGTCTTCTTGTCTCTAACATTCTCATCTTCCTTTGCTCTGCAGGGGAACTCTGGTGAGAGAGGTATTGATGGCTTGGATGGAGAACAGGTACAGAAAGTTTCTCATTCTATGTTTCTCTCCTCTACTAGCTTGGCATTTATGCTCTCTATTTATACTTTTCATAATTAGTCTAGAAATTTTAACATGCGTGCTCAATAGTCTAAACTTAATATTTGGCCTTATCCTCAAAATACAAGGAGTCTAGAAACGTAACCTTAATGAGCTGCCTCCCATATTACATATTATTGTCCAGTATTTTATTTCCATTCTTTTTTTGTTAAATTCTTCTGATTAGACACTATTATTATTTTATCAGTCAATGCTTATCTAGCTTTATTTACCCTTATATTTATTCCTATCATTGTTGACTTCTAAAGAACACAAAACGGTCATGTTTCTTTTGCCTAAGGTAGAACTTTTAGAATTTACTTTAATGAAGTTCATAAACTCCCTTGGTTTTTGTTTCTCTGAAGATCTCTTTATTTTAAACTTTTTCTTGAGAAATAGTTCTTGGGTAAACAATTATTTTCTTTCAGCACTTTTAAAATGTTATTTTGTAATGTTCTGGCTTCTACTGTCTTCTGTATTTCATTATTGCCATTAAGTTATCCATCAAACTAATTGTTGTTCTTTGGTCAGCAATCTTAGAAGCAATATCAGGCCGCTTTAAAATTTCCCATTCTTTCTATGTAGTTTTCTGCAGTTTCTTTCTTTCTTTTTTTTTTTTTAACTTTAGGTATAACTTTTTTTCATTTTTTTCTTTTTAATTACACTTGACATTCAATATTATTTTATATTAGTTTCAGGTGTACAGCATAGTGGTTAGACATTTATATAATTTGTGAAGTAATCCCCCCAATAAATCTAGTACCCACCTGGCACCATACATTGTTATTACAATGTAATTGGCTATGTTTCCTATGCTGTACTTTACATCCCCTTGACTATTTTGTAGCTACCAATCTGTACTTCTTAATCCCTTCACAGTTTTCTGCAGTTTCAATATGATGTGTCCAGGTGTGGATTTCTTTTTATTTATCCTGCTTGGGACTTGTTAGGCTCTTGAATCTAAGCATTTGTGCATTCTATAATTTTTTGAAAGTCCTTAGCAAATTGTCATTTTAAAATTTTTCTTTTTCATTTTCTCTATTATCTCTTTATAATGTCTAATAAGAAATTTTTGAGACCTTCTTATTCTAACCTCAGTGTCTCTTAACTTTTCTTTCAGATTTCCTTTTGCTTTGTCTTTCTGTGCTGCATTCTGAATAATTTCTTCAGTTTCTATTTCACTAATCCTTATGCCACCTGTGTTTAATATATCATTTCACCTGTCAATTAGATCTTTAATTTCAATTATTCTAATTTTCACTGCAAGAAGTTCTATTTGATTCTTTCTCAAATCCACTTGGTCTTTTTTTTATAATTGCTTTTACTTTTACTCATTTTTTTTTTTACTTATTTAAATATATCAAATATACTTATTTTATATTCTGTGTATGATAATTCTAATCTCTATCATCATCGCTAGTCTGATTTTGTTGTCTGTTATTTCTGTTGGCTCCCCATCGTGGTGTTTCCCTATGTGTGGTGTGATATTTTGATTTAAACTTATTTTTGATTGAACTGTCTCTATGAGAAGTCATTAAGGTCTGAGTTGAAGGTTGTTTGCTTCTGCCACGTAATTGGTGGCACTACCTCCTAGGACCACTTTAGTATAGATGATCAAGTTGTGATTTTTCACACCACACTGAATGATAATTTTTAGGACCACCAATGGCTATTACTTCTGTGGAGTCCTGCTTTCTCTTTATTCTAAACTCTGAGGATTTTTTTTTCTCTATCAGCTCATTAATGTAGATAAAATATTTTAAAATTTATTTGTAATTTTAAATTGTTTTTTCAAAGGGAGGATTGTTCATGGCATTGAATCTGTCACATACTCAGAAATAGAATGGTAAAAAAACTTTCCACTGTTGGCTAGCATGTGAAACTATGTAAAAAAAGTTTCTGGTGTGACTAATATAACAAAGATTCTTTATATATTTATTTTTTCTTTTCTTTTTTTAGGGTAATCATGGAATCCCTGGGTCATCTGGAGAAAAAGGAAATAGGGGAAATCGGGTAAAATATGAGGATATTCTTTTCTCATATTTCTATTGCTTATACTGACCTTGATAGTTTACTTTTAAGTTTTGGGAAAAAGTCATCTAGTGGCTTAAATACTACATTGGGAGTTAAAGGGAAATAAATATTAGAAGACTGTTTGGAAGCTTTAACTTAAGGCCTGACTCTGTTGATAGTGAAATGAATAATGTAAACTAAGTTATTTAACTTTTTGTAATTCTCATTCCCTATCTCACAAGATTTCATGTCTCCCTATTGCCAATGATTCAGTCTTACATCCAAGGTCTTTTTAACCACATCCTTCACTAATGTCAGTCAAGAATTGTCCTTCCCAGGATTAAGAAATACAAATTGGCAGTTATAAAATAGTCATGGGAATGGAAAGTACAGCATATGGAATATAGTCAATATTGTAATAACTACGTATGGTGTCAGATGGGTACTAGACTTATCAGGGTGATCAAATCATAAAGTATATAAATGTCTAATAACTATGTTGTATATCTGAAATGAATAAAATTTTGTATGTCAACTGTAATTGAAAAATAAGGAAAGAAGTATCCTTCCCAATCAAATTGTACTCCTTATGCATGCCTATCACTGTGTCTTGGCTTATGCTAGGTACTCCATTCTGGAATGCCTTTTCCCTGCCTCCATCTTCAGTGCTTATTTGAGTATCACTTTTTCTTCAATTTCCACTTCTCTCTTTTCTCCTCATGATGCTCTCATTGACCATGTCTGTCTGTAGTGATCTCCTTCTCTACATCCTTCCAATGTACATTATTTGTACTATCTGCTTGACAGTGACTATAGGCTGCCTCCTGCTGATAATTATATTTCTATGTAAGGAAAGGCATATGTACTCAACTGTCCCTTCCTGTGCCAATGGTAGACATTATTAACCAATTATAGAATACAGCCTGAAGGATCCATCTCAACATAGTACTATAATTAGCTTCTGTTGAATTATTGGATTAGATAAGGGGATGAAATTTATTTACTTACTATTTTTTTTTGTACTCCTCATGGAATTAGAGTAATGCATAACCTCAAGGTGTGGATTGATTTCCTGCGAAATGAAATAGGACATCTTAAGAAATGGCTCTTTATGGAGGTTTAATTTCTAATCTGCAGTTTGTGGATCAGATTTTGGAGAATGTGGAAGACACCATACTTCCCTCAAGAGTGGAGAGCCTTCAGTTTGCATTGAATCTAGTTCAATTCAGTAAATATCTGTCAAGTGTTTCCTACCTGTAGGGCATTTTGCTAGACACAAAGAAGAGTTCAGAGATAAATAAGTCATGGTTATGACCAACAGAGAGCTTATTAAGTGATGAAAGAGATAAGATTTGTACAGGAAGAACTATAATACAAGATAGGATGGATAAAGACTGCAAGAATGCTGCAAATAAAGAACGAGTGAGAGCACAGTGACTTGGAGAGGAATCTAAAACAAGGTTGTGTTTCTTCATGAGATCAATTCTCAAAATTTATTGAGCATCTATTGTAATTCAGATATGACTGTAGAATGGGGAGCAAAACAGGCATGGGTTCTGTTTCTCAGAACTGGCCTCTATGGGGAGAGAGCCATTAATGAAATAATCATGGAAGTAGACATACAATTACTGCTGAGATCAGTGCTTGAAAGAGAGATAAATGACAGTGGGATCTGATCTAGCCTGTGCAGTCAGAAAGGCTTTATCGAGGGAGTGAAGATGGGATGAAACTTAAAAGATGAGTGACAACTAGATGGTGAGGGAGGAAAGAAAGGGGCAAGAGACTAACTTTCCATTCTAAGGTCTGTGACATTTGAGCATGGTGCTGAAAGGTGGAGAGGGCTCTGGAACACCAGGGAACACAGGAAACCAAGACATTTTTCACTCAGACCTCAATGAGAGAGATACACAGGGTACTCCAGGTTAAGAAAAAGGAAAGATTTAGAGTTAGAAGAACTCAGAATGGATTCCAATTCAAGGATTCCAATTCAAGGATTCCAACAAACAAGGATTCCAATTCAACAAGAGTGGAAAGTGAGATAAAAAATATAAAGAATGGGAGGAAAGTATGGAAGAGCAACTTGGAGCCAATTTACTGTCATGTATAGGGGTTTTGTCTTTTCTGTTGCATAGTCAGGTACTGTCGAAGGTTTCTAGGCAAGGAAAACACTCAAAGCTACATGTTTGGAATATTACTCTGGAAGCTAGTGTTTGGGTCAAAAAAAGGAAGGAGTAAGAGTTCGACAAATCATAATAGGAACCACATGCCAGGGTCTGCACTCAGCATTCCAATTTATTATTCCATGTAATTCCTATACCAACTCTATGAGCTAGGTATATCTGTTTCACAAATGAGAAAATTGTCTTAGAGAAGTCAAAGAAATTTGCCTGCCTCGTAAAGTAAACAGCAGGATTGGAAATGAGAATTAACAAACTTCTTTTTACCATTATGTCAGGCCAGAAAAGAGGTAAGGATAAGTCTCAAGTTATAATGAAGAGGCTTCTTTCCGGCGCCTAGAGAACATTCCGTTCTTTGAGTGTCTGAGACCCAGATCTCAGAAAAAAGTCCCACTTCATTATTTTCAGAGTGGATGTATACCCTCCAGAACTTGGCACATAACATCATCTGAGGAAAGTTCTTGGGGTGGGGGCTGTCCCCGACTCTGTAACTCTGTGGGAACTACTACACAGGTGTGGTACCATTAAGGGCAAGTCTTAAGAGAAGCCACCATTTGCTTATCATGTCATAGTCTTACAGCAAGTTGCTTCATCTCTCTGGTTCCCTGCCTATATCAGTCAGGAACTCTGGAACCATTTTCTTCTCTTTTTTCCTGTTTTTCATAAGCTCTTGCTCTGCTTACGTCACCCACGTTCGTGATGGAGAAAGTCTTCTTATCCTTACATGTGTTTCTGTGTGGGAGCACCACGGAGGAGTGGAAAGATCAAGGAACTTGGGTGTAGGGAGACCTGGAGCCAACTTCTCTGAGCCTCAGGTCTCTCATGTAAAAAGGGGGGAATTCCTGAGTTGTGAGGGTTAAATGAGGTTGTGTACTCCGTGGGCCAAGCATAGGACACATTTCAAATAATAATCTATTCTGTGTCTCAACCTCACTTCTTTGTCAGTGAATACTTTAAAGTTTACGTAATAAATTGCTTTTTTAATTTGATTCTCATTTTTCCTTCTTAATGTTTTCTTTTCTTTAGGCAATAGGTGATTTTAAAAAGTGACACTTGTTTTTGTGTGTGTGATTTAGGGCCTGACGGGACCACCTGGACGACCTGGAGAGCATGGAGAGCCTGGGTTAAGGGGAGATCCTGTGAGTAGTGGCTGAGGGGTTTCTGCTGCTTTAATCCAGGGGCTTGTAAACAGTTTACTTGAGCACAAAGGCAGAGAACAATTAATTATTCATTCGTGAGGCATCATTCAGCCTATTTCAGTGTTGTAACAAGAGATTTGAGAGAAAACCTATCTTATAAAACGTTTGATTTTTAAGGAGTTTGGAATTATAATTGCATTGCATCATTGGGATTACTGAATAGGCCTAGACAATTAAAAGCATCCAATTTGTGCCTTTTTTTCTTAATCCTGCTTCCTAAAATTTCTTTTCTTGTCTTTCATGTCCAGCTGAGGTAAGCAATCTTTTATTTTTTTCAGGGGGATCCCGGAATTGATAGTTATGTCCAAGGCCTTAAGGGAGAAAAAGGAAGGCATGGTCCTCCGGTAAGATGGTCTCTGTTTGCTTGGGGATATTAGTATCCGTGGGAAAAGATGCTAGCAGGTGCAGAAGTCTTGGCACTCTGGTTGGATCAGCATAGAAAACCAGAGCAAACCTGTGGTACCCCATTGTCTATTCAGAGACAGGAGCTCTGAATGCGAATCCCCACTGATATCCTTGTCCACGTGTCCGTGTTTCATAGGGTTTTTTTTTCCCTTCTGTACAAATCTTATCTCCCACAACACTCATAATACATGTTACTTTACCTCTTTTGTCCTTGGTTTCTTCATATCTAAAATGAAAGCATCAGACTCAGTGATCACTGAGATCTTTCCAGTTTTAAATTCTCCAATTTTATAATGATGTCTTGATGTAAAAGACGCTCTGGGTCATTATGCGTCTGGCATGCTTTCCATCATAGCCAATGGTGACTGATGTGAATTGGGCACTAGCCATTTTTAAACATAGGATTCCTGTCTAGTTCTAAAGACTAGAAGCGTCGTGACAGAAGACATCACAAGAGGAAAGAGACTTGTTAACTTGACAGACGCTAACTTGCTGGAAGCCATTTTTAGGTTTTTATGTCTTAGACATTAAAATGCATGACTCTGAAAAGTGACTAAAATAACCCAAGTGTCTCAGTCCTCACAGCTCATCATTCCCAATTTCCAGGAATGAGGTCTGCATATTAACATATCTACAAATGTAGAGAAACCTCTGTTTGCTTTGAACTACAATTTTCATCATTTGACAAAACCTTGGGATATCAAGGTTCTCCTGCCTGGACTGTGGCTAGTTCACATCCGTTTTATGTATGTCCAGGTCCTGAATAAAATCCAGTTTGTAACAAGGTCATTATTATGTAACTGTCAAAAAAAAACTGTCACGATTTGCTGTAAGAATTTCTCATCCTGGTGTTAATGACAATTATTTTGGACAAACTTCACTGAGAGAGTTCTCTTTGGTAAGCTGAGATTAGAAAGCCCTGTGAATATCCACTCAACAATAATAACCCCCTCAGCCATGGGACTGAGCTAAGAAAACAGCAGGGTAGCAACCCTTAATTCATCTGGGCTCCAGTTTCCTCCCCTGCAAAGTGGGCAGATTAGAGAAACCATTTCAAAGTTTCCGTGAGCTAGTGGTTGTCATGGGAAGAAAGGGCATGACCTGTGTATAAATTGAGCTTTGGTTCCATGGTTTGCTCATGATTTAACAGCTGGGAAGGAACTCAGGCATCTAGATAAACAGTCTAGTGCTGTGTCCATCATAGCACCACAGCTATGGGAAGAGCCTCATGCTTACAACTTTCAGAGGATTCCATCACTGACTTTAGCTAAGGTTAATCTTGAACATCAGATCTCTGAATTGTGCGTACAAACAAAAATTGTAACCCTTTGAGGCAGTGCCACGTTGTTTTGCCTTTGTGTCCCCCTTGGCCAGCTTAAAGAAGGGTGCTCTAAGAATTTAGAAGATAGCCCTCTAGGGGGCACTCTTTCATTGGTATTAGTTCTGAGTTGACTCGAAGAGCAGATTTGACGTTGCAGTTTGGATGGAGATGTCCTGATGAAGCAATCTTTCAAACCAAAATGAGAAACTTTATTATATACTCAGTTTTGGGGAAAGAATGGAAAACCAGTCATGCTTTCACACTGGGGAGAATGAAAAACAATACAAACCTTTTTTGGAAGGCAATCTTAGGCAACATACTCATATGTAAGCAAATGCAATCGTCACACTCAAGGATTTTAATATTGATGCAAAATTATTTCCATTATACAGTCCAAATTGAGATTTCCACACTTGCCCCAACAATGTCTTTTATGGCTATTTTTATTGTTCTGGGTTCCAATCAAGGATTGTGGAGTGCATTTAATTGTCTTGCCTCTACAGTATGCTTTAATCACAT
This sequence comes from Rhinolophus hipposideros, assembly GCF_964194185.1. Taxonomy (NCBI): domain Eukaryota; kingdom Metazoa; phylum Chordata; class Mammalia; order Chiroptera; family Rhinolophidae; genus Rhinolophus; species Rhinolophus hipposideros. The sequence continues at coordinate 37,036,322 of NC_138060.1, read as the reverse complement.
CCATTGTCCAGTATTTGTTTGTTTACATGACATTGACATTCCAAACCAATTATTTTACTAAATATCCCTCAGTTAAGATTTGTCTGATTGTTTCCTCACGACTGAGGTTAAACATTTTTGGTTAACCTCAGGTTAAACATTTTTGGAAAGAGATTAAGAAATGCTGTACCCTTCTCAGTTACCAAGAGGGACACTATGTCAGCCTGTTTCATTATTGGTACATTAATTTGGTCACTTGATTAAGGTGATATTCACCAGATCGATTTATTGTGAGCATACTTCCCCCTTTCCTAATGATTAAGTAATCTGGACAATGGTACTCTGAGACTAAGTTTTTTTGTTTCCCAACAATCTTTTACCCAATGGTTTCTGCATTGGCTCAAATAATTCCTTTATTATGCTGGATTCAAAAAACTGTTTACTGCTGAAATGAGAAAATGATAAATACTTTAAGAAAGAATCTTTATTATAGATAGACCAATTGTGAGCATGCTGTATCTAAAGCTTGCTCCCTCATACAACCTACTTTATTTTAAAAAAATCCTATTATAAAAACCACACTACAGATATTTGTGAATACAGAAAAGCAAAATGTAGAGGGGAAAAAAAAAACAATAGTAGTTCCAGTAAGCAAGAAAACCATCAGTTTACTGAACTTTCCTAACTTGATGGCAAAGTTATTCTCCCTGAGAAAGTCAGATGAGGATTCCATGGAATTATTAAAAAATGTTCTAGTGCAATATAAGAAAATGACATTGTCTTTCTCCATATTTGGGAAAAATTATTCTTACACAGAATTTGGCATACTCGAAAAGAACATTATAGCACAGTTTTCTACTGTATAAACTTTTGATAAACATAATTTTTAATAGCTGCATACTATTTCAATAGGCATTTCTATCATAATTTAATTAACACTTCTCTCACATTGTGGAATATATAAATTTTTCAGAGTTTAATGTATTATAAATAACAGCTGGAAGTACACTTTACACAAAATGTTTGTTTCTGCATTTCACATTCTTTCCAAATTTATGTATTCTTATTGAGTTGGTATGTGACTTCACTGAATCATAATCTAAGATATCTCTACTTGGGACCAGATGGTATGCATTTCTCCTGAAAGATGGACACATTCTTTCTCTGGACACCACTCATTTTCCCACTTCTGACCCGAAAAATGTTGAGAGCACTAGACAGCTTCCTCCTCATGACTGTGTATAACTCCTCCTTCTGTCGTCATCTGTACATGCCACTCCACAGGTGCAGAGACACACTCTTCCACCTTCTGTTTCTGCCTGCCACTGTGTAGCCTATAGGATGCAGGTAGAAAAGGAAGTGCCATTTTTCAAACATGAAACGTGGCTTGTGGGAGAATATGTGTGACTACTGTCCCAGCCGGGTAAACCCTGAATTGTCAAACAAACAATCTCCGGGGAAAGGTGCCTACAACATGGATTGATTATTTATTTATTTATTTATTTGTTTATTTAATCTGTACAATTAAATATTATTATTACTATTTTGGCTTATTTATTTATTTTATTTTTCAATTATAGTTGACATTCAATATTATTTTACGTTAGTTTCAGGCACACAGCATAGTGGTTAGACATTTCTATAATTTATGAAGTGATCCCCCCAACAAGACTAGGACTCATCTGGCACCATCCATAGTTATTACTGTATCGCTGGCTATGTTCCCTACGCTGTACTTTACATCCCTGTGACTATTTTGTAACTACGAATTTATACTTCTTAATCCCTTTACCTTTTACACCCAGCTCTCCAACCTTCTTCCCATGTGGCAACCATCAGTTTGTTCTCTGTATCTAAGAGTTTGTTTCTGTTTTGTTTGTTTATTTATTTTGTTGCTTAGATGCCACATATAAGTGCAATCATACGGTATTTGTCATTCTCAGTCTGACTTATTTCACTTAGCATAGTACCCTCTAGGGGGACCCCCTAGGTCCATCCATGTTGGAACAAATGGTAAGATATCATTTATTTCTATGCCAAGTAATATTACATTGTATGTACTCATATGTACTCCATCTTCTTTATCCAATCATCAACATGGACATTTTCTTTTATTTTTTTCTTAATGGACAGTCATACAAAGTTTAATATAGTCATATCTTACACATTTGACAAAAGTAACTTGTTCTAAATTTATGAAAAAAAAATTAACAGGCAGTAAAATATTAGTCTCTGTGATGTAGTTAGACAAATATGTGAAAATGATTGTAGAGCTTGTTTTTCATAGATGGCAACCTACTGGTACAAGGCTAAAACCTGCATTAGCTGAGTGCATGCAAGTTTCTCCATAAATTAGTGTCCAGTAATAAGGCCATTGCAGACTTCTGCAAGATACACACGTCCATCCACCACCAATGGCTCCCGTTTGAATTAAGTCTGAATATGCCACACGTGGAGCCTCATCCACTTTGTTTCTCCAGATGTAGATACTAGAGAGTGGAGTGTGGAATTTGCTTTCATTGATTGTGAAAGTGCAACCAGTCCTTCTCCCTCTGTGTTGTTGCTGACTACTGACAATGCTCGAAGACTCCTGTTGTGTGAAGCATGTCACTGAGATACTTGGCTCCTGCATTTTGTATTTAGCTGACATCAAGGTAGCACAGGCTTTTGTTCAGGTACAGTGCATCACATCACTGTTTTATACCACAGTTTCTTACCTGTGGAGTTCAGCAAGGCAGTGCTTTTCTTTTAACACGTGGCAGAGATGAACTGTGGACCCCTCCTGTTCACTGTCCAGTATACCTCTGTTTAGGTTTATCCTTTTAATTGTTTTGGTTTCGAGTTAGGACTGTAGCAAATGCTATCACACTTTGCATTTCCAGATCTCAGTCACCCAGATCTAACTTTTCTAATGAAGAATTAATTTGTAGCATTGCAGCAAAAAAAAAAAAAAAAAAAAATTCCACCTTTATTTTCAAACTTGTTTCCGGTCATTCTTAGGTATTTCAGAGTTGTATTGTTATGTAGCGCTTTGGAAATCAATTCTCCACCTGCAGGCCCAGTATCGTTAAACATAAGGTTTAAGTAAATGAGAATGTATTGTTTCTGAAGCAGTTTTGCAGCATAGTATGTGCCAACATCACAGAGGGTAACCAAACCATTAACATATGGATTCTTCTCTAAAATTTTGGAAAGAATCCAAAAATCTTCACCTGTTGCTCGTTCCACTGGTATTCAGTGATTGTCACCAATAATGTTTAATGTGATTCCTTCCAATCCCTTTTCAATTTTTTCATCCACGCCTTGGAGTATATGTAACAAAAGGATTAATTTTCTGGGAATTTTCCATACACAGATTATTATAACGTTCCTGGAGACTGCCAGTAGGTTCTGGAGCTTTCTCCAGGACAACCTATCACATGATGGAAGGGGAAATCCTGCGGGAACACGGGGCTGTCTTGCTGCCTTGGGGGACACCCCAAAATCCCAGCCATAACTGGGGTTCCCAGGATATCCTACCGTTGTGCCACCTTGGGCCCCCAGCCTGCTTGCAGGAATTGGTTAGCGCCACCCCACAGCTCGGGCTCTGGTGCCCCTTGCACGGTTCTTCCCTGCCAGTCCAGGGCCCGAGGACACCCTATTTCTGATCGCTGTGGTCCGCCAGAGCCCAGACCTGAGTAGGGCTCGGGGTCAATATGGGTATTTTAAAACACCAGAATTAAATTCGTTTGTTTCTAGAGTTGGGCCGACCAATAGAACTACCTGAGGTCATGGAAATATTCTGTATCTGTGCTGTATTACATGGTAGCCACTAGCCATATGGAGTTATTGAACATTTGAAATGTGCCTAGTATGGCTGAGGAATGACATTTTAAATTTAATTTTAAGTTTAATTCATTTAACCAACAGCCACATGTGTCTATTGGCTTCTGTAGTGGACAGCCTATGTCTAGAGAATAAATCCAAAAGTATATAAACATCTAAACTGATCTTCCCTTTACCTCTTACTTTTCAGGGACGTTCTGGTTTTGATGGACTTCATGGAGAAACCGGAAACGTTGGCCCTCAGGTAGGTATAACTGCTCGTGGGATGTATTTCACCTGCTTTTGTGGAAGAGAGAGGTACTCTGGGGTGAAAATTGGCTGATTCCTTCTCTCAGGTCCCATTTCCTTTCTATTCTTAGGGGTCAAGAGGAAGACGAGGTCTACCAGGATTGAAGGTCAGTGCTTTCTGGAAAGAGTTGCTTTTTGTTCCACATACATGGCACTTTAAGTAGTTCTCTCTGAGAGGTCAAGGATTGCATGAGGGTCACTGGGAAGTTTCCATGGGGACGTGCTCCATGAAGAAGGGAAAGTTTATATGGTTCTCTGCTCCCTCTTCAGCCTGCTAAAATATTTCATTTAGATGGAAAAGAATCTAATATCTAAGAAAATGGCTTTTATTTACAAAATAATATTTTTTCCATTTAAAGGAGTAGAACTTCCTAAGGGTGCATAAAGGAATCTCACAGTCACTAAATAAAGGAAAAAGATTGAGCTTTTGCTCTTTCCAAAGGGGGAATTACATGATTTGAGGGGTGGATGGGGGGTATAGCTCTGTGGGGGAAATGATATTTTACTAAGCATTTATCTAGCACCCGCCACTGTGTTAGACCTTTATTTATATTCCCTCATGTAAACTTTTCTACAGCCCTAGGAGTTATGATTGATTACTTTTTATGGATAAAAGGAAATATAGGTTTAGCAAAGTGAAGTTACTTGTTAGAAGCAACATAGCTGATAATTGGTGGAGACAGGATCCAAATCCAAGAATCAGGATGCTCTTGGAAGTCTTTGTACAAGAATTAAGTTTATTGTGTAGAATTATCTCTAACATAGTGTGGTCATGCTTTGCTGGCATTTTGTTTTCTCGTATTCTCATGATTTAAAGATGGAGAAGTCAGAGATTGACTACTGTCATCTCTGAACCTGGGAATGGTTGTGTGTGTGTGTGTGTGTGTGTGTGTGTGTGTGTGTGTGTGTTATCAAGGACCTAGGTACAAAAGAAGATTAGACATATATGTCTTCAAACCAAACATGTTGGAAAAGCACGGATATTGAGAAATCCCAAGTCTCAACATTCCACAAAGTTTTGTTGACACCAAGTAAAATATTATTTCTCATGCAACATTAGGATTAGAAATAAATCTTTTGATAATTTTTTGTGCTAGTAATTAAATCTTAACACTTGTGAAATAAATCATGTCTTGAAATATCATTTTATCCCATTGTTTTTATCCCCCAAAAGGCAGAAAGAAATAGACTACAATTGACAAGGCTAAGTTTTGGAGAAATTAAGTGGCTCTAGGCAGTGGAATGAATTTCCTACTCTTGAATTATTTAATTCTTTTGTGATGTGATGTGTAATTTATCTCAATATCCATTAACGGTGGGTCTTCTGCTCAGCTGGATCTTGGTTAATTTTGATTCCCCATGTCACTCCATCTCCTATGTCTTTCTTTTTTATTTAATTCCAATCAGAACCAAGCCTGTCCATAAATTTAAAGTGAAATTGCGCTCTCAAGCTTATAATGAAAAATATTTCCCTGCCCATTCTTCCTCCCTGTTTCTGACTCCCAGATCTTCAGTAGCACACACTTTCATCTCTTTGGGCTGTTCTTTCTGGTGTTATTTCCATTTTCTAAACAACCTGTTTAATTTGCTCTTTCTTGGTTTTCAGTTTTGGATGCTTATTTATTGATTTCTTTCTTTCTTTTCTCTTTTTTTTCTGTTGATTGTAATTTGGATCTGAGTCACCCAGTATGTTTCTGAATAAGAATATGTCTCCCTCTGGGCTCTTACTGTGTGTTTATTTGTGGTATATTCTATCTTATTTTCTCAGCTAGACTCTGACCAAGAATTCTTTAAGCCCCTTGAAATTTTTTATATTCAAGAGTAAAGAAAATTTTGTTTTTCTAACCCCCTTTCTTTAGTTCTTTGTATTTTAACTTAAATAAATTTACTGTTATGGTAAGTTTATTGTAAAGTAAATACATTGGGTTTGCACTATATGGCCGAGTCAGTTCCTAAACCGGAATCTTGTTCAGGATGGATTTAGGGGTGAAATACATTGTGAATCTGTAATTCCTTGTTGATGGAGCCTTCTGACGGATTTTTCCTCCATTTTTATTTGGTAAACCTTGTTTGATTCAAGATTCGTTCTAAGGCAATTTTCTTGAGTTTTAAGCTGTTGAGTAGAAAGAGCTATTCCAGTTTCTCTGATAGTTGAATATTTTTCCTTCCTTTCTTCCTTCCTTCCTTCCTTCCTTCCTTCCTTCCTTCCTTCCTTCCTTCCTTCCTTCCTTCCTTCCTTCCTTCCTTCCTTTATTCTGTTTCACCTTTCCACCTATCTCCCTATGCCCCTACCCTATGGCAACTATCAATTTGTTCTCTGTATCTATGGGTCTGTTTCTGTTTTGTTTTGTTTGATGTCTTACTATGGAGGATAAAGATTTTTCTTAACCTGTCCATCTCCTTCTCATACTCTGTCTCTCAACTCAACCTTGCAATACATTTATTTTCTCCACGTTTGGTCCAATAAATTCATCATTCACATGATGACTAGGTAAATATTATTTATAGCTATATAACTTTTATTCTCCTGAGTCACCCTTTCTCCCCATTTGCTTTGTGTTTTATGTGACTTTTACGAGTTAATCATAAAGCTCTTTGACAAAACTGGTAACCTCTCAATGTATTCAAACATGCGGTTTATTTTTCTTAGATTCCTTCTTCCTGGGCCCTTTGTCCTCCTGTTCCAGTCCAGACTAATTGTTCTCTGGGTCTCTATACTGTTGTCTTATTGGGACAGATTTTAGAATAGCAACCTCTCATTTTGGAAGCAGAGAAAATGTGTGCAAACCGCCATCTTCAATAGAGAGCCTCTTCACTTAATACATTCTAATCTTGATGAATCCCTGCAGTTGTTTGCTCTTTTACCTATTCAAGTTTTGATTTTTTAAAAATAAAAGATAAAATCATAACTAGTTGCAGACTTTAGGGTGAACTGGGTTTATCCAACATGTAAATGGTTTGCTAGTTAACCCACTGTTAGAACATTGGTCCTAGAGACTCATTTATGTTTTTGAGACTGTAATTTGCTGAAGATTTCTATTGGAAGAATATAGCTTATAAAAGTGCTGAATTCCAAATTACAATATTCCTTGGCTCATTACTGTCTATAAAATTAGTTATGCTGGCTTATGCAAGATGCCTAATGAAGTGGAATTCTAAATAAGATTTTATTAATGGAAAAGGTTGTATTATGACAAATAAATCAGGATAAAAATCATATGATTATATCAATAGATGCAGAAAAAGCGTTTCAGAAGATACAACATCCATTTATGATTAAAACACTTAATACAATGGATATAGGAGGAAAATACCTCAACATAACAAAGACCATATATGACAAACCCTCAGCTACTATCATAATTAACGGTGAAAAACTGAAGCCCTTTGCTGTGTGTTCAGGAACATGACAGAGCTGTCCTTTATCACTTCTGCTTTTCAACATAGTATTGGAAGTCCTAGCTAGAGCAACCTGGCAATAGAAAGAAATAAAAGGCATCGAATTGGGAATGAAGAAGTTAAATTGTCACTCTTTGCAGATGACATAATGCTATATATAGAAAACCCTAAGGACTCCACCAAAAAGCTATTAGAAACAATAAACAAATACAGTAAAGTTGCAGGCTACAAAATCAACGTACAAAAGTCCATTGCATTCCTATATACTAACAATGAAATCTCAGAAAGAGAAATAAAAAAGACAATTCCTTTTGCAATTGCAACAAAAGAATGAAATATCAAGTATGTGAAAACTTATATACTGAAAACTATAAGACATTTTAAAAAGAAGTTGAAGAAGACACAAAGAAATGGAAGAATCAACATAGTTAAAATGGCCATATTACCCAAAGCAATATACAGATTTGATGCAATCCCCATCAAAATCCCAATGGCATTTTTTAAAGAAATAGAACAAAAAAATCATCAGATTTGTGTGGACAAACATATCAATGCCTAGATTATTTTGACAATAAGCTAAAACCATTATTTGTTAATTATAATAAAATTAAGACTATCATTAATTTTTAAATGACCATAAACCCACCATCCTCCTATAATTATTTTCACGGTTGTGCATTTCCTTTACTTGCATAGATAATAAAAGGTTATCATAATAGTATATTAGTATATACTATTTTGTATTCTGCTTTTCTATGTTTCCAAATCTTCCTATTAACATTTTTTTTGCTTCATGCTCTTTACTTATTTATTTTTCACAGCTATTCTCCTCCTATTCGTTTTCTTTTTTTTTATTAGTTTCAGGTGCACAAAACAATGTAATACATTATACCTTACTCTGTTAAAGAACAATGATTTGCTAAACTATTCTTATGTTGAACATTTAGATAATTGTGTATCATGTCAGTGGTATTATGGTGTGTATTCCTTTGCTGAAATGATTTCCTATATAAATGTATAGCACAGAGTTATAATAAAAGAGTCTGAGCTTTGCTATATGGAGCCACGTTGTTTTCCGAAGTGTTGCATTAAGAATGTCATTCACTAGTGTAATGTCAAATTAGGCAACATTTCACAACCTGTTTCAAAATTTCTAGCTTCATGCCTTTTAAAACTTGGTTCATATTTGTAAATCTAGAAATCAACTCTTGAAGAGTAGAATAATGTAAGAGGAATGATTAATATAAGTGTTTCCCATTTATCTGAATAGTTTAAAAAACCTAAGAAGCACAACTAATTAATCCACATATTGATGATTCTGAGTTTAAAATTTTTTTCTCTTTGCAAATTTATGAATAATCAGTAGCTGAGTTAACATGTGAGCAACGTGAGAAAGAAGACAGACTAATTCACAAAACGATTATTATCTTCAATCATGGCAAATGTATCTTCTCTGTAGAAATGAAAAATATTAATTTGAGGGAGAAATTAAATCAGTTATCAGATGAATTATTTTAACAACTCACCTTTGCCTAGATAACTAGTTTACTGCTGTAAGAACCTGTAGGGTTTTAAAGCCAGTTTTCTGCTCTTTCTTTATGTGCTTTATGGGTCTTTTTCAATGTCAATATTCTGAGTTTCCTCACATGGGATAAGTGTCCTTAACACCAGTCATCATTTAACCCACAGCCCTTAGAAGGAGTAAATGGGCTTTCAGTAACCAGTTATTACATAAAATGGGAGTTTGAGTAATTTAAACAAAACATTTTTGCTTCCATCACTAGTTGAGGCATTGGAAAGATGTTGAAAGACTAGGAAAGACAATAAGAATCTGGTCTTGCATTTTCCCATCATAAGTGGAACTCTGGCCTCCGTTTTTTCCCAATTCCATATTCCAAGAGGACTGAGCACAGAAAGTGAAATCTTTCTTGTCTTTCTCTTGTGGCTTTCAAGTGACATCTTGCAGGGAAGGCTACCTTCAAAAAGAACACTAAAGATGCCCGGTGAACTCAATACATTCTATTTATTTTGACAGGGTGTGCGTGGAGAATCTGGTGAACGGGGTTACCAAGGACAGCTTGGATATCCAGGCTCACAGGTTGTATCAGTGAACTTGCTTTTAGTGGTAAAAAGGACATTTAAAATTTTAACTTAGATTCTTTGATAGGGATTTCACATTTATCAGTGCCTCCCAAAGCAAATTGTATAGCTTCTCTTCTGGGCAGGTTAAACCCCAATAGCTAATATTTATTGAGCTCTTACTATATTCTAGGCATGGCCCTCAGCACTTGTATTAACTAATTTAATCCTTCAGTGGGGGGTTTATTAGTCCCACCTTACAGGGGACAAATAGATAAGAGAGGATGGGGAAGTTAAAGTTCACACAACTACTAAGTGATAAAGATGGGATTCAAACTCAGGTAGTATCGTTATAAATCTAGGCTCTTAATTACTGCCTCTGAGGATGTGTATTCAAATTACTCAAATAATATTTAATTCATTAAAATTGTATTCAATTTGGAAGGAAAAATAAGCAACGTGTTTCTTGAGTATCTATTACACATATGGCATTTTGCTAGTAGGCCTGGGACATTCAGACCATAAGGCAAGGATCTTGCCCTCAAGGAGTTCAGTCCAGTGGGGTGTTGTAAACAATTCCATGATAATTGGAAATTTAAACTTCCAAACAGTTCTTTTGGAATCCCCAAAGCATAACCCAAATGTCATTCTGTAAACACTTCTAGAATACTTTCTACATCTTTCTTTTAAAAACCAAATTGTTTTCAAGTACCCTCAAATGGAAGAACTTTAAAACAACAAATTTTACCAATACATGGAATGATTCCCCTGAACTTTAAAGATCCTATGAGTGTCAGATGATAATTTGAGAAGGTTTCTGTTGTTTTTACATTTGACAAGGATACTAAAGAAAGAAATGGGACATCAATGCGTAATTAGAGATTGTATTTATGATAGAAAATAGTATCTGAACATAGGGGGGAATAACTGAGAGATGTATTTTTGCCTTTTCTTTTGATCACTGGCTTAATTCAAATTTGGGCCCCCCAACCCCTGTTATGTCCTGGCGTTCTTTATATGCAGTTTATTCTACTGCTGAGTGCAAAAGGAGTAGGTTTTGTGGTGAACTGTGAGCAAGATAATCGATAAAGCTTCCCCTTCATTCTCACTTCCCACTGGGGTGTGGGTATGATGGTCTATTTAAATAGATGACTCAATAGTTCAACCAGGAGTATAGAGGCCATGATCAATGCTTCTAATAGGGAAGTATTTCTCAAAAGAGCTGAAGAGAAATTACAGTGTCAGAAATCAGTAAGGTAAAATAGACTGGGAGAAAATGAGCGATGCCCCAGCCATGTGCCCAGTGAAATCAGGCCACTTAAATGTACTTTTGGTTTTTGATAAAATAAGAACGTGATTTCTTGTTCAGCCTTTGCATGTATAAGAAAAAGGTTGATTTTTCAAAGGAGAATACTACCCTTCCAGCTCCTCTCATTCCCCTTTTAGGATTTAAAATTAGTGTGATGAATTAAAATATAAAAGCAATGTTCTCAAACTTTATTCATCATGAGATTCAACCAAAGAGATGGTTAACAATATAGATGCTGAGGACACACATCCTGTGCTTCAGACGGAGTGTGTTTGGAGTGAGTGTGCTTCCGAGTGCAGACGCTGCTTGATTCAAGTGTGATAAACGCGATAGTGATGGGCCAGGACACTTTAATTTGTGCTCCCATCGACCTCCAAGATGGTTTTGTGATTACATTAAAAATAAGTATGTAGCTCTGTGAAAACTGGTTGAATTTTGATTTCATCTTTGGACCAGGGACGGAGAGGAAGGCAAGGACCACCAGGAACTTTTGGACAAAAAGGCTTACAGGGTGCTCAGGTAGGTTTAAAAAAAAGCAAAAAACGAAAAGCTGCAACACGTGAACAATGGCCAGTTCACACAACTGAGTATTCCTGGACAAATAACATAAAGCTACACTGTTTGTTTTGGGATCTGTGGATATCAGGAATTTCTAAAAATAGCTGATTGGATATACTAGACATTGATCATCAGCTGTGTACCCCCTTCTGCTCCAGGTATATTGTGGAAATCTAGTAATCAGTGAGATTGGGTTTGAGCCTCAAGGGTGTGTAACACAAGCTCATACTTACCTACAGTGCAAGAAAAATAGTATCAAGAGAAGAAATGACTAATTTACTCCTTAAAACACATAAGAAAGTAATTACCATCCCAATTTTATAGACGAGGAAACTGAGGCTCAAAAAGATTAAATGACTTGTCATCTAGATAATAAATGGCTGAACCAGCCAATAACGGGTCTTTCTGTGACTGTTCTACTCCCTATCCGATTTCCCCATAGTTCACAGAAGAGTCAGCTCAGACTGAGGCAGATGATGGGAGTGACTTCTTCAGGAAGGGAGCTTACGAGATATCTTAAACCTGAGCAGCATGATTAAGTCAGGGATAAGAGTATCTGGAGATTCAAAACAGCAGTTCCAGGATGGCCCAAGCTCTAGTTCTGTCCTCATTCTCTCTCTTGGTCAGGAAAAGTCAAGCCCCATAACTGGTTCTATTATTTTCATCCTCATTTGATAATATTTTCTATTTGCGAAGGGTAAAAGTCCAGGCGTTTGTCTTCTGGATTCCTAAATCAAATTCCTCTAATTCTTGGTATGTGGTAGACATGGCCTCGTGCACAGAATACCTTACTCCACCACTCCAACCTCCCAGTGCACATGTTAAATGTATATATGATGCATTTTATCTGTTGGAGGGTAAAATTAATTGTCTAAAACATTAAAGGTGATTCATGAACATATTACCAGTTCCAGACCATGTGAATAAGAACTAGAGAGTCAGGTATCTAAGTGTAGCTCTTGAGGTGATTTTGGTCGTGTTCTTGTTGCAGGGGAATCCTGGGCCACCAGGGTCACCTGGTTCAAGAGGAAAAACTGGACCAATAGGAATGAAGGTAAATGTCATAGAACCTACTTCCTTGATTGCAACTTGAGTTTTCTTACATGAATCTCTCCTTATGTCATCATTTCCAGCATGGGTTTCTGATGTGGTTGGTGATGTTATCAATTGTCCATTACCTTATAGCTAGATACAGAGAAGAAAAGATATATAGACAGACATGTGGAAAGATGGGTAGATGGTCACAGGTCTCATTAGACAAAGACATCAATGGATAGATAAACATATGCATTCATCACAAATGTAGATTCACACACTCATACCTGGAAAAAAACCCACAGCAATATAAAATTCTATAACTGGTGCTGTATACCTGGTTTTGCTAGTTTTCAGTACCAAAATTTTAATTTATTTTTAGTTTTCTATATTGAACACAAGTCTAGAGGAAGATATTTACCTTAAACTGTAGAATGATGCCAGTGGGGCTGAAAAGAAAAACAATGTAAAATTGCATGAACTCGTAGGAGAAAATTAGTTTCATCTTTATTCTTTATTATTCTTTATTCTTTATTATAAAAGGGAGATCATGGTAATGCAGGAGAAAGAGGCCCACGGGGCCAGCGAGGACCAAGAGGGCAACCTGTAAGTCTAGTTTCTTTGTTTTGTACTCTTGATTGAATTTCTTGTGTATTATTTGCTTTTATTTTACATCAAATTCTAATATTCTTGATGAATATTTGGGCTCACAAATATGATATGCTCATTAGAGCTGCTGTGAATCTAAAGAGTCAAAGATCCTCCAACTTCTCATATAAATAAAGAATCCAAAGATGTCTTAGGGTTGGTTTTGCCTTCTCACATGTCATTAAAGAGGGAAGTGCCAGTGAGCCTCTTCTGTTTGACAAAGGTGTTTCAGACGCATTTGAATTTTTTAGGAATACAGAGATGTTCGATGATACAGTTTTTCCAGGGAAACAAATAAGACAGCCAATCAGAGTTGCAAACTTTTAATGGCATACGTTTGATTATCCAGAGCATAGAAATAGTCTTTGAAGACCAAGGCTCATAAACGGTTTACTTCAGCACATAATATTTCCAAAGACAGGGTTGTGCATTTTTACCTTAGTCATTTCTCTGAGCATGAGAACAAGTTAGTTATTTTATGACTGTTTTTAATTCACCACCTTACTGGAAAGAGCTTTATGGTGCAGAATAATGTTGTCTTTCCTGCAACTCGTATTTCTGAGATTTCTTTCACCAGCAGGAAGAAGGATCTGCAGTTATTTTACACTCAGCACTGAAATTGCGTTTGTTAGCCAGGAGAGAAAACAAAAGCAGGTCTAAGAAGCTTAAACGTAAATGTGGCAAGGGTAAGAACAGAAAGGGATTCCTATCACATGAAATATAGGGCAAATAATGTTTCTCATCAGTACTCAATTCAGATGGTGAAGTTAACACTGTTTGACGTTCTAAAAATATCCTGATTTAAAAAACACAAAGCTTGTTCCTACTGACCTCTTTCCAGGCAGACAGAGCTGGGGAGCAATGCCTTTTTTGAAGGTGGCTCTTCTGGAATGTTAGAGGGTGTCAGACATCTCCAAAATATAAAGTTTGGGTCTCTAGGGTTGCAGATGCTGGAGGCTCTGCATGTCCTTCAGCAGAGAGAAGCTGGGATAACAGCAAATGAACCTCGTCTGCATCCCTTTTCCCTCCAAATAATTCATTTTTGGCAATTTTATCTTCTAATATTTCAAACTTTTCTCCTTAGCCATAGGAATGATCTTTGTGGCTAAAAATTTAAATTGGTTTTCCTCAATTGACCAACTTGTCCATTTAGCACAAAGCACCTAAAAGATTCTGAATTCCCTCTTTATTACAGGAAGCTCACTGTCTACATGTACAGATGCTAAGATCCCAGTAATACTATCAGTGTTTTCATAATTATTATCATCAGCAACATCATGCTTACTACTACTCTCCTGCCAACCTCATCACGACTACAGCCACCATCAGTGGCAGAATAATGAGCACTTATCAAGTGCTTTCTCTGTGCCTGGAGTCATACTAAGTGCTTTCCATGCACATTCACTTAATCTTCCAGCAATCATACTGTGAGATGATATTATTAGCCCTGTTTAACAGACAAGGAAACTGATGCTTAATGAGGCTGAGTAACTTCCCCAAGGTCATTCACACAACCAGTGTTGGAAGTAGAATAAAAATTCAGGTCTTATTGGGTTCACAGCCTATGTACTTATTCACTAACCTACATGGCCTCTATTCCAATCTTTCCCCCCCAAGTCTATCTTTAATCCTAGAGATTTACCAATTCTGGAACTTGTTCTATTGTTACTTTGTCCTATGAGAAAAGCAGGGTTGCCCAAGGGGAACTTTGTGCAGTGATTTGGCTTTGTACACCTGTGTTATCGTCTTGCTGAGGTACAGAATTTTGTTGAAGAGGGGGTTAAAAGTTAAAAAGAGAACACAAAAAAACTTACATAATTGGTCTCAAAAACTTTAAACCCTATTTCCTCCTTGTCCTTTGAAGGTAGTCCAGTGTTTATCCTATGAAGGTAGGATAAACCTCCATCAAGCCCCTTCTGCCTTCCCCACCTCTGTGCACTGCTGATTTTCCCAAGCTTTCAGATAATATTATCAACCAAGTATTGATCTGGATGACAATTCATCTTGTGTCATTTTCTTAGGGTCATTTTGGTCCTGATGGGTATGGACATCCAGGAAGAAAAGGAACAAAGGTGAGGGTTACTTTACAGAGTATTCTGAACTAAGGACTACAGCTTTTATTTTATTTTACTACAATAAGAGTTATTACCCAAGTGGCATTCTGGGAATAGTTTCTGCATGCTATTTATGACATGTTGTAGCTGCCAGAGTTCCCTCCTTAAAAAATAAAATCTGATTTTTTTCACTCCCTTATTTAAAAGTCAAACTCCTTACCTCATGTTCTACCTACACCAGATATCGCACCCCAGCACTAGGCATGCCAGGGCCTTTCCTAACCCTTGCCTTTGTAAACACTCTTGCTTCTATTGGGGATGTCCTTCCCCATTTCCCTCCTTTGGACAATTTTTACTCGTGTTCTAAAACCAACTCAAATATCCACTTCTCCTGTGGAAGGCTTCTTGGACTGCCACAGACAGAATGTATTGTCCTACACTCTGTGTTCCTAAAGCACATTGTTCATATTTCTACAGTAGCCCTTTTGAATTGAGGTTATATTATAATTTATTCCTGCATATTTGTCCACCTCCCAGCTTGTGAAGTTGATAGCAGGATTGCATCTGACTCATTTTTTGTAGTGCTGGAACAGAGCCTAGCACAGAGTAGGTGCTCAATAGGTATATTGGAATATTTCCATTCTGATAAGAAGCTGGTATTTTAACATGTAGTTAATGTGTCACCGACAGAGATTCTGAAGCCTGGAAGTCACATGAAGCTTGTTGAATAAGTCAAATGTCAATAACCACAGTGAATCCTGGTGCTTTAGTATGCAAATTACATTTATTGCCTCACAAAATAAGGAATCATTAAGATGTTTAGGGGCTGAATTCTCTGCAATTCTCTTGTTTCCTTTGTGACTACGAGCTGACACCACTGTTGCTTTATTGAACAGAAAAATGCCCCCAACATAGCAAGCTCTTAGTAAATAGCTGTAGAATGATGTGTGGTGGGGGACCTCCGTGATCTTCTGGTTCACTCTTGTCGATGTACAGATAGGAAAAGTGAGACTCAGAGAAGAGAAGTAACTTGCCCTTGGTCACATAGCTGGTTAGAGACAGAGCTGAGTGTGGAAACTAGTTCATCAGAGCCCCATCCTGACAAATTAAGTCTTTCTTCTCTGCACAACAGGGAATTCTGGGTCAAATTCAAATGTACGTGTTTTAAGCCACATACCAGTCCTGAGCTAAGCTCAAGGGCAGTCTGTGCTTATCGTGATACACTAACATTGTGGAACACGCAGATTCACTCCACATTTGCATGAATTTTTCCTGGCAAGTCCTAGTGGTCTCACTTTAAATAGCCCTTACTGCTGCTCAGTCAGCGAACTATGTTTTCCTAGTCTGTTCACTCTCTTCCTCTCTGAGTGGTCTACTTCATACCTTTTCTTCTTCCCTCAGACCTCCAAGACCTGTTTTCTCTTCCACATTTTTCAGCAGACAAGCATGCTTTCTATTTCATGAATTAAATAGAAGCAATGAGAAGAGAACCTCCATACACATCCACCACCACGTAGGCCAAATGACTTGCCTCTGCACGCTGTCTTCCCTCTGCTGCTGTGGAGAAGAGTCCATGCCTTCTCTAAGCCTAATCTCTCTTCTCATGGACTGAATTCCATTCCCTTTTTGCTTTCTTAAGGCCCTGGCTCCTACAGGTGTCATCTTTCTTCTGCATCATCAAATTTTCTTCCCTCTGCATAGATCATTCACATCACTATCCAAAGAGGTGGGAATATCTCTCATCTAAAAAAGCCCCCAAACCAAAAACAAATCCCTCACTTAACTATTAATACATCCTCCCATTGCCCCATTTCTCTCTGGCAACTCTTTGAAGGAGTAGGTCCATACGTGTGGTTCTCACCCAGAGGTGATTTTACCCTCCAGGGGACATTTGGCAATGTATTTCATGTACCACAACTGGGGGAGGGGATGCTGCTGGCAACTAGTAAGTAAAGACTAAAGATACTATTTTTCATCTTATAATATACAAGGCAGCCCATCCTAACAAAGGACCAGTAGTTCCCAAATGTCAGTAATATGGGGCTAAGAAACTCTACTTTCTTTCCTCCGTTCTCTCTAACTGATAACAGTTGAGCCTTTATCCCTCAGCTCTCCGCACTCAACTACTCTGCTTTAGTCAAGGTAAAACCCATGTGCTAAATCCAATGGTCTCTTCTCTGCCCGCATCATATTCCATCTCAGCCGGCATTTGACAAAGATGATTGTGGGCTTGTTCTTGAAACCTTTCTTCTCTCATCTTCCAGGACACCCCACTTACCTGGTTTGTGCAGGCTGCCCTTTCTCAGTCTCCTTTGCCGGATCTTCTGAATGTTCTTGACCTCTAACTATTGGAAGACTCAGGGCTCTATCTTCATATTTCTCTCCCTCTTTACTCACTCCTCAGGTGACCTTACCCAGTCCCATGGCATCAAGTACCATCTATCCTGTGATCTCTAGCTTATTTCTCCATCTTGGACCAAAGCCTTAACCTCCAGATGTTTCCACTTGGTTATCTAATAGACATTGCCATATCCCCAAACATTTTTCTTCTTCTTTTGTTTGTTAACCTTTTATTATGGAAAAATTCAAATATATATACAAGTGGAGAAACTTACATAATGACACATCATCTAGCTCAAACAATGCAAAACCCTTGACCAGTTTTGTTTTGTTTTATTTATTCTCCCACACTCTTATCCCCCCACCAATTATTTTGCAAAAATCCCAGATATCATATATTTAATGTATAAATATTTCAAATTGCAGCTCTAAAATATTCTTTAAATATATAATACCTTTATCACACCTAAGAATTAACAATAATCTCTTAATGCCATCAAACATCTAGTCAGTGAAAACTGATTACCCTGACAACCTGCCACTCCTACAGCCTTCCCCATCTCAGGAGTGGAGACTCCATCCTGCCGGTTGCTCAGGACAGACACTTGCACCATCTTTCCTAAGTTTCTTTCTCTAACCCCCTACATTTAATCCATCAACAAATAATGGTGAGTCTACTTTCAAAATATATCCAGCATTTCATCACTTCTCACTACCACCCCTGCCACTCTCTGGGCCAAGCCAATATGATTTTTCCACCTGAATTGCTGTAATAGCCAAATAATTGGTCTCTCTGCTTTCACCATTGATTGCCTCACCTACTTATTTCTCCATGCAGCAGCCAGAACCATCTTTTAAACACATAGTCAAATCATGTCACTTCTTTACTCAAAGCCCTTCTATGGCTTCCGATGCCATTCAGAATTAACCCCCGCTGTTCACTTGGCCTACGAGACTCTACACAATCTGGCCCCTCTGTGAACTCTCTGAACACCCCCTTCTGTGTTCCTCAAGCATGATACACATTCATACTCTTGCCTCAGGGTTTTTTACATGCCCTTCCCTCTGACTGGAACGCTCTTCTCCCAGATATCTGCTTGGCTTTCTTCCTCAGTTCATGCTAGTCTTTTTCCAAATGCCACCTTTACCAAAAGGTTTGCCTGACTACCTTATATAAAATAGTTATCCTCCCCGCCATCATTCTTCATCCCTTAATCCCCTTTCTGGAATTGCATTGGTCACTTCCTGATATACGTCTTTTCCTCACTAGTGCATTAAGTTCCGTAATAGCAGGGTCTTTGTTGTGTTCACTGCTGGATTTCCAGTGCCTAGAGAAGTACCTGGCACATAGTAGGTGCTAAATAAATATTTGTTGAATGAATAATTGCTTTGTAGTGTGCCTTTGATCTGACAATGAGCACCTGCTTCCCAACAGTCAATTTCGTGCTCCTTCCTTTGGTTTCCATTGCATCAGACCCCTGGTTCTTTAAACCCATAGATAAAAATGCTTAAGAAGGAAGTTTCATTACACAATATATCAAGGAGGGGGAAAAATTTGTAAAAATTCTTTGCAGGTTCTTTCACGATGAATTATAGAAATAAAACATGATCACTTGGGAGTCGCTCAAGATAACAACTGTTGCTGTAGTTGTTTTTTCTGGCACCTGTTTTGAGAGTCTTTTTCCTCAAAATTACAATTTATTGTTTTCCCCTGAGGAATGCCAAAGAAAGACTTAATCACATGACTTTAAATAATACTTTATCTCATTTCTGACACTAGGGCAGATCTGGATTTCCTGGCTATCCCGGCACAAAAGTAAGAAGATATCTTTCTGAGCCTGGCAATTGGTATGCAGCATGTGTCATTTGTTTATACTTATTTTTCTTTACACTCAAGGTTTTGCTTTTGATTCTATTAAGGGAGAAGATGGTAACCCGGGCCATCGAGGAGAGAAGGGGGCAAAGGGAATCAGAGGGAAGAGGGTAAGAACCAAAGGAATTTCCCAAGATACATAGAGGCCCACAGCCTGACACTCTACTCACAGTAGCAAATCTCCATTGGGTTAATGGACTTCTTAGCAGAAAGCCTGTGTCCTCCTCAGGCAATGCACATCCCACACTTTCCTTGGGCCAATCCACTTCCCATTTAATCCCACTCTCATTTATCTTCTGAATGCAAATGTAGCTCCACAAATTATAACAGAAAATCCAAGCTGGAGTTTTAGTTATGCAATATCAACCTTTAACTAAACAAGTTTGGAGGCACCTCTGTCCTTGGTAAGTCTAGATATCATTTGGAAGGGTACTGTTTTAGCTGCAGAACAACCATTGCTGTTTCTTTAAGCTTCTTCCATGCCTTAACTTTCTCTTAGCTATTGTAGGACTAGACTCTCAAGAATGTGGCTGCCATCTTAGCAGACTTTGAGTC
The DNA here is from genome assembly GCF_964194185.1 of Rhinolophus hipposideros. Taxonomy (NCBI): domain Eukaryota; kingdom Metazoa; phylum Chordata; class Mammalia; order Chiroptera; family Rhinolophidae; genus Rhinolophus; species Rhinolophus hipposideros. The sequence continues at coordinate 37,016,380 of NC_138060.1, read as the reverse complement.
ATATTTTCATTGTGCTTTACAGAGTCTACCATTAAAAATCTATTCCTTCAGGCTCTGAAGATTCAATCTTGAAGAGCCACAATCACTGCCAGCTCTTTTTGGAAAAAGTAACCCTGTGGATATCTTTTTGGAAAGAGTAAACCTTGGTAATGTTTAGCTGATATAGAGAATAAGGCCTTCTAAGTAAAGGACATGGTCCAGTGTTCAGTGAAGAAAAGAGGAAAGAAAAGAGAATGCATATTTTCTAGGCACTCAATAATTGGTATTTTCATACATTGTCAAGGACATAAAGAAAAATTTGATCTATGCCTAACTTGGCTTGCTGCTGGCTGATATTGCACTGCTCAGCTAAACTTCTCGCTCTCATTTCAAATAAAAAGAGAGAAAACATCAATCACATATAGATAGTGCTGTGTCAATTCAAATATGTGTAAGATGAGCAGTGAGCTCATGATGAGCACATACCTTTTCTCATACACTGAAGGCTAGAAGGTGGAGGAACTTTTCTTTTCTCCCGATGCCAGGTCCTCAACGTGTATTTCCTGCATTCTTTAAATTATATGACTTGGAGGCTCAACTGAGGATTGACATCATTTAAGGCTCTGTTTGGAAGTGTGTGTTTGTGTGTGTGTCCACATGTTGTCTGGGGTTAGGTACGTAGTGGGGTTGGGGGAATTTAGATGGTTCCCATAAAGGGACCCCTTCTCTTTCTAGTCTCTGTGTCTCACTCCACTGATCACAGTTCGTAAACTAACTTGTCCATCTCAGACTCATTGGACCTTAGATACAGTGACAACTCAATACCTCAAAGTAGGCCTGATAGCTTTAATCAAGTTGTATTCAAGGGAGGATACTTATTCCTTTGCTTTGGTCATTTTTAGGGTAATGCTGGCTTTCCTGGATTTGTTGGAACTCCAGGTGACCGAGGCCCTCCAGGACCAAGGGTAACATGGACTCTTCTTTCTCTTATTTTCAGCCTTTGTATAAAAATGAATAAAGATTTGATAAGAGGCGTATCTAGGAAGAAATGAATATTTGGGACACACAAGACGGTCTATACAGGGACTGAGCCACATTTGCTTTACATTCACTTCAAGTCCTTACACCGTATATTTATTCAATTTAAATGTTTTACTTGAGCATGGGGAAGATATGAGAGTGGCTGGGGGTTCATGGATCTGTGTAAATACATAAAACAATACATAATATTTACTGGAGAATGAGTTTATTCACGTAAACAAGATGAGCAACAACATTTACGTAAAAGCTAGAAGGAAATCCTAACAAAAAATAACATTTATATAATCTTAACTGAACTGACAATGTTGCAAGCCCACAAATGTTTTTTATTTTTTAATTTTTATTTTTTTAGCCCACAACTATTTTTAAAATTCCCTGGAAGGTTGTTTGTTGTGAAAGGAAAGACTTGGGGCTGTTGTTATTTTGCCCTATGCCTCATCAGGCTAGGCTGTCATTACATGAGGGATGACACAGTGAATCAGCTATAAGAAGAACCCGGTGTTTTCATTGCAGCGTAGTGTTTACTGGAGAGGCGCAACAAAGTCATAGAATAAAAAAATCTTAGGAGTAGGACAACCCATGCCCATTTTACAGATGAGGAAACAAAGGCTGAGAAGATTATAGCAACCTACCTAAGGTTACAAATTACTGCCTTGTAGAGTTTAAATAAGAACAATGACCTGTAGACTCCTGGAGAGCCTGGAGTCAGATAGCTCTATTCTGAAGGATCCAAGGAAGACTTGTTCTGTACTAGGGCAGAGATAGTGTGGTGGTGGGTGGCCTGAGGAAAAGGGGGAGGGGAGGACTGGGGTCTACTTTGGAACTGCCTATGAATGGTCCTGAGTTCTTGAATGGCCCATTCATGAATTTTATCCAAAAACTGTGTCTTGGTCTCAAAATGGCTTGATCTTCTAAAAGTCTTTATGTACCATCTACTAGGGCTTCCTGGACTACCAGGTCTGGGACACACCTCCTAGGCACTCTGACCTTTTTCCTTTAAAGGGTCAGACAGAACTCCAGGGCCCGGAGTGAAGGGCAGAAGGTAGTCCCTATACTATGGTGAACTTCTTCAGAACCTCTTGTGAATTCTGGAGAAAAATGTATTGAACCTCAGAATTTTGCATTTTAACCTGTTTCTGTTCTTTCCAGGGTATCAAGGGCCCCAGAGGCATGATAGATATGACGGTAGGTGAAGATTTTAATTCTAAACTTTATTCTTTTCAGAGCACAAAGCTTTTCACTTTCACAAAATAGAAATCTATAAAGATTCTTTAGTTTCTAGTAGATTGGGGTGGGGGTTTATCACTTTGTGAAGGGTTAAAAGGTCTAACTATTACATCGTTTTGTACACCTGAAGCTATTAATAATAATAAAAAATTTTCTTAGTACTTTAGGCTTATAGACTTTACTCTGGAATGTTGTAACCAAAACAAATAAAAAGAGTAAAATAATATTTTACATCCTGGAGGGACTCTGGATATATTTGAGTAACATTAGTTGAGATGAAAGGAAAGACTTTGAGATCACTACCCCTGTACAATATGCCTTTTTGTAAAGTTCAAAAATTGCTTTTAAGGTATTTATAAGCCAACACACAATATAGTTACAGGCCTTTGTGTCTCATGGCACATGTGAAAACAATTCAAAATTATGATGGGTTTTCATCTTCCAAGTACAGAAATGCTATTGTGGGGTCGCGGGGCGGGTAAGGGAGGAATTGGAGGCAATGGAGGAGCAGGAAGTGATGGGGCTGGGGGGAAGAACAGGACAGAGAGGCAGTAATCAAAGGAACAAAGCAGAATTCTAGGGGAGGTGTTAGGAGTACCTGTCTTGGCAGTCATTCTGAAAAAGTATACCAGGAATTGCTAACATAGAGATCTAAGAATTGAAGGCATTTCTCTCCCTTCTTTGCTGAGGTTCCTGGATTTAAACTTCTTCAAAATCAGATTTGATTCCATTGCTTCGTGAGGCAGATAAGAAAAATAAACTCCCCTTATCTACCTATCTCTAATAACACAGGCACTATATTGTATGTAAACTATTTTAAATGTTTTAAAATATCCACTGGATCCAGAAATATAACTAGTGGATAGTTTCATTTGCTGTAACAATTTTCAGGGTTTCTGTTGTAGCTCAAAATGCTTCAGCTAGGCACTGATAATATCCATATGACATTTCTGAGTCCCCAGCGTGAGGGGGAGTAGACTTCAAATTAAATACTTTTTTGTTTTTCCTCTCTTTTTCCATCTTTCTAACAGCCTTGTGAAATTGTTGATTTTATGCGAGAAAACTGCCGTAAGTTGAAAAAGGCTCCAAAGGAGCCCGTAGTGTGAAATGGGGATAAATCATGGATTCCACACATAAGTCAGCATGGATTTGACTGAGGTTTGGGAGGTGCCATTATCCATCAAGAAAGCCTCCTGTGAATGAATTTATTTAGCTCAGTAGTCCCTTGGGTAAGTAATCTTGTTCAGTGTGATCTCAGAAAATGAAACAGTTGAAAGGCATGTCATCTTAATGGTGAAAAAAAATTTCGCTGTACAATATGGCACCCCATAAAATGTAATGATAATTACACAACTGCATATCTGTTTGTTGGCACTTCTTATCATGAAACAGGCAAAGAAAAGCTTTGTTCTTTTTATCGCATCCATTTAAACAAGAGGGATCAACAATGAGCTTTCCATCAGAAATGTGTCATATTTTATATTTGTGTTTTAAAAATGGAATTACGAATCATCAAATATTAAGTAATGTTTTATCACATTCTCAGATTGGAATTTATTTACTGTCTTCAATGTATTCTAGGATGTTTGAAGCCTATATTATACACATTTGTCTCCTTATAGGCAATAGGGAGAGAACATTGACTTAGCAAATTGCTTAGCTTGAGCACTTGAGTTTTCTCCACACTTATTCCTTCCTTTTTCTTCTAAGTCTTCCTTATCCTGTTCATTCCCATCTAGCTGCTACTCAGGGAGGTTATGGAATCCTATTTCCTAGACATCATAAAGAATAATACCATCGTCTTGATCACAAAAGAAAAGAGTGTCCGAGTGGGCCATGTATAATAAAAATTGAAAATCCCTTTACATTGGAAAGCACTGTAAAATCAAAAGTAGACAGAAAAATGGGAAAAAAATATATGCAATATAAGCAATGGACCCAATCACAGCACCTAACTTCCTTACTCTATCATGTCAAACATATATAAAATTGCTGCTACTCAATCATTTTCACCTACACACAAATATTTCATATTTGCTAATCTAAATATAAAAAAAAACTTTTTTAGATAGAAAATGGGCAATAGACATGAATGGAGGATTCAGAGAAGAAACAATGCAAATGAACAACAAACCTGTAAAAATGTTTGACCTCACAAATCAAAGAATACAAATTAAAATGAAATACTCTTTTTATTTCTCAAATTGGAAATTTAATTTAATTCAATTTATTACGGTGACAATGGTTAGTAAAATTACATAAGATTCAAGTATGCAATTCTATAACACATCATCTGTATAACACATTGTGTGTTCACCGCCCAGACTCAGTTCTCCTTCCATCACCATATATTTGATCCTCTTTACCTTCTTCTACCATCCTCCCTACCCCCGGAAGTATTTGTTAAATGACAAAAACATCCCTATCAATTAATAAATGTGGGAAATGTATAAAGTACTCATTGCTGCTAGCAGTGATCTCAGTGCTCAATAGCTGTGACAAAAGTGTGTTTCTCAAATCAGAGCCTGGAAGTGGCCATTCCAGGGTTAATAGGAAACTCCATCGGGTTCAGGGACAGAGGCTCTTTTTGTCTTCTTGTTCTACCATTGGGGTGAGGATGTTCTGTTTCTCAAATTACCTCATGGTCTGAGATGTCTATGAGGCTTCCACTGGCAAGAGAAGGAAAAGAAAGGAGAAGGATAATTTTTCCAAATTGTACCTACCATTTTTCTTATTCTATTATCCAGAACTTAGTAAGAAAGCTACCCCACTGGGAAATGTAGTCTTTATTCTAGGAAGCCATATGCCCAGCCATAGATTGGGGTTCTATTACTATAGAAAAAGAGAGAATGAATATAGGGGAGCAAGTAGAGGTTCCCACACTCAGGCAGAAGGAGTCAAAGAAGGCCAAGCTTGAATTTCTCAGAGGAGATAGTTTTTCATTTTTAAACACTCACATGGAAAACATGCCACTGCTTATGTAAACTAACAATTTCTTCTTTTTTTTCCAAAATAATTTTCTTTCCAGCTTGTTCAAGAGGTAAATAATATTTCTTATTCACTCAAATCTTCCCCTGTTTAGAGGCATTGCAGCAAATCTTAAATCTGTGTATCCATTGTGTCAAGGTGTTTCCAAATGCCCAGTATTTCCAACCGAAGTGGTCTTTGCATTGGACATGTCAAATGACGTCTCTTCGTTGGATTTTGAGAGGATGAGAGACATTTTATTATCTCTGTTGATGAAGATGGAGATAAGTGAGAGTAACTGCCCAACGGGTACTCGAGTGGCCGTAATTTCGTACAACACCCAAATAGATTACCTGATTCGCTTCTCGGACTACAAGGGGAAGCCTGCACTCCTGCACGCAGTCAGGAAAATCCCCCTGGAAAGGTCATCTGGCAGCAGGAACCTTGGGGATGCCATGAAGTTTGTGGCAAGACATGTATTTAAACGTGTGCGTTCGGGCCTTCTCCTGAGGAAAGTGGCTGTGTTTTTCCAGGCGGGCTGGACCCGTGATGCAGATTCCATCAACACTGCCACACTGGAGCTCAGTGCATTGGACATTGTCCCTGTCGTCATCACCTTTACAGAGGAGCACAACCTCCCATATGCCCTGTTGGTACGTGGAGGAACCATCTGGGGGCTGGGGAACCCGGGCGGTTAGTACATGGTCCTTATCCCTCCATCAAGGACCACATGAGGTAGGAGGTATTCTGTTCAGGGGAAGAATTTCCCAGAAATTTGGATATAGGCACGGTGGTAGGGGGGGCCTCATTATGGACTCTACAACTAATGCTTCTACTAGTGCCTACTGGCCATTCTCGAGCACTTATTCTGTGCTCTGTGCCTCATAAACATTATCTTATTTAATTATCCCCCAAACTCTATCAGGTAGGTTTATTTCAGATGTAAGGAAACTGAGGCTTAGAGAGGTTAGGTCTACCATCGAAAGTCAAGTATGTAGTTAGTGTTAGATTGATATTATCTGCATTCAGAGCCTATGCTTAACCACTATTCTCAATTGTATCATGGGCATCCATACAATGTAATTTTTTTCTTTCTTTCCTTCTTTTCTTTCTTTTTCATTCCTCTTTCTTTCTTTCTTTCTTTCTTTCTTTCTTTCTTTCTTTCTTTCTTTCTTTCTTTCTTTCTTTCTTTCTTTCTTTCTTTCTTTCTTTCTTTCTTTCTTTTTTTCTTTCCTTCCTTCCTTCCTTCCTTCCTTCCTTCCTTCCTTCCTTCCTTCCTTCCTTCCTTCCTTCCTTCCTTCCTTCCTTCCTTTCTTTCTTTCTTTCTTTCTTTCTGTCTCTCTTTCTCACTCGCCCTCCATCCCTCCCTCCCTTCCTCCCTTCCTTTCTTTCTCTTTCTCTCTCTCTCTCTTTCTCTCTTTACTTGGGGTATAAAATACATACCCATAGAGAAAAGCAGCTAAAGGGCACTAATTTTAATTGTACAGCTGGTTGGATTTTTATATGTATTTAAACTCCCAAGACATGATTCAAAATACTGAACACTTTCAGAATCCTATACGTTTTTCTTATGTCCCTTCCCAAGCCATACATTCCTCTGAGTCACTGCTCTTCTGGCTTCTATCACAATCAACCAGTCTGACCTGTTCTGGACCTTCATATGAATTGAATCCTATAGTATTACTCTTTTGTATCTGGCATTTTTCACTCAACATCATGTCTGTTCTATTTGTTCATCTATGCTGTATATAGGGGCAACCTTTTCTTTTTTTTACTGTTGTCCTTAAGTGTTCTAGTGTATGTATATACCACAGTTTATTCACCTATTCTTTACTCTTCTAACTGAAACCCATTTAACACATTCTCATGGAATATTTGGGATGATATATCAAAACGAAGGGTGAGTCTCTATTTATGAGATTCCAGGAGGCTTATGAGTATCAGGTTGAGCCATGTAACATTGCCAATATTCCACTGTTTTTGACCAGTGAAAATGGAAATGTCATATGGTTTAAACTAAGAGCTAATGAGTTTAGCTGCGCTAGACCATTTAATTTTCTCTGAAGGTTGAGTATGCAGCAGAAGTTGTAGGTGACAGATTTTGTTGATACAGCTGTGAATATGCTCCGAAGAATCAATAAGTAAAATTGTGACAGCTTGCAAACTGTTGGGAAGGATGGACAAACTATTTTGGGCTTTGAAAATCAAAGTTAAAATGTAGAAGGTAAGTTCCTTGTTTGCCGTTACATCCCTCTTTCCTAGCAGAATGTGTGGGTTGCAGGGGCTGGGGAAGGGGTAGTAACCTCCTGAGTGGATTAATAAAGGCAGGGTATGAACGAATAACAGTTTAAATTAGAGACATAGCTTTTGTCTTTGGCTCTTTCATCAATAATGAGGTACCTTTGGAAAAGTCTCTTCATCTTCCTGAGTCTCATTTTGCTCAGCTTTCAAATGGAGAGGGTCACACTTAGACGTTATCTAGGCTCCCTGCCAAGTGCAATTATCTATTTTCAGGAAGGCTTTTCCCTAACATTTGGAGAGTGATACTCAGGGTACATTTCTATCCCCCAAATGCTCATCAGGGCTGCTCTCTGAGAGGGGGTCCTGGGCAGACAGTGTTTGGATCCTACATAGAGATGATCCTTTGCCAAGATGTTCTTGCCCTCTTAGTTGCTTGAGGCTCCGAGTAAAAGCATGTAATGGTTTGTGAAAAGAACTTGCCAGCTTAAATATACCTGGACCTCAGTTCTGTCATTTCTATCTGCTCTCCTCTCCATTTATTGGACACATTCTTGCCCCAGGATGCTATTCCTTAACTTTAACAATTTAGAAAGGATGTTAAATGATGCTTGGCTGCTCAAATGTAATAAATGACCTCATTTCTGGTGACTTTCGCAAGGAGAGAAACTGTAAAAATGACAGGCCCCTTTCAGGGCTTTTCAGGAAAACCTTCGTTTCTTCACAACTGGGCATATTGCCGCCCTGATCCTCCCCTACCCTGTGCTCAATCTTTGTGGGAATCCAGTTAAGAGAGTGGGAATATCTGGTGATTTTTTCCTCTTAATTATCTTCCTGAGGGCTCTCTTTATCTATGGAACTTTTGTCTTCCACTTCTATGTTATTTTGTTTTTCAGCACAACACCCATTTGCTTCTGGCAAATTGATGGTTGTTCAGTTTTAAGTGATTATACTCGTATAAACAGATGCCCTAACTTCTCTGTCCATTTAAACACGGTTGGAGGCTGTGAGCATATTGAAAACATTTTTTTAAAAGCCATATATTGAATTCTCTCAGCTCTAAATAAAACCGTATTACAGCATTTGGACTATTTATGCCTAATCCCATTGTCTGTCCAATTGCCTTATGTCTCAACACATGACTTCATTCAGCCCATTTTTTAAAGTTAAAAACCAGACAATTACAGGGAAAAATCAATTTATGTGACAGTTTTCAAATTTCTTTTTTTTTTAATTAAAATTTATTCGGGTGACAACAGTTAGTAAAATGACATAGGTTTCAAGTGTACAATTCTGTACTATGTCGTCTATATATCACATTGTGTGTTTACCACCCGGAGTCAGTTCTCCTTCCATCACCATATACTTGACCCCATTTTTCTTTATAAAAACTCTAGCATGTGTTCCCTTGAAACAGTATCTAAGAAAATAGCTCATGTTTATTGATCTAAGATCTTCCCACTTACTGATGCATTTAATCCTTACAATAACCCAATGAGATAACTATTATTATGGGCCAACTTTCTAGGTGATGAAACTGAGACACAAAGAAGTTAAATAACTTTCTCATGGTTTGGGATTCTCGTTAGCAATGGGATATTAATTAAAAAGTCAAAAACAGGGAAAAGAGAGAGTTTAGAAGTTCAAAATTCTTCTCATGTATTAATTCATTTTACCTTTATAATACTATGAGGTAGATCTATGAACTGCCCTTATTTCTATTTCTACGTATTGCTCTTTTTAGAAAAGTCCAAAGAATTGATTTGGATTTCTATCACAGAGACAAAAAACAAAAAACAAAAAATCAGCTTTAGAAGATAAAAAAAATGTTAAGAGGAAGGTCAAAGGGATTGGGGGGCTGATTTTTAAATTTTGGTATTATTTCAGAATTCAAGTTGCAGGAGGACATTCTCTTTTTTTGAAGAAAGGGCTGAGTTGTCCAGATAGGCCCTTTCAGAGGCCATGGATAAACCCCTGCTGAGGCTTGTGGGCTGCTGTTTTCTGTTAGATTGTTCCTTCCCTACAGCCAGAATCAACAACCCAGGAAGGAATTAGGCAATGAGGCTTCATACTTCGGCTTTGTTCCTTAAGTTATTTGGATATGTTATTTGGCACTGGGACCTCAGTTTATTCACCCATAAAATGGGAATAAACTCAACAGGTTTGCTGTGAGAATTATTGAGAGATAGTGCCTATAGGGACATCTGACATTTCCTACGTGCATACTCAATGTAGGCTGTCATATGTACCATCTTCTCAAGGTCCTTAAGAGTGCATCTTTGCCCAATAACTATTTGTTAAATTGGTAGCTTCCACTTAGTGAATGCCTATGAAATGCCAGCTGTCATGCTACATGCTTTTCGTGCTTTGTCATTTTAAGCCCTCATTACTCAAAATGTGGTCCTGGGACCAGTGACATAGCATTACCCAGGTTTGTGAGAAATGCCAAATCTCAAGCTCCACCCCTATCTAATCAACCAAGCTCTGCATTTTAAACAAGATGCCCAGATTGTTTGCATGAATGTTAAAGTTTGAGGAGTGTTGGCATGATCCTCATAACTACCTACAAATTAATTGGGATAATCTACATTTCCCAGAGTTGGTAAGGGAAGGTCAGATGTGAAGTGCCTTATTCTAAACTACATAGTCCTGGAATTGGCACTCCCATATATCTGATTCCCTAGTCCTACTCTGCCACCCAACGCCTGTAATCCAATGCTGACCCCTAATATTTGCTGGGGAGTCCAGAAGAGTCAATTGCTTCATAGCAGTCTTGGTGGGACCACGCCAAGTGGCAGGGGCCAAAACTGGACTCAAGCTCCTGACATCAGTCACAGGTTACGTGACTAATCTCTTCTGTCTCCTTCCCCTAGTTTTTTCAGTTTTCACTCCTTTCCCTAAGCCCTTCCCGCAATTGGATGCCAGACTGTTTCTAACTCTCCCTTCTTAGGGCCTACTTAGCTCTTGCTCTGTGCAAGGCAAGTCCTCCTCCCCAACATTTTCTTCCTTCCCCTCTCCTCCCATCTGTGTAAGTCAAGAACTTCCCTCAACTCAGTTCCAGGAATAAACATTGTCCTGTGACCTCTGGCAGCTTAATACAGCAGCTGAAGCATTGAATTTAACCCTGTGGTTCTCTCCGGCTCAGGACCCATGGGGGGGTTCTATAATAGTGAGGGCTGAGGTTTAAGGGTTATTTGTATCCTTTCAGAAAATGTCTTTCTGTCTATTAAATACAAGAGGCTATTGATGCAAATCCCTGTGCTGCATCCCCTCTCCCCCCTCCTCCCTGACCGCTGCCATATAGTCCTGTCTTTAGTATACAATTAGTCCCAGTGACCACTGGATACTCAGGATGAAGTCAGTTGAGAGAATCACTAAGGTGTTGATTCAAACTATAATAATGCTTTGAGCTGCAAGCAGATCACTTGGTGTGTGTTTTTAAGTTCCTCATTTTTGAGATGTCCTTGGTTTGTGTTTAGGTCCTCTATTTTTGAGATTTCCTTCTCTGGTGCCGATGGGAGTTTTTAGTAGGAATCATAGAGCCCATTTTCTCATCTCACGCCGGGACTCCCTCCCACACTAGCTCTCTGCTTAAGCTTTCTCAGGAATTATCTTGTTCCTTTATCAGTGACTAGGACCATGCTGGCTAGTCCAAAATCAAAGTAATTAAATGTTAATTAATAATGGCTAGATATAGACGAATCTATACTGAATCATAGTTCCCTATGGACCCCCATTGTGTTTTTGTGTACTTGTTCCCACAAGCTTTTTGTACCAGCAGGAAAAATTTTAAGCATGATCATAAAATTATTCTTCCCAAGAAAAAAATTTTTTTTTTCCAAGAAAAATTTTTCAAAAGATGCAAGTTTTGCAGCTATTCCAATTCCTTTGCATTTGATATTTTTCCAACAAGCAGAACAACAGATGGACAAGTGCATCCTCTCAGCTGCTCAGCGTAAAAAAGGGAATACAATGTCCTAAACATGAAGCAAATCCAGAACACAATAATGGAGGACCAGGCTGTGTTGAAACAGGAAGAAAACTCAGCAGCATTGATTCCTACCTTAAAACTCTGTTGCTGAGGAAACATAGAGCCAATGATAGCACATCAAAGATTAGGACCCGGATTCATGACACCTAATCCATTCATGCTGCCTAGAACCATTCCTTTGTACAAACTTGGGAAATACTTGAATTTGTTTGAAGTCTTTCATACTACCTTAAAAATTCACACAAATTCTCCATTTTATAACACACTTGCCCCATATTTCCTGTTATTCACAAATGATGTATACTAGCTTAGCATTTTCTCACAACTCATGAGCTAAAATGGATGCTCCTAGCGTTTTGCCCAGTCTCCTCATATTTTCGGTAACACGGCCGGGGATCCTGATTTCAGAATCCTTCCAAGTTGCCTCATGTAATTGCCAGTAAAGCTATCAATGTGTCATATGCATGCCTACACTGTTTTCTCTAATCCTTGGTGATTAATTAGATCTATTTGGTTTGGTCAATACTCAGATGTGATAACCATATGGAGTAGATCTGAATGAATGTTGATTGTTGGTAACTCTGCACTCATTCTTCATGTCAGCCTCCTCCATCTGGCAAGGAGTCCTAGGGTTTCAGATATGCTGTGTAGCTGTACATTGGAGGTGGGTGTTCTCTAATCTCTGGGGAGTGGGAGCACCGAGAAAAAGTCTATATAATCACTGCCTTCTTCAGGGCCATTGTACATGTTGTTCCTCCACACAGTAATGCTTTTCCCTGCTTCTTTGCTAAGTAAGTATCCTGCCCATTCTTCCAAAAGTGCCAGATGCCATTATCTTCATCAGGTTCTCTCTATTCCTTCCCTTTGAAATTAGTCTCCTCTTCCTGTGTTCCTAAACCACATTATTGGGCCTCTTTTTTTCTTGAAAATAATTTGTCTATCCTTCCACTTAGGTTTTAAGCTCTTTTGAGGTGTGACTATGTCACTTTTATATGTCCACATGGTTCGTTAGCACTGTTATATAGTAGCTGTGTGATCAGTTTGGGTTGATTTGAATTCCCAAGTCAGGAAAAAAGCATAATTTAGGTTGCTTTTGCCATGTGAGGAACAAGAGAAGATGCATTTCTCCTTTCTTCTTGGGAGACTTAGGAATGTTCCCATGTTTTGTTTTGTTTGTGTGTTTGTTTTGGTGTTACATTAGCATAAACAAAAGTTCAACTCTTTATGTTTCTTTCCCCACAAAGGTTTTTCCTTTTAGTAAAGCTCACTTTGAGAGACAATGATTGGGATATGCTGCAGTCCTAAACAGAAAGAGGAAAGAGCTCCATGAGGAGTCTGTTACAGAAATTTCTTTTTCAAAGTAACCCTTGCCCGTCAATCTCCCTGAGAGGTAGCATGATATCTTCATATGTCCAGCACCTTGCTACCAGAGTAGGGTCCAGAACCTGCTTGGTCCTGGCCACAGGGATGAAGGAGGAAGAGCTGACTTTCTGTGGGGCCCTATCTTAAATGCTTTGACAGAGAGTAGACAAAGAGATGGACAAGATGAAGCTTAGATACCTACCTCTTTGCAAACCATACCTCAATTTCTGAGAGAAGTAATTTGAAAGCATTTCTAATGTCATCATGAGGTAGAAATCCTGCAAATAGTCTATATTAGTCAGGGCAAGTTAACTGTGAAACCATTTATGCCTAAGTCTTAACACAATATGCCTAAGTGGTTTAATACAATGAAGTGTTATCTCTGCCATCGATAACACATCAATGTGGGACTTTGGGCATGTGTGTGGAGGGGAGGGGTGGTTTGCTGCATGCAGCTGTTTCAGGACCTGGGATCCTTCTATCAATGGCCCCATCATACCCTGGGGTTTCAAAACCTCTTTCTGCATCCTCTGCATATGCCTGACGGATGAGGGCCAAGGGGCATGCACTGACAATGGCGTACATTACTTCCACCTATAGGCCATTGGCTAGACCCCAATCGTATGGTCCCAATTAACTGCAAGGGAGGGTGGGGAATGTAGTGCAGTTGTGGCCCTAGGAAGAAGAGGGAAAGGTTTGTTGATTATCTCACCATTTGTCACATGGACCTTGATGGATTTATTATTGTTATTATTAATATTTTACTTTTAAGCCTTGATTTCAATTATTAAATTATTAAATGAATTCTAACTGGAAAGGTTAAGTGAAGGAGATAAACAGATTTGCCATCTCTATAAAGCCTTCTCTGATTCCTCCTCACTGTTACCTTCTGGTTTTGATATGCCCCAGCTCTGAATACCAGGAATACTCTGGAAGCGTCTCCCTTAGGTACGTGCCTCTTTCCAATCCAATGGTACATGACTTACATGCCTGCCTCGTTGAAGGGTCTGCTTGTTCATGTTTGTAACTCCCAGTGCATTACATCTTGCATACTGTGGACAACCACTAAAGATTTAAGGAATTCATAAATGATTGAACCACCAACTGCCTTACCCTCACTCTAATACAACATGACATTGGTTGAGTTTTACACACATTGGGAGTCTGAAGACCCACAGCTCGTGTACCCACACTAATGACAGTCCAATCTCCAGGTTAGAACTAGAGAACTAAATGACTATGAATAACTGTAACAGATAATGCCAAATTATGCCACATATATTTATATAATTATATCTGTTCTCTTAAAAATATCACACTAATATTTTTCTCATCTGAATTGGAAGAAGAAATGAAGAAAAAACATGGCTTGAAATTTAATTCAGCTAATGACAAAGTTGTGTATGTGTTTGGATTAGATGGATGGAACCAACAGATTTCACCTATTCGTCTGGGAGACAGAGAGCCACCAGAATGTGGAGTACATGGCCCGCTGTACTCTTTGCTATGGTAAGCCTGGACAGCATTCCTGATCAGACTGATATCTTTAGAACAGGATGAATTGACTGATGGCCACAGGCCAGATTTGCTTTGCAGCTGTGTATTTGCTTGGTATATGCAGAGTTTTAGAATCTGGGGATTTCCTATTAATTCTGGATTACCAGGGTTTTTTTTTTTTAGAAAGTCAGAATAGTCTGGAGAATCACAGATGCTAGGTTGCCATGTGGCCACAGTGAGCCAGAGCTGAGTTGGACCTACCGCCTTTCGGTGGGGCAAGTGTCTGCTAGTGCCCCATAGACCCTTCCCCTCCCTGTTGTTTTACCTCTGGCCTGCTCTGCTTACGTCCCTGTCCTGCAAGGTTCCTGTGAATGGCTGGGCTTGTGTTCCTTCCTAGTGGCCCCATAGTATGAATGGCAGACCACTTAACTAAGAGTCAAGAGTCCTGGCTTCTAGGCCTAGAACTGCCATTGACCACCAGCAGGATCCTAACAAGTCATTCAATGTCTCCGTGTCTTCAGCCTCCGTCACGCTAACCCACACCCCACACTAGCCTTTGCCAGAGAGAACTTTGTGCTGAAACCCATGCATGCCCATGTGTGGAGAACCCCGATCCATCCCCATGTCACCCAGGGCTAGAGTGAGTCCTATAGGTGAAATCAAAAGGGGATCTAAATGTTTCCTCCACTTGCTCTACACTAAGACCTCACACTGCCATGCGAGATTTGGTGCTGAGAACTTGGCCAAGTCAAATGCAATAACTGCCAGGTAGAGTATTACAGTTGATGAACAGCCTTCACATCCATCATCTTGTTTGACGCATTGTCTCTGGGCCTCAGTTCCCTCTCCTGGAGAAGCCTAAACCTGGCTGGTATTTATTGAGCTTGAGCTTTTACTTATTACACACCAGGCATTGTTCTGAGCACTGACATAGATCAACTCATTTTTTAAAGTTAAACTTCATAAGGTAGGTACGTTTATTATCATCATTGCCCCCATCTGACAAATGAGGGAACGGAGGCAGTGGGAAAGCTAAGTAATTTGTCTAAGGTCACACATCCAGTAAGAGGTAGGGCCTGGACTGAACCAGGCCGATGTCGGTGAACCTAAAGATTAATTAGGAAGCCATATGGCCTAGTGGTTAAAAAACATTAAATGTGGAATCAGATCATTATAATTCTTCTGAAAAATGGGCACATTTAGAGTGCCCATCTGCTGGCCGTGTTAACGCAATGCAGATAGCAGCTATCCTTATCAAGCATCTTGAAATGTTTTTGCATGGAAAGAAAAGAGATGCATGATAACCCTGGCCTCTCCCCAATCTTCCTCCCCAGACAGGTGCCGACCAGACCCAGAGTGCAGTTCGGGCAAGCCTGGTCCCCTGGCAGTAGACGTGGACGTGGCGTTCGTGGTGGACAGCTCCCACAGCGTTGGCCCCGATGTGTACCGCGCTTCCTTGAGTGTAGTGGACGCCACGCTCGACCACATGGAGATTGCTGCACAGCCAAACGTGTCCCTCCGTGGGGCACGGGCAGCCCTGGTGATGCACACGACTCCAGGTTTCTGGCCGGGCACGGGACAATCCCCTGTGCTCCAGGGTTTCCTCCTGACCTCCTATGGCCACCGGACACAGATGCAGAGACGCATCCGCATGGCCGCGGGCCGCCCCCTGCAGGGCGCCCCTGCCCTGGGCCACGCCCTGGAATGGACACTAGAGAAGGTGCTCCTGTCAGCCCCGCTGCCCAGGAGGGCACGGGTTCTCTTCTCCATCGTGGCCAGTGAGACCAGCAGCTGGGACCTGGAGAAGCTGAGGACTCTGTCCCTAGAGGCCAAGTGCAAGGGCATCACTCTGTTTATTCTGGCCGTGGGCCCGGGAGTGGGGACTCATGAACTGGCTGAGCTGGTCCAAGTGGCCAGCGCCCCCTCTGAGCAGCACCTGCTACGCCTGGAGGGGATCTCAGACCCAGAGATAGCTTACGCCCTGGGCTTCACGCGGGCCTTCCTGAACCTCCTAAAAAGTGAGCAGCCCTCAAGCACTGGGGATGCCATGGGTGTGGTGCTGGCATTTGGGCAAGCAGGTGCTCACTGCACCTTCACCCTTGCTGAGTTGTGTGTAGCCCCATAACGTCTTGTGAACCCCCAGAGAGAACGCTGTTTTCTGACAACCCCAAGCTGCCTTTGCCCTCACACTGTGCCAAGCCTAATGCTGGTTTCTTGTCTGGAACCTCTCAGCTGGTGGCTGGGAGGCTTCAGGTTTCCATCTAACCTCTCACTTTTCTGTTTTGCCAAAATGAGAATTACAGTCTCTTCCTTATTTGTGAAGCCTAAATGAAATATGAGCTTGGAGGGGCTCTGAAAGCACTGGTGCTGTACAAATATAAGGCACAGTTATTTTTATTACTCTATCCCATAATCTAGACTCCAGAATCCAGTCGTATATAACAGTGCTTCTCAAATTTTAACTTGCACATGCAGCATCTCCTGGGGATCTTGCTAAAATGTGGATTGATTCAGTAGGCATAAGCTGGGGTTTGAATTCTCCATTTTTAACAAGCTCCCAAGTCATGCTGATGCTACTAGTCCATGGACCACACTTTGAGTAAGAAGAGCCTATGACATTTATTTTCAGAGGTCTTCAGGGACTTGCCAAAAGGGGAGGGAGAAGTCCAGGGTCTCCTGTCTCAAGATTGGGTGGATAAAGCTGACAGTGAAGGTTATGGGGCATCCTGACAGTGAGTCCTGGCTGGAATTCTTCCCTGCCTCCTGTCCTAGTGCCCTCACCTCCAATCGGAACTAGCTGAATCAAATTCATGGGCTGCCAGTATCAAAGCTGTATCCCTAGCATGATAATGGAATTGTTAGGGTTGGGGGTGGGTATTACTCTGGTCACATTTCCAGAAATTTGTTTTGGGTTTTGTCTACCAGTACATAATCCAAAACAACTCTAGTGCAGAGTGCCTTGTTGTGATCTGTGAGGCCTGCTTGCCCTCCTTGCTGGGAGACATGAATGTTTCACTTTATAAATGGATGAGACGTCCTGTTGGGAGCCCCAAGAGACATCTGTCCCCTTATCATTGAAGGAATAATGGGACTCTGGTGGATGTGTTAGAAGTACTGGCACAGCATTTGTGCCTCTTCAGTTTGAGAGGCAGAAGGGTCAATGAACTGGTGTTAGTCATGGCTTTGCCACTAGTGAGCTGTGTGATCCTAGAAATGTCAGTGAACCACTCTGAACTTTAGATTCCTTATTGCTGCAGGAGGTGGAGGAGAAATTTGTAATAGACGCCTGGTGACTTAGTGACTCTTTGAGGGAGAAGCAGGCTGAAGAAATCCCTTTTCTAGTCTTTTAATTTCATTTTACTTTATTTTTTATTATGTTAGGTTGCATTTTATGTCTTGTTATATTCTTTTATGTTGTGATTTTATATTATTTATATGATAGTATGCATTTTATGTTTTTATTTTATTTTATTGTATTTGCTTTCATTTTTGTATTTTATGCTTTACTTGAATTATTTTACATCTTTTTGATTTCACGTCAATGATTTTTTTATTTTTATGTTTTATTTTATTTCATTTTTATTTTGTTATGTTTTTCCATTTTGCTTTATTGTATATTTTACTTTTTTACGCTTTGATTTTTATATGACGTCTTTTAAATTTTATGTGTTAATAGGTAATATGTTTTTTTGCTTATACTTTATATTTACTTTATTTTTTAAGTTTTATATCATTTTATGCTGTATTTGATTTGGTTTGATTTTTAAAATTTTTTTTAGGTGGGACAAACCAGTACCCACCCCCAGAGCTCATTGAAGAATGTGGGGGCCCAAGCCGAGGGGACACTCTGCTGAAACCACTTATGTTTATCAAGAGGTACGCTGAGGGCAGAGCTGAGGTTGCCTGTAGCTCTGTCCCTCGAAGAAGACAGTTCCCCTAAAGAAAGTTCACAGGCAATGCCAGTCCTTGACTGACTGACCCAAAAATATTGGGGCTAGGATGCTCCTGTGTTTGGCAACTCTGATATGGTTTGTTTTTTCTTTTCTTCTTCTTATGTTTTTTTTTTTTTAATATTAAGAGTAACATGGGACCAATATAAAACATTCAAAGAGCACATAAGTGTATAAAAGCAAAAGAATGAAATATTTCCATTCCACCACATCCCTTCCCCCCGCCCCCGTCTTCTAATCCCATGACCCAGAGGTACAATTAATAATGCTAAACATATTATTGTGATGTTTGTCCAAACATCCTCTGCAAACCTAAGAAAGTAGCTAATGTGACAACAAAGTCATCAGGAAATGCCCAAACCTAAAGCTTATTGAGCCCGGCCATATCCACTGGGAATTGAATCTCTATATTCTCATTTGGTTATGCAGTTTGACATGGATTGTTTCTGTACAGGTTGCCCAAGCCTCAGCATGGCTTATCTGGCTTTGATGATGACTCAGAAGAATTTGAGGCAATAGACATTTTTCTAAAAAACAGAACAGCCACAATGACAGCTGTAACTCAGCAAGAAGCACTTGAAAATTATGAAAAGAATCAATATGCCGCTGAAGAACAAGAAAAGCCTGCAAAGCAAAAAGAAAAGGGAAAAGAAAGAAATTCAGGTACTGCCTATGGTAAAAACCGAGACACTTTTTGTTCCCTAGGTTGCATTCACTTTTTAAAATCTTTATCTTTAAAAAAAAAATCCTATACACTGTTATAGCATGTAATTTTTGCCTTTTTATGTACTTTCTTTCCAAATACACAAATTTATGTAAGCAGCTAAAGAATAAGTTTAAGAAAACATAGGAAGGCTAAGTTTCATCTAACTGTGAAACTGGAGCTGAACAGAAGCTATTTCAGGGAGTATGATGGAGGTACACTCTTTGAAATATCTGTACTTCATTGTGGAGAAGTAATGATCTGTTGCTGAAGTGGTGAGCATACTCCTGACCTTGAAGGAGAATGCACTGGCTTGTAAAACATACTTCTGACCAAGTTTCAGGAACATTTGGATCCATGTAGAGCAATCTATCCAAACATTGATTTTGGATCACAGAATGTAGTAATACAAATGCCGTGTTACTTATTACATGGGCTCAACAAAGTCCGCAAAAAAGTGAACGCATGAGAAACAGATTTGGAGAGGATTGGACTCTGAAGTTTCTAAGATGCAGGGAAAAGAAGGCTGAAAGAGTTTCTCAGTGAGTGGTGTCCTCAGTCGTGGTTAGATTAAATGAGAGATCATTGCCCAGAAGTTTTTGAATGTGCCTAGATGGTTCTACATTGGGGGCTGCTAGCTAAGTGGCCATGGGAAAGTTATTTAATCTCTCTTTGGCTCAGTTTTCTGATCCGTAACCACCTACCTTAAAGGGTTGTTTGGAGACCAAAACTAGATAATTCATGTGTTTGACACACAGTAAGCATACAATCCAAGTTAGCTGTTAAGATGCTGATATGTCCCACCTCTTAGATTCCAAAGCCAACACATGGAGATAACAAAATCAGATAGAGGAATGGGTACTCCCAGCAGTGAGAGTAACATTTCACCTCCCTGGGCTAAAAATTAAGCATAGAAGGACTTATTCTGTTGATTTTTCTATTTTCAGTGTATAATATTATCAGACAATCTTATTAAAGCTGTGATTTTTAGTCGTGGCTATAAATTGGAATCACCTGGGAATCTTTAAAAATTCTCAATGCCTACACCTCACCCCAGATCCATTTAATCAGAATCTCTGGGTGAGGGACTTACCCAGTAATTCCATTGAGCATCCAAGAGTGAAAACCACTGCTCTAAGGCATCCTTCCTGACAAATTCAAGGTGAAAGAGATGGAGGACTGCTTACTGATCATCTAATCCAGTTCTATTCACAGATAAAATCTGAGGCCTAAAAGGTCCCCAAATTTCCCACCCACTCTATAACTTGGCTCTGGCCAGTTCCTCTCCCATTTCATTCTAAGTTCAATCTAAACTTTTATCACCTCCTCAAGCTCCTTCCCCCCTGTCTCTTTCTCTAGCAGATGCTCTTATTCATTTTATTTATTGCTTTCAAAAGAAATAAAGGTGGCTAGGTGCAACCTCCTGCAACTTCCTGTATTGCTGCACACTCTGTCTCCCTGCCCTCTAGTCGGAGAAAAAAGCGACCTCTTATTTTTTAGGGTGTTCTGTCTGAACTGTCAAAAAAGACCAAAGGACTCTGTCAGACCTCATTGACTTGAGCTCCTTGACACGTGGCCACTGTTGGCCACCACCTTCTTCTTCAAACTCTCTCCTTTCTTGGTCTTGGAGATAAGATTCTTTTCTTGTTCTACTTCTGACCAGACCATCTTTGTGGGCTCCTCTTCCCAAGTCCATCCTCACAGGAGGATCCAGCTTTTAGAGAACTTGAAGTTTATACAATTGGGGGGGGGGCTCTTTTTAAGGAAAAGAACACAAAAGTATAAAATGAAGAACAAAAGTGAATATTTACGTAGAAGTAGATTATGCAAATGAGGGGTCCTGAAGCTTAGTCTTCATTAATTTCACGGTAAATCTGCAATGCTTTCCCCAAGGTCTTTTCTTCAGTCCTTTAAGCACTCTACATACACTACTGGGGCAAGCTTTGCCACCATGACTTCAACTATTCCCATCTGTACTGATTACTTCAAATCCATGTCTTCCATCTTTAACTCTCTCCTGAGCTACAGACCAGTCTGTTCAGCAACCCTCCAGATGGCACCATTTCACATGCCCACAATCATCTCAAAGAAACCCAGTTAAACAAACTGGACTCCTTTTACCCATTCAAATCTTCTCCTCCTTTATTTCTTTACGGGAATGAGCCCCTAGTGGCCCAAGAATGGAAAGCCAAAACCCAAACATCACACTAGTTGTCCTCTCCTCACCTCCTGCCTCCAACTGGTGACTACATCTTGGGGGAACTTCTTCCTCAGTATCTCTCAGATCCAGCCCCCTTTCCCACATCTTCCCTCCTAATGCCTTGGCTTTCATCTAGAGTGTAATTGCAGTGTTGTCTAATTGGTCTCATTTCTTCCAAATTATCCTCCTTCCAATTCCAGTCTGAGTACCAAATTAATTTTTCTGAAATGCAAATCTGGTCATGTCATTTCTCTTCTTCTATGTTTCCCATGGTTTATAATATAATTTTCAGGTGCCTGGGTAGGCACACAGGCCTCTGTGATTAGACCTCTACAAGGGTCCTCTGGGGCCTACTGGCTGCCACTTCCCTAGATATACCTTTTGCATTATTTGCAGTTGTCTCTTATGCCCTGTTCTTTATTGCAAGTCTCCATGCCATTGCTCACCCCCACCTACCCATCTGCCTCCTCTCCAGTGTCCACCTGGATTACATCTACTCATCTTTTACTACGCAGGTCAAGTTTCACCTCGAACTAGAGTCCTTTCTGGCCCCCAGGTAGTATTAAATTTTCCTGACCTCCTTTGTGCCCCTGTATTTTATGTCAGCTGAATTCTGCCATAGCACCTGCAACCTTTCATTGCACCTACTTGTGAAGAATTAAATGATGTTATCTCTCTTCATAAAAGCCAGGAGGATTTGGGTGCAATTTTCCATTTCAGTGTTATCTCCAAAGCACACAGATCTATTTTTTTGGTTTTCTCTTCCAAATAGGGCTACATTGTAAAACATCCACCAGGAGACAGAACCAGCCCAGGCAAAATTGCAATTTCATCATAGCTATTCTTTATACCTATGCAGTTTTCTTCTTTCTCGTCCCCTTTTCTTTTCTTCAGTCCTGGATTCCATGGACTTGTTTGAGTAAAACTGATTGCTGCTGCAGGATTCTTCCAAGAAGGCATAAGTTAACACTCATGGTAAAAATAATGCAAATGTAAGATTGGGGGCTAGCAATAATTACTTGGGAGAAAACTTGTTTGCCCCCAATGCCATATCATACTGATAAAAGAATACTTAAGACTCTGAGTCTTCCTGAGTGTTGCAAAGAATGCCTTTGAGATAATTAGTTTAAAGCACTGAGAATTTGCTTATCTAAAGCTGTGCTGGACCAACTATTGGCCACAAATTTAAATAATTTGAAATGAAATAAAACTGAAAATTCAGTTCCTTGGTTGCAATATCATATTTCAGATACCCAATAGCCACATGAGCAGGGGCTACTGTATTGAAGAGCGCAGAGCTAGAACATTTTGCTCATTGCTGAAAGTTCTGCTGGACAGTGCTGCCCTAGAGAAATAATCGAGGAGAAACAGCTTCTGTTTGATTTTCTCCCAGACTATGGGCTTCTCAAGGCAAAAGCCACAAGATGTCACTAGAAAAAGTAATGATTCGTTTAAATAAGTCCTTGGCTTGTCAGTTTGGAATCAGTTTGTAATGGTAGAAGTTGGTGCCAGCTGATTGCTGAGCCCCAGATCTATTTGTTCAATCTATTAGTTGAGTGAATATGGTCAAAAGTTCGCTGTTGGAATGTTTTTCTGTTGACTCTGGTAAGTTTTTGGAGAACCATTTGCTGTGGCTCCTTCTCCTACTTGCTATCTAACAGCCCCCAGAACTGGAGTCATGCAGCAAGCCAATTCAAATGAGCCCATTCAAGATGTAGGACAATTTCTATGATCAATTATTTACCCCACTAAAAGTGCACTTTATCCCCTTGGGTCCAGCACATCTGGTCATTCCTTCAAGAAAACTAATCTGTGTTGATTATTTTAATGGGTGAGTAGGCAGCTTCCCAGGATCAAACCACAAATTTTAACTCTTGCTTTCTGAAGATAATGTCTCCTTTATTTGGGAATGCTTGGCAGGCCCAGGGGAAGCTATTTGGAGGATATCACTATTCTGTGCTACAAGACTGACTTGAAACAAAAATATTTTTTTATGATATAAAATCTGCTCTTCCTAGAAGGCAGAGGTTGCATACCTGAGAAAATTAGTGTTTTATTTAAAATTCAAGGCATCTCAGATTTTGCTCTGTTGTAACTTGTTGATTCTCAATACTATTTTCCATTTTACAAGAACATCATGTTTTTCTTTTAATAGATTTCTTTACTTCTTGGGCAAGTTTCAGGGTAGAATAAATAATAAATAAGCTGGATTTGCTTAGGCCATTAGCAGTACTGGACGGTTTTGGGATTAGGCAAGGGATTAAGATGGTTTGAAAAAAGAGGGAAATAAGTATAATAAGCAAGTAAGAGGTTCTCAGGATCAGAAAGATTTATTTATTTATTCACTCACTCACTTATTTATACACTATCTGGTGTCTCTGCCATATGTTAAGTGTTGTGCAAAATAGTAGCTATAACAGTATTGCACCATTCACATGTTATGTGACATCTTGCAACAAGCCTATGCTATAGGTCTTTTATTATTTTTTTATTGCTTTTATGGTTGAGAAAACTGAGGCTCAGAGAGGTTAAGTTACTTGCTGCGGGTCACACAGCCAGTTGGTGGTGAGGCTATCTGATTTATTTCCAGGTCGATGACACCAAACCATTGCTCCTTTCCTCTCATGCTCATGCAGAAAATTCATCTCTCTCTGCATTTGTTTTACGGCAGCTCCTTGTTTTATGGATCCAATGGGAGGCGAGTGCCAGGATTACATCCTGAAATGGTACTATAACAAGAAGGAGCAGGCTTGCCAACAGTTCTGGTATGGCAGCTGTGGGGGCAATGCCAATCGGTTTGAAACCAAGGAAGAATGTGAGCATTGGTGTGTCCCAACACCCCTATAACGTCCGACAGAACCTCATTACTGCTTCCTCTGTTTCAATAGCTGATGAAACCAAGATACCCTTTCCTGAGACTGTGCCACACAGCTTGTCAGTGGTGAAGCCCCCTCTAGAATCTCAGAGGTCGGATTCCTGACGCCCGGAATTTTTTCCTACCTGTGAATGCTTGGGGCAAATGATTTGTGAATTGAAAAGGACTTCATGTTAGTAGTTTAAAAAAGTAACTGAAACTTCCCTGAAAGTTGCTTAAATGATTTAATGATTTAGAACTGAATGAAAAAAAAATTTAAACTTGACCTAGAAAATAACTTTTTTTTTTTTTTTTTGTGGTTATGTAGCAAAAGAAAAATCAGTGTAAGCAAGTGAGTAAAACCTAATTAGGAAGTGAGTTGAAACTTGATTTCTTTTTTTACCATAAGAATCTGGAAGTATTAGTCAAAACAGGGGTCTGGAAAAAGGGACATCTGATGTGAAATTTCATCCTTACGACCTAGTGTGAAAATAAAGGTATTCTCAATGCAATCATTTGGTGTGAGACTGCATGTGATACCTGCTCACTGCCGTCGGTGCAGTACTTTGTGACATAGCAGTTGATGGAGGGGAAACAGCAGTTGGCGTTGCCATGGGACTGATTCTTTATCATCAATTTCAGTGACTCTTGCCCTTGGAAATTTGGTGACTCAACCGTTAAGGCTGACGTTGTCATTGAAAATATGAAACGAAGGGTCTTGGTTCACCCTGGATGAACATTTTGCAATATGAGTATTGAAGATAATTGTGATTTTGTGAGATCTTTCCTCTGGCTCACAGCTCTGTTCTCCAGGCCTCTGACCTTGGGCCCAGGTTCAGGGCAGAACTGGGCACTGCATACAATTCTGGAGCTGCTGGGTACTGAGGGTGCCTGGCACAGGTCCTCTGCAGGATTACATATTACTCTGCTTGGGCGGCCATAACAGATTGCCACAGACTGGTGGGGCTTAAACAACAGAAATTTATTTCTCACAGTTTTGGAGGCTGGAAGTCCAAGATCAAGGTGCCGGCTTGTTTGGTTTCTGGTAAGAGCTCTCTTCCTGTCTTGCAGACAGCTGTCCTCTTGTTATCCTCAAATAGCCTTTCCTCTGTGGAGAGTGAAAGAAGGAGGGAGGGAGACTGAGAGAGGGAGAACAAGAGAGTGAGAGTGAGAGCAAGAGAGGAAGGGGCGGGGAGAGACAGAAAGAGAGAGAGAGTTCCCTGGTGTCTCTTCTTATGAGGACACTAATCTTATAGGTTTAGGGACCTATCCTTATCCTTATTTAACCTCAGTTGCCTCCTGAAGGCCATGTCTCCAAATTCAGTCATATTGAGGGTAGGGCTTCCACATAGGAATTTGGGGTGTGGGACATAAACATTCAGTCTAATATAGACCACAGGCAGCTGGTGATTGCCCCCAGGGACCCAGAGTGGAGCTTGCTTCCTGGCAATTTCCTGTTCAGTAATGAAAGTTGTGATTTCTAGAATTTTTTTTGTTCCTCTTCTCAAGCCCAATGACACTGCAGATGGGATAGGAAGCAGCTTTATATAAAATCATAGAAACATTAAAATTTTTATATTATGACAATTATTTTATCTGATCACAAAGGGATCACTGTGTGTTTATGGTAGCAAATTTGTAAACTTGTATTTAAATTTGTAAATTTGCAGAAACATGCACGGAAGAAATAAAGATCACTGATAATCTTTTCTCCCAAAGGTAACCATTTTGCTATAATGCAGGGTTTTTTCTAATGCCTGGGATACTGTTTTTCCCCTTCATTAACACACTGCAATGTAACCAATTTTCGCTAAAGCATTTTCATGATGGAATGAAACGGCAGTTGTTTCATCTTGCTTGGCAGAGGTGTGTGTATGCGTGTCTTTTTTTAAGGCATAACCTCATTTGCTTGGTCATGGAGGAGCCTATCTTTCCTGACGATGGTATATGATTTGATAGTGTTTTCTACTTCTTACTCCCACTCCTGTGTCCAGGAACTGGGAACATAAAGGCAAAGACAAAGTGTTGGAATAACCCTTCCATGGAACTCCTCTGATGCTGGCAGAAAGTCTACTTGAAAAACCCTGAAGTACAAAGACAATCCGACCAAGGGGCATAAACACTGTCTATTGTTTTAGATAGCATTCATCCCCACACCTGTCTGCATAGTTTATAAAGCACTTTCCCACAGTATCTCCTGTATTTCCCCACTCCCACCACCGAATTTCTGATAATGGCGTTGTTCTTCCAAGTTTTTCTCATTGTTCTATGTTCTATCCATCCATGCTTGATGCCCTTGGTGATACTTCTGTGGGCAATGCCTTTTTATTTGTTTGAAAAATATTTAATAGGCATCTACTATCTACTATCTACCAGATCCATTATCTGTGTGAAAATCCAGTTCATGTCTCTGGCCTCCGTGAAAACTTCTCTGACTATGCCCTTTCAAGAAAGAATTGGTTATTATCTCCTCTAGGCTGCCGGTACACACTTCTCTTTTTGCCATTTCCCCATCGTATTTACACAATTTGTCCCTTAGTCTCCTTAGACAGTGAGCCTTTTTACTTTGGAATTGTCTGCCCTGCACAGGGCCTGATGCATTTCCTTTTGGTTCTCATTTTTTAACTCTCTGCCTGCCTGTTTTCAAAGACTGTTAGACATGTCCCCTAACAGTGGTTGACATTTTCTTTCCTTCCATATCTCTTGCTCTAGAAAAACTTTCTTTTTGTAGATGTTCTGCATTTGTTTCAGATCAGACACCAAGGTATCAGTGCTCCATTAGCCAAGTGGAAAAAGGTGCATGTGTTTTTAATTTCTCTCTTAGATCTGTCATCTCAATTATCGCGACGCATGGCTCCGGGGATACTAATTTTTCTGATGAAGAAAGTAAGATGAAAAAAGGTCAAGTGACATCAAATCTCATGCAACGAATCAGTTGGTAGTCTAAAATTAGAATTAAAATATGTTTGTAATTGATTTGGCATCTGCTTGGTTTATTTTGCAAAGCTTAAGGGTTTTAATTATTGCTTGAATTGATTGCTTTGTACTTTTAAGCATGTAGTGGATTTTATTGATTCTAGAAAATTGGAGGGTTTAAGATTACTAGGCTCAGAATTTGCATCCCAGCCATCTAACAAAATGTATAAATGAATGCAAAGATTTGTCCTGAGCTCTCCTGAGTGGGGCTCATGCTAACTGGGCACTTTCCCAGGGTTTCTCCTTTGTTTCATACAGCTGGGGATTACCTGTTGGAATTATGGTGCTATAGGAAATACCAATGAATTCAGCATTTGGTTTCTTCCCTGGTGACCTTATGCAAGTTTCCATGCATTTTTTTCTGGGCTTCCGTTTTTTTTTCTGGCTGAGGAGACTGGACATGAGAGAAACATCACTTGAACCTCTACATTCTCTCTAAATTCTGCATGCAAACTAACTCATTCTTTCTTTAGCTCATCTCTTGTCTTACGCAGTTAAAAGAAGGAAACCTAGCTGAGGACAATAAAACCACTCACCTGAGCCCAACCCAAATTACTGACCCAGAGAATAATGAACGAAACAAATAGCTGTTCAAAAACACTGAGTTTGGGAGTGACTAATATTTGACAGAAGTTGTGGCTGGGCTGGCTCATGTGTCCATCGGTCAGTCGGCTGGCCTATGGTCAGCTCCTAATGATAAAAAATTATATATTTGTATGCACCTAATAACATAGCCTCAAAATATATAAAAAGTCAATGCAGTTAGGTTAGAGAAAGCATTTAGAAGCAGAAGAATTGGAAAGGAAGAAGTAATCAATCTCTGTTTGTAGATAACATGAATGTACATCTGGTAAAACAAAAAGCTCTAAGAGAACAGTGATGTTTCAGATAGAGCCTCCTCCACCAGCCTGGATCTGGCAGCAAGCAGGACACTGCTTACTGTGGTGGACGTGAAGTATGATTGAGAAAGAACCCTTTGTTGTAAGCCACTGAGATTTGAGGGTCATTACTGTAGCATTACCAAGCCTAACCCCTGTGATACAGAGAGAGAGAGCAATGGGGGCTCTAGGACATGGCTTTGGGAGTGAAAAAAACATTTTGGCATTTTCTGTTAAAACTAAAAATACAAATGCCCTAAACTGGCAATTTTACTTCTAAGCATATGTCCTGGAAACCCATGTGCATGATCTCAGGAAACCTACCCATTCATGAGCAATGTTCAAGCAGCAATTTTTAAAACCCTTAAGTCTTGAACAATCCACATGTCCATTAATAGTGAAATGGGTGCATATGCTCTGTTGCATTAAAACAAGGTACACAACAATGGAAATGAATTCAGCTGATGTTATCTTCAGATGACCCTTGATTCAGGAAAGTAAAACATATTCTATGTTGGCCTGAGTTAACCTCCTTCTTTGGAAGTGACAGTGGATTCTTCATTATACACTTTTGAGCGGCCACATTTTAAAAACATGATTTTTTTCATTCATCAAAACACAGCAATTACACCAGAATCCCTTCTATTAGGTAAAAATCCCCCCAGATTTGGTCCTGGTCCTGATTTCTTCGTTTTTAATTTTTTATAAACTTTTAAATTTATTTTTTAAGTGTGTTTTTCCAGGACCCATCAGCTCCAAGTCAAGTAGTTATTTCAATCTAGTTGTAGAGGGCACAGCTCACAGTGGCCCATGTGGGGACTGGACTGGCAACCTTGTTGTTAAGAGCACCGCACTCTAACCAACTGAGCTAACCAGCCGCGCCCCTGGTCTTGATTTCTTAATCACTTTCCTCAGAGGAAACTAAAGAGTGAAGTCAGAATGTTCAATCTCATTTGAATCTCCCAACCCTTTAGAAATGCCTTAGTTTGCACTCTTAGAAGTGAATAGGGGCTTAGAGAGAAACTTAATAGAGTAGAGGTAGGAAGTAACATCTAATTCAAAAATTTTTACTGAGCACTTACTGAATTGTTATATGCTAAGAACTCTCCATTAGCTTGGGTACATCAGTGAAGAATAAAGAAAAAAAATCCTTTCCCTCATCTCCTCGGTTTCCACTTTTTTTTGGTGTGTAGAGAGAGCACCTGAAATGTACCCTCTTAACAAATTTCCAGTATACAATATGGTACTATTAACTGCAGTCATCATGCTGTATATTATATCTCTAGATTTATTCATCCTACGTAATTGCAACTTTGTACCCTTTGATCAACATCTCTGCATTTCCCCCACTTCCTTGCCCTTGGTGACCACTGTTCTACTTTCTGTTTCCAAGTATTTGATGTTTTCAGATTCCACATGTAAGTGAAATCATAAATTATTCTTCTTTCTGTCTGGCTTATTTCCCCATTGTAATGTTCTTCAGTTTTATCCATGTTGTTGTAAGTGGAAGGATATTCATCTTTTTTAAAGCAGAATATTCCATTGTGTGTATATATATATATATATATATATTATATATTATATTACATATTATATATATATATTACATATATATATATATATTATATATTACATTACATATATATATGTATACATATTAATAATAGCTTCTTTATCTATTCACCTGTCAATGGGCTTAGGTTGTTTCTACATCTTAGTTATTGTGACTAATGCTACAGTGAACATGGGAGCACAGATATTTCTTTAAGATACTGATTTCAATTCCTTTGGACATATACCCAGAAGTGGCATTGCTGGATCATATGGTAGTTCTATTTTTAATTTTTTGAGGAACCTCCATACTATTTTCCATAATGACTGTACCAAGTTACATTCCCACCAACAGTGAACAACAGTTTACTTTCCTCCACATCTTCACCAACATTTGTTATCTCTTGCCTTTTTGATAATAGCCATCCTAACAGGTATGAGGTAATATCTCACTGTGGTTTTGATTATCATTTCCCTGATGGTTAGTGATATTCAGCACCTTTTCATGTACTCGGCCATTTGAATGTCTAGAAAAATGCCTGCTCAGATCCTTTGCTTGTTTTTCAATCTGGTGGTTTGTTTTTTGCTATTGAGTTGTATGAATTCCTTATATATTTTAGATATTAAACCCTTATTGTATATATGGTTTGCAAATATTCTCTCCCATTTGGTAGGTTGCCGTTTCATTTTGTTGATTGTTTCCTTTGCTGTGCAGAAGTTTTTTAGTTTGATGTAGTTTCCCTTGTTTATTTTTGCTTTGCTTTTGTTGCCTGATTTTTTGGTGTCATTTTCAAAAAACCATCGCCAGTCAGCAAGATGGCAGAGTAGGAGATACCAGCCTTCATCTCCCCACAGGAAAAAATAACAATTAGACAGCTTTTCATAAATGAAAATAACCCTGGGAGGGCTTGAGAGTGTTAGAGGAAGTAGTTGAGGCGATGTGACCACGAGTTGACCCTTTAAGACCTGAACCTGGGCAATTAGAGGCTCCTCACCTCCTACTCTGTACTTACAATGTATGCTCTCCCCATAGTTCCCACAATGGAAGCCATTTTCAAGGACATAGCCTTGAGAGAGCAATGTATTTTTGAGACCATGTGGACACCAAAATGACC
The DNA here is from genome assembly GCF_964194185.1 of Rhinolophus hipposideros. Lineage (NCBI taxonomy): Eukaryota > Metazoa > Chordata > Mammalia > Chiroptera > Rhinolophidae > Rhinolophus > Rhinolophus hipposideros. The sequence continues at coordinate 36,985,851 of NC_138060.1, read as the reverse complement.
GAATCCAGTTAAGACTTCTCTATGTAAAATTTTAAGATTTGGCGGGCAGGTGTGGACATCTACCCGTCTTATGGCCGCCCAAGACAAGCCTCTTAAGTCAGTTCCCTTGCTTATGAAAACCACCATCTACCAAGCTGGAGTGCTCTGCTTCTTTCTTCAGTCTCTCCTTGCCCTCCATGTACAGGGGTCAGTTTGTGAACCAACAAAGTCCAATTAAGAATCAATAGTAACACAGTGCAGTAAAAATGGAGAACAACTCCACAGAAAAGATCATGGGGAGATTGCCTTAGCTGAGATGTCTGGAGACTAAGAAGAAACGAGAAGAACAGGGGCTGTCAGGGTCAGCCATGCAGAAGGTGTCATCTGCTACCAGCTCCCTAGCAGCCTGCTGTGGTAGGACTCTGGTAGCCTTTGCCACTGAGGCCCTCACAGCCCCAGAGACAGCTGCAGATTTCTCACAGCTTTCACAGCAAAGGACCACATAACGTTCATAGGCATAGACCCCAGCTGCCTGTTCCACAGAAGTTACCGATAGCTTTTGCCACTGATGTATGAACAGCCACGGCTACCATGGACCCCCCAGAAGGAAGATGCTGCTGCACAGCTCCCTTCTAGAAGGAGCTGCTGTCGTGCTGCCCTGGGTTGAGGACTGCCAGCCCCCGCTATCTCCATGTACATCCTAGATCCCAGAGCTATGGCTTCTCCACATGTGCCTGCACTTCAGATCTTGGCTCCATGTGCACCTGCTTTCCAGACTCTGGCCCCATGGTTGCTCTGAATCATGAAGAAATAGAAAATATGAACAGACCAATAACAAGTAAGGAGATTGAATTAGTCATCAAAAATCCCCCAAGAAAGAAAAGCCCATGTTTCATGTCAGTCTTAATATATGGATAGTGGTGCTATCTGTCTAGAAACACCTTGGGGCAACCACCTGGGCCAATACTACTGGAGGTGAGCCCCCACAGTCATGTCTCTGACTGGAACCAATGCTGTGGCTGGATTGGCCCTTGTGGTTGTTATTATGATTGCAAGATGCACCTCAGCAACAACTGTAAGGAAACTTTGTAAAAATAATTACAAAAAATAAAAATAAAAAAAGAAGAAGAAGAAAAAAAATAAAGTTTTGCTCACAAGTCCTGGGGGCACACAATATCACAATATGCCTGGGGCCACTTAGTGAGGTTACCTAGGTGGGGGGAGGGAAGAGAACTTGGGGTTCTGCCTTTATTAGGGTTGAAATGTGGGGTTGAATGTGGGGTTGAATTAGGGTTGAATGTAGGGTTTTACAGGTTCACTCTGTATTGGTGAATTTAAAACATGAGAGTGAGATTTAAAGCACAGGATGGGAAACCAGAATAACTAAAATGGTCAGTTATCTAGGTCACCCAGGGTTTTCTCAAAAGAAAACTTCATGGGTGTGGAAGCCTGGCTCTTTATCTAGCTGTGTAGCTTGCAATGTGTTTATTTGAGATGGATGTGATTGATGTGGCTGCCTCAGAAATCAGAAGTATAAAGTCAAGCACTATATTCCAATCGAAAAGCTCATTGTCAACATCTACACCACAGCCCAGAACTAGATGTCTTCAGTGATGAATTCTACCACACATTTAAAGAATTAACACAGTCTTTCTCAAACTCTTCCAAAAAATTGATGCGGAGGAAACACTTCCAAACACAACCAAATAATTTTACGAAGCCAACATTACCCTGTTACCAAAGCCAGATAAGGACGCTAAAGAAAAGGAAACAGCAGGCCAATATCCCTGATAAATATAGAGGCAAAAACGTTTAACAAAAAGCTAGCAAATCAAATTCAACAGCACGTTAAATGGATCATATACCATGATCAAGTGGGATTTATCCCTGGGCTGCAAGGATGATTAAACATACGTAAACCAATCAGTGTGCTACACCACATTAACAGAATGAAGGATTAAAATGGCATGATCATCACAATAGATACAGAAAAAGCATCTGACAAAATTCAACATTCTTTCATGACAAAAACTCTTAACAAATGGGGTATAGAAGAAACATACCTCAACGTATTAAGGCCATGCACAACAAACGCATGGCTAACATGATACTCAGTGGTGAAAGGCTAAGAGATTTTCTGCTAAGATCAGAAACAAGACAGGAATGCCCACTCTCCCCACTGCTATTCAACCCAGTACTGGATATATTAGCCAGAGAAATTAGGCAAAAAAATAAATAAATAAAATAGAAAATAAAAGGTATCCAAGTCAGAAAGGAAGAAATAAAATTGCCTCGGTTTGCAGAGGACATGACGTTATATATATACAGAAAACCCTGAAAACGTGGAGACTCCACTAAAAAACTAATAAATTCAGTAAAGTTGCAGGATGCAAAGTTAACGTACAAAAACCAATTGCATTTTATACACTAAAAACAAGCTGTTGGAAAGAAAAATTTAGAAAGCAATTGCATTTACAATAGCATAAAAAATACTTAGGAATAAATTTAACCAAGGATGTGAAAGACCTGTACAGTGAAAATCATAAGAAATTGAAGATAATACAAATAAAAAGATATCAACTATTCTTGGATTGGAAGACCTTAATCTATTTAACTAGTCTCTTGTGGACAGATGAATTGGTAACTTCCAGTTTTTAGTCAGTACATACAAGTTGAAGACTGATATTAAAGATACTGTTACATAGGCCCTTACGAAACAGACGGACACCAGCCATACCAATGGGCCGTCCCAATGGCTGAGTATCAGCTTTGATTGCATGATGTCTTAGAAAATCTTGATAAATAAGTTCACTAGCAATAAGATTGCTGCAGCAAATGAGGTGTGCATTTTAAATTTTGATAAATCTTGCCAAATAGCTCTCCAAATAGTGTCACTAATTTAAACTCCCACCTATGGTATGAGTTCCCACTTCCTCATACATTTATTAGCATTGGTTTCATCAAATTTCAAAATTTTGAGAAATCTATTAAACATGGTAACTTTTTTGTAGTTCTTTAGTTATAAATATGGTGAACAAAGGAACCAAAATAGCCCTCACCTTTTTGGGAGGGCTATTTTGGTTTCTTTGTTCTGGAAACTTCCTATTATACCCTTTAAATCAAATTTTCTAGTGAGTTGATTATCTTTTACTTGCTGATTTTGGGATCTCTTTGCAAGGAAAGAAAATTGTCTGTCATGTGCATAACTTTTCAGTTCACCATTAGTATTTAGATCTTTTTAAATAAAGATATATGATATTATATGTATATATATATGTGTATATATATTTACCAATGATTCAATTTACCAATCATTTCCTTTTCAGCTTCTTCTTCTTCTTCTTCTTTTTTTTTTTTGTATTTTTTGGTGTCTTTTCTCCTGGATTATAAGAAAACAAAATTTTACACATGATATTTGCAACTATTATTTCCCATAGCAGCAAGAGCGCCTTCCAAATGTGTACCTCCCCAGGACTCTCCAAAATTGGCAGTGGGAAGAGAGTCTCCTAGCTGAGGGAACAACTGACAAACAAACCAAACTTTGTCCCTTGAGTTTTCACTTCCTTTCTTACTGCCTCTTTTCCTCACTGCCATTACTACCACATTGTCTTTTTGGGTTTCAGCCTTTCCAACCCTATTTTACCATGCAGTTTGGGAAGCTGAAAACTCAATTTCCCAGACTCCTACGTAGCCAGGGAGGTCGTGCAGCTCAGTTACTGCTAATGAAAAGTATGTCTGTAGGAGCCTGCTGGTGCTGCCTTTTCAGCTTTCTAATTTTTTTCATCTAGAAGGTGGACATGAGGCCAGAGATGCAGAAGCCTTTGGTAAGGATGACAGAAAATTGGAAAAAGTCTGGAGTCTTGATGTATAGACTTTAGACCTACCTGCCCTGGACTCCCTATCCTGGACTTCGTGTCATGTGGAGACACATTCCTTATTTGTTTGAGCTATTGTTTATCAGGCTTTCTGGAAACAGCAACCAAACAGGACCCTAACTGATACATAGGCATTCAACGCTCCTCCTTTAAATCTTTAGTTCAAGTGTAGATAAGTTCCTTATCTCTTGTGCTTTAGTCAAAACTCTTGGCTATAAGTGACAGAAGTGAAACACAAACGAATTACCAATTAGTTAAGGCAATAAGAAGAATTAATTGGCTCATGCATCCCTTCGAAGTAATGGATACAGTTGGGTTTCTGGAACCAGAGCCTCAAACACTGACTAAGCTGCATATTCCTATCTTTAAATCTGTTTCTTTCAATTCCAGTGTTTCAGACCGATTCTTTCTAGGAGTCTTAACCATCAACCCAACAGCTCCTTGGTCACATGTTACCATATAAAAACACCAGAAAATAAGGATCTTCCTCTTGTTTTGTGATATTGGCACACTTGCCACAGAGTGCTGGGGACTTTCTTACTCCAAGGTCCCCTTCACCTGGTGGATGTCATCCATAATCTACCACTAGGAAACTTCTTTTTGACGCTCTGACTCAATATAGTCAAAATTGGAGTCTCCCTGCATGCTACGTTGATAGCCCCTTCCAGTCTGGATTTCCAGTCAGAAAGACCTCTACTTTCTGGCTGACACATACAAGAGGGTAGCTTTTGTTTTGAAATATTGTCAGCATATATTAATAAAATATAAGCATCCCTATCACTGTAGCTACATATCTAGGTAGGAGGAAAGGAGAAAAACATGTTGTTGTCTCATGGGTCTCCCCCCATTCCCACTCCAAATAATGTGAGAATGTACTTTTCTAAGGAAAAGAAGAAGATAAAATGCAAACCATTTGCGATCAATTAACTAATGCTCAAGAGGACTAGAAAGAGTTCCGTGAGTCATAGTGTGATTTTTGGATTGTGGTTGGATTCAGGACAGCGAAAGAGTGGTTGGGTTTCAAGAATTTCTCTACCATTGTTTTATATAGAATGAGGCCAAAGTAAAAAGACAGAAAGTAAAGCTTCACTACAAATTTATCCTAATTTATGAAATAAGTTGCTTTATGCAAAAGGAGGTGGTAGAAGACTTCCAGTTAACATTAGCAGAATAGAGATAAAGCAACCTTATTTTCCTGTCTGAAACAACAGAAAAACAGCAAAGAGAAGAAAATCCCAAACCGTGATCCATAAAGAATAGCTGCCAAATGCAGTGAAGTCCAGATAATTCTATTTTAAATTGCAACCTGCTTATCCCCTACCACTCCTGAGCTTCCTTTTGGCCTACCAAGCATTTATCATCTTTTATCATACTATATAAATTATACCAACTTATAACATATTTTATTGTCTGCTGCCCTTTCCTCTTTCTCCTTGATAACAAATTCTACAAGGGCAGGGTTTTTTTTGCCTCTTTTGTTCACTGATGTATTTCAAAGTGTTAGAATAGTGCCTGGAAATGGTGACCACTAAATAAATTTGTTGAATGGATGAAGATGCTTCTGATGAACCTAGAGGTACATAGAATGCACCATGAGTAGGCGGTATAATGAGATTACCAACTGGCCATTCCTCATCTTGGAGTAAACGGTTTTCTAGAATTCCCTTGAGCCCCATTTGATGCTAAGAAGTAGTAAGACACTTCAGGTTTAAAGAAGAATAGCAGACAGGACATCTCATGAGACACAAACTGCTGAGTGGCAGTGGAGAGGACAGGGTGTTGTTGGAGGACAGGGTCATTTAAAGAGAAGGAAGCACAAAATCACCGCACGAAGAATCTGATTTTGGCTTCATTGAGAGCTGTGTATGACTCCTGATAGCTGAGACAATGGAGAAAAGCCCTAAAGCAGATAGTTGGTGGGAGAATGTTTCACAACAATAGATATAAATCCTAACTGCCAGTTGGACCGGCTCACCCAGTCTCATGTCTGTTACCATACGCTATCCTTTAGCAAGTAGCTGACCAAGAAAGACAGGCTCCCATGAAAAGGTGAACAATAATCACAAAGAAACTAGCTGGGAACTATGAGAAAAAAACTAAAAATTGAAAAATTCATTATAACAAGAATAACAGAATAATGATTTTACAAAGCAGAAGAAAATAGAACAAACACTTTCCTTGAAATCAAATAAAGAAGATGAATTAAAGGAAAGATGGCACTTTTGTACCCAGAGCTCACAGAAGCAAGGGTACAAAGAAAGTAAGAAAAAATAATGCTAAAAAAAGAAGAAAAAAATGAGTTGGAAGAGCTCAGGAAAAAAAATTAAAAGGGTGACTAAAGCCACTATATATGATGATAGCCATATTCGAAGCAGTAAAAAATGGAGCAATACTAAAAATACAGTCAAAGATATAAAAAATAGTTTTTCAGGAAACTGTAAAAAATAAAATAGAAAGGAAAAAAAGGAGTTTAAAAGGATTAGAGAGAATATAATAGAAAGATACCAAAAGATTTTCCTTATACATAATTGTGTTCTTGAATTAGAGTAGAGAACAAAGTTGGAAGATGTAAATCCAGAATACTTTCCTAAAACACAAACAATTAAGCAATTCTCAGGCCTATTCCAGTGACTATGACTAACAAATGATCCCCAAATCTAATGATGTAGACACTGTTTCTTATGCTCACAGATTCTGTGAATCATGAATATGGACTGGGCACATTGGGGAGGGCTTGGCTCTGCTCCACAGTGTCTAGAATCTCAGCTGGAAGATGTTTTGCCCTAGCTTTGGAAACCATGCAGCCATCATTTCCACTGCATTTTGTTTATCAAGGCAATAACAAAACAGGTTCAAGGAGAAGGGAAATACACTGTATCACTTGATGGGAGTACAGAGCGGCAAGATTTTGGAAAAGCAATTGAGACTGAAAATATTGCTGTGGCCAGTTTTGGAAAACTAAGAAAATTATCTTTTAAATTTTCAAATTTAATGACATTGCATGTTAATATTTTCTTAGGGTTCCTACACCTCTATTTAACTATGGTTATGTCTCATGTTTTATTTTTGTGACAGATTGTTTTCTTAATCACATATTCTTTTCCCTTCTCCTCATCCTCCAAATAATTGTATCTATTTAAATGAGATCATTGTTCAGTGTTTATATTACTCTGATTACGTAAATATTTTTTCCTAGCAGAGCCATATCTTGTACATTTCATGCAAGTTATTGTTTTCATTGAGAGCAATAGTCATCTCTATTTTTTGTTTTGTTTTGCTAGCCATTTATACGTGCATTACTATTTCATTGCCAAATGCTGTGAGAAGTGTAACTATCCCCTCAATCCATTCAAACACATTAGCTATCCTATCAGCTTTCTCTCTTTACATCTCTTGTGGAGCCCTCTACCCTTCTGCTTTAGTTGGGACTGGTTGCTCTTGCTGCATAGCTGTCACCCTGAATTGTAGGGGAGAAACTGGAGAGTTATGACTGTCAAAACTCAGGACAGTGATGGGTGTTTGGATTACACCGGTACATGCACTTATCAAAGCTAGCGAATGTACACCAAATTTGTGTATTTAATGGTATATTTTTGACATTTCATATCAAAAAAACAAAAACACAAGCAAATATTAAACTCTAGTTAATGGTACATTGATTGACGTATTCAGGAGAAAATATACTGATGTCTGCGACTTTGAAATGCATCCAAAAATAAGATGACTAGATGGATGGATGGGTAAGAGGATGGATAAATATGTATTAAAACAAGTAGAATAAGATGTTAATGGTAGAATCTAGGTAGAGGATATACTGTAAAATTCACTGTAAAAGTCTTTCAACTTTGCTATATGTTTAATGATTTTCATAATGAAATGTTGGAGGAAAAAAGAGTGGAGACAGTAAAATAAGTTAGTGAGTCTTGCAATGGTCTAAACATGAGCTCAAGATAAATGTATCCACTGAAGCAATGTTGGTGAGAAGCTGAGGAAGAATAAATGAAAAATAGTGTATTAAAAGATAAACTTAGGGACCCTCTCGTCAATGTGGGGTCTCTGACTCTCTCATGTATGCAGGGTTCCCATACATATGTATGTATTACAGTTGGTTATTTTTTCTTGATTTAAAAAAAAAAGAAGAAAAGATAAACTTAGGTTCTTTACTTTAGAGAGTAAGTTTTCAGTGTTCTGTCTCAAATATGATCCAAATTCAAAGGCAGTGATAAGTTTATCTGCCTCTCTTTTCAGGAAGAATCACTAGAGATATAAGGGAAAAGGAAATGTATTAATAGAAATTTTAGAGACAGGACCTCTTCATGAGTGCCAATGTGCCACAAAAAAACAGTTCTGCCTTAGAGTGTCAGTTTCCCCAAGGAATCAGAGATTTTATCCAGTTTTGGGGTGGAAGATTCTTTGAGTTAGGAAAATTTTCACACAGCTTTATTTTCACCAATAACATAGTCATCAACATAATCATACCAAATGAGCAGTGTGTTCAGAAGACAATTCCCGAAGACTTTAGGTTGCTATGGTAACAGATCAGCCAGCCAGATCCTGCATTTCTTTTTCCAATTTCTTATTAAAAAGAAACAGAACAGGATAAAAACTAGGAAGCACAGGGGCGGCCGGATGGCTCAGTTGGTTAGAGTGCAAGTTCTAAACAACAAGGTTGCCGGTTCAATTCCCACATGGGATGGTGGGCTGTGCCCCCTGCAACTAAAAATTGAAAGCTGCAACTGGACTTGGAGCCGAGCTGCCTCCTCCACAACTAGATTGAAGAACAATGACTTGGAGCTGATGGGCCCTGGAGAAGCACACTATTCTCTAATATTCTCCAACAAAAAATTAAAAACATAAGACACAAAAAACTGGCAAGCACAGAAACCACACAAAAAACTGGCAAGCACACTGGATAATGAAGATAAGAGATGTCAGAGTTAGAGTGGAATTTCTTCTGAACACTTCATTTTAGGATGATCAAGGAGCATCATTTCAGATCATTCATCTCCTTGTCTACCTTGTGCAAGTAGACAGTTCAGAGCCCTCAAAGAATTGAGGAGATTTTGAGTGATGCATTCCTAAATCTGGGGTGCAGGGGTTTGAACGCTGACTGAAAAACCATGACCCTCACTCCCAAACGCAGACTCCTGTCCTTCCCTTGTCCCATTAACACCTTTCTTTCTATATTCATTCAGCGATTAATACTCCTAGCAACAAACATGGCAGGAATAGAAGATGGGCAGAAGTTCGTTGGGTCCTAGAACTCTTTGTCACTGAAGAAACTCACCAAACGGCTGCAGAGACAAGAAGAGTTTTGGGAGCAGTGCTCACATAGGGTTTAACATTCCACGTAATACAGTTCACTGAAACAAAAGCTGTAAATATCTGACTTTGAGTTAGAGATCTCCAAATGATAGATCCGGAGGACACACAGTCTCAGGCCAGCAGACTCACGCTAAATGAATACTGTTAGACTTTACTACCTAAATTAGTGGCTGTCCAGATTTACCGGACATTCATTACTAGGTCTGAGATGAGGACGCTGGCAGCACTCAAGAGGGCAGTGAAAGGAGCTAAGAACATTCCATACTGTTGCCAAATTCTAGGTAGATTCTCTCTCTCTCTCTCTCATAAGTAAACAGAAAAACCTCAAAGAAAAACTCTACAAAGATAATGCAACACAGAAGCAAGGAAATACTTTCTTGAAGATTCTGAGGAGAAAAATGATTTTTTTTCATAAAAAGGAATATTTTAAGGCACTTGTTGGTATTCTTCCTAAAAGATGAAAAAGATAAAACCTCTACAAGGCACAGGTGGGTACATAAGGAAAAAAGTTAAGGTGAAGGCAGAAATGCAAAGTGTGCTGATTCATATAAGGAAATAATGCAAGGAAACCCAAAATATGGTAGAGTACTTTACAGCGGTGACAGTCAAAGGCAGAAAACTCTATCATGACGTAGAGAATGAATGTGGAACACTTCCAGGACATGGAGAAAAATGAAGAGAAGAAAATTATGAGGAAGATGATAGACATGGGAAAGAGATAGTAGAGACTTCGTTTCAATAAATTTAAAAAAAAACAAGGGCATGACATTGGCTGACAGTGAGGAAAAACATCTGGAGCTAAATAAAACCTGAAACTTAAAATTCAAAAAGGCTCTGTTTTGTTCTTGTTAAAATTAACAAAATAGACTCAACAGGTGGGAATATCCTGACAAGAAACATATTTTTATTATAATTGACATATATATCAGTTTCAGGTGTATAACACAGTGATTTGACATTTATATACCTTATGATGTGATCACCGTAAGTCCAGTAAGTCTCGTAACCATCTGTCACCATACAAAGTTATGATATTACTGACTATATTCCCTGTGCTGTACACGACATCCCTGTGACTTATTTATTTTATAACTGGAAGTTTGTAGCTCTTATTCCTGGCAAAATTTTCCCTCTTATTCCTGGCAAAATTTTTAATATGGAAAGAGGATTAAAAAAAATTGTTAGTATTCACATTGAAAAGGAAAGTTACATGTAAAAATGAAAACATTAGGCAGTCCTCAGTTTATTCCCCTGTAATATTTAACCAGAAGACAGTAAAGTAATATTGACAATGTTTTTCAAGATTTTTATTAAAAACATAGTTAGCATACAATATTATATTCGTTTCAGGTGTACACAATAGTTATTCAACATTTGTATACCTAAAGAAGTGATCACCATAAGTCCAGCAACCATCTGACACTGGAACATGCTATCACAATATTATTGACTATATTTCCCAGGCTGTACATTACATCCCCATGACTTATTTGTTTTATACCTGGAAATTTGGATCACTCATTGCCCTTCACTTCCCCCCTTTTTAATTTTTCAGTTACAGTTGACATTCAATACTGTTTTATATTAATTTCAAGTGTATAGCGTATGGACATTTATATAATTTAAGAAGTGATCCCCCTAACTAGTCTTCTACCCACCTAGCACTATATATAGTTATTACCATATTTTTGACTATATTCCCTATGCTTTACTTTACATCCCCATGAATATTTTGTAACTACCAATTTGTACTTCTTAATCCCTTCATCTTTTTCACCCTTCCCCCAAACCTTCTCCCATCTATCACTCCAATAAATCTAATACCCACCTAACACCATAGTCATATGTAGTTATTGCAATATTATTGACTATAGTCCTTATGTTATACCTTACATCCCCGTGACTACTTTGTAACAACCGATTTATACACCTTAATCCCTTCTTCTTCTTCACTCACCCCCTTACCTCACCCCCCGTCTGGAAACCATTAAAATGTTTTCTGTATCTATGAGTCTCTTTCTGTATTGTTTATTTTGTTCTTTAGATTCCACATATAAGTGAAATCACATTGCATCTGTCTTTCACTGTCTGACACAGTCCACTCAACACAATACCCCCCAGGTTCATCCATGCCACTGCAGATGGCAAGAACCCATTCCCTTCCATGGCCAAGCAATATTCCACTGTATATGGATGTGTACTAACTCCTCTTTATCCATTCTTCTATTGATGGACACCCAGGCTGCCTCCACATCTTGGCCATTGTAAACAGTGCTGCAGTGAACATATGGATGCGCAAGCCTCTGGAAGTAGCATTTGGGGTTTATTCGGATAAATACCAGGGAGTGGGATTACTGGGTTCTTCTTTGTCTCTTGTTATAGCCTTTTGTTTTAAAGTCTATTTTGTCTGTTATAAATATTACTACCCCAGTTTTTTTTTATTTGTTTGTTTTCATTTTCATGAAATAACTTTTTCCATACCTTTACTTTCAGTCTGTGTCTTTCAATCTGAAATGTGTCGCTTGTAGGCAGCATCTGTAAGGGTTTTGTTTTCTTATTCATTCAGCCACCCTATGTTTTTGATTAGAGCATTTAATCCATTTACATTGAAAGCAATTGTTGATAGGTATGTAGTTATTGCTATTTTATTATTCATATTTTTTATCTTTTTCTTCCATCTTAAAGAAGTCCCCCTAACATTCCTTCTAATAGTGGTTTGGTGGTGATGAACTCCTTTAGCTTTTCATGTCTGGGGAACTCTTTATCTGTCCTTTGATTGTAAATGATCGCCTTGCTGGGTTCAGTACCCTTGGTTGTAGGTCCTTGTTTTACATCACTTTGAATATTTTGTGCCAATACCTTCTTGCCTGCAAAGTTTCTGTTGAGAAATCAGCTGACAATTTTATGGGGGGCTCCCTTATAAATAACTGTCTTTCTCTTGCTGCTTTTAGGATTCTCTTTTTATCTTTAACCTTTGCCATTTTAATTATGATGTGTCTTGGTGAAGGTCTATTTGGGTTCATCTTGTTTGGGACTCTCTGCACTTCCTGGGCTTTTATGTCTATTTCCTTCACCAGGTTAGGAAAGTTTCCAGTCATTATTTCAGCAAATAGATTCTCAATCCCTTGCTTTCTCTCTTCTCCTTCCAGTACCCATATGATGCAAATGTTGTTGCTTGATGCTTTCCCAGGGGTCTCTTAAACTATTCTCATTTTTTTTTGATTCTCTTTTCTTTCTGCTGTTCTGATTGGATGTTTTCTGCTACCTTATCTTCAAATCACTGATTTGACCTTCTGCTTCATCTAGTCTGCTAATGATTCCTTCGAGTGCATTCTTCATTTCAGTTATTGTATTCTTCACTTCTGACTGGTTCTTTTTTATGGTTTCAGTGCCATTTTTTTAATGCTTGCTATCTCTTTGTTGAAGTTCTCACTAAATTCCTGGAGCATCCTTATAACCATTGTTTTGAACTCTGTCTCTGGTAGGTTGCTTGCCTCCATTTTATTTAGTTCTTTTTCTGGAGTTTTCTCCTGTTCTTTCATTTGACACATTTTCTTTGTTTCCTCCTTTTAGCTGCCTCTGTGTGTTTGTTTCTATGTATTAAATGGATCTTCTACATCTTCCAGTCTTGTTGGGTAGCCTTATATAGTAGGGGTCTTGTGGGGTCCAGTGGCACAGTCAGATGCCCCAGGAGTGTCCCTTGTGTGGGTTGTGTGTGCCCTATTGTTGTAGTTGAGGCTTGATTGCTGTTTACTTGTCAGTGGGTGGTATTGACCCTCAGGCTGACTGGCTGTGGGGTTTGGCCACATCCACAGCTGATGAGCTGCTATGGGGTGGGCTTACTCCATAGAGCATGATTTCCCCAGGGGGTTCTGGTGCCTGTTGGACCACCCTTTGTGGGTGACTCTTGTGGGCTAATTGGGTGATGCTCTGCTGTTGTCTGAAGCCAACCTCCAAGTATGTCAGTTCTGGGGCCTCTTGGGAGGGGTTCCAGTGCAGGCCCAGGTCAGCCACTGCCTATGACTGGTTGGGGACTACCTGGTAGGAGCTACAAACCAATCCATGTTTGGTCATTTTCTGTGCTGTACCTTGAGGTGATGGGAGAGACTACCCTGCAAACTGAGGATGGCTGCCATCTGTACCATGTCTGGGGTAGCTCCACAAAAAGTCAGGTAATTCTGAGGCTGCCACCTACCGGCTTCCATAAGGTTCAGCCACTGATAAAGCTTCCTGCAATAAGCAAATTGAGTGAGGCTCTGTCTCAGTGAGTCAGCAGGGTGGAGCAGCGGAGCTCACTAGATTCAAATTTGGCCTGTTGGGGGTGGGCTCAACAGGAAAGATGGTGCCCACCTGCAGGCTGCACAGGAGGAGGACTCCACACAGAGGAAATGGAGACTGTCCCTCCAGTCCTCACCCTGAAGTTACACAACTCAGTCTCTTCCCGTATGTCTCCAACGCCCCCAGAGTCACCGTCTGTGGGGACAAAGCCCCAAAAAACAGTTTCCAGGCTCTCGGCCTCACATAGAAAGGTGCTGGCTCGGGTAGTAAATGGCCATCAACTGTGATCAGATGGCCAGCAGCTGTGGCTAGTTGGCCGTCAGCTGTAACCCGTAAGCCATTGGCCACTAATATAACGGCTGTGGCTACGCTAGCAGAAAAGAATGGGGGCTAGCGAGAAGATGGTGGCTGGCAAGCGCGGACTGCTGTTAGGCAGATTATGTAGATCCTGCTTCCTGTGTCTCCAGCTCAGCCGCCAGTGAGAATATATTGGTTTGACTTCCCTATCTATGGCTCCGTGGGTGTTCCTTTTTGGCCTTACCGTGTCCTGCGTTCTTATGAGGGGAGCCGGAGCTGAGACCCTGCACGACAAATGGCGCAGCGAGCAGGGTTCCCTGTGCGACACCGTCCCTCTGCCAGAGCCCAGGGTGAGTGCCTGCGCAAGCCCCCTAAGAGGATGTCTGGGTTTCCCACAGCCTTTTGCCCTACTCAGAGGGTCAGAATCCCCATTGTTTTTCACAGCCAGAAGTTATGGGGGCTCCGCTTCCCAGCACCAGTACTCCAGGTTGGGGAGCCTGGTGTGGGGGCTGTGGTCCCTTGCTCTTTTGTGGGGAACCTTTGTTGCTGAGATACCTCTGATTTTCAACCACCACACATGGGTGTGAGACCAGCCCATTTCGCGTCTCTACCCCTCCTACCAGTCTAGATGTGGCTGCTTCTTTATTTCCTTAGTTACAAAACTTCTGTTCAGCAAGACTTCAGATGGTTCCCCAGGTTGATTGTTCTATATTTTAGTTGTAATTTTGATGTGTTCATGGGGTGAGGGAAGCATAACGTTTATCTTCTCTGCCATCTTGGATCTCCTGAAATATCAGTGTTTTAAAGGAGAAAAAAATGGCTCAGTAATTCTACACTTTTTCAAATGTTATGGGTATTCAAAAGTCTGAGACATCCTGAAATATGCTAGAACTCAGAAAAGTAAGAATTACTCTTTCTTCCTTAAGAAAATTTCTCAATGTGTATTTCTGTTAATTCAATTAATCAAAAACTAAAGAAAGAATTCTGGTCCTGCTCTGGTGGTATAAACCTCTGATAGCCCATTTTTCTCACTGATTACAATGACACAATATGGACAAAATGCAAAAAACAACTCCTTGAAATCTGAAAGGTAAACAAAAGGAGGCAGTTTTGGAGGGGGTTTAAAACTGGAAGGGGCCGCATAGTGTTGAATTTATCTATTTTTTTCAAGAATGTGTGTTTTCACTACTTTTTGTTACACAAACAGCATGGTGATCAGAACTCAACAGAACTGCATTTGTGACCTCACCTTGCCACTTCAACTACCTAAGCTTGAACTTATGGAACTCTCTGAGTTTATAAATGCTCTGAGTCTCAGTTTCCGCATCTATGAAATGATTATAATAATGCTTACTTTGGGCTTGGAAAATGCCCGGCACAAAGCCTGACAAAGAGAAGAGGCTTAATAAATGACATGAGTATTACATGTATACCTACCCAATAAACGATAAGCTCTCCGAATGTGGAAACAATTTCTCTTTTGTGTACTTCCATACCTTTGGTGCTTAGCTCAGTACCTGGCACATAGCAGGTATTGTGTAAAAATTTGCTGCCTAATTATTGAGATTAAAACATTGATAAAGGGACCTTAAAGATTGTTTAGCTTTCTAAGTGAAATCCGAAGACTGAAAAATACTTTTCTTTTGTTTAGATGAAGTTTGTATTGAGTCATTTATCTTCACTTGACACCTGGCTGCTTTTGGAGAGTCTGGTTAATCATGTATGCTTTCATTATAAGCTGAAAGACAAGACAAATGCTTTGGCATTGAACTCAGGACTCTCTCTCTCCTAAGTCTTTTGCTAGTCCAGCGAACAGTCCTCCACTCTAGCTAAGTTGATATCCTTGCTCTTCTCTGAACATTTTTGCACTGTACCACTGTGGTGTTTGCTGGGATCATCTTTTATGCCTGCAATGCCTCCTTCCCCCTTCTTCTCAGCCAATATCCTACCACATCTTCAAGGCCTTCCCGTTAGGAGTTCTCTCATCTGACATCTACCTTGTCAGAAATGTTTATTTCACTGCCTAGGATTTATAGGAAACATAATTAAGAATACAATCTCCTGCCAATACAGATATTCCTCTCCACTAAGTATAGGAAAGAAAAAAAAGTTCTTTATTGAATAAACATTAAATGAGACCATGATGTGCATCACAAGTAATCTGCTATAGAGATTGCAAAGACAGAAAGAAATCTTACCCTTGTGTATAGCCAAGCAGTTATAACCCGTAGCATACGTGTTCTGAAGATAAACGATAACTAGTTCTCAAGTAAGAAGGCGCTATAGCAACATTTGTCACAGACAGTTCATCCTAAATTCACTGGTAATGGGGGTGGCCATCTTTGGTTAGTTGACTTTACCCAAAGGAAAATTTTTTTGTATCTTTACCATAAGAGGTAGTTTTGCAGCTTGGAGTCAGGTGCCCTTCCAAAATTAGGATCCTTCCCTTCCATGACAGTGGGAATTAGGGGTATTGTCCTTGCTTGATGATTAGTTTTCAAACTGATGGCCTCCAGATTCTTGAGGAAAATTTTCCAGGGTTGTAAAACTGGCAAAAGTCTTATTTAGCTTTAAAAAATATTCACATACATCTTAAAAAGGCAGAAAAAGAATTTACCAATACAAATGTTCTAAAGTAAATGCTCTAAGAAAAGAAAGGTGAGGAGTCTCTTTTCTTTCTCTCCTTTTTTTCTCCAAGAGATTTATCCCCTAATGACTTAGGGTGGTGGTTCTCAAAGTGTGGTCCCAGACTAGTAGCAAAGTAACACCTGGGAGTTTGTTAGAGATGCAAATTTTCAGGCTTCACCCTCACCTTCTAATTGAGAAACTATGGGGCTCCAGCATTCTGTGTTTTAATAAGCATTTCAGGAGGTTTTGATATTCACTAATGCTGAGAACCACTGACTTCATACATCGTTTGCATGCCATGAGTTTACTTCTTTCCTTTACATCTTGAATTGTACTGGTTATGTGCCATTGTTGGGAGATGTGAGAAAATAGCCACTCAGATAATTAATTTTGTGTTCTGTGGTTCAGGTTGAGAAAGGCTAGATGGTATTTTAGCTTTTTCAGGTTCCCACCCACCCTATAGTAATGCCAATACACAGGACAAGGGGTGACATGTCTGGGACCTGGCCTCCTGGAGATTCATTTTTCAGCGTGCTGTTTTTCTATTCAGCCCCATCCCGGCTTTGGTCATCAGTTCACAAGCATCTCCTTGAGATGTTGTGGTCTTCTGGTGGCTTGGCCTCAACTTATTCTCTTGGGAACTGCCTCCTCAAGAAGCCCAGGAAGGTACACCCCATACATTTAATAGAATGTGCCTGTCTTCCTGGTGCTAGTTCTAGGGGAATTAGCCATAAGAAAAATAGCACATATGGCCGCAAAGGTGGAAGGATGCCCTGTGTACTTAATTTAACTAAGCCAAGCAAAACCTAAGAGCTTCAATAGTGAATCAAAAAATGAGGAAAAAATAGGATAGTGTCTTCCACTGCTTTAGGGCTCATCATCTAACAAATGTGAGAGTTATAGTTTACACTTCGGAAAGAAATACCCAATAAAATGGGGAGTATTGAGGTTTGGTGGGAGTATGGAGTGCAGGGGAAAGGCCAAGGAGACCTCCCAGAGGAGGTGGCAAGGGAAGAAAGGACTTAGGATGACATATCTAATGAGAAGTTTTTTTATCCCTGCCACATTTTATTGGCCAAAGCTAGCCACATGACAAAAATAAAGACATACTTTTTCAACAGGGCAAAGAGTAATCCTCCCATGGATATTGGTAAGCAGTAATAGTCTGCAACACCCCAACTTTTCCAAACATACAGAGAAAAGTTGATTTTGAATAACACAGAGGAAAGAGGTCTATCCTTGGAATTCTATCCTGTAGATCCATGATTGACCCAAGAATGGGTGCATTTAAAAAGCTTCCTGTTTGATGTTATTTCACTCAGCATAATACCCTCTACATCCACCCATGTTATCACAAATGACAATATTTCATTCTTTTTTTTTATGAGAATTTTTATTAGTTTGATTTGTGGTGTGTGATATAAGTCCTATTGTCTTGCTCATGCAAAAATCTTCAACAAAATCTGCATTGCTCATTAACGCTTTCATATGAGAGAATTCTCTTTAGGGAACGAATGCAACTACTGTTGAGTTTTGAGTGGTTAAGCATAGTAAAGAGCAAAAACAGAGGCTCCATTTGGGGACATCTGACCTCTGGGTTTCACTAGTCATTAAGAATGTTAATTTAAAATTATTTTCACAAAGATGCTGACTCCTGACTGTTTTCCAGTATTCTTAAGGTCAGAATAGAGACAATGGTTTAATTAAAAAGTAATTCAGAGATTAATTGATTTAAGAATTTCCTAACTGTAGTAGTGCTGCATAGTAGTATTATTTCAAAAAAGGTATTCAAGAATCAAACGGGGGGAGTTGAAGAGTTCTCTTATCTCTCTTTCTCTAGATTAAGACTCCTTTATAAGATCCATTTTCATTTGACCAAGAGGATAGGAATTATGGCCTCTTACCCCAGGCCTGGACTATTCAAACCTGTACAAAGACAGCATCCTGGCCTTTTTTCCCCATCACCAGCTTAGCAGGATATAGCTAGAGAGGCTTACGCTCCACTGGCTGGGGGACTATGAGGTGGGCTTCAGCTACTATTTACACAAAGACTAAAGGCCTCTAAATCTCTCCCCAGTGCAGAACTCATCTTTCCTTAATTTCTCATGTTTTTATATAGAGCCATTTAGCTTTGACTGAGCTATCTTGATCTAGTATGTTCACATGTGCTACTTAGTACTCTTTTCCAAGTATGTGAAAACTTTTATACTGAAGACGAGGATTTTTTTTGGTTTAAGAAAAAAGAAACATTCTCCAATTACTTGGATTGTGATGAATAAACAACTTTTTTCTCATCCCACCCATCTCACTAAAAGCTCCAGTAATTTTTAAATTTGGTCAAGAAATTGACAAGCTGACTCTAAAGTTTATATTGAAATAACAGGTTCGAGAAGGACCTTTCGCTACCTGACTTTAAGATTTATTATAAAGCTACAAAAATCAAGACAGTGTGATATTAGCATAAAAATCTACAGATAAATCAAAGGAACAGAATGAAGAGTTTATAAATAGACCAACATATATATGGTCAATTGATTTTGACAAAGGTGAAAGGCAACTCATTTGAGAAAGAATAGTTTTTTTAATAAATTGTGCTGGATTATTTGGATATCTACATGCAAAAAGTGAATATTGATCCATGTTTCACATAGTATTCAACAATTAATGCAAAATAGATCATAGACATAAGTGTAAAACCTAAAATTATAAAGCTTCTAGAATAAAATAGGAGGAAATCTTAGTGATCCAAGGTTAGGCAAAGATTTCTTAGAGAGAATACCATAAACACAATACATAAAATTATTTGAGAAATTAGACTTTATCAAAACGAGAACTTCTGCTCTTTTGAAGGTATTGTTAGTGTACAAAAAGACAAGAAACAGCCTGAGAGAAAATATTCACAAATCATTCATATGTTGAAATTGTAGAAGACATTCTTATGTTCTTTCTGACTACAAGGGGATTTTCCTACATTTTTCACCATTTATTAAGAAGGTTGCTTATTTGTTCTTGATCAACACTATTCTGCCTAATAAGTTTATTTATATTCCAATTTTAATAAGAGGTTTTACCAAAAACAACTGATGGATTTTATCAAATACTTGATTTTTTTGAAGCATGTGTTGACAAAACTTTTATTTATCCATTACTACCCATGACACTGGTCATTTACCCTACCAGCTGTGTTACTATAGTAGGGATTAGAGAGAGAATGAGAGAGACTCATAAATTATAATTTGTCTCTTTTACATTTCATAGTTTCATCCTCTAACAAAATAAACTGTTTAAGTCTGCAGTTCTTCTGTTGATGGAAGGCGGAGGCCATAAAAATGAACTCTTTTGTGGAATGCAGATCTTAAAGAAAATGGTTTTTGGTATTCTCCCAAAAGTAAAGCTTATTATGTTGAGAATCTTCTTAACTGAGAGAGATTATTCTTTTATGTTCATCTAAGTAAATACTCCATGTTTTGTGCTACTAAGATTGTGAACAAAGATACCAACTTCCAGAAAGAGGTCTAATCTGCTTGATCATGGGTTGAGATGAAGGCTGAAAATATTTTTTCGCCCAGTTCTAGCAATGCTTGAGTCTCATTACGGAGAATTGCTGTGCTCTATGGGATCCATCATCAGCAAGGTAACTGTCACTAACATGATGGTCCTAAACAATTCCAAGGAATGATGGGGGATGATGGGCAATACAATGTCTATGTCTGATGATGTAATTTGATGATTCTTCAGTTAGAGAAAATATTTTTCCAGGCTTTAGAGGGAAACGGTGTTCATGAAATGTCTGCTCCAAAATAAGTAAACTTAATTCCCTTCTTATACAAAATGTGTACTTTCTGAAATGGGAATAAACATGGTCCCACTCTCTGTTGGAAGATGAGAATGATAACGGAAAACTGGAAATATTAAAATCTCACTTTCTAAGCCAGGCATGTCACTCAGTGTGACTCCTAAGGATCCTCTCACACATCAGGGAGCAGAATTCTTCCCCTTTCTTCCCATGACTGAACACACAAGTATTGGGTAATATCAATAAATCAGGCTCTTTCCTATTAGGCAAACATTGTGGGTGGAGACGGAGGTTTAAAACACAGGATGAACAGACTTCACTTTCTGTTTCAAAGAGATGATTTGAGTTAGGCAGAGTATAATTGGCTTAAAGTCTCCCCATGACAGAGGCTATACGAGATATGACAATTAAGTTCAGGAACTTTGTCGCAATGATGTTGCAAACCTTTTTTTTTGACATCAGAGGGATTATTCGTTAGGAATTTGCACCAACTGCACAGTTAACCAAGTTTACTATTTGGAAGTGCTGAAAAGGCTGTGTGAAAAACTTAGACGAAAACAACCTGAACTTCTTGCCAATTCCTGGCTCTTGTGTCATGACAATGTACCAGCTCACACGGCACTGTCTGTGAGGGAGTTTTCAGCCAGTAAAGAAGTAACTGTATCGGAACACCCTCCTGACTCACCTGATCTGGCCCCCAATGACTTCTTTCTTTACTCAAAGATAAAGGAAATATTGAAAGGAAGGCATTTTGATGACATTCAGGACATCAAGGGTAATATAATGACAGCTTTGATGGCCATTCCAGAAAAAGA
This sequence comes from Rhinolophus hipposideros, assembly GCF_964194185.1. Lineage (NCBI taxonomy): Eukaryota > Metazoa > Chordata > Mammalia > Chiroptera > Rhinolophidae > Rhinolophus > Rhinolophus hipposideros. The sequence continues at coordinate 36,964,858 of NC_138060.1, read as the reverse complement.
GTTCCAAAATGGCTTTGAACCGAAGACTAGGTACTGGCATCGGTGCATAGCTTCCCAAGGGGAGTACGTCAAAGGTGACTGTAGTGATATTTAGCAATGAGGTATGTAGCACATTTTATAGGATGAGTTCACACACTTAACTGTCCAACCTTGTAGAAGGAGTAGTAGACTTCTTGCTAACAGAGGAATCAAATCTGCCCTTAGGAGTTCCATTTTCCTCATCTATATATTGAAAACATAAACTCACTTATTTAACAAGTTTGCAAGTTCAGTGCACTTTTGGTAGTCGCTGTTGGTTGTATGATTGAGAAGCTATGTTTTTTTTACCATTTTTGGCAAAATGGCAAAAGGTTCCCAGTTGAATAGACACATGGAACATGAATTTTGGATTTAGGCAGTACTGCATTTGAATCCTGTCTCTCTCATTAATCACCTGTGTGGTTTGCGGGAAGTTATTTAATCTTTCTACTACATGAGATCATGGTAATACTCAGGCCCACTTTCAAGGTTTTTTGGGAAAATTAAATTATAAATAATAAAATATTTAAATTATTTAGTGGAGTCTCTCACAAAAAATATACTTGATAAATATTAATTATGAACACCAAAAGATGCCTAAAAATTAGACATTTTCTAAGTTAAAAAATAGTAATAAAGAAAACTAATATTCTAGGAGTTCAGAGAAAGAATTGACCCAACGTATTAGTAACGTTCCATGATAGGACTGTGTAACAAGCAACCCCCACAATCTCAGTGGCTCAAAACAACAAATGTTTAGTTCTAGTTCATGAGTTTTAACTCAAACTGTGGACCAGATGATTCTGACTAGAGTCAGCTGGATTGGGCTGGATTTCAAGCTTCAGTTTGTAGTCAGGTCTGCTCCATGCATTTACATTTGGCTGCTTGAATTATGCTTTTCTCATGGCAAAGATTGAAACTTTGGTGTAAAGCCCATATCTCTTAAAAGTTTAACTAAGAGCAAGCACTGTCCTGTTTGCTCATATTCCATTGGCCAATATATATATCACAAGGCTAAGCCCAAAATAAATTGAGTGAGGAAATACTATGTTTCCTTTACAGTGAACTTGCCAAAGTTGTGGAAGGAAGGAAGGAAAAATCATGTACAAACATTGCACCCTTCCATTCCAAAGAAGGTCTCCCAAAACAGATATGATCTGAATTCTACATTAAAGAAAAGATGCTCATAGTAGAGCTGAATGGAGGGACAAAAGCCATTCAGGCAGGGAAAACAATGCAAGTAAATCTACAGTTATCAAATCTTCATAGAATGTTCAGAAAACAAGTAGAAGACAAGTTAGCTGAACCAGAAGATTCATATTTATAAAAAGTGGAGGAAGTTTGAAAGTCGTAGGGCCTACACTGTCAAAGACATTGCATAGATAGTTATGCAAAGCACTGGTAAACACCAAGTTGTATTGAATTACATAGGCAATAGGGATCCATGGAAGATTTTTGAGAAAGAAAACAGCATATGCAAAACAATGTTTCAGAAGGTTAACCTTGAATTGAACCATAGGATATACTGAGCACGAAAGATATTGGAGGCAGTGAACTTAATAACAACAAACTGTTGTAGCGGTTTAGGGGATGAGAGCTTGGAACAGAGGTTTAGAGAATGAAAATAACCAATATTTCAAAGAAAATACCAATACGTTCTTCTACTAAGTATGTATTTTTAATTGAAGATAACTGAAGCCTAGTTTAGACTAACATAAAAAAAAGGGGTTTCATTATAAGGATTTGAAAATATCTTACCGACTCCAGGTGAGGATTAGAGCTAAGTCTCAGAAACAATTGGGATCAAATTCTGAACTTCATCATATATTTTCTCCATTTCTTATTTCTGCTCCTCTTTCCATGTTAATTCTTATTTTTCCTTTTTTTCAGTCGGGATTCTTCAACTTCTCCCACTTATGTGGTAGAAAACCTGGTCACTGACAGCTCCTGAATTTCAGTCTAGGCACCCAGAAAGGGAGTGATCCAAGTTTCTATATCCCATGGCTGAACCATAATTGGGACCATAACTTGGGTCAGGTTTCTACCTCTGGGTCACCTCTGAACGGTGAACAGGAGGCAGATCTTCTTAAATAAATATTGCACCTTCAGTAGCAAGCATGTAGGTGGGGCCACGAAGACAGTCCAAAAGGGATGACAGATAGTCTGACTGGGCTCCTCATGCTTTGTGACTGCCTATCTTTATAGGGAATGCAGGACGGCACAATGAAAAAAATGACTTTAAGCTTTGAGTCTGGGATAAAACTGGTAGCACTGAGAGAGATATAGAGTCTGGTAGCATTGCAGGGCTTTAGAGAAAGATTGTAAGCTTGCGTGAGGAAATGTCAATATTGAGATGGTCATAAAACATCCAGGCAGAATTGTCCAGCAGGCAGTGAGAGTTGTGGAACTAAAACTGGGCAAAGGAGTCTTGTGTTGTGGTGTTAGTATTCCTATGCTCAGAACTGAGACATCAAGTCATGAGAATGGACGAACATGCAGGAGAAGTAGAGCAGAAGGTCAAGGATTAAACTGTTTGATATGGCTAATGGGTAGGAGGCTGGAGGAGAACACAGAGTCAAAGAAAAAATGTGAACTGTAGTAAGAACACCTAGAGTGTATGGTCTCTGCAAAGACAAAGGAGGAAACTTTCAATGGTGAGGTCAAGAGAACCTGAGTCAGCATAAAAATTCAGGAGGATGAAGCCTGAGATATAGCAGTTTAAGTAATGCAAGAAGTAAAGTAACTGTTTTAGTTAGGATGTTCTCAACAAGTCATAGAAAATTATCTGACTTCGCTGGCTGATTCAATAAGGATATTTATCTCTTAGATAACAAGAAGCCCTGGAAAGGGCACCATAGGCTTCAAGCTACGGCTGCTCAGTGACATCATCAAAGCCCAGGTTCTTTCTATTACTCTGCTCTGTCATAATCAAGCTAGTCACAAGATGGCTGCTGTAGCACGAGGCATCTTACTTGAATATGATAGTGTCTAGATAAGGACAGAAAGTGTATTTTTTTTTAAAGAGAGAGAACATTTAGACCTTCCCTTGTGTATCATTGGCAAGAAGGTCACATGCCCACTGGCAAGAAGAATAGGACATGATTGACTTAAACTAATTTGGGAATAGGATTAACTTCCTTGAGTATAATGTCACACAGAGAGAATAGACACCTGAACAAAACTTGGACACTACTGAGGAAGAAGAGTGGCATAATGGATTTCAAGTAGGAAATCAATATCATCTGCTACTATTATTTCTCGGAAATTGATAGCAAAGAGCATGTCAGAGTTAAGAGACTGGTGTGGAAAGTTTGAAACAGATTTGTGTTAAATTTAGTGGAATCAAAATGAAATAAATGTAATGCTTGTCACATGGCTGTGAAAGCCTATCGAAATTAGACAGAATTCCTCAGAGTATGTGATCAGCAAGGTTTTAAGACATTGAATGATATTCAAGCCATTTATATTTACAGGAATCATCATTGAAGTTTCTGACAATAGTTTGGGGAAAATTCAGGGGCAGTTCAGGAGCTTTTCATTATGTCCATAGAATTATGTCTTGTTTGTTCAGTTAAGAGAGCTTAGATCCAAACTTATTTTTCTTGATTCATGAGCTAACTTAGTCTGCTATCTTACTGATTAGAAATCATAAGATTCCTGAAAACTGCAAGCACAATATGGCAAAAAGGCAGATAAGTTATCTTATTATTGAACCTCACATAATCATGATGAATGAGCATTTTCTAATATGTGGCTTTCCTCTGAAGAGATGTTATCAGCACAGTCGAAATGCCCTTGAGTTTCTCACTGTATAAGCAAAATCAGGTGTCACTTTTTTAAAGTAACCTCCCTTGTTTTGTGGGTGTGGTAGTCAAGATGTGCCTGCCCAGCAGAAAATTCTGATCTCCAGTCAGTAGTGGGAAACAGTGTTTCAGAATTGTCTTCCTGGGCTGTTGAAAATTAAGTTAAATTCAAGAGGACTCCATCTGTTTGAAAATATGAACCTTGACTTTGAACAAAATAAATTTTCTTCCTATTTATAAATCCTCTCCCAAGTTTCTTGCCTGGGGATGTGAGTTACAGTCTTAGGAATTTCAGAAGGTGTGAGCATAAATTTCATTTGTGTTATATATTTTTACACAAAAATTTGGGAAGCATTTGGAATCTTTCTGTAAAATTTATTCTAACTACAAAAGTAATAATGGAGAAATCCTAATCATCAGACTGAAAACATCTTGCAAACTTATGTGATGGCCAGAACACCAAGATTCTTTCACTTGTACTTATGTCCCCTCTTACTTGTTTCTTGCCTCAATCAGTTACATTAATTTCCTTTTAGGGAACTAATGAAGCACAGAGGAGAAATTTCAGTTAGAATAGTTGCAGTGAACAGGAACTCAAGATACCCTGCCAATGTGCGACTTGGTAATTGAGTGCATACAGCAGAGTTAACATTGAGGATTTGAAACTTCTCATTATTTTTCAGGGACATGTTTACAGAATTATCATGCTTATGCTTGCCAGATGTTTGGTGGTCCAGCAGTGAATAATTAAGAATGCAGATATGTAAACACAGATTTGAGTTACTCAATAAATCAGACAGGGAATAAGGTTATCAACAGAATGAAGTAAAATGAGCAGAAAGGGTGCCAGAACATCTGGCATTCTTTAAAGCCTTGTACTTGATTTCCCTTAGGTCTTTAGGTTCTTTCCATCCATACCAGTATTTATTTGTGAGGTGGCAATAATAATAAAACTCATGAAGTTTTCAGAGGTAGCAGTATCAGTTACACGTAAGATTTATATAACAGAAGCCATTTCGAAATAGTGGAATGAGCTCGTGCTGCAGTGTCTTTCACACAAAAGCCCTAAAAGGGATAGAATAGTAAACCAGTTGATAAATACATACACTTGTGAATAGAAATTGAAACAATTGTAGGACTGGCGGCTATGAAAATGTTCCTAAAGATAAAAATTAGATCTTTTTAGGTTAAGGAGGAAAACCACAGCCCAGTCCATTTGTAAGAAAATATTACAATATTTTGTGAAAAACAGAAGTATCAAGAGTCAGGCATAAGATTTTCACTGCTATTTGTAAAAACATGAATGGAACTTGAGAATATCATGCTAAATGAAATAAATCAGATGGAAAAAGTCAAGAACCACATGATTTCACTCATGTGAGATGTAAAACGGAAAGCAACAAATGAACAAACAAGACAAACAAACAGACAAAAACCCATAGACACAGACAACCATATGGTGGTTACTGGAGGAAAAGGGGGGTAGAGGGGAGGTAGATAAGGGTAAAAGAGGTCAAACATATGGTTACAGAAGGAGATTTGACTTGAGGTGGTGAATACACAATGCAATATACAGATGATGTATCATAGAATTGTACACTTAAAACCTATTTAATTTTATTAACCTATTTAATTTTATTAATTAATTTTATTTTATTTATTGATACCCCAATACATTTAATAAAAACAAAAACAAAACAAAACAAAAAAACCATGAGTGATCCGTGCTGAGATAGATAGAGAGTAGAAACTGTAAGCAGAGAAAGGCTCAGGGATAAATGACAAGGTGATTAGTTGGGTGATCTAGGGGTAAACCTTGGGAGAAACACACCTGTGATTCTTCTCTATCTTGAGCCAAGCAGTAACAAAGGAGAATATCACTGCTCTAGGTAGAATCAGTGAATATGGAAGATTATATTTCAGAAACAGGATCCTGAGTGGTGGGTGATGTTATGAAAGAACACTCTGAAGAATGACACAGAGGAATGCTCCATTCCTCTCCAATACTCACTGAAAGCAGTGTAGTGGACCAACAAAGGAAGAATAAGCATTCTTCCTCCCTAAGTGGACCACACAACAGGAAACCTCAACTGCAAAGATGACCATACAATTAAAAGTCACCAAACATTTAAATAAATCTAATATAACATCAGGAGAAATCAAGCTCAACAAAAGGAAGAATTTATACCTAAGGAAATAAAGTTGTTAAAGAAACAAGAACTCATATAGAGTTTGACCAGATTCTGATTCTGTGTAATTCTCCCAGCAATCTTTTTTTTTTTTTTTTTTTTTTTTTTTTGTATTCAGACCTACTTCCACCATGAAAACAAAATGGCAACAGGAATTTCAGGCCTCATATCTATATATACCACACCATCTAGTGCAAGAGAATATCTGTATCCAAAAATTTCCAGAAAAAGCATAGAGCAACACATTGCCTGGACCACTCTTGAACCAATTCATGTTTTCAGAGGAATAACAGACACTGACTGGATTAGCCCAAGATTACCTGAACTAATATGATGACAAATGGGAGATTACCCTGATTGTCTTAGACCAATCAAGGCTTATTCCTGGACATACAGTTGAGGTCAATTTTCCCCAAACCTCATGATTGCTACACAGTGAGAAAGAGGTGAAATAGATGATGGGGAGACAACAAAAATGTCATTATAGTGCAAATCTTGATGAATTGTAATGCACTCATATCCAACAGGACATGCTCAATGATTTCATGTTGTAAAACTAGAAAACAGACATGGAAAAAAAGGGGAAAGAACCACTTTAGAATAATGCAAGTTAAACAAAGAAATTTAAATGGAAGTTTAAATGGAAATTTAAATGGAAATTTAAATGGAAGTATTTAGAAATGGATGAAAATGAGAAGACTACACAAAGAACTTTGTTGCTGCAAGGAGCAATAGTCAGAAAATGTTTGCAGCCTTAGATAATTCATTTTTAAAATATGGGGGAAAATGATATATTTATATCGAGAAACAGAAAACAGTGAAATAGAAATTATAAAGCTAAAGCAGAAATTACTAAAATATAAAAATGGCATTTGGTCATTAAATCATAACGCCAGGGAATAGATAATATTTTGAAAAGTCTGTAGAACAAAAACATCAGAAGGCACAAATAATTTATATGAGAAATATGTGCAAAACTGCACAAAACAGTGACCATATAAATATTAGCTATTGTTGTGTAGGTAATAGAGGACAGTAATGAGAAAGTTATAGAAAAACCTTATGACAATTATTCTAAAAATTAGACTAAAGTTAAAAATTTTTAGAAAAATACGAGTTATCAAAATTGCCTGAAAAAACTTAAATAGACTTTAAAGATCTAACCACTAACACTCCTAAATAAAATCTCCCATGTCCAAATAGTTCCATAGAAAAGTTCTACCAAGTTTTTAAGGCATCAGTTATTGCCATCTGATATCAAATATTGCACATAGAAAAAGATTATAAACTATCCAATATTTTATTCAGCTAAGAGAACACAGATACCAAATATAAGGGTAGAACAAAAAAAGAATTAAAAAAAGAATGTAATATTAACAAATAATGTTTATCTGGGAATGCAAGGATAGTTAAACATTAGACAATAAAGATACTTTAACCAATTAAAAGAGAAAAATAATAGTATTCAGTTATAGGTTTCTAATTTAACTCCAATATGTTCAGAGAACAAACTTTTTATGAGTTGAACTCCTTTAAATATACCGACCTTTATTTAATGGCCCACAATATGTTCCACCTTGGTAAATATTCTGAATGCACTTGACCAAATTAAAATGTAAAATTTCAGTGTGATAAAAAGATACATTTGCAAAGAAGATGATAATTCATAGAATGGAAACATATTTTACATACATATATACATATATATTAACATCAGAATACATAAATAACTCATATAAATAAATTAGAAAAATATCTAATTAAAAAATAAGCAATGAGTGAGAACAGGCAATTCAAACAAGAGGAAGTATAAATCATAAAACAAAAAAGTGTTAAACCTCACTAATTATTATGGAAGTACAATTAAACAACTGTGATATTATTTTTCATCTATGAGACTGGCAAAAAACCAAAAATAAAACCAACAAACCTTTCATGATATCACTTGTAGTCAAGTATAAAAAGATACAGGTTCCCTATTTGTTGTAGTGTCAACTGTAATGATGAAGGCAGCCGTTCATGACATATATCTCTTCTACTTAAAAGGTAATTTTCAGTTTGGTTATCTGTACTAGAAGTGTTAGCTGTGGATTGTTGTTCTTTTCTCTATTTCTTTGTATTTATGCCCTTTGCCACTTGACTTACTGAGTCATTTCACTAGAGTTGGAAGGTATATTTATGTACTCCATTAATGGGTTGGTCCATGTGACTTGGGCCATGGAACCCTTGGTCCAAGGAGAATATGGACACATTTAAAGGAGACCTAATACAAACCCAAAGCCTGGAGTCAAGCCCACTTTGCTCAAGAGACTCTTTAGACCAGGGCTGTCCAAACTGCGGCCCGCGGGCCAACTGCGGCCCACAATCCATTGTTAATTGTCCTGCAGCAAATTCCACAAATACATTTAGTTTACTTAAATAAACCAGGTGAGACAATACGTACTTCACCTCGAGTGAGTGGCCCGGGTGTTTGTGTATTTTACCGCATATGGCCCTTGGCAAAAAACATTGAAAAAAGTTTGGACATCCCTGCTTTAGACAATCCAGGGACCCATACATGAGGGGAAAAAAGTCTTGATGTTATAAGCCTGTGGGTCTTGGAGTGGTTTGTTATGCAAAATTATTACAGTGATAAATGCATAACTCATGCATCACAGAAGTGGAAATGAGCCTGTAAACTGGATAAAAGTTTCAAATCTAACACCAAAATAGTATTCACTTGGATGTGAATGATAGACAAGGTAAAATGTGGATGGGTAATTGTATATAACAGCAGACTATGTAAACAGAGGGAATCTTTAAGTTTCTCTAAATTATTTCATTACAATTTTACTTTGAAAAGTGTTTATTGATTACTGCCTGACCCAGTTGATTGTGTTCCTGGGGTTACAACAATAAACAAGGCTAACATAGTCTCTTGACCTCAGAAACTTGCAGTCTGGTGGAGGATCTGGTATTGAACTACACAGTTCAGTATTTTACTTCCTGTCTATATAAAACAAAGAACAAGCACAAAACCAAACCCCTGGATATGTAATTTTCCATTTAAAAATAAGGAATGCTAATATGAATACCTACATAATGGTTAGAAATAGGGGCTGTTTCTTGCAGTCCGCTAAATGTAACTCCTCCTACTAGAGTGTAGACACACACATGTAATGAAAACAAAATACTTCTAAAAATGGAACTAGTTGACCTCAGGTTTTTTGTTGACAGATGTTCTGCAAACTTAGGAAACTGAATTTATTATGAACATATGCTGAAATGAAAGATGTTAACATGTGCAAATAGAAAACAGAAGGGAGATGGTTATCGAGGAGTGCAAAACACAGATCTGGCCTGTAGGCTTTGACAGTTTTTATATCCACCTTCATTTATGAGAAAGATGATAATACATTGAATATTTCATCAGCTTAGATAAGTGAATCCTATTGTTGGAATTACCTAACCCTTTGGATGATGATACTGAGATCCAAAAGAGTGAAGTCATTTGCCCATTCTAAGTTACCACAGTGAAACTGGAGTGTTTTATCAGCCCCTGCATAGATCTGTTTCTTCTTTTACCTGGTAAACTTCTGTACATTTTCAGAACCTTGAGCTATCTCCCCACTTTAACCTTTCTTGACTTCATCAAGTGGTATGAACAGTTACTTCACTGTAATCTTGTACAATTTTGATATTTACTCTACCAAGCTGTATAATAATGTATTACTGTTGTTTGTCTAGACATTTTTCTCCTCTGTTCCTCACCCCACTAAATTATGACCCCCTGGGCAGAAGTTGCATAATGCTTAGTTGTTCCTATACAGACCATACTTTTGCTCTTACTTTATTCCTTCAACAACCATATTTAATAATTTGGCTTCTCCAAAACCAGATTGTTAGGAAGGGTGGATAGAGACCATGAAATTTAGGCCATTCGAAAGTCCTGCTCATAACAAAGGCAAAATAAATGGGCATTGCAATTTGTAAATCAGGATTTCAGTGTGTGAATCAATTTTTTGGACTAGTGGTGCTCAAACCTGTCTGGTCAAAAGAATCAACTCTGGAGCCTTAAAATATCCAAATGCCTGATACCAACTTCAGGGATTCTGATTCAGTAGGGTTTTGGTGGGGCCTATATATATACATTTTTAAAACTCTCTACTGATATTTCTATACAATTGACTTGAGAAAATATGATCTACAGCTTGATCTCTCCAATCACCTAATAAAATAAAAGCAAGAAAACTGAGGTCCAGCACTCACCAGGATATAACAGCTCCTTGAGATGAACATGTGCCAGTAAATTGACCTTACCCATTTGTAACATTACCAGTTTGGGTTTTGGGATTGCATGGGTTTTGAATTTGAACGGAATTTCTGTGTGTTATGTGCCATTGAGTCGGCTCCACCTCCTCGTGGTACTATGACTGAGTGACATCCACGATGTCCTGTCCTCAGCAGCCCTGCTCATGCCTATGGCTTCTTTACAGAGTCAATTCATCTCATCTTCAGTCTTCCTCTTTTCCTGCTGCCTTCTCTTTTTCCCAGCATTATCATCTTTTCCAAAGAACCCTGCCTTCTCATGATGTGCCTGAAGTATGACAGCTTCAGTTTTGTCATTTTTTTTTCCTTCAGCTGTTTCAGGCCTAATTTGCTTTAGAACCCACTTGTTTGTCTTTCCAGTGGTCCAAGATATCGGTAGGATTCTCCTCCAGTATCGTATTTCAAAGGAATCATTTCTTTCCCCATCAGACTTTTTCACTGTCCAACTTTCACATCCATACATAGTAATTGGGACTACAAGGGTGTAAGACCTTAGCCTTGGTCTCTAATAACACATCTTTGCTCTTGGTGATCTTTCCTAATTCTTTCATCACTGCCCCTCCGAGTCTAAGCCTTCTCTTGGTTTCTTGGCTGCCATCTCCATTTGAACGGGCAACTGAACCAAGGTAAGCAAAATCTTTAGCAATTTCAATGTCTTCACTGTCTACGTTAAAGTGGTGTATTTTTCTCTGTAGTTACGACTTTTGCCTTCTTGATGTTCAAATGCAGTCCTGTTTTGGCACTTTCTTCTTTCACTCTCATCAGCAGTGGTTTCAGATCCTTGCTACTTGCTGCGAATAAGACCATTTCATCTGCATATCTTAAGTTATTTATATTTCTTTCACCAGTTTTCACTCCCTTTGCTGAGTCCAGTTCCCAGTGTATGTTCTGTGTACAGATTAAACAAGTAGGAGATAAAATGTACCCTCATCTGACATCACTGTCCTGACAGTGGCTTTCTGTCCACAATGCAGGTTACACATTAGGACAATCAAGTGCTGAGGCGCACCATTTCTTTCAGAGCAACCCAAAGGTTTCTATGATTGGCGCAATGAAGGGCTTTACTGTAGACAAACTTTCTGAAATTCTTTAGCACACTCCAGTACCCAGGAAGTGCTCGCAATTAGATCTCGAGTACCTCTTCTTTTCCTGAATCCAGCTTGAACACCTGGAATTCTTTTTCCACATAAGGTAGAAGCCTTTGTTGCGTCACTTTGGGCATCACTTTACTTGCACAGGAAATTATAAAAATGGTTCTATAGCTCCTGTGTTCCTGACCTCTCCTTTCTTGAAGATTGGGATGTATTGAATGTTTTTGGTCCCTAGGCCGTGGTTTTGTTTTCTAGATTTGTTGACATATTCTTGATAGGATTTTGACATATTCAGTCTCTATGGTTTGAAATAATTCTATGGGTATCCCATCTACCCTTGGTGATTTCTTTCTTCCCAGTACTTTCAGAACAGCTTACACTTTGCTCTCTAGAATTACGTGTTCTTCCTCATAGGAGTCTTCCTCAAAGGTATTTGTCATCCTTTTGCCTTTTCTGTATAGATTTTCAGTATACTGTTTTCATCTTCCTTTTGTTTTCTCCTGGTCAGATAGTATACTTCCTTGTTGGTCGTTCAGCATTCTTAATCTAGGTGTGAATTTCCCTTTCATCTCGTGGAATCTTCTGGCTTTCCCTTTTTGTTGTTCTCTTCTATCTCCTTACATTGACTTTTGTAATAATCCTTTTTATCTTTACATGATAGTCATTGAGAATCCACGTTCAGGATTCTAACCTGCTTTTGTCATCTTTTATTTTTGCCTCTCACCTGTCTGTAAGAATTTTTAATATTTCTTCTGTCATCTATCTCGATTTTCTTTCCTTTTTAATTGCAGCATTGTCTTTTTGCATAGGAAATAATATTTGTAGTTTCAGTCCACAATTCTTCTGGTTCTTGGTCAATTAACAGTACAAATCTTTTATTTTATTTTATGTGGACTTTAAATCCATCAGGAATGGTATTTATGCTTTATTTTGGCACTATGGTTCTTCTTCAGCTTTACTCTAATGTTTGTTATTAACAGATTGTGGTCAGTACCACAACCTTTTCCTGGTCTTGTTTTGGCAGAGAGAATACAGCATCTCCATCTCCTGCTTCCGGTTACATAGTCTATTTGATTTGTGTCCTGGCCATCTGGTGATATCCTCATATTCAGTCATCTGTTCAGATTTTTGAAGCTTATGTTTACGATGGACAAGTTGTTGGCTTAGCAGAAATCCAAGAGTCAATCTTCTGTTTCATTTCTGACCCCTAGTTCAAATTTTCTTGTACCAGTTGATTCTGCTTTATTTCCTAATTTTATGTTCCAGTCACCTATAATTATCAACATGTTTTGCCTCAGTGTATGATGAATTTCTTTTTGGATACTTGTGTAAAGGCTTTCAATTTCATCTTCTTTAGTCTCTATAGTTGGAGCATAATCCTGGATGATGGTTGTGTTAATAGATTTTCCTGGAAGTTTTGATATTATTTAGTCAGACTTTGCATTTTAGCCTCTACCTACCTGTGCTACATCTTGTCCCAGTATTAAAACCACTTTGTTTCTTCTGAGTTTGTTGTTTCTAGAGTAGAACACTTTATAGATGTCTGACTGGAAATGTCTCATTCTAGTCCAGCGTAGTTCACAGACACCAAGCGTTACAATATTTAGACGTACCATTTCTCGCTTTACAATTTCCAGTTTACTTTGGTTCATGCTTCTGCGTTCTGATTGGATGTGTTGTGCAGCATCCAACCCCTCCTGCCTTGGTGCACATGAGCCCTTAGATGTCCTCTGGCTTTGGTCTAGTTGTTTCATTAGCAACAATGCCATTCGTGCTTGTTCTCTGCTCTTTCCCAGTAACTGTTTGGGTGCTCTCCAACCTGGGAGTCTCATCTTTCAGCACTATCTCATATTTCATTGGGACTGTCTGATCATAGGGTTTTCAAGAAAAGAAAAAGAAAAGAAAATGCATCCGTGGTTTATCATTGCCTCCTGCTGTGTGAAGTGTGTGGGTCCAAACCACATGTGCTAGGGTCTGTGGTATTGCAGACACTTACAAAATGTTAAGTGCCCTTGTGCTTACATTTGGAATTTGACCTATGCTTACCAATGGAATTTGACCAACCCCTAAAAATCTTCCCTGGGGAGTTGTCATTTTGGAGACTTAACATTTTGAAAATTTCCCTACCTGCTGAGCAGGGGCTGTTGAACCTTGTATCTGATGTATACTTAACACACAATGGCTCCATCCATTGAGAAGGATTTGAGTTATTCTGAAGTTTCTGGTGGTTAGTTCTCTATTTCAAATAGAGACAAAGAATATAACTTTATTTTTTCTACTGTGGTGCTTTTAAAAATTTTTAAGTTACTTCAGGGCATTTCTGAGACACCAAAGGTAGCAAGAGATGATTACAGTAATCAAATACAACTAACATTTACGTAAATGAAATAGTCATTATATCAACCAAGCTGCTTTTATGGAGTGAAACACAACTAACTGGTTTAAGCTAAGAAGGGCTATTTCCTAGCCAATGTGCACACCTCATGGAAAAGACAAAGTTTTTAAGATGACTGGAACCTGGAACTTCTTATGCTTCCAGAAGGCTCTCCTCTTCTCTCCGTAGGTCAACTTTCACCTTTAAATAATCTTCTTTCACAATGAGCTTCCGTCAGCTTTCAGACTCATATATATCTGCTGAGTCATGGAAACTGAGCCTGTCTGAACCCAAGATCCCAGGGCTGACTCCCAATTTTGGGTCAGAGGCTATCTCCAGACCAAGAACTATGGCTAGGGAGGTGGAAAAACTGGCAGCTTTCTTTGGAAACATATAAGGAGAAGCACTGTTTCCCAGGAGAGTGGAGGGGAATGTTCTAAGAATTCAAAACAATAGATATGCAGTAGAAACATGAAAGTTAATTGTTACAGTGATCATATTGTGATTTGTGTAGGTATATATCTGTGTCTGTATCTCCTGTATATATTGTTACGGAGCCTGGAAACTAACACTGAGTGGAGGTGATGATGAGGAAGAGGCTTCATAGAGGAGGTAACATTTGAGTAAATCTTTGAGGATCTAGAATTTTAGAATTTACTAGGCAGGCACATGGAAACAGCATTTGCAAAAGTATGAAAGGATGGAATAGCATGGTATGTGTGGACAACAGACAGCTTCGATTTTGGTGTTAAGTTAGAAAACTAGACTGTGTCTAGATCACTAAAGAAATTTTATACCTTGGTCTAAGTTTAATTTCATCCTGTAGGTATTGGGGAGTCTTATGGGTTTTTGGACGCACTATCCGAAGTGTTTGTTGGAGTGGTGGGGGTGGGAGGGCTTCCTACACAACACCAAGAAATTCTCCGACACCAGCAGGGTATCCGAGAATTCAACTCAATTATGATAGTGTCTATCCAGAGATAGTGTCAGATTCCATGACTTGAGGGCTTAGTCCTACAAGACTGCCCCCACCCCCCTTTGGATACCAGTTGCAAGCTCAGGCTCTTACCTGTGCTTCTGACCTACAGCTACAAATTGGAGGTTGGACTGTCTCCAATCAGGATGCCCATCCCAAATCTAGCTTGTTATTTGCACTTCTGACTGACTGGCTATAAGTCAGAAGTTCCCATAACCCCCTCCTTGGGTTCCGTTAATTTGCTAGAATGCCTCACAGAACTCAGAGAAACATTTTACTTACTAGATTACTGGTTTACTATGAAAGGATAGAACATAAGAACAGACAAATAGAAGAGATACATAGGGAAAGTTATGGGAAAAGGGGGGTTAGCTTCCATGATCTCTCCAGCGAGACACTCTCCCTGAATCTCCACGTGTTCAACAACCTGGAAACTCTTTGAACCTTTTAGATTTTTTTGAAGGCTTTATTACATAGGCATGATTAATTAAATCATTGGCTGTTGGTGATTGATTCAACCTCCAGCCCCTCTCCCCTCTTGGGAGGTAGGAGTGAGGGAACCTGAAAATTCCAACTCTCTAATCACAGGGTTGGTACCCCTGACAATCAGCCCCTATCCCTAGGTTACCTAAGGTCTTTCCAAAAGTCACCTAATTAACATAATTAGACACTTTTATCATTTTTATGATAGAAAATTAGAAGGGTTTTGGGAGCTCTGTGCCAGGAATGGGGAAGAAATACCAAATATAATGTATTTCTTATTATGAATCACATTATCACAGGGAATCACTGAGTTTTTTCACGAGGTGAATTTAAAATCAGATTTTCATTACAGGAAGATTGTTAAGCAGTCCTCAGGTTCAGACTCCAATCTGGAAACTTGAAGTTGGCCTACAGCTCTATACTCACCTACAGCTCAGCACCCTTCCCAATCCCAGGGACTCATGTAAAGGGACACACTTTGTACTGCTGGAGAGGCACACTTTATCCTCCTGATGATGCCTCTGTATGACTTTTTACTGGAGGTCAACAGCTCAGACTTGCACCAACACCAGGGTGAATACTGGGGATGAGGTATCACGGAAGGGTGGGTCCTTCAGGGATATAAGTGCTGGTTATGGAACATCAAAGAAAAATTGAAACCACATCAGTAGATTGTCTGGCTTTGCCTTACAACCTTCCTTGATGAAGCTGACTTTTATCGCAAGTACCTGCGCTCATATTTCCACTGGCCTTTGAAAACCTGACAGACTGAAACTCTTGGGGGCAAAACCTTTCTTTCTTGCCTCTGTTGAAGGAGGAGCAAAAATCCCTAATCATAAGGTTGTATTTTTTATGTTTCAATCCCCTCTTGCTTCCACTATTATTCCTTCCCAGGAAAAAATAATACATATAAAACAACATATACATATAGCAAACATGGCTTTCTCCTCCTTGGTAGCTGAAGATGCTTGGTCACAGGCTCCAGTGAGTGATAAAGCTTGCCTGTCACCCAGTGTTTCATTACAAGTAATGAGAAAGTAACTACCCTGGTGTGTCCTTTGTTATCTGAGGTCTTCTGCAACTCCCCTGGGGTCACTTCTTGCAGGGCCCTGTCCTCAGTCCTTGCAATTTCTCTTTCAATAACCCTGAATACTGTTGGCAAAGGTAGAGGAAATTTCACACTAGAATTTTGCTGTGTCTAAACTATCTGTGTTCTCTCCCATACAGAAATGCTTTGCTAAAAAGATCTGATCTGTTATTTGGTGCGAAAGAATTAATTATTGCATTCCATGTCGTTTGTGAAATGTACTATTTCCACCAAGCGGGGAAAAAATGCTGTACCGAACGACTTTTAGGATAAGAATTCACATGAGCAAAGGGGAAGAAAGTAGTATTTACCCAGCTCGTCTATACCCTTGCTTTTACACTGTTGAATTAGACATAGGTGGCATATCTTGTCCTCACAAGACTCTGTAGCAAAAATATTATCCGTGATTAGTAGATGGGGAATCTGAGACTTGAGAGAGATTAAGTAATTTGCCTAAATCACACAGGCAATAAAAAAGAGAGCTGGATTTCAAACTTAGGTTGCTCATGTTCCAAAGACTAAGCTTTCAGCCACAATGTTCAGACACACAACTACAGTACTGCATTTAATTCTTATGACATTGTTGTGTGGCAAATGCAATTCTTTCCATCCTTTTGAGTCACCTAACTATCAAAGTTCATATAATAGTTCAGATGATGTTGCATTAACAGGGACAGCACATTTCCCGCAATAACTTGGAAATATGTAACAGAATTGTTATTCTTGTTCAACAGGGTTTTAAAAAGATATTTTACTATATTTTTGTTACTTTTAAAGTCAAGGTGGAGAACCAAAACTGAAATTGGCTTTGGGTTGTTTGGAAAGACTCGTAGCTATTATTCTTGCTGGATAAATCAAGGGAACTTGGGCTTTGAGGATTTTGGTGTCCACTGATCCTGGGGACCTCTCCCCTGTTATCTTCACATTCACCTTCCTATCCAGGATACATGAAGTTTCTTGTACTTTTTGCATATCTGAGATTTTCTTAACCATGTAGGAAGGCAGGGTTGCCACTTATTTTTACCAGAAACTCTTGGGATTTCTCCTTCTAACTGTTCTTCTTGGAAGTGGAAGGTTTCTCCTAACAAGACACGGTGCCCCAGCATTTCAGAGTTGGACTCGAGGACTCTTTAAGACCTACCTCTCATGTTACACTCTTATTCAGTCTTTATTGATTCTAATCCTCTCAACCACTCACACACTGTTGACTTTCCCTTCCTCTGTGATGCTGTAACATGAAACAAACCCAGATCACAGTGTGCTTGTCAACTCTTGAGTTTCCCCCCAGAAGACCACCAGAAAAAAACTGTTGATCAATGGAAGCTAGTTAATTAGATTTATTACAGATGCACACCCTATTGACAGAGTCTTAGTATTCTCAGCAGGGAAGTCAGGGCAGGATGTGTATAGGTTTTAGTTCCTGCACTGAGTGAATTTTAGGTGGGTTTGCCAGCTAGTGAACTGGTTGGGTTTGTCAGAGTTTATGATATACTAGTTTTGGATTGGTAGACATGGGGAAATGAAGTTGTTGAAGCAAGTCTTGTTGAACAAGCCGGTTGGTATTGATAAGTAAGCTGTTTCGGTTAGTCACAGTCCTGTCTTTTAGGCACAAGTATTCCCTGGAGTAAGTAGCTAAGTCATTTTTGCTTGTTCTCAATATGGCTTAACATAGAGAAAGGAAAGTATACCAGATTTCAATATTGTTTAATACGAGAACAAGAAAGTGTGCTGGCTTTAGTTATCAGCATTGAATTTTATTTATTATTATTATTTTTACCTACTGGTATATGGGTGTACAGAGTACTATTGAGTCTGGTGGTGAGACAATATTTCTTTTTTTCCCTTTTAATAATTCTGATTGCATCAAGGAGAAAGTCAATCATGTTCATTTAAATCATCGCCCATCCACAATCATCTTGAATATTTCTGGAAATATGTGTTGCACAATTTTGGAAATACCATCAATATTTCTCTGTGGGAATTAAGGAGTCTAAGAGTAGAATACAGTTTGATATTACTCAGTCTAAAACAGTTGCAGAAAACCCAGACTGTAGAGGTTGGATTAATGAAAAGGAAATATAACTAAGAATGAATTCTGAGAGAATAAAATCCACAATTTTGGAATTCTGGATTTCTTTCTTTTATTCAATACCTTTTCTTTTCCTAGAAAAAAATGGTAAGTGAAACCAAAGCAGATAAATGTCCAACTAGGCTACTTTCTGTGTTAGGAAATTGAAAACTTGGTGATTTTAGTATTTAAATTCCTTCAAACGTCCAGCTTAAAACTCCTACTTTCTGAAACAAATTAGATTAATAGATCCTTAGTATAATAAATGTAGTTTTCAATAGAGGACAAATTTTACATTATAGTTTCTCTAAGGGGAAAAAACTTGTTTCAATTTTAGAAGCAGAAGAGAAGAAAAGGAAATGCTGAGTTCCACAGAAGAGGCTATAGATAGCCAAAGCCACTATTACATCACATTGTGATTGTGTTACAAGTGAAAACATTCCTACAATAATATTTTCCAGAGAAATTACTAAGGTAAAAAACCCAACTTCCTTTGACTCCATTGACATTTGACTACTACTTCACTAAATTGTGAAGTAAAAACCCCACCCTTCTCCTGAAATGAAATAGGCTCCTTTCTTCCCTTGGGATTTTACTAATGGTTGGGGAAGAATGTCTCAATTAATCTTTGCACACCAAGTCATATGGACATAGCATACATAGGCAAAGCTTCCACAGGGCCAGGCGTGACTGTGAACTGCAAGTATGTTTTGTCTCTGAGACTCCAGCTTTCTGACCTTCCAGCTCTCAATGTCACTCTTTGTTTCACTCTGGTGGCTAAAAGCACATCTCCATTAAAGCCTGGACAGGATCTGAGACTCATTGATAGTAAACGATGAGTCTTGGAGTGGAAGAGAGTGGGTCTCAACTAGGGAAACCATTCTTTCACATCTTGAGGTTTTTTTTTTTTTTTTTTTCTGGTTATGTTCTAGAAACAACACTGGGTGGTGGTGTATGAAGAGCATGCCTCCCATCTCTCCACTCCATTCTGCTTTAATTGGGTTGTGTTGGTGGCTATCATTCCATCTCTTGGGGGAGTTTTGGGGGGTCATGTTTGGCAGTCAGAACAGGTTTGGTAGGTGGTGCCAGGAGCAATGAATATTCACAGCACACTTCGCTGCCCTCCAACACACACACACACAAAAGAGAAACCTAGGGAGAGAAGAACCAGGTTTTGAGGCTCTGACCCCATGGTCCAGGCTGAGACCTCCTCCCCAAGTTAAACAGAACTGTGTTCTGCGCTGTGGAGAATACCCCATAATCCTCACTGTGCTGAGTGGATTCTAGAAGTCCAGGACGATTTTGGCTTAGAGTAAACACGCTGTCTTCTCAGGGAAACCACTTCCCTCTTATTAATAAAAAACAAAAAGAAAATCAGTTATTTGTTTACACATTTGTGTTCTCTTTGTTTAAAATAATAATAATAATACTAATAAAAAGGAAAAGGTCCCGACAGCCCTCATTCAACTTCCTTCCCTCTGTCTTTCCAAACCCATTCCAACCCCATTCCTTCTGAAACATACTTGAAAACTTTCTATTAACTTCAGAAGCAGTCCTAGAATCAAGAGCTTTGGTGCCCAGAAGGTCCTTGCTGAGCCATCTCTCACGTTTCTTCTTGGTCTTTTAAAAAACTTTTATCAGTGTCATTTTAGCATGTCTCATGTCTTCATGGACAGCCTGCGGAAGCTGGCAGGTTGAAGCAGTGCTCTGACAGACTGAATTCAACTGTACAAGCCAGGAACATGTTTACATGTAAAATCTCAACTGTGGCTACATGTCCACGACAAACAAGCAAACAAACAAATATGCCATTCATCTAAGAATAGGCAATGCTTTCCAAGTTTTTCATTGTGATCTCTGTGCTAAAGCACATGTTCATTATTGTTGCCGGTTCCGTTTCCCAGCCCTGCCCTTCTCGGAAGATGCCTGAGAGAACTCCTGCTACCATTAGCAGAGGTTTTCTCTGTCTCTCTCAGACCCCAGCTCCCCCCTCTGAGAATTTTCTCTGGTTCTCTGCAAGCTAGCTCCCAGGAAACCACGGAGGGAACCATGCGCGCTAAAGGGCGAGGTCTCAGCCCAAGTCGCAGCCTTGACCTCAGCTCAGGGTCCAGCACATGAAGGTTGCCCTCAGTTTCTGAGGAATCCTGCCTTGTCCAGCTCTTTTGGCAGCCCGCGGCTTTCCCAAAACCGCTGCTAGCCGCTGTGGACAAAGCCAACAGGCAGCTGGAACATCTCCGGACTCTCAGAGGAAAACCCGCAGAGTTAAAAGCCCCTCAAGGGAGAGCCAGGCCAAAGTCAAGGGTCAGTGCTGGCTTAAAAGAGCCTCCCAGCACAAGCAGCGTACACTGGGTACCCACCTGCTGTGCAGCGTGGACCAGGGCTTCCCTGGCTTCCTCCTGCTGCGCCCGGGCGCAGAGAGATTGCAGAGCTTAGGCCTGAGCGCGCTGGAGAGCTGGGGGCCGGCTCTAGGGTTCTGAGACCCCGGGAAAGTTCGGTGAGTGTGGGGAGTGGGGGCTTGGAGCCTGAGACGTGCAGAGGACCTATATGTAGGTGTGCATAAGGATTACCCCTTCCTGCGATTTTGCGCTGGTAGGATGCCCTAAAATCCCGGACCCGAAAGAATTTTGCAAATGGTCGAGAGTAGGTTCTTAACGCCGGACTCTTAGAGTTGGAAGGGACCTTAAAGCAAAGCGATTTGACATGTGGTTCAAGGACTAGCAGCATCTCTATCCCCTGGCACCTTGTTAGAAATGCATATTTATGGACCCCACCCCAGACTGGCTGAATCAGAATCTCTGGTTTGGGGCCCTGGAATATGTGTTTTAGCAAGCTCCCCAGGAGATTTTCCTGCAGCTAAAGTTTGATAACCACTGACTTAGAAGTCATTTACTCTAACACTTAAGCCCCTCACACCATGCAGGACCTTTCAAATAAACAGCACAGACAATGAGTGCACAATGAGCCATGAGGCATTAGAAACTGGGGTCTATTTAGATATAATAAGAACTTTGAAACACTTGTGGTTTGTGGGGATTGCGTTCTGTTTCGAAGTGTGAACTGTGGTCTTGGAGAGTTCTTCAAAATAACATTCAAGGTTTTAACAAACATTTCTGAGTTTCTACTATGTGTAAGGCTCCAAGCGATGTTTTTTCAAACTGAAGGAGAGAGTTATACACTCTTAAATCCCCAAACGGGCACCACATTTTTTATTTAACCAGGATCTTTGTAATTTGGTAGTAGTGCTTTATACCTCACATTTATTTTGGTGTGAGGTATACCAAACACAAAGTGCTCCTTCTGAACTTAATTTTTGTTATTGTTGTTAACCCAGAATATCAGAATAGATATTTGGGAAGAGATGGATTTACTTTGTGAATCCTGAACAAAAATCCTTAAGAGAAATTCACATTGGCAAGACATTTTTTGATCTTTGTATTGAAGTTTATGTGATACATTTTATAAGTAGAATAGATAGGGACCCTGAGATTTCTTATGAATCAAAGTGAGAAAGACAATTTGTCAACTTTTCTGAGGAATCCAGTACCGGAGCTAGCTACTTCATACAAATTCTGAGAAGAAATCAGATGCTATGGGAAAGCCCCGTAGGAATAAATGTGCGTGCCATATAGACCCAAATTATGCTGTTCCCTGTTCTCCAAAGTTCTGAACCATTCCTGCAGATGAAGCAGGTTCTTTATCACTGCTGCGAATCTTAATCATGAAATATTTGATGATGAAGATTCTATGAATGGTTTGCTGTCTGTTGTGTGTTTTTTTTTTTTTTTTTTGTTATTCTCCCTTGGTGGTTTAACCTAAATATTAAGTCTAAATCCACTACTGACTATTCTGGGACTCTGGAGCAAAACTCTGCAGATACTTCTCTGCAGTTTTCCCCTCTCTTCCATGAGTGGATGCAGGATGTATGGTCTTGGTGGCATTTGCTGGCATTGTCCCAAAGTTTCTTCCCAGAGTTCCCTACCTGCTATGTAGTTACAATGTTGAATCTTTATTAACATGTTAAAGAAGAGAAAACACTTAATATGGTAATCATATATTTAATTGTGTGTACATGTTTTAAGTTAAAACATCTAAAAGGCTTGCTCACAGATTTCAAAGGCTAACAGAAGTTTGAAAACAACTTTCGAAATGTTGGTAAAATTGCAAGCCATTGCTAAGAATGCCATAAGCCTATGTAAGTAAAGTTTGCCACTGTAAGTATTCTCTATCCTGAATCATGGGTGCGCACAGAGATTGTTCATAAGTATGAAAAGAAAATACGACAATTAAGTTCTCGAACTTGTTGCAAAGATGTTGAAGGATTATTCATTATGAATTTGTGCCAACTGAACAAAGAGTTAACCAAGTTTACTATTTGGAAGTACTGAAAAGGCTGCATGAGAAAGTTAGACGAAACGACCTGAACTTTTCGCCAACAATTCATGGCTCTTGCATCACGACAATGCACCAGCTCACACGGCACTGTCTGTGAGGGAGTTTTCAGCCAGTAAACAAATAACTGTATAGGAACACCCTCCCTACTCACCTGACCTGGCCCCCAATGACTTCTTTCTTTACCCGAAGATAAAGGAAATATTGAAAGGAAGACATTTTGATGACATTCAGGACATCAAGGGTAATGTGATGACAGCTCTGATGGCCATTCCAGAAAAAGAGTTCCCAAATTGCTTTGAAGGGTGGACTGGGTGCTGGTATTGGTGCACAGTTTCCCAAGGGGAGTACTTTCAAAGGTGACTGTAGTGATTGATATTCAGCAGTGAGGCATGTGACATTTTTTCTAGGATGAGTTCGCGAACTTAATTGTCCAATCTCGTATAATCAGCATCCCTCTATAAGAAAGTATAAGGTTTACAAACATGACTTGTTTCTGCGGTTGTTTTATGCTGTGATTTTTCTCCTTCAAGTTACAATCACTTTCCAAAGTGACACCTTAAGCCTTAGCATGGTTAACTAATTATTATCTTCAACTAAACTAAGGGACATAAAGAAACCAGAATAGTGTGATGAGAGCTTTAGAAAGTCAGTGTAATGCAGTGGAAAGAATATCATCTTTGCAGTCAGAAAGACTGAAAGTTTTAGGGTAAGCTGTACTAGCTCTCTGAGCCTCAGTTTCTTCATCAATAGTATGGGCCTAATTATCATGCAAAAAGACCTACTTTCCTTTTCTTTTTCCTTTTTATTAGTTTCAGACTTACAAAACATTGTAATAGTTAGACATTTACACCCCTCACAAAGTGATAACTCTCTCTCCCAATCTACAACCCCTCTGATATCTTATATAGCTGTTACAATTGACTCTACTCCCTATGCTGTGCTCCACGTTCCATGACTATATATATGTTAAGTTATAGTTGACATTCAACATTATTTAGCTTCAGCTTCAGGTGTACAGTGCAGTGGTCAGGCATCTATACCGTCCATGAAGTGGTCTCCCTAATAAGATGAATTCCCATCTGACACCCTACAAAATCTTTACAACATAATTGATTATATTCCCCAAATTGTCTTTCATATCCCCGTGGCAATATTGTGGCTACCAATTTGTGCTTTCTAATCTTCTCACATTCTCCCTCATCCCCACTCCCTCCCATCTAACAAACATCAGTTTTTTCCTCTGTATCTTTGAGACTATTTCTGTTTAGTTTGCTCATTTATTCTGTTTTTTAGATTCCACGTATAAGTTAGATCATATGGTATTTGTCTGACTTCATCTGACTTATTTCACATAGCATAATGTTCTCTAGGTCCATTCATATCGTTGCAAATGGTAAGATTTCATTTTTTATGGCTGAGTAATACTCCATTGTATAAATGTACCACAGTTTCTAAATCCAGTCATCTACTGATGGGCATTTCAGTTGTTTCCATGTCTTGGCTATTGTGAATAGCGCTGCAATAAACATAGGGGTGCATATATTGTTTTGAACTAGCGTTTGGGATTTCTCTGGATAGATACCTAAGAGTGGAATTGCTAGATCATCAGGTAGTTCCATTTCCAGTTCTTTGAGATACCTCCATACTGATTTCCATAGTGGCTGCACCAATCTGCAATCCCACCAGCAGTGTATGAGGGCTCCCTTTCCTCCATATCCTCGCCAGCACTTATTCTTTGTTGATTTATTGATGATGGCCATTCTAATCAGAGTGAGGTGGTATCTCATTGTGGTTTTTATTTACATTTCTCTAATGATTAGTGAGGTTGAACATTTTTTCATATGTCTGTTGAGCTATATGTCCTCTTTAGAAAAATGTCTCTTCATGTCCTTTTCCCATTTTTTAATTGGGTTGTTTGGTTTTTCTGGTGTTGAGTTGAATGAGATTTTTTTAAATATAAATTTTGGATATTAACCCCCTTATCAGATGTATCACTGATAAATATCTTCTCCCATTCAATAGGGTGTCTTTTTGCTTTATTGATGATTTCTTTTACTGTGAAAAAAACTTTTTAGTTTAATGTAATCCCGTATGTTTATTTTTTCTTTTACTTCCCTTGCCTGAGGGGCTATATCAGTAAAACTATTACTAAGGATAATATCTGCAAATTTACTTCCTACATTTTCTTCTAGGAGTTTTATGGTTTTGGATCTTACATTTAAGTAAAAAAGACCTACTTTTCTGCTGTGTTATACACCTTCTGAGTATATTTCATTGGCTAAGCTTAGCTACAAAGGAGGTTTGGAAATGAGTTTTTAAAGCTGAGCACATTGCCCCATCCGTCAATATAGAGGTTTCACTGATAAAGAAAGAACGAATGTTGGATATTGGATAAGCAACTAGAAGTCTCTGTAACGTGGGTGCAGGACAAGAATGGTTCTTTGGAGAATGGCAGGTGATAACAATTGTGGTGGGTTTATGCTGCGTACATGGGTATGCATTGGGGAATGGAAAATGGTAGAGAAAATATGTTAATAAGAAGTTTCTAGGCAACTGGGTGACTTGAGCATGACTATGTGAAACAGAACAACACCTGAAATAAAAGTACTCTGGGTGTGAAATTGTAGTAATAGTGATATCTTTTTCTAGATCTTGAAGCAGTTTCTATAAATGTTTATATGTGAATCTCACAATAATCCTGAGAGGTAAAAAAAAGGTAGATGTGTTTATTGCTATTTCATTGATGAGAAAGTTGAGACTCAGAGTTATTAAACCCTTGCCGAGGAGTACATGCCCAGTTAGGACAGAGCTACTCTAGACATTAGCTTTTCTGACACCCAGCTGATCTCCGTACTGGAGAGGGGCAGCTTGTAGAAGAAATGACAGGATGAAGAAAGTTATGCACACTTCATTGTAACCATTGCAATAAGGTAAGGAAAAAAAGTTGGAGAGAGGGAGTTAAAATCAAGTTTTGCAAACAGTATCATGATTTAAGAGCCCATCTACCTGGGTTCAAATGAGCATTTTATGACATACTAGCTGTGTGAACTTGGGTAAGATACTTAACATGACTTTCTTCTTTTGTCTTATGGACTAATAGTAGTACTTACCTCGTAGAGATGTTGTAAAGATAAAGAACAAAAAAACAATGACAAGCACATAATAAGAAATATGTAAATGCTTGCTGTTTCATGTAGACCATAGCTAAGAGAAACAATTGAAAATGAATTGAGTTAATTGAGATAGCTGATGACAAAATAAACCAAAAAAAATCAATAGCTTTTATATAAAGTAGCAGCAAGCAGCTAAAAGTATAATGAGAGGGAAAATATCTATTCTAAACAGCAATAAAGTACAAAATAGCTCAGAGCTATGAATGTGAAATGTGTAGGACCAACTCCAGTTGGATCCCTGTGCCTAAAGTTTACAGCCCTCCCTCACCACCAAACACACCTTCAACAGCTGCACAGAAAACCGAAAGCACCATTATGGGTCTTATGCAAAAATACTTCCAATAAAAAAAAGGCATTTGTTGTATGCAAAGCAAGGGTTAAGAATTATTCCAGGAAACAGAAGAAAACTACTCCAAACTCTAAAGCATTGGAGATCACAGGTTTTATAAAGCAAGAGCTCAAAGAAACGCAAGAGATAATGAAAGGCAAAGCCAAGGAAAGCACAAAAAGAAAATAAAACCTTTACAAAACCCAAACCCAAATTAGAAGCAGGTAGATCTAAGTCAACTTTGTGAAAAATTGAGTTCTGACTTAGAGGACAGCTTTGGGGAAAATCTCATAGAATGCAGAAGACAAAGACAAAGAGACAAAAATAGTTAGAAGGAATAATAGTGATGGAAAACAAAGAAACAGTATAGGAAAACTATGTGGACTTTCTGGGGGAAAAAAGAGAGAACAAAAGAAACTTAAAAATATAAAGGATTGTATTTCTTTGATCTCAAATGATTAATTTCAACATGTGTCATTAATTTTAAAATAGCTTTTGAGGGATAATATATTAAATGAATGTGTCACAAGATATTTCTCAGTTTGACAGAGACTAAAATATAAAAAAAGTATCTTTTAATTGAAGAAATATGCAATTATACGAAAACCTTCCCAAAGTAAAAGAACATCTGAGTTGGCAGATCAAAAGTTTCATTGTGTTCCAGAAAACAACAACAACAACAACAAAACCCCAACAACAAAAAACAAATAAAGATTAGCATGTTGCTATTTAAGGGTAAAGGATAAACTATCGAGGCAGAAGGTTAAAAATAAATTAGGCTGACCATATAAATTATCTCAGCTGCATCAGATTCCAGACGACCATGATAAAGAGCTTAGAGGAAAAATGAAAGGAATGAGACCAAAGAATTCTATAGCCACCTTCTATATACGGCTGGTGTTATATTTCTATCAGACAACACCGATTGAGGTTGCTCTACATGGCAGGTTGAAAGGTATCAAAAAGACGTTCTCAGTTATGCCAGACCTCAGTATACATGACCTAATCTATTGTTACTCAAGTGTTTTCCCAGGATCAGCATTCTCTAGGAGCTTGTTCACAATGCAGAATTTCAGGACCCACTCTAGAGTTACTGAATCAGAGCCTGCATTTTAACTAGGTGCTCAGGTAATTCTTGTGCACATTAAAGTTTGAGAAACACCATCTTAATTAACCACTTCCTAAAAGTCATCCAGCCCACTGCTTCCTAACTGGTGAGTGGTTTTTTTTTTGTTTTTTGTTTTGCATTTATTCTGCTTGTTCTCTTCCTGAGAACAAGGAAGAGAACAAGCTTCCTGAGCTTCCTGGATCTGTGGTTTGGTGTCTGACATTAATGTGGGGGAAATTCTCAGTCATTATTGTTTCAAATATTTCTTCTGTTCTTTTCTTTCTTCCCCTTCTGGTATTACCATTATACATGTATTACACTTTTTGTAGTCCCACAGTTCTTGCATATTCTATTCCTTCTCTTTTCTTTTCACTTTTGGAAGTTTCTACTGACTTATCTGCAAGCTCAGAGATTCTTTCCTCAGCCATGTCTAATCTAATCTACTAATGAGCTCATTAAAAGCATTCTTCATTTCTGTTACCTCTTATATTTGTTGCTTACATTACCTATCTGTTCTTGCATGTTGTCTACTTTTTCCATTAGAATCATTAGCATACTGATTATTGTTATTTTAAATTCCTGATCTGGTAATTCCAACATCCCTTCCATATCTGAGTCTAGTTCTGATACTTGATCTTTCTCTTCAAACTGTGTTTTTTGTCTTTTAGCGTGCCTTATGATTTTTTGTCAAAAGCCAGACATGATGTAGTGGGTAAAGCAAACTGCAGTAAATAAGTATTTAGTGATGTGGTGGTGAGCTGTGGAGGGAGGGACAGCATTCTGTAGTCCTATGATTAGGTCTCAGTCTTTCACTGAGCCTGTGCTCCTGGGCTGTGAACTTTACAGGTGCTTCTCAGTTTTTTGGTTTAAAAAAAAAATTTTTTTTTCACCTCCTTAGGTGGGACAGGATGGCTACAGGGGGCTGGAGTTGAGTATTTCCCTTCCCCCATGTTGGTTATGTTCTAGTAAAATCCCAGTAGGTTAGGTTCTGGTTAAATAGTTTATACTGAGAGCTGGTTTTGTTAAGAATAGAACTCTTTCGAATATTTCAAAATGGTTACTTTTCCCCCTCCCCTGCTGGAAACACAAGGGGATTCTTCTCATATCTCTACTATTAGAACTTGCTAGAGCTATCAGAGGTCAAACTTACAAAAGTATGGGTGCCACACTAACACTGGGCCATCGCCTGGACTTTTTAACTCAGATTTGTCCACATTGAGCTTACAGCAATTTTCAGTTACAGTTCAGATTTCCTTACAAAGACACTGGTTACTACAGAGTTTTCTGCATGTGCGTTTCTGCTCCTTTAAGTTGTGATTTTCTGTATCTGCCTGTCTGTCTCTCCAATTTAGGGGCTGGTTTGCCCCTGACCTCACTTCTCTGATGGATCTAAGAAGAGTTGATGATTTTCAGTTTGTTCAGCCTTTTTACTTGCTGTCAGGACAGAGTGCTAACTTCCAAGCTTCTTACATGCTGGACTGGAAAATGGAAGTCCTAGGACCATTTTAAGAAGAAATAAGGTACTGTTAATCATTACACTGGGACAAAAGTCATGAATTGGCACTGTCCTAGGAAACTGCATCATATATTTTAGGGTTTTTTTCCCCCTCAATTTTGTGTTGCTTTATTTAAGAAAACATAACTTTTAAATTTAAGAGTGAACAAAGAATATCCTCAACTCCATATCCTAGAAATAAATGCATTTGACGTTTTTTAAAAAATTGGGATCATACTCTTATATACTGAACTGTGCATTTACCCCCAATGTAAGCACAGTTGAGTATATAAGAGTATATACCCATTTAAATAAATTTAGCAAGATTTACTTGCCTTGTATTGTGTTAGGAGAACCCCAAAGTAGAAGAAAACATGGTCCATTCTCTTAAAAGTTACAGTACAGATGGGATGACCAAACATGTACACAGAAACAAACAAGACAGCTAAATGAAATAAATATACGACCGAGCTGGTAAAAAATAGGAGTGCAGACTGAGTGTTTGGAGCACATGGGAACACGGCAGGTGGATGCGGCTGCAGTAGTCAGGGAGCAGGCTGGGCAGGTCTTGAAGTGTTGCTGGGATTTGAATTTGTGCATAAGAAAAGACGGTTCATGCTTGGGGCATGAACCCTGTGTTTGGTCAGTTCCAGAGTGATTGGGAATTTGAGAGCTCTCCAGTAAGTGGTTCTGGAAAGTTGCATGAGGAAGGAGCCATCATAGAGGCCATAGCCTTGGATTTCCCAGCAGGTCTGGTGCCCAAGCACTGTCAAAGGCTACCAAGTGTACATTGGACAGGATTCTTTTGTGTGAATTATCCACATAGCTCAAGAACAATGTGGGACTTATTGTATGAGATACCTAAAATAGTCCAGGGGTTGGTCAGGCTGATCAAGGTGTTGATGTCATCACAAACATGTCTCTCTTGATCTTGGGGTTCTCCTTCATGGTGGCAAGATGACCCCAGAAGCTGCATGCTGCTGTGGAGTACAGACAAAGGAGGTGATCTGGCCTTTATTTCTTACCATCTTTCAGGATCTCTTGCTCCTTTGGCTGAAAAAGGAAAGCGAGAAATTAAGCTTGGTGGTTTTAGAATGCTATTTGTGCTGTTTGATTTAGGATTTAGCAGTGTAAACCTCCAATGAACTGTTTACATATTTATTTCCAATCCAGCAGGCTCAAGACATACCAGTGCCTTTGATGTATTATTATAACTTACTAAATAATCATTGTTTTCTTTTAGTGTCTGAACCAGTCAGAAGGTTGCAGGCTTTACAATGCACCTTTGCATTTCATTAAATTAAGCTTTTTTGTTTTCCTGCTTCACCAAGTCATTTTTAGAATGCATGCCTTATGTTGTAAAACAGACGCCCCCATAAAAAGTGCAGTTTGCTATTCAGAATGCATGAGAATTGTCTTCACAGACATTTTTGATGCAAGAGTGTAATCAAAAGAAAAGAGATGATTACTCATTATTCTGTTACTCTCTTATTTGTCTTCTGGCAATGGTGGGGGAGTTTTGTTCTCCATCTTGATGTGGCTAGTCTACATGTGCTGAACACCCTCACAGAAAATAGCGAGGCCAGCTGGTGGCTGCCCAGTACACAGGGTGTGGCGCCTTCTCTCCAGATGTGCAGTTTGGCTCTTGATTCCCCCTGAAGTGGGCTTGGGGTACTCTCCCCTCAGAGATGCTGCTAGCTTTGAATTCCCAGTCAGCCTCTGAGAGTCTGAGCATTTGAAAGTAGGAGAATGGGCAGGTTGATTCAACGAGCAGGTATTTGAGCTTTGAGTTTCTCTGTGCCCTACGTCTGGTTTGGGATATATATCCTCCAAAATGGCCAATTAACATCCCTAAAGTATCACTTGCTCATGCCACTCTCTATGTCCCATTCTTTCCTTCACTTTTCCCCTGTTCATTTTTGACAATTGGGCAATTTAGTACTAGCTACTGGCTTCCTTTACCAAATTTCAAGATGTCACAGGAGATATAGGGAAGTTGAACCATCAAAGAACCAAGAACCATAGATAATTAATAAAGGTGGCTATCCAAGAATAATCATAGGGCCAGGCGTGTGGTAGAAGTGCTTGGATAAGAGGTGAGGCTGGGAAGGGGGATTAGGGGTGATGGGCCTAGATTACAGCATTGGAAGTTTTTTGTTGTAGGAGGCTTCCCTCTTCAATCCCCCTGTCATCTGGAGAAACAAGCTTTCCCCTGATCCTCAGGAATACATTACTAGCCAAAGGAATGAAAAAATTACCTTACACACACTCAAAACTGAGATTTCTTTTAAAGGCACAAGCAACATGAAAACCGACAAATCAGAACAACTTATATCAAAGGAAGCAGAAATAATGGAAAAAGCAAATAAGGAGATGGAGTGAGAAACAGCAAGATGGACGAATAAGACATCCCTATTCATCTTCCCCTCTCAACAACAATAATCTGGCATCCATCTCTGAACAAAAGTGTCTTTGTGGGAGCTTTGGGATCCAGGTAAGAGACTGTGAAACCCTGGTGCGGTTCTAGACCGAGTGGAGCCATTTTGAGAAAGCAGGCTTGCACCCAGGTAGTGAACTCACTGACAGTGTCTCGGTGACAGACCTGAACACAGCTCTGTAATGCTCAGAGCTCAGTTACAGCCCCTTTTGGCTTTGGTTCTGCCACATGCATCACATACCAAGGGACCCGAAAGGAGTCACCCCCACGTGTGGACCCTGAAGTGGCCTATGAACCAGCTCTAGCCCCTCTTAGCACAGTCTAGGAGCCTCTGGAGGTGACAGCATCAAGATAGTGACATAGGTTGTTCCCGACTTCAGTCTTCCTCACAAGAAGACCAACTATGGTAGCAACTGTCCATAGGTAAGACACCAGTGTGAAAGTCCCAGAACCTGGGGGTGAGGCTGATAAACACCCCTGGACCACAGATACTGAGAAGGACCACATTAGAAGGGAAAGAAGAGCAGTTTGACTTGGAGCACATTGCCCCTCCCCAGGATGGCACAGCGCCCACACAGAGAGGGACCCCTGGGCCTGTGGTTTCTCTCGTGGGAAAACAGAGCCCAAGGTGGACACCCAGCTCCCCCAGCATTGTGGGCTACTTCCCAGGAGGCCCATTTGGGACCTGCCTCATGGGGATCAGTGGGGATTCTTTAGGGCTTGACAACTGGGAATCAGATAGAGATGGGGAAAAGGGACAGGTGCTATCTTGGTGGGCCATATTCCTGCTTGTAGCAGCCTCTGGGCAGAGAGCCCAGCCAGTGACTCTGCCCATCTACAGACTAGCTCCGTGTCCTGTCTGTCCAGGGAGTTTGGTTGGCATTTCTGCCTGATTCCAGTTACCATCCAATGGGCCATACTGGCTGTAAAGACCACTCTGTGGTCCCACCCAGGCAATGAAGCAAATTTGCAGTCCCACCCAACGACCCAGCATAGCCTCCAGTCCTGCCTGACCAGAAGCCTGGCCAGAGAACCTGTCTAGCTGTGAAACTCATCCTATAGCTCTGCTTAGACAGGGAGCTAAGCCAGCAGGCCTGCCCAATTATTGAGCATAGATTCAGGCCTCACATAATCAGGGAGCCTGAACAGTGTGGTACTGCCCAGTGGAGCCTAACCTACAGCCCTGTGTGATGGCTGAACATAGCCTGCGGCCTCACCCAGGCAGGAAGCCCAGCCAGTGACCCTGCCCCATGTCTGGGCAGAGCCTGCATCTCCAACCTCCCAGGGAGACTGGACAGTGACTCTGTCCAACCTCAGAGCTGGGTTTCCAGCCCCACCCTACTGCAGGATACAGTAGAGATCTCCCCTAATCTCAGGGCCTGAGCAGCAACATCACCCAACAGTGGAGCACAGCCAGAAGACCACCTGATTATAAAGCCCAGCCTGCAGTCTCAGAACTCTGAGGCACAGCCTGTGGCCCTGCCTAATTGCAGAGCGTAGCTCTGACCTACCTTGAAGCCCAGACTGTGGCCCTCCCTAAACATGGAGTCTAGCCAATGGCACCATCCAGTTGGGGAACACAGCCTGAGATTCCATCAGACCAAGAGCTATTGCATAGCCCAGCCCATAGTCCTGAGCAGTTTGGAGTCCAACAGTTGGCACTGCCAGGAAATACAGCCTGTGACCTTGCCAGACCACAGGTGATTACAGAGCCCAGCTAGTGGCTCCAGAAAAATGGAAACACAACACAGCAGAACTTCTGGGACATAGCAAAAAGGGTTCTAAGAGGAAAGTTTAGTGTTATAAATGCTACATTCAGAAAAAAGAAAGATCTCAAATAAACAACCTAACTTTACATCTCAAGGAACTAGAAAAAGAAGAACAAATTTAGCCCAAAATTAGCAGAAGGAAAGAAATAATAAAGACTGGAGTTGAAATAAATGAAACAGAATAAGAAAACAATAGAAATGAATACCAAAAGTAAGAGTTGGTTCTTTGAAAAGACAGACTAAGTTGACGAATCTTTAGCTAGACTCACAATGAAAAAGAGGGGACTCAAATAAATAAAATTGTAAATGAGAGAGGAGATGTCACTACTAATACCACAGAAATACAAAGAATCAGGAGATTACTGTGAACACTTATGCCAACAAATTGGATAACCTAGAAGAAATGGATAAATTTCTAGAAACAAATAACCTACCAAGACTGAATCAGGAAGAAAGAACAGACCAATAATGAGGAAGGATGTCGAATCAATAATCAAAAACTTCCTAACATGAAAAAGCCCAGGACTGATGGCTTCTCTGGTGAATTCTACCAAACATTTACAGAAGAATTAACACCAATCCTTCCCAAACTCTTCAAAAAAAATGAAGAGGGAACACTCCCAGACTCATTTATAAGACCAGCATTACCCTGATACCAAAGCCAGATCAGGACACTACAAGAAAAGAAAACTATAGGCCAATATGTCTGAATAATATATACGCAAAATCCTCCACAAAACACTAGCACACCAAATTCAACAGCACATGATATGGGTGCCAAGACAATTTAATGGTGAAAGAAAAGTCCTTTCAACAAATGGTGCTGACACAACTGAACATCTACCTAAAGAAGAATGGAATTGTATCTCTACCTCATACCACAAACACAAATTAACTCAAAATGGATCAAAGACCAAAATGTAAAAGCTAAAACTATAAAACTTTTAGAACAGAACATTGGAATAAATCTTCAGGACAGTGGAATAGGTAATGGTGATTTCACTGTGACACTAAAAGCACTGGCAACAAAAGAAAAAAATAGATAAATGGACTTCATCAAATTTCAAATCAGGTGTGCTTATGGAAACAATCGAAATGCCCATCGGTAGATGACTGGATTAAGAAGCTGTGGTACATTTATACAATGGAGTATTACGCAGCCATAAAGAAGAAAGAAATCTTATCATTTGCAGCAACATGGATGGATCTAGAGAACATTATGTTAAGTGAAATAAGTCAGAAAGAGAAAGACAAGTACCATATGATCTCACTTATATATGGAATCTAAAGAAAAGACTATGTGAATGAACTAATCAGAGACAGTTTTGGGGACGCAGAGAAAAAACCGAGAGTGGTTAGATGGGTGTGTGGGAGGGGGTTGGGGATAAGGGGAAAGGTGAAGGGATTTGGAAGCAGCTGGTAACCACAAGATGGCCTCAGGGTTTTTTTGAAAATTAATTTGGGGAAGGTATTCTATAATGTTGTAAAGATTTTGTTGGGTATCTGATGGACATGCGTCCTATTTGGGAGACCACCTCAGGGATACTGTGGATACCTGATCATGGCATTGTACACCAGAAGCTAAACATTAATGAATGCCAACTATAATTTTATATATATAATGTGATGGTTCAGTGTGAGGTCGGAGGGATAGTGGATGGGGGGAGGGGGGTTCACAGTATGAGGGATATAAATGATGAACGTCTAAGTATTACCTTGTTTTGTACACCTGAAACTAATAAATAAATTAATTAATTAAAAAAAATAAAATAAAATTTTGGAACAAAAAAAATAAAAAAGAAAATAAAATAAAATCAGGTGTGCTTCAAAGACAGCAATAAGAAAGTGAAAATACAATTCACAGAGTAAGAGCAATATATTTGCAAATCATGTATCTGTTATGTGTCTAGAATAGATATTTCTTCAAAGAAGATATACAAATGACCAATAAGTACATGAAAAGATGCTCAACATTATTCATCATTAGGGAAATGCAAATCAAAACCACAGTAAGATACCCATTTACACTCACTAGAATGGCTATAATAAAAAAAAAAAGACAATAACAAGTGTTGGTGAGGATGGGGAGAAATTGAAACCTTTATACATTGCTGGTAGGAATGTAAAATGATACAACCACTTTGGAGAACAATTTGACAATTTCTCAAAATGTTAAATATAAAGTTACCGTAAGACCAGAAATTCTCCTCCTAGGTATCTACTCAAGAGAAATGAAAACATATCTCTAAAAAAGAAACTTGTACATGAATGCTCATGGCAGCATTACTCATAATAGCTAAAAAGTAGAAACAAATGTCCATCAACTGACAAATAGATCTTTTAAATGTGTCTACTGATACACTAGAGTGTTACTCAGCCATAAAAAAAGGATTGACATATTGGTATGTGTCACAATATGGATAAATGTTAAACATATTAGGTTAAAGGAAAGATTCCAAACACAAATGGTCATGTATTATATTATCACATTTATATTAATGTCCAGAATAGGCAAATCCATAGAGAAGAAAATAGATCAGTGGTTGTCAGGGCTGTGGGAAGGGGAGAATGAGAAGTAACTGCTCATTGGTATGGGATTTCTTTTTGGAGTCATGAAAATTTTCTGGAATTAGTGGTAATGGATACAAATCCTGTGACTATATTAAAACACGTTGAATTATACACTTCAAAATGGTAAATTTTATAGTGTGTGAATTATATCTCAATAATAAAAGTAATGAATAAGTAAAAGATATGGTATATTAGAATATGATGAGTATATATTTGAAAGTCATCGTTGACATGATTCAGGCACTAACTGTTGGGGAGCCTACTTAGTGGATCCTCATTAGCAAAATAAGCATTTAGTCTACGTGATCTATAGGGTGTCCCAAATCTAGCTTCCAATGATTGTCTCAATCTTCCTGCACGATCAGCAACTTCAAAAGAATTGCAGGCAAAGTCAACTCTAGAATAAAAACAAGTAAAAATCTTTTACCTTCAGTATCTCATTGAAGTTAACTATAAATTTTTGGGTATTGGTCATTTGATCTGTTGGTCTTTTTATAAAGAATAACTCTGATTTGGTGGGATTTCTATAAGATTGTAATTTCCCATGAAGATTTCTGATTGATTGTGAGCTGTGTGGAGAGGAATGCTAAAGTTAATTTGTAAAACTGTGTCTGACTCTAAATAAAGGAACAGTTTTCACAAGGGATAGCTGTTGGATATTTTTGGGTCAAGTCAAATGACCATGTACAATTATCAATTTTGGCATAAAAATAGAGGGTACAGAATAGTGATGGCATAAATTTTCTGTGGACACAGATTTTATATGAGGCTTATTGCACAGTGGTTAAGAGCTTGAGCTCTGCAATCACCTTGTCAGGGTTAGGAACCTGGATCTAACACTTAAGAAGTCACGCAGTGCCTGTTTCCTTATCTGTCATATGGCTATAGTCATTGTACCCGCCTATAAAACTGTCATGAGAAAAGACAAGTATTTTTGACTACTAGGCTGACTGAGTGAACTAGGGACGAGCTTGGGAGGCACTGAAAGGCTGCAGCATGACTCCTCTGGCCTGGGCAAGGCTGGAGTCTGCCACTTGATGGTTCCAAGCACTGCTCAGAGTGTCAGCCGCCGCTCCTTAAACCCATCAAGGCCTCTGGTCAGATTGCCATTTTGCATAGTGGAATCTCTGGCTTCTCAGTGACATAAGCTTATATAACCACTGGTTTTTAGTCGCTATGGAAAATAAAGCATTTTGGGTAAAGGTAAACAAAATAATAATAAAACTGTCGTGAGGAGGAAATTAGATGATTGTAAAGCACTGAGAAAAGAATCCGAGCTATGGTAAGAGCTCTGCAAACATTAACATTACCTATTTTCAACAATACTCCGAAGACTCGATGAATGTTTTAAATATATCTGGCATTGCTTGACAAATACTTGTTTACAGTGTATTGTTCTCTAATCCAAATTTCCCAGTAGTTATTTCTTGTTATACAGTGAGATTTCTCATGTAAATAATGTTTCTTACAGAATGAGATCAAGAGAACTTCACTAACAAAATGAAGATCCTGCTAATTATATTTGTCCTAATCCTTTGGACTGAAACATTGGCAGATCAGAGCCCAGGTACTGGTATATTTTATATTAATTATTATTTAGGAAAATAAATATTTGTATGTGTCAAACCTTTATTTTAATAAATACAGAGAAACAAGGACTTTATTTATTTACTGAAAAGTCAAAACAAGCAGCACTTTGTTGTAGTTGGACGTACACAATATGAAGCTAATTTAATCTCTCAAAGATGGCAGAAAGCCAGGAGCAAAAGTCATGAATTATGGTACACCTGGCTAGAAAAACTTGAATTACTCATTGATTTGTTTACATCCCAATGTTTCCTGTCTCTATGAGTAGAATTACCCGATTTGGTTTGTTTCTTAGCCTTAGTAATTTTGCATCTTAGCCTTTGTAAATTGGAAAAAAGGTAAAAAAGGAACTCCACATAGGAAATAAATTCTATGTATTTTTGTGGCAAAATCATTGCCTTCCTTTTATAAACATGAAAATAGGGAAGGGATCTATCTATCTATCTATCTATCTATCTATCTATCTATCTATCTATCTATCTATCTATCTATCTATCTATAGATATATCTATCTATCTGTACATACACACACACACACACACACACACACACACACACACACATATATTTTCCTATTCTCCTGCTACCCTAAGGTATCCTGAATTTCTGAGTTGCTTTGAAATAAAGCCCATTGTTAGACATCCACCAGCACATCACTAATTTGGAGAGTGGAAGTGGCTGACCATGACTGCTGAAGTCGATGCTGGTAAAGGTTGAACAATCACCTCTGGCCCAGACTCACTTCATCAGGCTGATATTTCCCTTCCCTCCAGATGCTGGGAATACTGCCTGCAATAGCTGACACCATACTTTCTCAGGAGAATTGCTCTCAGCTTTCCCAGAGCCACCTAACTCAGGAGGTTATGCTTGTAACATCCTGCCTCTTCCCTTCAATTCCTGAGTATGGTCTGTAGCCAATGACTATGATAGAGGAATACCAAAAAAAGTCCTTTTTGTCTCAGAGGGCACAGTCTGGTGTAGCTGACACTACAGAGTCCCCTCCAATCAGGCCACTGTTAGACATCCTGCTTTGCTCCTGTCCTGCTTCCCCTCACCAAAAGACTCACCTAAATCTCTGTCTCAGATCTGCTTCTGCACCTCCAATCCAACACAGGTGCTTACTCAATACTGTTTCTAAAAGTTGCTGTTACTCCACAGACCACTTTGGGACTCTCTGGTATCATGCTGTTTATTCTTTAGTGCAATAACAGAGTTTGGGGTAACCCAACCAAAAAAGGGGGGAAAATGTTGATTGCCTCTGATATAGAGTTGAGAAAGAAAAATTTATTAGCTCACTTAGCTAACGTCTTCTTGTTTGACATTTTAGCAAAAACAAGTACAGTTTCTTCAGTCTGACAGCCAGAAGACACCTTTGTTGGAGTTCTGAATTACCCTTAACACTAGGACATAGTCTAAAATGAGTACTGTGGTCTGAAACGTAAAGGCTGAACAATCACCTTGATTTGGTTTGTTGTCATCTTATTTTAATAGGGCCAGGCCCTGAGTTTGCAGATGTCGTGTTTCTGGTGGACAGCTCTGATCACCTGGGAGTGAAGTCCTTCCCTTTTGTGAAAACATTTATCAACAAAATGATCACCAGTCTCCCCATAGAGGCCAACAAATACCGCGTGGCCCTGGCCCAGTACAGCGACCAGCTCCATAGTGAATTCCAGCTGAACACCTTCAAGAGCAGGAACCCCATGTTGAACCACCTCAAGAAGAACTTCTTGTTCATGGGTGGCTCCCTGCGCGTAGGAAACGCTCTCCAGGAGGCTCACAGGACCTATTTCTCAGGACGCGCCAACGGGAGAGACAAGAAATTGTTTCCCCCGATTTTGGTGGTCCTGGCTTCAGCCAAGTCCGAGGATGAGGTAGAAGAGGCTTCCAAGGCCCTGCGGAAAGATGGGGTGAGAATCATCTCCGTGGGGCTGCAGAAAGCTTCTGAGGAGAACCTGAAGGCCATGGCCACGGATCAGTTTCATTTCCACCTTCGATCTGTCAGAGACCTCAGCACGTTTTCCCAGAACATGACGCAGATCATCAAGGATGTGGTTCAGTACAAGGAAGGAGCAGCGGATCCTGACATACAAGGTAAGAAAGCCTTTGGTTGAGTGTTGCCCAGTCCCCATGTGATCAGATCTGTGTCTCTCCGCTCTCATCCCTTCCGACTCCCATTCTGGCTTTCATGATTCTCCATACAGAAGTATTTGAAATTTCTACACAACATTCTACTCTTACTACCTTCTGCCTTTGTTGGTGCCATTTTCTCTGACAGGAATCCTTTTGCACTCCTTAGATTTCTTACAGTTTGAATAAGTTCTGTCACCATTTAAATCTCAACCCTATAGTCATATCCTCTTGGATGGCTTTCCTTTCAAATTTCTTTTGGGGTCTCCCAGTTCCTTGTGTACATTTGATGTCAGCAGCACTTCCCATACTGTATACTTACCCATGTCTGTGTTGGTCTCTACCACCAGTGAACTGGTAGCACCACGAAGGCAGAATTTGCAACTTATATTTATCTTTGTGTTCTTTGGGCATACGCACTGTCTGACAATGAGCTGGTATTCTGTTCTTTAATGAGTGACTAAATTAAAAAGTCTTACAGATAAACACATAAGGTCCATGTCTGTTCTCTTTCCCTCACAGTCCTAGCACAGTGTGAGACACACAGTAAATGTTCAATAAATGCCTGTCAGTTAACAGATAGTGACACTAGATGGGCACAATAAGCTTAGAATGAGGCCAGGCAGAGAAGGGGATACCCTCAGTTGTCTGCGAGTGCAGTGCAGGGGGCTGTAGTCGTGAGCCCTACATTTGCTGTGTTGGCTTATCTCCCCCTGTACCATTTCAGTTTGTGTGTTTGTTTGTTTTTCCTTAGAGGTAAACTCTCTCTGATGAGTGTCAGGATATGCTAAAGCCAGAAGTTTGACTCGTTTCCCCTCCCTGCCATGGAGTCATTTTGTGCTTATGTTTTTTACTTCTAAAACACACATTTATTTCACATTTTAACATTTTTTATATTAATAGGACATGTCTTTCAGTCGGGCTTTAAAAAAATTCCCGAAGACTTGATATTAAATAGTAGTATATCTTATAGTAGACTAGATCTTTGAATCAAAAAAATATTAAAAATATTTCTAACAAGCTTATGGGTGTGAATGAGATCCATTACAAGCAGCTCAAATGGAACTGACTCAGTGCCCTGACTTTTATAATTTAGGACTTCAGTGGGAGAATATGGGAGATGGTGAGGAGCTGTTGGGTGTGGGGACACTGGAGACGAGGAAGGTCACTGGAACCACATAAAGAAGAAGGTCACTGAGACATCTGGACCCTTCACACGCCCTGGTTTTGAACCGAGCCCTGAATCTCTCCAGTTTTTGTCCGATACAAATAAAGTTCTAGTCATAGGAGCTGGCAGCTTAGGATGTGAGCCCCTGAAAAATCTGGCGCTGTCTAATTTTAGACAGTTTCGTGTTATGGAGACTGTAGCTGTTTCCAATCTAAATAGACAATTTTTATTTAGGCTTAAAGATGTTGGTGGACCCAAAACTGAAGTCACTGAAGAATTTCAAATGACAAAGTTCCTCATTGCAATATAGTTCCACATTTCAACAAGATTCAGGATTTTAATGACACTTTTTATTGACAATTTCATGTAATAGCGATGTGGACTGGACTCGATCATAGCCAGAAGATGGGTAAATGGCATGCTGATATCTCTTCTAAATTATGAAGATGGTGTATTACATCCAAGCTCCATGGTCCCTTTGATAGATGGCGGGGGAGGGGTGGAGGGGGAGAGAAAGTATTAAAGGAAATGCCTGGGTGATATTGCCTAGAGTGACTGCTTGTACTGAAGACACTCGGGAACCGTACCCGCCACAGGTTAATTCTCCCACGTGCACCATTGCGTCTATGTCCAGGCTACCCAAACATTGTAGTGAGTCTGCAAGGACCTAAGGAGCAGTCTTTTGGAGAAAGGGGTTCATTACATGGAGATGATCATATTTAGTGGATTTTCCAAAAATCCCTAGAGAGAGCATCACAGTATAATATTAGGGGTGTTAACATGTAGACTCACGCAAGGAGTAGTCAAACGAATCGTTCGTGCAGTAGCTTCCACAAATGCAGTCACTGCAGCTGTGTGTGTCACTGAGGTCTTTTAAAAGAGCTACAAGTGCATATATTCCTCCTAATAATTATTTGATGCTCAGTGAAGTACATAGTCTGTACACATACACATGGGAAGCAGAAAGAAAGGAACACTGCCCAGCTTATAGCCAGCTTGCATGGAATAGTCACTTTTCTCCATCAGCTAAACTACAGGAGGTTTTGGATTATCTAATCAATACTGCATCTCTGCAGATGAGATCTTCAGCCGTCACAGCCACATGAGAGGGAAAAACATAGAACACTTTACTTACAGTCGGTAACCTCTATTGAAGAATGTACAAGGCCAAATCTCTCCAAGGTGTTGAAAGAATTGGGACTTATCGATGGGCAAGGACTGGCAGCTGCTGGTGTCACCACACCACAGACTGTACTATTCAGACTTCATTTTACTTCTCAAGGAAAATACATCTGCACAAAATGGGAAAACTTATGGAAATATTATACTTCGTGGAAGCTGAAAAACTTAATTTGATTTATTTTTAGCATCCTTGTTGCTGGCATTTGACTTTTTTAATACGACGCACCACTTTTTTTCTTCATAACTTTCTCTTGAAGACAGAATTTGAAGGTTGGTGCTTGTAAGCATTTTCATTAATAATATGGGAAATGATGTCTGGAGAGAGAAGTGATGAGCAAATGTACTGCTTCTTTTAGAGGAGGAGGCAAACATCCACTTGTATGTGAATTTTGTTATTAGGGTCAAAGAATGCATGCCTCAGTTTTCGTTTGAACACATGTACAAAAGATGTCCCTCCTAAGAAAATTAAGTTTTAAATAACATTCTATGTTATAACTTGACATCTAGAGCATACTGAACACAGCCTACATCTTGCTTGTTTACTATTCATTTAATTGTGGCCGTCCAAATGGATATTCATCACTGCAGAGGTTACCCTGTCCATCATACTTTGTAAATGGTGTTATAGCTGAATGCCTGTGCATTGAAATGGGAAATGTTTCCCTTACCTATAAAGTGAGAATAATAATGCCTACATTATATGGGTGCGATGGCTTGTTTGGCATTTGGAATCAGTTTACTGTTATTAATAACGATAGCTCTTTGCAAATAAACACAAAACAGATCATGTTGGGGGTTTGTTTTTGCCAACTGCGTGGGTTCAGAGTACACGTCGATTTATGAGAATTATTTTTGATTCCACAAATATTTCTGAGCTCCCACCAGGCACCAGATACTGCTGGGAGTGAGATAAGTAAGATGTGGCGTCTGGCTTCCAGAGCTCACAGTCCTAATGGGAAGTTCTTGGCAAGATTGAGCTTATCTCTTGGCTACACTTTCCTCAGCTGTGGCTCCTTCACCTGTGCCTGGAGTAGGAGTTTCATGTGCACATGGTGTACTCTCCCCTGGATTCTAGATTCATAGAACCAACTGCTTACCTGGTATCTCTAGGAGTATCCCAAACTTTGCATTGTCTGAAATGGAACTTTTGAATTCCTCCTGCAACTTGTTCTTCCCACATTTTCCCTATCACAGAAAAAGACACCAACCACTAACGTCCTCTCAGCTGTTCAGGCCAAAACAGTAGGAGTTTTCACCTCTTCCTTTTTTCACTTTCAACACTTGCATTCAATTTATCATCAAGTCCTCTCTGTTCTATGTCTAATTCATACATCAAAACTACCTTTGTTGTTTTATCTTCTCTGCTGTTATCCTTGTCCAAGAACAATTATCTCTTTCCTGGACTAGGGCCACTGTTTCTTAATTGAGAGCCCTGAATTCATTATTTCCCCTCAGCCACGGGGAAGGCATTTCAAAGATTTAAATAAGCATACGATGCCCATATGATTTGGG
The DNA here is from genome assembly GCF_964194185.1 of Rhinolophus hipposideros. Taxonomy (NCBI): domain Eukaryota; kingdom Metazoa; phylum Chordata; class Mammalia; order Chiroptera; family Rhinolophidae; genus Rhinolophus; species Rhinolophus hipposideros. The sequence continues at coordinate 36,921,612 of NC_138060.1, read as the reverse complement.
CCCTGCCTCCCTCTGACCTCATTCATCATTGCTCTTCTCACTCACTGGCTCCCGCCACTCTGGACTTCTTGCTTGTTCACTGTCTATTGTTCTTTTGCCAGAATTCCTCTTCCCTCTGAACAACATGTAGCTGAATTCTTCTCTTTATTCATATCTCTACCCAAATGTTATCCTCTCAGAAAGGCCTTTTATGACTTCTTAATGTCTCAGAAAAGTTAGTCCCCACCCTATACCCCCAATCTAGTAACTCAGTTCAGTCATCTGCTTTGTTTCCTTGCTAGCACTTACTACTGTCTAAAAGAATATAATCTAGTTATCTGTCCTCCCCATAGAATGTGAACTCCCTGAGGTCAGAGATATTTCTGTTAACTCATCCCTGTATCACAGGGATGATGGTCACACCACAGTGTGTTGGTGGACACACTGTGGTATGGGAAGTGGTGGTGGTGGTTGGTTGATTGTTATTGTTGATGGTGGTGATAGAGGTGGAGGTGGTAGTGAAGAAGGAGGTAAAAGTGGTGGTGATAGTCTCACTGGAGGTGATGGTGGTCATGAAGATGATGGTAGTGGTAGGAAAATTGGTAAGAAGCATTCCTCAGGTAGAGGCACGAGCATTGCAAAGTCTCGGAAGTCCCTGACCTTGTAACTCTTGTTTGAAACTTTTATCTTTTGTTTACTAAAAGAAAACAATACTAACTTCGTTTGTCATGACTACCTCTATTTTCACTAATATCTTTTGACAATCTGTAAAGTGCTTTTCTCCCTCTGGACTGGTGATTTAGACTGATCCTCATACTTTTTCTCTCTCCATAGTTTCCTTACCTGTGACCTGTCAGAAAGATTCACTGGCTGACCTTGTGTTCCTGGTGGATGAGTCGCTTGGGACCAGACAGAATTTAAGGAACCTGCAAAGCTTCCTAAAGAATATTACCACCTCCCTGGATGTGAAGGACAACTGCATGCGGCTTGGACTTATGAGTTATAGCAATAGAGCCAAGACTATTTCTTTTCTGAAATCCAGCACAAATCAATTTGCATTTCAGGAGCAAATCCAGAAGCTTTCTATCCAGACTGGGAAATCCAATGCTGGGGCTGCCATTGAGAAAATGAGGAGAGAAGGCTTCTTAGAGTCAAGTGGCAGCAGAAGGGTGCAGGGTGTACCTCAGATCGCTGTCCTGGTCACTCACAGACCCTCAGACGATGAGGTGCGTGAGGCTGCAAAGAGACTTCGTCTGGAGGACGTAACTGTGTTTGCCATGAGCATCCAAGGGGCCAATAATTCCCAGTTAGAAGAAATAGCATCTTACCCTCCAGACCAGACAGTTTCCATGCTAAAGTCCTATGCAGACTTGGAATCTTACAGTAAGAACTTCCTGAAAAAGCTCCAGAATGAAATATGGTCCCAAATTTCTACTCGTGCTGAACATATAGATCTTGACAAAACTGGTATGTTTAAAATAATACTTTTCTTATTATAAAAGTAATAAGAGTAATTGCCTAGGATCAGGAGTGAGGACTGTCTGAAATTCGATAAAGAAACTTTAGGAGTTAAGGAAATGTTCTAAAACTAGATTTTGGTGATGGTTGCACAACTTTATAAAATTACTGAAAATCATTGAATGATTATGATGGGCAAACTTTTTAGCATGTAAATAAATCGGACCTCAATAAAATGTAAAAAACTTAAAATGTGTTAATTATAAAATAGTTAAATAGTATTGGTGAACATAAAGAAGACAAAAATTGTAATCCTATCTTTCAGGTAAATCTGTTCTTAACATTTATTTCTCTTGTCTTTTAGTCTCTTCTCTCTATATACTTGTGCACACACAGATACACACATACATATTTTTAAAAAATAATATAACATTGTATATTTCAGTGCTGTCCCACAGAACTTTTTGTAAAGATGGTAGTGTTCTCTATCTATAAGGCAGACACGAGACACGTGTGTCTAGTGAGTACTTGAAATGTGACTGAAGTAACTGAAGAACTGAATTTTAATTTAATTTAATTTTCATTTGTTTTTATTTTAATAGCCCCTTGTGTCTGGTGGTTGTCATATTGGACAATGCAGGCATATATAGCTGGGCTACTTGTTGTATCAGTTACAGTTACATTTGAGTGTGACTAACAGAAGAAAAAATAACAATGACTTAAATAGGATAAAATGATTTTTTCTGTTTCACAAACAAGTCCTGAGGTAGGCAGACTGAGCTGGCATGCTAACCAGAGTGCTAAGGACCCTGTCTCTTTCTGTGTTATTTCTTTTGCTATTTGTGGCCTTTATGCCCAGGATCATAGTCCAATATAATGGCTTCAACCATCACATTCACATCCAGCAAGCAAGAAAATTGAAAGATAAAGAAAAGGTCAGGCTTCTACCTCATTTTCTTCAATAATATTCTCAAAAATTACATATACCGTTTCTTCTCACATTCTCTTGGCCAGAACTTAGTCACATGTCACACTTAGTTATACAAATGGGAGCTTGAAAATGTAGTCTTTATTTGGGACAGACAAGGTAAATTTTTACCTAGGTAAAAATTAGGGATTCATTTAGTTTATAAGAAGGAGAGAATGTATATTAGGAATAACCACTCTTTTCTGCCTTACCTACTTTCTTATCCCTCTTATACCATGCACTTTTGTCCATTTTCTTAAATATCTTTTTGCAACATTTTTTAAAAATTGGGAATTACAGAATTTGATTAACATATCCTAAAGTTTTGTATATACAGGTAATTGCCAACGCTTTGCTCTCATAAAAGTCTTACAGGGATCATCATTATGTACAATCACTTTTTGATCTTTTTGATTTTTTTTTCTTCTATCATTCTAATGAAGGCTATTCTAGAGGGTAGGGCCTGGGCACATGCATTTTAGTAAGCTCCCCAAGAAACTCGTGTTAGCGGTGTTTAAGAATCACTACCTTAGTGTGAATTTGCCGTGGTCTAGAGGGTGGTAGCCAGCTTTGTAGTTTCAGAACGGTCAAACGCCGAGAACTCATCTATATTGACTTAGTCACTTCTCTGTCTACTACATCTGGCACACAGTAGGTATTCAATTTATTAGCTAGAACTTCATTAAATCAAGGGCACATTAGCCAACGCAAGAGACTGGTGTATAGAAAAAGAATAACCATTATTTTTGTAGTGAGAACTGTCAGTGCCCAGGGGCCTGGGCACTCATTTCCTCTGAGAAGTACAATCTTTCCCTGTAGCCATACCACATGAGAAGCTAAATTGTGATCAATACTGTGGAGGTTGTAGAACCAGAGCAAGGGAGTTTTATGACAGAAATGTCTAGTGGCATCCAAGGGTGGATGACTCCATTTTAAAATCAAATATAACTCTATCTCTATCCCTCTTTCTATATAACTGTACAGGTGAGGCCTGGGGCCGAGATACACTGGCTTCTTCAACACTGTCCAATTGAACTTATTGTGATGATAGAAATGGTCTATAATTACACTGTCAATATGGTAACCACTAGCCACGTGGGGCTGTTACCACCTGACATGTGGTAGTGCAACTGAAGAGCTGATTTTTAAGTTTTATTTAATTTTACAATAGTTTAAATGTAAGCAGTTTAAGTTCACACTTTATAGCAACATGTGACTGGTGGCTAGTGTGTTGGACAGCACAGCGTTAGGCAGGATTGGATGGGCGCAGCGCCCCCACGATTACCCATCGCAGCTCACATTTTTCTCTCTTCATTGCTGATGACCACCACTACGTTCCGTCTGAAAAACACCTAATTCTTCCACATTCGTATGTGAATCAGTTCGTTCTGGTTGCTGTCAAGTTTGGCTGACCTGGGATCCACCCTGTCTTTCGCAGATAACTGCTTATCTTTTCCCAAATACTTTATGTGTTGATTGTATAGTTTAATTCTCAGAGTTATACTTATTTCCAGTATTTCTGATTTCTTCAGGACCATAGCCGGAAGTACTGTCAATAGCCTTAAACTTCCAAAAAGATGTCAAAAGAAAATAATATTTCTGAAATGACTAAAGTGTCTTGTATTTTAAAGATCTTTCATGACTCAACCAGATCATTGCATAAATAACCTAAATTTTAAAAGTATGCTCTTTCTTCTAACCAGTTGCAATAAATGACTAGATCAAGTGGTATACAGACTCTTAGGAATGTTAAAGCCCCCCCATCCCGCCCCTTTTTCATAGAATCTGTTCAGCAAAGGAAGGAACATGGAGAACTCTTCTATTTAAAAAAAATTGTTGAAATCTTGTGAAGTACCAGGCCTGCTGAGCAGGAGTAGAGAACTAGGCAGTGTCTGCTTTGATGGAGCTGACATTCTGTGTCAGGAAACAGCCTGTATTCAAGAACCAATGAATAAGAAAATTTCAGAAAGTAATGGGTATCATAAAGAAAATAGGATAATAGGATAAACAATGACTGATGAGCTTTAGCTGGACGGGAAGAGATGGCCCTTTTGAAAAGCAGGCATTTGAGTTGGCACATCCATAAAGACAAGAGAAGGAACCAGCCATGTGAATCTTTGGGGGGAAGAATTTTCCAGGAAGAGAAGAAGGCAAAAGCAAAAGCCCTGGGCCACATTCAAAGTACAGAAAGAAGCCCGGAGTTTTTGGAGCACAGTGAGTAAGAATAAGATGAAGAATTGCTGGAAATAGCGTCAGAGAGAAAAGCAGGGGAAAGATCAGGGCTTTTTTTTTTTTTTAAATTCTAAATGCAATGATAAATCATGTAAGTAGAAGTGTCATATGTTCTGGTTCTAGTTTTAAATATATTGCTCTAGTCGCTCTGGGAAGAAGAGGTTATTGGGGAAGTAAGAAGGTCATCTACTATGTTGTCACAACTCATTACTTAACCAAGCCAAAACTCTCCCCACAAGCAATCAGCCACTAAGTCTCATAGATTCTACTCCTAAATATCTCTTAAACCTATCCTTTTTTCTTGATCCTCACTTGCTTTAGTCCAGTCCTTTGTTATTTCTCATCTATGGTGTTGAAATACTCTTCTAATTAATTTCCCTGCCTTCAGTCTCAGCCTCTTTTAATCATTCGTTCAAGAAATATTTGTTGAGTATAGAATTGTGTGTCAGGCACTGTACTATGTATTAGGGAAGCAGAAATATAAGATATCATCTTTGTGGTCAAGACTCTGAAATTATATTTCCAAAATACAAATGTGGATATGTTTCTCTAATCATCTTCAGTGGCTCTTCAAGCAGCATGATAGGATCCAAACTGCTTGTCCCAGTGTCTCAGTCAGGTTAATTTAATTATAGGGCACAGACACCCACTTAAGCTGGCCTAAGACATTATTGCACTGGCTATTTCTTCTGTCTGTTATTTCTCCAGTTTTTCACATAGCTAACATTCTTCCTTGAAGTCTTTTCTCAAATGTCATCTTCTTTATTTAACACTGTTCAACAAAGGAAGGAATGTGGAGAGCTCTTCTATTTAAAAAATTTCTTGAAATCTTGTGAAGTACCAGGCCTCCTGGGCAGGAGTAGAGAACTAGGCTCCACCCCCACCTCTTAGCATTTCTTTTCGCTCTGTTTGACTTTTTTTTTTGTAATAATACTTATATCTTTCTACAATACTAAATTATTTATTATCTTCATTGATTATTGTCTCTCATGACCTAATATAATGTGACCTCTGTAAGAGCAAGGATAACAATCCTTTACATTTTGATGTATATATAAAAAAATAAAATAAAAATAGAAGGTCATCTCACCCCATTTCTCAAGAAATAATAAGACATAAATGTCTAAAAAGGAAGGTGACAATCCTACAAAAACAATTTGACTTAGAGCCTGGAAACTCAGAAATCTGGTCCTTACTCTTTAATTTACTGGCTGTGTGACCTTAGCCAAACCACAAGGCATTGCTCTGTTTCAATTTCCTCACCAGGTTGTTGCAAATTTCAAAGGTGAAAATGGGCGTGGACGTGCCCAATGAAGTATATGGGCTCTGTGCAAACCTGAAGTGTCCTCATTCTTTAGAACCTTCACAGCCTTATGTTCCTCTACAAACCCTCTTGTCAAGTTCTCTCCAAAGTCTCTGATAACTAACGAAGAATGCACTTTCCATTTTCCTTTTTTTTTTTTTTTTTTTTTGCAGGCTGTGTGGATACCAAAGAGGCCAGTCTCTATTTCCTCATCGATGGCTCAACCAGCATCCAGAGAAAGGAGTTTGAGCAGATCAAGGAATTTATGTTGGCCGTGATAGACATGTTTAGCATTGGCCCAGACAAAGTCCAAGTGGGAGCTGTGCAGTATTCACATAAGAAGAAAGTGGAATTTGATATTCGTATTTATACTAATGATGTGGATCTAAGAAAGGCTGTTCTAAACCTCAGGCAACTCAAGGGCAACACTTATACTGGAGCAGCCCTGGATTTCATGCTGCCCATAATAAGGGAGGGAAGGAAGCGTAGGTCAAGTGAGGTTCCCTGTCACCTCATTGTGCTGACGGATGGGATGTCCCAGGATGATGTCCTGGAACCTGCTGAGAGATTAAGGGCAGAACAAATCACCATTCATGCAATAGGCATTGGGAAGGCTAACCAAACACAACTGCAACAAATTGCTGGGAGAGAAGAAAGGGTTAACTTTGGGCAGAACTTTGATTCTTTAAAAAGCATCCAAAATGAAGTTGTTCGCAGGATCTGCGTTGAAAAAGGTAAGCAAAACAAAAAAGGCTTCATTCTCTGCACTCCATTAGTGTCTTCAGGCAGACCAACAGCCAGGCTGAGACAAGGAGTGAGGTGACCAGTGGCCTGGCTAGCATTTTGTTAACTTCCCTTATCACTGTGGAAGGATTCAGTCCCTTACTTTAAACCTATTGCCACAGTTGGAGAGTCCCTTTATAGACAGCTGCCCTGGGGCCTCCTTGGAAGTCAGAAGTAGGAGGTTGCTAAGAGTGTGTCCTTGAGAAAGCTCACTGCTGTGACGGTAAGAGACTCTGTTCTATGTATAAACTGTGCATGTGTGTATGTGTGTGCATGCACTAATAGAGGCACATGAGTACAGTGAAAAGAAAAGGGACTCTGGCTTTAGGTAGATCAGGGTTCCATTCACGTTTCTACTTGATCTTCAAACTTCCTTATCTATAAAGTGAGGCTGATACCTACATCAGAGAATCCTTCTAGGTTTAGCATAGTAAAACACCAATCATTTCTCTATTATGAATGCATGTCTACAACATGTATAGCTATTGTTTATTTATAACAGAAATACATATTTGCATTTTTGTTCTGATTTAAAATTAAGTAACAAATGTTAGGAAAAACAACTTTGCACATTCTCGTGTCTGATTTGTATTTATCTTATTAATAATGGCCATTTACTAACTGAAGATGGCATGAAAATATTGAGTGCTGAGAAGCACGGTAGCTTACTGGTTAAGAGAAAGGATGCTGGAGTGAGAGTCCAAATTCAAAACTTAGCTTTATCACTTAGTAGCTGTGGACCTTGAATAGGGTACTTCCTGTCTACCTGCCTTGGTCCCTTTTGGTGACTTACTGTGAAGCTTAAAGGTGACAATGTATGTGGGACACTTAGAGGAGTGCCTGGCACCCAGTAAGTGCTACATAAAAATCAGCTATTGTGGAAGTTGGTTAAAGTGTTCACTGATGAGGAAAGGAGAAGAATTCTCACTTATTTGAATTCACAAAAGTGAAAAATGTGTTGGAATTTTCTGAGTCACTCAAATCAGACGGAAAAGAAACAAACAAATACGTAGCATTCACAGCAAATCCTAAGTCACAACTTTGTTCATTGTTCTCTCTGGTATGTAGTAATATTATGGATACAGTTGGGTCTGTACTTCTATACATAGTCATATTGTATGTCCATTTCCAAACAGTAGGGCATCTACTGTTTTATGTGTAAATAAAGGAACAGTCCATGTTGAATGGATATGTGCTTACTGATGCACTTCTTATCTCTAATAAAAGCTTTTCACCCCACTTTCTGGTATTGATTTATAATGTTTATCAAATCACTTTAAGTTATCCCAGGAAATCTTTCTATGTAAAGAATACTTGGAATTTTGTTTTTCAAGAATATACATAAAACACTGGAATATTATTCCTATGAGTACAGGGAATCGATTACTTCTTTTCTGATTTCTTGTTTGGATCCCTGTTGCCTCCTTAACACACAGCCTGCTGTCTGGCATTGTATACACTTCAAGAATCATGAATGAATGAATGAATGATGAATAATGTATCGTGCATGTATGCATGCATAAATGAATGAATACACACTTTGGAAGTTGCATTTTCGCTTTACAACTTCTTGAATGATCTTCAATGGTTTGCCAATTTATGTTTCTAGTCAGCAGGCTTCTACAAACAAGTGAATAACATTTTAAGTGCCGTAGCAGTTGCTTGAATTAATCTTTGATGTTTTATGATGAATGCATTTATTTCTGCTGTACTGTTTCTGCGTATGTTGAGAACCATGCCAACCTGGTTTATTTCTGTTCTTTTTGATAACGTGCAGGATGTGAAGACATGAAGGCTGACATCATGTTTCTGGTGGACAGTTCTGGCAGTATAGGACGTGAAAATTATGGGAAAATGAAGACCTTTATGAAAAACCTGTTAGCTAAGATTCAAATTGGTCCAGATAAAACTCAAATTGGTGTCGTTCAGTTCAGTGGTTATAATAAGGAAGAGTTCCCGCTTAATAAATACTTTACACAAAAAGAAATTTCAGACGCAATAGACAGGATGTCTCTCATCAACCAAACCACTTTGACTGGAAGTGCACTAACGTTTGTAGATCAATACTTCTCCCACCCCAAGGGGTCCCGTCTTGGGGTCAAAAAGTTTCTCATTCTCATCACGGATGGAGAAGCACAGGACGATGTGAGAGACCCTGCACGAGCTCTTCGGGACGAAGGCGTGATTATCTTCTCTGTGGGGGTGTACGGTGCCAATAGGACTCAGCTAGAGGAGGTCAGTGGGGATGGCAGCCTGGTCTTTCAAGTTGAGAAGTTCGATCATCTAAAAGCAATAGAAAGTAAACTCGTCTTCCGTGTGTGCGCTCTCCATGGTAAGAGACGAGGACTCAGGATATAAACTATTGACTGTATAGTGGGTTGTACTTTGGGCGTGGCCTGTAACTGGACTTTGGTGTTAAGTTTCAGTCTCATCCATGTTATATTAAAGCACCCCTGACCTCCAGGGATATTCCAGACTAACAATGATGTCAGTCAGCTTGGTGACTTTAAATACATCGCAAGAGGTTCTCAGAATTTTACATTAAACTTCCAACTCCTTAGTACCTGCATACCTAAATTTTCCAGAGCCAATTTTTAACCCCAAACGATTCCCCAAAATTGTTTCTTGGCTACCTATAACCAACGTGAAGCAGTAAATAATTAGAAATACAAATTTATCTTTCTCTTAGTTAAATTAAATTCAGTACCCTAAGCATCGTCCCCCCAGAAAAACCTATTATTTTAAAGACGTAGTATGTATTTTCATTACTGCACATTATTATTCTTAACTTCTCTCTGGTAGGTATTTTACATTTGCCTGTTCATGTACCTATCCTTTTGGAAAATTTTAATTCATTACTTTTATAATTGCTTCAGGGTCATCATTTTTTTTAGCTCACAAATTGTGGTCCTCTTCTAATTGTAGTGAGCAACCTTTAGTTTCAGCCCATCAACTTTAATGGCTGTTGAGTGAAGACTTGCTGTACATCCACATGTAAGACTAAAAACACCTGTGCTTTTAAATCTATTATGTGCTGTTATCTATGTTTTGGATGCAATTAAGAGAACAAACCAAAGTATTAGTAAGTTTGCTGTATGTTGTTCCCCTGGCAACATAGAGACCTCCTTTGGGCTTCACTCTTCACAATCACGTGTGTGAAATTTTCAGAAAGTTAACAAGTAAAATGTCTCAGCATAAACTCTGAGTTCTGTCAATGGTGCTAAGATTTCTCTTATAACAGCTTAATTGGAGGGTTTCTTTTTTCTCTCTAAGAATGGCAGTGATTCCAAAACTCTTGGTAATGTTGAGACATTCTAAGAAAAGCTGACCTTAAGACCACAGCCCCACATTTGAAATCTGCAGAGCTCTTTCTGATATTTTTTCATTTTGATAAATATAATGTTCGTGGAGGCCCTGTCTATAGCCTAAGGTCAAATTTCAACTGACTCATACGTTAGATCAACTCATAACATATCATCAGAACTAGCCACCCATCTTGATAAATATGTATTAGTCTAACAAGGTTCCTATATCTGTAGGAACCTGGGTTATTGTCCAAAGATAGCTTGAGCTCATCCACAGTGTCTTAGACTTGAAAATTTGAGACCTCAATGCTAGAAATAAGGATTGGGTGTGTGATAGGTTGGTGGAAAGTGGAGAAAGCCAACCTTGGGAAGGCATGTGCTTATGTTACTGAGGGAGGGAAAAGAAGGGAGAGAAAGCCCATATTTGGAGACCCTAGGTTACTAGGCTTCTACTGTACAGGAAGGAGGGCTTGGGGCTAGGGGTGAGGTAATAGAAACCTTAGCTCTCCTGCAACGTGAGGCCACTCCTTTTCTGAGTTGTAATTCAGGAGGTCAGAGAAAGGAGGAGCCCACATAAATGTGGAGAGGCCTAGCAGAAGTTTGCGTATCAGAAGCTGAGAAGGTAGCGGGAGCCAGAGGGAATAGAATAAAAATCCCAGTTTACACAATGAGCCTCTGAGCTGTTTAAATCAGCAGGCCAGTTTGGCAAACACCAGTCATGTCTCACCCTTATGTTGACATTGAACTACCTTCTGACATTTCCTTCCAGTTGAAAGCATGCTTAGTGACAGGCATTACATATCCTAGTGAGATATAGCAGAAGAGTATTATGTGGCATAAGAACAACCGCTCATGGAGTCATATCGATAAGGATCCTTGAAATCATGAGCTCGGCAAGTTGTACATCACTGAGCCTCAGCCCCTTTCTCTGTAAGATGATAACAGCCACCTCTAAGAACTAAATGAGATGCAGTATCTGCCACATAGAAGGCTCACGGCAAGTGTTAGTTTGCTCCCTTTCGCAGCTGTCTGTGTAGAATGCACTACAGAAAGTTTGTGATGCCTGCTTTCTTCTTCTTTCAGATTGTAAACGTATTCAACTGTTAGACACAGTGTTTGTGCTGGACCATTCACTCAGCATAAATTCGCAACAGCAAGAAAGCATGATTAACCTAACCATCCATCTGGTAAAGAAAGCGGATGTTGGCAGGGACCGAGTTCAGTTTGGAGCTGTCAAGTATTCTGACTATCCCGAGGTTCTGTTCTACCTCAATACGTACTCAAACAGATCAGCAGTCATTGAGAATCTGAGGAGACGCAGGAGCACGACAGGGAACACCTTCACTGCCAGGGCTCTCGAGTACACAAACAGCCTGTTCACGGAGGAGCACGGCAGCCGCATCAAGCAAAACGTGAAGCAGATGCTTATTGTCATCACTGATGGGGAATCCCATGACCGAAATATGCTCAATGACACGGCGTTGAAATTAAGAAACAAAGGCATCATCATCTTTGCAGTGGGTGTAGGAAAGGCCAACCCAAATGAACTGGAGGCTATGGCAGGGAATAAAGACAATACTATCCATGTAGATAATTTCGACAAACTGAAAGATATTTACCTGCCTCTAAAAGAAAGTATGTGTACCAATGCACAAGAGGGTAAGTTGTGATTTTGAAACTTTCTAGGGGAGTAGCAATAAAAGTTGAAGCAGAAAGTAAATTATGTCTTGGCTCCCAATTACCTGGCTGTCATGGGCTGAACACTTCTCTGCTCAGGCGACATGTTTTCTCATCTCTGAAAGAAATGCATTGATTGAGCAAGATCCTAAAGGTCCCTTCCCACTACAGTGTGCGTTGAAGAGATAGAAGAAGGCTTCAGAAGCATCCCTTGCTGTCTTGCCATCTTGTGGCCTTTTTCTTGTTTAGAAGAGAACTCTCCTCCTTAGGGTCATGTTCACCTTACCCCATTTCATGGCCACTTATGCCGATACCATTTGCCTCATGGTCTCAATGTAACCACTGGGCTTCAGTTTCAGGCCAAACTCAAGTGGAGAGTTTCATGGTTTAAACAGATACACTTTTGTCTTCAAAGATCCAGGATCCTCTAAATGGGATTCTAGGCATTCTCTAGGGCTATAGGAAAGTTCAAGCGGTCTAATGAGCTTTTCTGGATAAGGGCCGTTATTGCAGAGGGAAGGACATGGGAGTTCGATATGGGGTAACAGAGACTGGCTGCTGGGAACAGAGAGGGAAGGGACCTAAGCTGATTCCGTTAGATACCACTGAGTTAGGCTAAGCTGCAGCCATCACAGCTGAGCGAGGAGAGGATGAGATGTGCCACTTGAGCAGAAAGCAGCAGAGATTGAAAAGTCGAGGAGGGCCACTGTGCCTCCTTGGAAGGTCAAGATCCTTCCGGTAAGAATCTCTCCTTCCAACCTGGCAAATGAATCAATCATCGAACTACTTCCTTTCTTCTTTCCTTCTTCACTCCCTTCCTATGGACTTCTTTCTTTTGTCCTTTCTTTCTTATTCTCTTCCAGTTTGAGATCTACTTTTGAATCCAACACAAATCATGCTTTTAAGGCTGACATTAACCTATTCCCATCTCTGTAAGCAGTCCAATCCCAAATAAAACCTTCTTCCCAAATCCTGTGTCAGATCAGAATCAGCTATGCTGAATGAAACTATGTATGTCTGACCACCATAGCTCTACTTTACTTAAGTAAACAATAAATTTATCTTTTTGGTTTCAGATACTGAATGATGGTATAATCTTAAAAAAAAAAAAAAGCATGCCTTTTTACAGAACCATGGGACCATCTCATTTCTTTGTGGTTTTTGGCCTGTCCCTGGACTCCCACCTGAAAGCTGGTCTCCCCGCCATCTCTTGTCACTGTTCAGTCCACTCTTAACACTGAGTGATCTTTCTACTACTTTCTGGACTATGTCACTGCTTTGCTTACAGTTTACAATTTTTATACTCCTGAATTCTATCTAGCCCCTGCCCACCTCTCTAACCTCATCTGTTACCCTTCCCTTCTTCAGAATCTCTCCTGTCATTCTGAAATTCCTCCACACCTTTGCATGCACCATTCTACCCACCACGAACACACAAGTGCACCACTTCCCCTGCTCCAACTAGATTGTCTGTCACGTTTCAGTCTTTGTTTGCCAGTTTCCTGACCCAATACCCAACAGTGTCTCCACTGTGTTTTCCAACTCTTGCACTTCCTATTTCTCTGATGGTAGCACTTAACATATGTTTGCTATTTCCTTATCTGTATCTGTCAGAAGACTGTGAACTCCTTGGGCAGGCTTGGCCCTTGTTTATCATTGGGTCACCACAAATCTAATAAGTCCATTGCAAGGACTACAGTCTTTTCTTAGGAATAAGGGGGCTATTTTATTCTCATCTCCCATCCTTACCTTATGGATGTAGATGCTGAGATGGAGTTCAGGATGCAAGAATTTTATTAGGGATCCGCACCTATGAAAGAAAGGGGGGAAAGCAGAATAGGCAGAAGAAGAAGTCAAAGAGTGATGCATGCTTGACAAATCTTCAAACATGACAAGGAACTCTGAAGTGAGAATTGTCCATCAGAGTTATCCAGCATCAGACTAAGATGACTGGTCTTTGTACCCCGTTTTCACTTAGTTCCCAGATGTAGGATGCCATAGGAAGGACATGGCCTTTCGCTGGGCATCTCTGCAGTGAGGCTGACCCTGAAGAAGCTAACAGCTAGAGCTGTCTGCTGACCACATTTCCACAGTTGGGCAGTAAGTCCTTCCTTGGAGGTCTATGTGGATAGCCCATCTCTGTGTCTTACAAGGAATTGTGTGACAGTGGGCATTCCTTTGTTTCAATTATCTTTAGTAATCACTTTAGTGCTGCCCCTATACCTACTATTGTGTTTGATTAAAACTTAGTATAGAGGATCCTCCTCTTGGTTATAGAATATTTTACACTGGACTTCAGGGAGATGACCCCATGTCCTGTTTACTAGCCCTTAACACTTGTCTCGAAGTTTTAATAATTGGGTGATGCTATTATTTTTAAAAATTTGCAATAGAAAAAAATGCTAGATTTAGGATAAAAAAGATTGAGGGGTCTAGGTACCAGCTTCATTGCATAGCAATTGTATATACTTAGGCAAGTTACTTAACCCCTGAATTGCATTTCTGTATCCATAAATTAGAACAACTCAAAAAATGGTCATGAATATTAACTGTTACTGTATGCCCAAAACATTTTAAACTTTCTTTCTGTGAGTAGCTTTCATTGTCTTTTCAAATGAATCATGTGAAAATTTGAAACAAAGTCTATTATCTTTCTCCTTTCCACTGTTTTCCCTTCTCTTTGAGGGCCAATTGATGATTTTCTCTTCTTTTAATTTATCTCGGTTTGCTATTAATGTAGGTATTTAGCAGAGCAATTTAAGTATTTAAGTAAAGGGAAAATTTAGAATGATTGATGAGGAAAATAACTGATTTATTTTTTTCCAATTGCAGTCTGTAAGATTCCAGAAGCCGATGTGATTTTCTTTTGTGATGGCTCTGACTTGGTATCTGATTCAGAGTTTGTTACCATGACAACTTTCTTGTCAGACTTAATTGATAGTTTTGACATTCAGTCTCAAAGAATGAAAATTGGGGTGGCTCAGTTTGGGAGCCGCTACCAAGAAATGATTGAGTTGGAAAACTCTCTGACTAAACTCCAGTGGAAGACTCAAATTCAAACTATCACCAAGAGCAGTGGGCGTCCACGAATCAACTTGGCCCTGAAACAAGTGAGCGTTATGTTTCATCCATCTGCTGGTGGGAGAGGAAGTGCCGGTGTTCCTCAAACTTTGGTTGTTATCACATCTGGGGGTCCCCAAGAAGATGTGGCAGAGGCAAGAAAAATCCTGAAAGACCTTGGGATTTGTGTCCTGGTTTTGGGCATAGGACATGTTCATAAGGCACAGCTTTTGCCAATCACAGGCAATTCTGAAAAAATAATCACTTTTCAAGACTTTACTAAATTAAAGAACATGGATGTGCAAAAAAGAATTGTCCGGGAAATCTGTCAGAGCTGTGGGAAAACCAGTAAGTGTTCATTTGCTTTTTATTTGTTGTTCTTTAATTGCATCTTCCCAGTTCTCCATTTCCCAAGATGTCTTGTGGGCTCGCTCTAGCCGAACATATTTTTAGAATAGTGTGCAGTGAGAATGGATCTCTCCCCTGTTTCCAGGAAGTTTGGGGTCAGTCAGCCTCCCTCAGAAGTAAGAAAAAAGGTGCAGAGGCTGCAGGAGGCCTTGGTTGTGTCTCTGGTCAGTCCTGTCCCCTCTCTGCAGACCAGTATTTATGCTCCTCTTGGCACCTGGAACCCAGTCTCCCAGTTCTACTTCTCAACCTCCGGAAGTCCTAAAACAATGCCTTCCATCCAGTAGGAAATAAGTAAAAGAAATATTCGCTGATGGGAAATTTTACTATTTTAACTTTATTAAACCATTTCATAAAGGACTTGGTGAACATGTGCGTGTCTGTGTGAGCATATGTGTGTGTGTGTTTTCTTCCTTTAATGATGACATTCATATAACTGTAACATCGTAAAGATTTGAATTGTCCTGAGAGAGTATTGAATTTCCAGAGATCACGCACACAAATGGCCGCAAAAGTAGGTAATGTAAATGGGTCAAGTGGGCAGAGAGTGAATAAAATGAATGAAGAGCAATGACTCATCTGGTGGGGATGTCACTATTCAGCTCCAGCTCATAGAAGCCATTTGGGACTCAGGTTCTGTACATTTGGGCTGGGAGGTGGGAGGACAGCATCCGGAAGTAGCAGGGAGTGACAGCATTTTGTGGAATTTGCATAACACAGGTAGACATTCCTCAGAGTGCTTCTGTTTCTAGAGTTGTTATGACTGAAGCCACTTCTTTCACATAACATGTTGTCTTTCCAAGCTCCCTCATTTGGGATGCTCAACTGGAGGCAGATTTCAGCGGTAGAGGGAGCCCTGGGCCTGGAAGCCAGGGTTCTAACTCCGGCCAGCAGCAGCAACCTCCATGAATCTCTCTCTGTCTCCTCATGGGTAACATGAGCACGTGGACAGTCAGTGGTGTCCAAATGGCATCTTGCAGCTGAGTTGTGTTTGTGTTGTCCAGTGTTGACAACTCATTAAATTAGTTGACAGCTTTTGCAAACTGGAGAGTTTACATTTAAAATGTAGATTCCAGGCTTTTCTTTGAAAAATCAGATGATCCGATCGCAACCCTGGGTCTCCTTTCCCACATGACTATTCTCAGCTAGAGCTGAACAGCGAACAGGTAGGTCATCACTCTCCATTCATTTCATTCACTCTTTGCCCACTTGACTCATTTATTAGGTTGGTGCAAAAGTAATTGCGGTTTTTGTAATTATTTTTAACCTTTTAAATCGCAATTACTTTTGCTCCAAACTAATATGTTATCTACCTGGCCTTTGCAGCCATTGGAGTTTGTGACTTCTGGATTAAATAACCCTTAAGGACAATTCAAATATTTAATGAGTTAATGAATCATAATATGTCACCATTAAAAGAAGAAAATACGCACACACACACACACACACACACGCACACACACACATATAAAGCCAGACACTGAGAATGAGACTAAACCATGATTAGAACTTCAAATAACTATTGGAAGTTGTGTTAGAGGAAGCAGCTGTATCATATGTTGATCAAGCAGCCATTGTCTTCCTTCTTGGACACTTTTTGGTTACTAGAGACCCTCTAGCTCTGGACCATGACTGCTCTCCTTTTTCTGCCACGTCTGCCCTTCCTTCCTCCTGTCTATTCACTAATCTGGCCTCCTTTCTCTTGGTCTCCAGATTGCTTTGTGAATATACTGATCGGGTTCGACATTTCCACTCACGTGCCAGGGCAGCTGTTGTTCCATGGCCACCCCCGGCTGGAATCATACCTCCCAGGCATCTTAGAGGACATCACCTCCATCAGAGGCGTGAGCTGTGGGGCAGGTGCAGAGACGCAGGTGAGCGTGGCCTTTAAGGTGAACAATGACCAACAATTCCCTGCCACGTTCCAAATCTACCAGGAAACAATATTTGACAGGCTGCTACAAGTCACTGTCAATGGGCCAACTCATCTGAATGCACAGTTCTTGCAGTCACTGTGGGACACCTTTGAGGATAAATCTGCATCCCAAGGACAGGTATCCATATCCCATTCTATCTCCATGTTCTGTCATGTGTTTCTCCCTCCCAATTATATATTTCATTCTCACATGACTCCCCTCTCTGCTTTCCTCTTTCTCTAGGTGCTACTCATCTTTTCAGATGGCATTGGGGGTGAAAGCATCACAATGCTTGAAAATCAGTCAGACAGGCTCAGAGAAGCAGGTATGTACTGAGTTAAAAATGTAAATAATGAAGCATGGAATGTACTGAACAAATCTCTACCCTATCTGTTTAGTCACTTGTGGCAGATGTTTTTGGTGCCCTGTCCAACGCCACTTGACCAGCCTGCACATTCATCCCCCAAAAGCTGCAACTGCTGTGGCCAGTGCTTACACTTGCGACCTTCTGCAGACTTGTGCCCTTGACTGGTGGGGTGCGGTTGTACCACTTCCCACCTGGGGGTGGATGGGAGGCAATCAATCCACCCCCAGTGTGTTTGGCAGTGGAAATGACTTCAGAACTTAATTTACATTCAGTAAGATTCAGAAAAACTCTGAAGATGAACAAGAATAACACCCCTTCTTAAAATTTGCTTTCAAATTCCTAAGAATTGCATTAAAATTGGTGGTGAGATATTAAACAATTTTCTGTTAGTGTTTTTATGTAAGACTATAAATAGTTTCTCTTAAATACTTTCTCTTGGGAGACTTCATGCTAAAATTCGGGGATCACTGCGTACTGTTTTTAATGAAAATACAGGCAGTCTTGCTGTTGGGTTCTTCATATGTCAAGAGTACCGCTTCTGCTTATTTTTCTTCCCCTTTTCTGATTGTTCGAATAATGTTCACTGAGTGGCTTTTCTCCTTCTTTATGTCCAATTCCTTTGGTTTTATATCTTGTTTCTGCTGCACAGGTCTTGATGCTCTGCTGGTGGTATCCCTAAACCCAACTGCTCATGATGAATTTTCCAGCTTTGAATTTGGAAAAGGATTTGATTACAGGACTCACTTGAACATTGGAAAGAGAGACTTGGGCGAAATACTATCACGGTATCTGGTGAGTCTTTGAACGAAAAAATCCAATTATTCACAATGCCATGGGAACAAAGTTGGACCACTGATGAGTATTCCCAATGGCTGCCTTGTTTTACCTAAATTCAGCACATAGTCTTGAAAGACCAAAACGTTGTATTTTTGTTTTTTGAATGCCCTTTCATCCTTTGTTACCTCACCAAATGAGTGCATAGGGAACTAAAAATCAACCAACCCCTGACCAAATAAAAAGCTCCCAGCAGATTATGCTGTAGAAATCCCAGGAAACAAGAGCTTGTCAACTGGAAACCAACCAGTCCTGTGCAGACTTGGCCTGTGGCCATCCATGTGGCCGGCGTCCTTCCTATAAATAGAGCTTTTTTCCTTGTTGAGGGTATGTTGCCAGCGCAATTGCTAACCTGGCACCCTCTCTAAAGTGTCAAGTCAAAAAGCATGTCTTATTCTCTGCAGCCCCTCACCCACAGGGAGAGCGTGGGCTTGTGATTTGTGTGAGTACAGGTGGGATGTCATGAAGTCCCTGTTGCTCACGTAAGTCTGCTCTTTTCCAGGGAAACATTGCAGAGAGGACGTGTTGCTGTACACTTTGCAAGTGTTCAGGACCTCCAGGACCTCATGGGACCCAAGGACTACAAGGCTCGAAGGTGTCATTTAGTTGAAACTATTTTACTTAGTGGGCCTTGGTTTGGTGTGGCTGAGACTGCGACTGAATGGTTGAATTTGCAACCTTCAATTGATGCTGATGTAAGGTGACTTCTGAGGTGTAGGAGCCAGTTCAGAAAGGCTCTCTTCAGTTGTTATTTTTTTGATGGCTTAGGTGCATTTTATTGGTTTTCTTTCAGAAGGATCAGTTTTGATGCTCACTTTTGATGCTGCTATGAAGAATAACTTCCTTTTATATCTCCTTGGTGATGTTGCTTCTTGGTTTTGCAATTTATACTTTTGTACCTGCTTTAGACAGTTTGAAAGGTGGCCATTTGTATGCCTTCTTGGGAGAGGTGTCTGTTCAGGTCCTCTGCCCATTTTTTAATTGGATTTTTTGTTGTTGTTGAGTTGTATGAGGTCTTTATATATTTTGGATATTAGCCCCTTACCAGAGAAGTTGTTTGAAAATATCTTCCCCCATTCAGTTACAAGAACCGTATGATTTCACTCATATGTGGGATATAAAACACAAAGCAACAAATGAACAAACAAAACAAACAAACAAAATATTTACAAACACAGACAACAGTATGGTGGTTACCAGAGGGGAAGGGCATTTGGGAGAGGATGAAGAGGGTAAAGGGGGTCAAATATATTGTGACGAAGACTTGACTTTGAGTGGTGAACACACAATGCAATATACAGATGAGGTATTATAGGCCTGTGCACTTGAAACTTATATAACCTTATTAGCCAATGTCACTCCAATAAATTTGATAAAAATTAAAAAAAGAAAGTTGGCAAGAGGTGTTCGAAATAGTGAGGAAAGGGGTACTTCATCAGCAATGGATTGTGATTGAACTGCAAAAGGAGCATAGCATTGCAGATTTGTAACCCTTTAAAAAACGAATTACAAATGATCAGTGACACAACAATAGCGTAGATGAGTCTATTGTGATATTCTTATTCAATGGAATGCTCTAAGATGATGAAGATGAATGAACTACAGCTACCCATAATAGCATAAATAAATTTTACAAACATATTAATGGCCAAAAAAAGAAAAACACAGAAGAATACAGGTGGTGTGATTCCATTTATAAAACAGTTGAAAACAGGTGAAGCTGACTAATAGTGTCTAGGGATGAATAGTTAAATAGTGAGGTATAAGAAAAGGCAAGGAATTATTCTCATCAAAGTCAGGAATGTGCCTCCTGGGGTAGGGTGGGGAGTGGTTTGTGACTGGGTACCTGCCATGTCCTATTTCTTGGCTTGGGTGGTGACTACACAGACATACACTTCATAAGAATTAGGGTGTGCTTTTTCAAATGGGTGCTAGATATCACAATTAAAAGTAGTCTGGTTTGTTTCATTTTAAGGGATCAAATACTATGCTTGCTTCTGACTCCTGTGTGTCCATGCTTGTGGAAGGATAATTTATCCTGGACTTTTAAAAACTGAGTTATGATGTTTTGCTTAGCACAGTTTCCTCTCTCATTACTTTGCTCAGGTCAGTATTAGAGTTATATTCCAAGAGCACACCCCTTAGGTCCCCTTTCTGTATACTGAGCACACAGCTAGGACCTGTCTTAAAGGAGGAGGAAAGCAAACCTCAAATGAGCTCCTTGCCACAAGTAAGCCATGAGGCAGTTACATTACACATGGCAGAGGGAGAGGCACTTGCACTTTAAACATATATAAACTTGTTGTGAGGAGTGCTTATTCTTCCTTGAGCTCTCAAAAAAGCAGAAGAAAATAACCTGATCTATTTGGAAAAGTTATTGATTTGCCTGCTGAAAGAGTTGTGGTGGCCACCTCTGTGCTTGGTGTCAATGCCCCAGGCGTCACAACACTGGCCCTGGTGCCCAGACCTGCACGGTGAGTTCTCACGGTCACCCTCCTGTGGGCATCAGGAGGGCCACCTCCACAGAGGGCTTTAGTGAGGGGTGCAAGGACAACAACCAGCTCCAGAGGTTGTGAGACTCTCCCCAAACTCACAGCCACACCTGCAGGAACTACCACCACGTTGGAGGGAGGGCCTTGCCTAAAATGCTCAATGACTTCACAAGCGTGAATTGATGGAAGATGGCTAAAATTTAGTTTTTTCTCTTTCCTCCCAGGGTTCTCCAGGTCTGAAAGGCAGCAGAGGACACAGAGGAGAGGACGGAGACCCTGTAAGTTTTTGTGACTCACTGCCCCTACACTTACTGATTTTTTTTTTATTTTATCGAAAGCTTTATTTTTCTACAGAAGAGGTAGATGGGGATTTGTTTACATATTTTTCTTTGTAGTTTTGGGGGTAAATGGGTTGCTTTGCCTTTCCTTTTTCCTTGTCTGAATCACTTGCTAAACGTATTTTTTGGGGGGGGGGAAGTTGGGAGCAGACTCATCTACGTGCTTTCTAGCACTTTTTTATCAGTGGCACAGGGAGGTGGGCATGCTCCTATCTACCCCCATGCCGGGTGAAGCAGGGTTATCTGCAAAGGGTTCTCTTTGGACCCAAAGTCCAGTGCTTAGTACCTGGAAAGGGAAGCGTGTAGAGCACCCCCAAAGTGTTGGCATCATGGTTACATGGTTCACAGAGGTTTTGGAATCTCAATCTTTGACCCTAAAACCAGAATTCTCACTTGGGTCTTCAATCAAATTTGAAAAATGGATTTGGAGGAACTGACACTGCATGAGTGGCTCCATTTGGTTTGGAAAAAGTTCAGGAAGCATCCAGCCTGCATCTCCTTTCCCTTAGAATCAAGGCCCGCTCCTCGTCGAGGCTGCAAGCAAGTAGTGATTGCAAACACAGACTCCAGGGTCAGACAAGGGCTAATGTAGATGTGAAACCTTAACAATATACTCAATTGCTTGACCTTCAGTCTCCTCATCTGTAAATACTTATGAATTCCTCTAAAACTGCAGTTTACAAAATGACCAGTAAGAAGAGTGCCCTAAGTCACCCACCCTGTACCTGCAGAGGGGTCTTGGAGGCCACTAAGCCAGCAGGGAAGGGCTTTACGGGTGGGGATTAGTGTCCAGCCACTGTCTGGCCATGAGTCCTCAGCCTTCCGGTACCTCTCAGCAACCTGTGGTCATGGAGGAGGCCTCCTGTTCTTCTGGGGATAACCCTCAGAATAAAGAAGACAAAGCAGAGGAAAGTAGAATCACTTCTCCCCTCACCTACCAGGAAGGAGAGAATTAAGCTCATTGCTAAACAATTATTTATCCATGCAGCAGACCATTAGCACCTGCTGTGCACCCAGATCTGAGCCAGGCACAAGGGACAGGACTAGGAAAGAGACAGTTGGGGGCTCCAACCCTCTAGGAATACAACAGTGTTCTTCTCTTGAGATTCATTTGACTCTAGCATTTACCTGTATTTAAGTATTTCCTGGGAGAAACAGGATTGGCGGGCGCACATGTCATTGACCTTGAGTGCTCTTCTCTGTGTGGATGGTCTGAGTTTGGGGATCTGCAACCTTGTGGGCCTACTGTGAACACTAGCTTGGAGTAGTGTCACTTCCCATTAACTGCTTCTACTCAGCTCGAGGCCCCTGGCACTGCTTCTGTACCATCAGCCATGCTGACTTTTCCAGGGCAGCACTAAGGCCCTGGGCAAGATGTTGGGGCCATAGTGTACTTCCGGAGTATATAGAATGTGACTGGAAAGGAAGGCTACGTCCGGACCTTTGGCTGTGATGTCTGATGAGGCACTGAAGCAGCTGAGCTCACCTTGCACCTTTGTGTGATGTTGGCTCTGAAAGAAAGCCCTGAAGCTTAACAGGGAAAATGTTTGCATAGAGGGGAGAAACAGAGTTAAATGAACAAGTTTGTGGGAAGGTTTATTTGTCTAAACCTCAGAATGCCCAGGTAGCCTAGCTTCATTCTCGAAAAGTAAACTACTGGCAGCTTCTGGCAAAAAGACTGATTTTGGATACCTGTTTGGTTACCTTTTCTTAGGGAAGACGAGGAGAAACTGGACCCCCAGGAGATAAAGGGATTGCAGGATGTCCAGGGCAGTGGGGTCAGAAGGTAAGGCTCTGCTGGACATGTCATTTTAAATGTCGTACAACATTGTTTCCCTCTGTCCTCCATTCCTGCCCTCCCTCGCTTTTTCTCTTTTTCCTCCCCTTCTTTCCCTCTCTCTGATTAAACGTTAGTTTCCTCATCTGCAGATTAATTCTCTTCTTAGTAATCTCAAGGAGTTTTGAGCATTAAGTTCTATCTATAACTTCTTTGTGGTTGTAGAGCCAAAAGCAACTAAAGAAGTACACAATCACTCTCTTTAGGAAGGCAGCTCCTTCCTGCTCCAACAGTCTAGGAATCCACATCGTCTGTGACACGTCAGTGAAATGTTTAATCTTTTACAGGGAGACAAAGGATTTTCTGGATACAAGGTACTGTAGTTTTTTCTCACACTGGATTTCCTCATGGGATTAGTTTCCCAATAAGCACGTGGCAGAGATCTCCTTTGATCTGATTGCTGCCCCTTATTGCCTCTCAGGGAGCCCAGGGAGATGATGGGATTGATGGACTTGATGGGGAAGAGGTAAGCCATTTTTCTTCAAGTACCATAAAATCAGCATGAAGTTGATATACGTGTGTGTGTGTGTGTGTGTGTGTGTGTGTGTGTGTGTGTTTTAATGGGAATTTTGTTTTCTTTGTCTTCTGTTAGGGCTTTCAAGGACTTCCTGGAAAAAAGGGAGAAAAAGGTGATCCAGGATTCCAGGTAACACTCCCATACATCAGAGCAGGAGAACCATGGTGACAACAACAGCCTTAATTGCTGCGTGTGGGTGGCTATGAGGGATAAAATTGACAGATGACTTAACCACATAATGAAGGCCTATGAATGTAGCACCAAAATAGGTGCTGCATTCGATTGCTGGGCAAGTGAGTAACTATGTAATTTTCAAGATTTCAGCTAGAAAAATTCAAGACATGCAAGGATCGTCTACAGGCATGTTTTCCAGAAGTCTGATAATGAATGCTTTCACCTGTTAGCAGCGTCCTTGTTCTCTTTATTGTATCAGAAAATGAATGACTGAATGAATGAATGAATGAATGAATGAATAAATAAATAAATAAATAAATAAATAAATAAATAAATAAATAAATAAATAAAATGCAAGAGAAAGAGACAAAATGATTTTGGTGGCTTTGGCATAGAAAATCACAGTGAAACTGTAACAATTTTAAATACATTTCAGCACTTATTAATATGTGCCTCCTTGGTTTCAAGCAGCTCTGCTTTTGCATGTTTAGTCCACTGAGTTACAGACTAAAGAATCAGGGGTGAACCATACAGTCATAGCTAATGTGATTGGGACGACGTTGCAGGCATCTACACAGAAGCCCAGAGAAGGACATCAACTCAACGAGGGTGGGGGAGGGACGGAAGGGGGTTCAGCAGTTCTTCCTGGAGGAAATGGTCCCTGAGCTAAAGATGAATAGGAATTAGCAAGACATGGAGGAAGGGCATTCCAGACCGAGGGAACAGCATAAGCAAAGACCTGAGGCCTGGGGGCCCTGCAAGTTGTTCTGCCTGGTGTGAGCATTAGAGTAGAGGTAGAGGGAGGTAAGGTTCTAGAGATGGGGGGAGGAGATCAGGAAGACCCTGGGAGCCATATGGAGGAGTCGGGCTTTTAACCGTTAGGCAATGGGGAGACTTTGAAATATTTTAATCAGGGAATCCCAACTGAATTTGCATTTTAGAAATACTACTTGGCAGTAGTGTGGAGGATGTGTTGGAGATGACAGAGATGCTAGGCAAAGATGAGAGGCAGATCTAGAACAAGCAAGGTGAGAAGAGATGAAGCCATCATGTAAAGCAATGGCAGAAAACAGAAACAGGACATATTAAGCACACAGCAGAGCCCAGACTAGAGTAAGCACCTAGGTGTAAAACTTAAGGGAGCACTCATTCTCCAAGTGATGCACAGAGTGAGTGCTTCCCTAAGTTTTGCTGGGTGACTTCCGTATTTCACCGTAGTCCTGGCTCCGAGACATAAGCTCTCCAGATCTAGGTGACCAGAGGAGCACGAAATGAAGAGTCAGTCCAGAGGCTTGACTTGGACAAGTTTAGTTGGAAACAGTGGAGTTTGACATGACAATGGAACATTCCTGTGGAGGTTTCCAGTGGGCAATTTCATTATAGATGTCAGACGTTGCTATTAATAGACCGGCTGGGCTGTCCAATACAGTACCGAGTAGCAATGTGTGACTATTAAATTCAAATTAATTAAAATGAAAAATTCTGCTCTTCAGTTGCACTAGCCACATTTCATGTACTCAGTAGGCGCATATGGCTGGTGGCTACCATATCAGACAGTGCACATATAGAATATTTCTATCCCTGCTAAAAGTTCTATTGGATAGCACTAGGCTAGACCCTGGGAAGGTTTCCCATTTCTCAGCCTCACTGCAGATAATCCTGATCATAGACTTAACACTAGGCTTCGTTCTGCGTGAGAAGTCAGGGAACCTGGCTAAGGTAGGGGAACATGGATCGTTTCGTTTGGTTGATTTCCTCTCCTCCAAATATACAAGACACTTGACATTTTAATATCATTATAAAAACCTCTTACAAGCTAACTCAAAAGCTCGTTTTATTTTTTCCAGGGCAGCCCAGGTTCCAGAGGCCCCCCTGGGGAATATGGGGAGAAGGGCTTTCCAGGGGATCCTGTAAGTTCCTGGGGCCCAGTTGGCTCTGAATTTCTAACTGCTTCACCATTTGGATTTCCTTTCTCTTGTGTCTCCTGATAATCTGTAGGCAAAGTCTTCTCTTGGGAGTTGGGGAGGTAGGTTGATCAAGGCTTATTTGTTTGGGAAAAGATCTGTCTATCTCTGATCTAGGCTGAATTACATTAAAATTCAGAACTGGGAACTAAAGTTCCAACTTATTCATCCTTATGTTGAGAGGCTCAAATTCCTTTGTCTGGGGTGGGGGGCATTCCCAAAGTTTTGCTTATTGAGCTTCTACAGATTCCCTGTTTGCAGACTTTGTTACAAGGGATTCTTATTACACCTTTGAGGGAGTGGCATAAGTTTGTTTGGACTAGTGCAGCAATGAAGCTGCCAATACAGAGAAAGGAAATTGATCATGACTTCAACATGCACTCTTATAATTTGTCATTTATCACCAGGACCCCTTCAAACGAGGGGAAATATTACTTTCATTTTTTCAAAAATATACGAGTTTCAAATATGGAGAATTTTCTCACACTCCTCCTCACTTAATCCAAATTAGTCTAGTACTTGAACATTGTACCATTTTGAGCCACCCCCCCTAAAAAAAATCCCTGATATTAACTTGATTCTGAAATACTTTTTAAATCTTCCTCTAGGGTGATCCAGGACAAAACAATAACATCAAAGGACAAAGGGGCTCCAAAGGAGAACAAGGAAGACAAGTATTTGGATCTGTTTTATATATATGAATTGGTTAATTCTGTTACTGAGCTGAGGTTTTCATAAAGTGTAAATGATTTACTGAAATATGCAATCCTTCTGTAAATGAACAAATACCCTGAAATTCACGTTTAAAGGAGCCTTGTGTCTGTAGCAAGTTACACTTCTGTGGGCAAAATTCTGAAGTTTCT
Source organism: Rhinolophus hipposideros (assembly GCF_964194185.1). NCBI lineage: Eukaryota > Metazoa > Chordata > Mammalia > Chiroptera > Rhinolophidae > Rhinolophus > Rhinolophus hipposideros. Next base: position 36,895,141 of record NC_138060.1, on the reverse strand, counting down.
GGCAGGTGATATTCTATGGGGAAGCTGGTAGTATCAGTGCATGTTGCAACACCATTTTCCTCTTGAATGGATTTTACCCCAACGTGCTGATGAAAGATTCTAGCATGATACATCTGTTCTGCTGTTTTAATAGTGCTTGACGTTTTGATGCTGATGCTGATGCCTTTGCCATTTATTCAGAACCTTTTGCCTTATGATCTTGGGGGAACTGTTGTACTTCTAGGGCAGAACCGGACAGAAAGGGAGACAAGGCAGTCCGAGTTCCAGAGGAAGCAGGGTAAGTGTTTCCATGGACATTCGTTTCCCTTCCTTACCACCTGAAGATGCCACAGAGGCAGTCCGAGTATTTGTGGCTGCAGAGTCAGCTGATCCAGGGCTGATCCATTGGCACTACTGACATTTTGGGCCAGCTAATGTGGAGTGGCATAAGCATAAGCATAGGGGATGTTTGTAGCATTCCTGGTCTCTACCCACTAGATGCCAGTGGCCCCTCCTACCCCTGGTTGTGACATCCAGAAATGTCTGCAGGTATTACCAAATGTCTGTGGGGGGTGGGGTGGGGGCAAAATCGCCCCGGTTTGAGAACCACTGTGACACAGCTTGCTTGACCCTTTCTACTTTCCAGAAGCTTTTGAATGTCATTTCAAAAAGTCACTGACTAACAGAAAAGCCCTCCTCTAGTAGCTAGCATCTTTGGCCTGATATAAGAACATTACGAACTGGGTAATCACTCTTCATCTATCACCAGTGGGAGAGAAGAAGCACAGATACATTCTTCCTGAATGAACCCAAACACTGGCTACTAAGGCCAAGCCAGGGGCAACCCTGAGATCCTAGGGTGACATTATAGCTTCTCATGTGATAGCAAGCCTGAAGTAGTGACACTGGATTTCCCCTTCTTTTTGAGGAGCAACCAAGAAATCACTTTCTCTTTGTGGACTAAACTTAGAGATGGTATTTATAATGTGTTAGAAACCCCTTTATCACCTGCTCAGCATGGAGATCATAAAAAGAGAATGATGTACAACATCCTAGATCTGGCCCTGAATTTTATTCAAGAGGGAATGGACAAAACTTGGCTTTCTTTTCTATTACAAGTTTGGAATCTTCTCAGCGCTTAGAAGGCTGTGTCTGACTCCCTCTCTCTCTTTGATAGGTAGTAGATAAATGTGTTTTAATTTCCTCTTGCCTTTGTTTGTCTTGAATCATAGTTTTAAAGGAAAGGATCTGTAGAAGGATAGCTTAGACTTCCCAGTGGTTCTGGTAAAATTCTTTGAGACATTGCCCTCTTTTCCACACCAGAGAATAAAAATCAAACAAAAGAAGGAAGAGAGCAGCAAGATGAGCTAAATGTTGTAAATTTTAAAAACACATACGTATTTTTGTTGGTTTAAGAGAAAATCCTTTTAGTTTGACATAGCTTTGTAACTGTGACCATCAAGCAGGCACTTTTTAAAAAGAGATGCAGGGGCTGTGGCAGGATTACTACTTGGACAAACCAGCGGATTACATAAGTCACTCCAAGCACAGGAGGCTCTCAGCCTCCCTTCCCCATCTTCACCCGCTTCCCTGCCCATCTCCTCCTTTGGAACTTCTTTTATCTTGAATTAGACAATGCAACGTGGATATAAAACAACACCAAGCTTTTCTACTCTCCCCCACCTTTCCAGGGAAGGCCAGAATTCTCTGAGGCTCAGAGGATATTAAGTGAATGATAAATTCTAAAAACACAAGCAAACCTGGGACATTGACTCCCGCTTGACAGAATTTCAACTTATGTAAATTAATTGTACTAGCTGTTGCCTAAAAAATGGATCAATGTCCTGAGAACCAGAGCACTTGAAATCACATTCCAGGCCCACTTCTTTTGCCCACCACACACAAATAATACTTATAAATAATAGTATTTATACTTCTATAGCATCTATTTTATGCCAGGTCCTGGTCAAATTACTTTCAAATATTAATTCATTTAATTCTCATAATAAACCTATGAGGTAGATACTATTATTATACCCAGTTGACAGAGGAGAAAAATAAGGAACCTTGGGCAGTTTGCCCAGGATTAAGATAGGTAGTAAGTGATGGAGCTGGAGTTTGAAGCCAGATTGGCACACTCCAGAGTCTGGACTCCTAACCACCCTGGCTGAAGTTTATAGGGTAAATACCCTGTGCCACCCAGGTATGAAAGAGAATGGTTGAGCTCAAGATTGCTTGACTTCCAAAGACACACCCCTAACCATTGTGTGTACTGTCTGTCACAGATTAAACACTATTTTATCCTTGCTTTTTAGTGGAGACAGAATTATGACAGTGTGGAAATAGCGGCTTCAAACTTTCTTTACTATTTCTTTTCTGCTTTCATATGTCAAGGGTTCTATTAGTCATATCATGGTACAAACAGCTGACAACTTACAATGGGTAACTTGTTCCAAAGGGTATCTGCATTTTAAAAGCAAATAGCACCTGCATCAAGGGGCGCAAGCTGGGTGGAGGAATTCTAATCATCACTCAACTTGGTGGAGGTGATATTTGGTCAGGTAGTTCTATTCGTAAAAAAGCTTCAGAATGTGAGCAGATGAAAAACAGCAGTGCTTCTGAAATAATTTCCACGGCTACCTTTCTGAATGAATGAATGAATAGAATTTTAAAAAGTATTTGTTTTGTACCTGAAGTAATCATAGTTGTTTATCAGAACACAAAGTAAATTTACGATGGAGACAGTCCACAGCTCTCTCAAAGAGGCCGGGGTGGTAGGTGGGGAGGTCAGGGCACGCACTGTATCTGTCAATGCTGTTTAGGGGAAAAGGAGTTTGGATCTAGGGTCGGAATCATCTTCCCACTTGGTTAACGTTTTGGAAAGGAAAGGGTGTCGCAAAGACAGCCACTAGGTGGAGAGCCTGAGCTGGCGACTTGAAATCAGATGCAGACAGATTTCTGTTTCAGAGGTCAGCTGGGCTTTTCTCACATGAATCTGGATGTGCCATTTGGACCACCACATAGTGGAACAGACCCTGTCAGTCATTTCCTCCTTGTAGAATCCCATGGAAACAAATCCCAGTGGGCCCTTATGAAGCACTGCATCTAACAATTTTTTTATTCTCCCCCAAGATACAATCAGGGGCACAGGACAGAGAGAGACGGACATGGCACAGGTTTGTCTTACACAGGAAGCCTCTGTTTAGCAGACAGTGCTTAGTGGGATTTGCCGGAGAGGAAAGGAGAAGACAGGTTCTTCAGAATGGTTTGATTCTCCAGACAGCCTCCTGGATAGTTGTCAGAGGTTGTCAGCCTGGAGTTGGGTCTATGACTTTTAGATTGGTTTGCAATCAATCCTCCAAATGTTAATCTGTAATTAAGTGCCTAGTGTGAAAAGTTACCTTTGGCAAGTACCTCGAGGAGGCCATTTCTTTGAGTGGCTCTCTTACTTATGTCTATCAGGGAATAAGACAGGCCGGTTTGCCTCTAAGGAACCTCCAGCCAGACACCCATATACTAACATTTTGCCTTTTCTTTTCCAGGGAAGAGAAGGCCAAAGGGGACATGATGGTCCCCTGGTGAGTATCTTTTACTTCCTGTCCTGTGTGGTAGATGGGGCCAAGGAGATTCTCACATGCACGTGGCACTGGGGAGGAATGAGCATTGGACAAGGCTGTTGTAGGAAGTGCCAAGCACTGGACATGATACCCTCTGATGGGGAAGAGAAAGGGAACACAAATGTCCATCAGGTCAGCTACCAGAAGCGAGATGGGCCTGACCTCAAGCAAAATAGCCTTCACAGTCACTTCAGAGACAAGAGGCTGTGTGTGATCCCAAATGCTGTGCATGTGAATGCTCTTCACGTGCACTGGGAATTGCCTGCAATTAGTGAAATTCTTTACTAGAATAAGAAAATGTGTGTTCATTTCTTATACATCCTGGAAGAGTAAAATCCTGGGCAAAGTAGGGTGTGAGCCAAGTGTCAGACAAAAATAGTCGCTGTGTACTGTGTACTGCAGTACTAGGTACTATAAAGAGAAAATCTCTATGGGAACTACTATGTGGAGAAAACCCTAACGCTGAAAATTCTCATTCCTCAGGGGGAGCCTGGAAATCCTGGACCTAAAGGTACACAGGGAGCTGAAGGATTACAAGGCCCACAGGTGTGTTGGAATAGTTCAAAAATATTGATAAATAACGCTAAGTTATTGTGGTAGTTCTGTATAAAAATAAATAACTGAGAAATTTGTAACCTGTCCCCACCCTTCTTCATAGTACATGTCTCTGGAAGTCTGTATTTCCCATCATAATGGTGGTGTTGTTCCATCAAATCTGCTCCTACATTTGCAGCTCACTGATAGAAAAAAGGCATGCTCTTGTGTTAACCTCGTGTTATGTCTGCATGTTAGTAATAATGAATTATTAAGACCTTAGTATTATATTAGTAATCAATATCAGGATCAACAAATTGGTTTTCCTCAACTGAGGTCCTGCACACAGACTGCCATGAAGGAAAATTAAGGATTGGAAACTGTTATTCAACTCTCCTAAAGCTAACTCCACAGGGGATGACAGTGCTTCTGGAATGTCACTGACAGGGCTTTATGTGAGCCATATACATTTTTTCTTGGTCATATCATTAATGATATGGGCATTGGAGTCAGGACATCTCTGACTCTCTTCCATGTCAGAAAGATGTTGGGGTCATTCCTAGAGAATGGCTTTGTAACACATGGGTATTTAGTCCCCTTATGGAGCCCACTTTAAGCCTGAGCTTGTCTGGAAGAGCCTGTGTAGATGTGTCCATTCTAAGACCTTCCTACCCTGTTTCCCCGAAAATAAGACCTAGCCAGAAAATCAGCTCTAATGTGTCTTTTGGAGCAAAAATTAATATAAGACCCGGTCTTATTTAACTATAATATAAGACCGGGTATACTATACTATACTATACTATACTATACTATACTATACTATACTATACTATACTATACTACCAGGTCTTATATTAATTTTTGTTCCAAAGGACACATTAGAGCTGATTGTCCGGCTTGGTCTTATTTTCGGGGAAACAGGGTAGGGGTTCATTTTCATTTTAGAAAGTTCCAGATTATTAAGACTAAAGTGGAATTTGGGATTCTCTTTAATGATTCTGGGGGTCCCTGAACCAAGCCACCAGGTAGCATGTCCTTTAGATTGAATAACCATAAGACCAACTTAGGTCCTTCCCAGGTGTTGTGGGGAGAGGGGTGACATTACCTCAGCTTCAGGGTCCCCCTTAATACAAGGCTAGCCCAGCGACTCCAAACACCATTGGCATGAGGCAGCCAGTGCCATTTTATAGTTGGTGCTTTGGTACTGAGAAATGTTACCAGCACCTCTATTTTTTCTTCTTTGTGAGAGAACCATATGAGAACCCTGTCTTTGATGGTAAATATGGCAGAAAATGTGCTTTATTTGCTGCTAAAATGTCCATTTGTATGAACTTGAAATGACTTTGCTCTCCATTTTACACATTGAAAGCACTTTGGCCCAGGGAGCCTACCCCATCAGAGGAATCCATCTGACAGTTGTTTGTGTCTTACTCCCTTCTCCTATGGGTTTTATTCTCCCTTTAGCCTCTTTCATTTCTCCCTGTCCAAGAGAGATAAAGGTCTTATATCCAGCCTGGGAATTCCATAAGAAGAGCTGTACCCCTGAGTCTGGGTCTCCCCTCAGTTCCTCTTCTAATACATGCTTAATCTCAGAATTGAAAGGCTGCTTGAAGGGTTGGACCATTGCTTTCTCATGGGTTTGTTTCAAAAGAATAAAGTTAAGTTCTCATTCCCTTCATTGTACTGTTTCTTTTGTTACGACAAAAGGGGTTAATTGGAATTCCTGGCAGGAATGGAGACAAAGGAAGCCCGGGGCATAAAGGACCTCAGGTGAGTGACTAAGAAATGTTACAGTCAATTGTTTTCAACCTTTAGTCTTCTCTTACTTCAAACACAACTTCATCTATATTTACTTTATATTATCGACATAAGGAGTATTTCATTTTTGGATTAACTTGGGACAAATTTGAGACATATGTTTAACACAGCTCAGATTCCTTGTACATAACTTAAGCACCCCTTTCCTCTTCACTGGAGTTTTACTTGGAAAGCACAGACCCATTTCATCAGCCTGAAGAAAGAATTTGGAAGAACACAAATCTTGCTGACTCCCGATCATTTCAAAACCTGATACCTTATTCTGGATTTTCTCACTTTTAAAAATTATCAGTGCCATGCCCATCTCCATTGACTGACGATATTTTTAAATTGTCTCTACAAAGATCCCTCACTACCCAAATTTATCTAATTCCGAAGTTCAGCTTTGAATTCCCCATCTGAATCCATTTGGTTCCCGAGTTTCTGAATATGAGGGATGAGAATTTGGATAGTGAGGGATTCATATTAAAAATGTTCTGAATCTATTCAGTTCTCCAGCTTAGTTGTTAAGAGTTCAGAAGGCAAGGGATACCTGTGTTTGCTCAGTTACTTTCCTACCATGTTTGTGAAAGACATTTTTACCCATTTTCAGGTTGGGAAACTGAAACACATCCTATACACTGTTTTGTATGTGTGCATAGTGCAGTGCACAGAAGTGCCAACGACAGCAAAGTATCTTGTTCTAGCAAAATCTGCACATTACAACAACAAATTTGCCACAGTCAGCAATAATGTGTGTTGAGTCAAGGGTGCCATTTCCATTTCTCCCTAATGTTTCCTGGGGATAGTGGCATCCCTGCAGATGAAGACTTGTGGTCCTCTAATCAGGACTGTAGCCAGAGTCACCTGGTTTCAGCCCAGATGTCTCTCTTCCCTGGGTGGCTGGGTTTCTTATTAAGGAGGCCCCTCAAGTTGTTAGAAATGACATGAAGAAAAGCAGATCTAATCTAAAGGGTCTTCTAAGAATTGCTGTAGCACCAACATTTCCATTTCCCATTTTCTTTCAGGGTTCTCCTGGACCAATGGGAACGAAGGGGAGTGTTGGAAGACCCGGACTCCTGGGGAAAAAAGTAAATGTTACTTTTTACAGATTTCAAATATTGAGAGAAAAAAAACTTCTTTCATTCTTTTCGTGATTTTCATGTTAATTCCTCACATGATTGAATCCAGTCACCATCACTCACTTACCAGCTTTCTGCTAATACATTCTTTTCCTTTCATTGAGAGGTAACTGCTTACCTCCCCATGAAACTGCCCCATTTCACTAGAAGAGATGCAGTGATCTCACCCATCATGAAACAACTCTGAAAAATCTCTTCAACATCCCGATTTCCTGAATGCATGAATGCACATGGTGGATGAGTTGGGCAGAGAGTAGGGGGTATCAGAACTCAAATCTGTTTATGCATGTAGTTCTCTAACTCAGCCTACCTTCTCTGAGGTGGCTCTGTTGGAGATTGTCAGAAAGCAAACTATTGGCCTATTCAGAATCTCATCCCCCTGAATAAAACCTTTCATCAGCTGCCTCCCCCAGGACCAGCCTGAGGGGCCTGGGACCTGTGCCATCATGCAGGGGGCCTAGCTTAGGGGGGCCCTATGCTTGGTTTAATGCTCTGCTGTCACCATCTTGAAATCTTAATATTTGAGCAAGGGGCCTGTGCTTGCATTTGACACTGAGCCCCACAAATTATGGAGCCAGTCTTCACTTCCCCATGACCCTTATGAAATTCTCCAGACTTTAAAGTAGCTTAGAAGACCTTTTACAGTTTGACCCTGTTTAATTCTAAGGCTTCATAGATCCTCTCCCTCCTGCATGCCTGCCTCAGGCTTCTCACCAATGCCTTCCCCCCACCTGGATCGTTCTCGCTCCTCCTTGATCCTTCGTCCAGCTCAGTCAACTCATCCTTGAAGCCTCAGCAACCACATTCTTTTTTTTTCAGGAAGCCAGCCTCCCAGCCCCACCAAATCTAATTTAGATTCCTCCTTGCTTTGTGGCCATAGCACCCTGAACTTTATCATACAGGTTTAGAATCGTCTAATTGTCTTTACAACCAGAACCACACCTATTATGTGCAACAGTTTATTTTCCACTACAATAAATAATGATTGGGTGGGCAAATGAACAACTTTCCCCTCTTTGCCTTCTCCTTCTGTCCTTCTCTAACTCTAGGAAAGCAGTACTAGAGTCCTGCCCTGGGTGTGCTGATGTTTTCTGCTTGCCTTTGGGAAAATCACTGTTTGTTTCTTACACCCCCATCTCCCTATGGAGTATTGAACCCTCACTGAAAACGCTAAGTCTCCCCATCTAATAGACAGAACTTTGTATGGTAGGAGCTATGCCTGATTTCTACCAATCTGAAGCTCTTCTTGTCTCATTTACTAGGGAGAACCTGGCATTCCTGGAGATCCTGGGCCAGTGGGGCAAGCTGGACAGCGAGGAAAACAGGTATGAGGTTTCCGGACCCTTACCCTTTCCCAGCTCCATGTGCTCAGTTCTGAGGTCAAGACAAGGAGGCTGGCATCATCAACCTAAGCACATGGGGTAATGCAGGTATTTCAACATCTCCTAGGAAGATATGGGACCACTTTCCCCACCCCATGCAGCTTTCATTTTATAGCTAGTCTGTTAAAGTGAGGGAGAACAGCAAGAGAGAAAGGGGGCATGTAGAGAGGATATAGAGGGCATTTCAATATTTTAACAACTAATATGGCCATAGAGACACATGTTGCTTGAAAAACAGCACCATTCGTTTCTATCCCCGTCGTACAAAATTCTAGGGCAACAACAAGAAGAGAATAGGGCCAAGAAGTGGGGCATCTGTTCTAGTGGCTCTGGCTGTACCAGGATCTCAGTCTATGGAGCAGCCAGCATAGGAACAATTTTTAAAGCTCCTTTTTAAAAATAATGTTCATTACAATTGTTATGCATAGATATTATAGAGAACTTACCAAGCACAAAGGATGGGAAATGAGGAAGAAAAAAATTACATATATACCTTAGTTCATTTGACCAATCTCTTAATAGTGGATATTTAGTTTGTTTTTAATTTTCATTGTCACGTAGCACAGAAATGAACATTCTTGTACCTAATTAAAATTTTTGAACAAAACTATATTTCATTTCTACATGGAAAGTTCTAGAAATAGAAATAGATTATGTACACATTTAATTAAGGCTTGAGCTCTATTGCAAAGTTCCCTTAAGAAAACTCAAATGAGATGTGCAAATATACGTACCCCTGTGTTATGCAGGAGCGTGCTTGCTTTTGGGCATCCATACCAACAAGAGGTATTATCGCTTTCTTATTTTTATCTTTACCAATTTTATTGACCAAAAAATGGTATCTCATTAATGTTTCAAATTGCATTTCTTTGGTTACTAATGAGGGTGACATTTTTCTACATGTCTATTGGCCATTTATAATTTTCTTTTTTTGTGGGGAAGGAATTCCTCACCCATGTTCTTTAGACCAGCTCCTCATTTTCCACGAAAGTAGCAGCCACTGACTTCATAAGTCATGAATGACCATCCCTCTGCCTCTTGCAGTGTTTGTAGAGCACAGCTGGCCAAAGAAGTACCAGGGCACTTACCAGGAAGTGAGCAAAACCCAACTACAAGCATGTTCCCAGAGTTCAAGGTCATTGATTAGGCTCCCTCCACCTAGACATCCTTGGTGCTTCTCCCTTGACATTATCATCTCCCCAGTATAGATGACAATTAATTTTGAGTTTTAAGAAATTGAAATGAACTGATATGTTCACAGGGAGATTATGGCATCCCAGGCTCTGGTCATATAGGACGAAAAGGAGTAAAGGTAAATATGGAAAACAATTATGTCTTTAATTGATGAATCAAACCTAAGTAATACTAGAAAAAATTGATCATACTGCAGAAGTGGTGTGTTGATTTATTCATGTTCTCTGCTGAAAATTACAGGGCTCAAGAGGATACTCTGGAGATATGGGGCAAAAGGTATGGTGCACGTGACCTTCTTTTGAAATTACCATGACTCGATTCTCTCTACTTGAGAATTGAGATAAGCTTATAGATCTCAATGAAACAAACAAACAAAGCAAGGCAGTTGTTTTGCCTGGGCTTCAGGAAAAAAGGACCATACTTAACTCCTATGAATCTTTAAAGTGGAAAAGGTGAAAGATCACCTGAAAAATTACAATATAATTCTCGTTGGTCTCTTACTTCCAACTTCTCCCTGCTTCAGTTAATCACTAACACTAGTGTCAATTGCTTTTCCCCCAAAGTATAGCCTAATTACGTTACTCCCCTGATCAAACATCTTCCAGAATATTACCTCATCACCTACCAAACTGAAATTCATCTCCATGCTTTAGAACCAGACAGACCTTCCATTTCAATCAGAGTCGCTCTTGTTATGTCTGTTTTATACACCAGAATCGTGTAATAAGATTGCGCTTTGTAAGTTATATAAATGTCTAATCACTATGTTATACACCTGAAACTAATATAATATTGTATGTCAACTGTTATTGAAAAATAAAAATAAAATTATTTAAAGAAAATGTCCTGTCTCAAAGAATGTCTTCAACATAGTTGATGCTCAAAATAAAATTCAAAATATGGGTTAGAAAATAGTGTCTAATTTCACAAAGCAAATCAACTATAGGAAAATAGTCAATATTTGAATCCTTCAAAAAGTACCTTTTTTTTTTTTTTAAGTGCTCTTAATTGATGAATTACCAAAAGAGATTCTTTCCTTAGGCAGAGAAGGGTGCAAGAAAGCGCTATGTGAGTAACTGTTAGGATAAGAGTTCTCATTGGAGAGGACTAAATTTCTAATTTACTTATAAAGGGAGAAAATTAGCATATTCAATTTAGGGAGCAATATGAAATTAACACTGATAAATGACTGCTAAAACTAGTTTCCCACCAAAGTCAGAGTAAATGATTTTTTACCTTCAACTTTTTCAGAAATGATTCATAAATTTAGGAAGCAATTCATTATTTAGTATTTTATGTAGTCAATAGTCCATATGTTCTCCCTGATTTTCAAGCATTTTTCTTTAGATATTTTTAGTAATTGGTTGGATAGCCATTACATTGATACTTATACATAAATCTTTGTATTCTTAGAAAATTAAAAATATTTTGTAGAATATCTAAGTGTAATAATAACAATTCCAAAAGATAGAAGATGACTGTTAGTGTTTAATATATAGTATATTTATAAAATGAATTAGGTTTTGGATTGGAGAGAATTATTTTTATTCTTTCGTAGCAAATATTTTAACGTTTGATTAAACATTGATTGCTTATATCTGAATCTTCAGGGTGAAGTTGGCAATCCTGGAATTCCTGGGGGGCCTGGATCCAAAGGATTTAGGGGACTAACAGTGAGTGGCCTTCAATTCCAGAAATAATACCTGTTTCTCTGGAAGACTCCGGCTTTTAGGTTGTAATAATAAATGTGGATTATAGATTAAATCCAAGGGTATCAGAAATGTCACTTCCTAGCTGAGTGACCTTCAATACATCGTTTCTGTTTCTATATTTCTATATTGGTCTCTATTTCTATAACATGAGAGTTGAACTTAGTGATACTAGAGGTCATTTTCAGCTCTGAAAGTCTATGGTTCCATCACTCCAAGCTATTATATTATAATATAATGTCATTATATTATAAAGACTTACAAATTGATAATTGGCTGTTCTAAGGACTGTCAGTGCTTTCCAGTCCTTTCTAAGACACATATTAAAACTCAGCATGTTAATCCCATGAGTGGAAATGGAGCTGACATCATTCCACTGTGTCCCTGAGGATTTTCTGACAATCCCACTACCTATAACCAAGGTCATCTGGAGTATTTATTTTAAGGAAGACTGTTGAGATCTCCTAATTAGCAAGGGCAGAGTAGAATGTTATACTTATTTAAAAACAAAATGCTGAGAAAAACACCCTTTTATTTTAATGTTTGAATGTAATTTCAGTAGTCATTATGGGTGTGAAAGAAATGCAATTAATTCAACAGATACTTTCCATTTGGCTGGATAAATTTCATTAGTATCCATATCCATCAACTTGAGGTATGGGAATGACACAGCCCACCCATGTCTTCTTATGCATGTGGGCAATTATTTTTTGTATTTGATCCGTCGCAGATGGGAAATTTTTTATTAGATCTCTGTGTGCCCTAGTATATTTGCTTTTTTAAAGCACCAACCTAGCTATGACACTAATTTAGATTTAAATGCACTGCCAGTACCAGAGCAAAGTGTGTCTTTTGCTCTGGCTAAAGACACATATGAAGAGGCTAAAAGGGAAATGAATGTTTACCAATGATTACAAATGGCTATTTATAATACAAGTAAGGAATTTACTTGACTTGAATTAATAGTCAAGTTGCTTTCTTTAGAAAAATATTTTAAATTAGAAAGCCTCCTTAAAACTGAAGTAGTCCCATGGATAGATGAGGTGAAATGTAACACATTTTTCTATCTGCAGCTCACTGTAGGTTTGAAAGGTATAAAGGGATCTCTAGGACCCCCGGGCCCTCCTGGACGGAGAGTGAGTATACCCATGATAACTAAGTCATGCACCGAATACCAGTTTTTAGGATGTTCAATGGACAGGGCATGGAATTAAAGTCAGAAGCACTGGGTTCAAGTCTAGATTCTGCTTTTTACTAGCTGTGGGCTCTTGGACCAGTCACTGAATCTTTCAGTGAACCCCAAAATAGGGATGGCATATCCTGTGCTAACCACTTCAACAGGTAGCTATGAGGATCAGATAATCAAAAGTGACCACTCTTTGTGAACTCTGAAGTTCAATGCAAATATTAGCTGGTACTGTTATTTTTTACTGAAGTTTTTAAGTAGGAATGGGATTGCATAAGTTTAATAAAGGTGTCCTGGCAAAGTTCTATCATACTAGTCAATTGTTTCCCAAAACCATTATTATTGCCTTCCTACCCTCAAAATTTAGATCTAGAGAAATTTGGAAATATAACTGAAACTTTCCACTATGATTCCATTACAAGAGAAATGTCACCTCTGAAAGCATTCCTAGGCAGTCAGTCATATCTCCCTCTGATGAAATATCCACCTCTCTATTTTAGTGCTTCTCATGTGATTGTAATGATTTATTTACATGTCTCTCTCCTTTAATGAGCACAGTCAGGTAAGAACTAAATGTTGACAGCACCTGTGTTTTGTGTAGGGGTGCAGGCAGCATTGTGTAAGAAGTGGAGAAACCGCTTATCTTGTTTTATGCCCTGTGAATATTTCCTGACTACCTGGAGGCGTTCTTTAACGTGGGACTTTATGAAGAACACAGAAAATGTGGTTGTTTTGTGAATGACTGAATCCATAGTAAAATGAGAATCAACTACCTATAACAGATACTCTGATACAGTCTTTTCTTTCTTTCGCATTAAGGAACTGGTAAATATCCTTAGTCTTGTGGGTGCGAATCTAGCCTCTAAGCCAATCTGGATTTATCTCCTGTCCAGATTCTCTCATTTGGTGGGAGGTCCCATATCTTCCTGACCTTGTACTTGGCCCTGCTGAGCTTGTAGAATGTGGCTTCTTTATCTCAGGCTCTTGATCTTAGCCTCTGCTTAAAAACTTGCTCAACATTACTCTTAAGTCTTTTAAGGACATACTCTCTGCAGGTCTGATCCTCTGTAAGATGGAGGCTGCCTATTCTATGTATTGGCCAGAAACTGTTCCTCTCTCTGTTTATGTGGCTGTGCATTGTTTTCTGTTTTCTGTCATAACTTGTAAAGGAAAAGATGTGCTTCAGCATCATTTAGTGAGATGCATGATTTCCTGATTTGGGTCAGGAAGAAACTATTCCCTCATGGGTGGCATCATGGATGCCCTAACAGTTCTGTTTAATACCAGCAGCACACAGCGGGGCCCCTCAGTATTCAGCAGACATTTACCTGAGTATTGGAGGAATGGAGGCACAGATGACCCAGTTGATATTTGAAAAAAAATTCTTGCACTGACATGGTTGAGCAGCTGGGGTGCCAGTGAAATTGCACTAGTATGAACATGTAATAACATTTTCTAAAGCCAGTATCCTACCATTCATCAGTTGCCCAAAGGGATCCATGTGTCCAAACATTTTCAGAACCAACTGCCAAGGAGAAGCCCGTTCCTGATAAAAAGAAGTAAGAATGGGGAATGGAGAAAAGCTTAAGCTGTCAAGAAAGGAGGACTGCCTTTTTTTCAGGAACTCACCTTGATTAATCTCACTCAAATTACTGTGCTCCTTTGTTCCGTAACTTCTCAGCATGTCTGAGCTGAGTGTGTTTGCTATTCTTTTATGTAATGCTCATTTTGCTACGTAATTGTCTTTGGTTATGTCACAAATGTAGGGGTTGTATGTTGCCACCTGCATTTTAAATTCCTTGATTTGTAGTATGCCTGTACCTCTGAATTCTCAATAAATTGTTCTCTTTTGTGCTGTGCTTTGGGAAGTCTGCTGTTTACAATTTTAACTTTTCTAAGGAGAATTGCCTTCTACGTGTCATATCTTTAGTACAAATAGCTTTAAGAAATACTTTTGTGTCTTTACTTCCTCTTACCCTGGATAAATAATTCAGTTCAGTCAGGACAGACATTAGCTGAATTGATCTAACACGGAAAAAGGTTTATAGTCTTGATTTAAGTGGGGAAAGAGCTTGATAATCCACCAGTTCAGAAATACTTTAGTTGCACTCTGCCAGCTGTGCTTTTAAGAATGCAGGTTTGTTTTTTTCCCTTTGCTTTTGTTTTGACATTAAAGACTATGATTCACATACCAATAACTTGCTCTGATTTTGTTTCCCTAGGGCCCTAAAGGCATGGCGGGAAAGCCTGAATATTCTGTATGTATCTCTTTATTCATGAAAGAAAACCCAACCAGTCCACAGGCCAATAAATATGGCCACTCGGAAGTCACTGTGCTCATGTTCCTCTTCTCTCTCTCTCTTTTTATTTGCAGCAATGTGATCTGATCAAGTTCATGCGAGACCATAGTCGTGAGTATCTGTATTATGGAGCAGCAGCGGGAGTGGTTGGTGAGGGCATGTAGGATGAAGGCAGTGTAGGTATGAGGAATCAGTAGGCTGACTTCACTGATGGAGAGGGCAGATGTCTTCTGCACTAGGCTCATTATAAGGGCCATCAAAAATAAATGGGGGGAGGGCGAAAGGGTTATAAGTAATTGATGCAGTACCTTAACTTAGCTCATGAGGTGCTGTTCACACTTCGAGAGGAAACATGCCTATGGGAAGCAATTAGAGACCAACTCAAATGGTGTGTGAATTAGATCACATTAGTATAACGATTATGTACAGAGGCCTGAGAAAGCATGGTGTTACAGGGGTAAACAGGGAGTTTGCGGTTAGTTGATTATTAGTTAGTGAAGTCTCCTTGGATGGGAGTAATTGAATCTGGCTATGGGGAAGTGATTGGGAGTGGCAAGATAATAATTTCAGCAAAAGAATAAAGCAGGAGTCAACAAATAGAGAGGTTGTTTTTCATTATAAGGAATGGGAAACGAGGTAGAAAACACCCAGTGATCTCATTTCTGAAAATTTATCCTCAGGAAATAAAACAGAACAAGGAAAAAATTATAGATACAGATGATTATTGAAATATTCATTAGAGCAAAATAACCATACATTTAGAGTCTTTAAACTTATAGAATAATTAGGTTGTGGTACATCATCTGATAAAGACAGCCAGAATATGAAAACTATTGCCATTAAAAAGCAAAAAATTAACTTGGATTCTCATTTTCACACACACAGACACATACACACATCTATATCTATATCTATATACACAGATATATATATATATATCTCATATATATATATCTCATATATATATATCTCACATATATATATATATATATATATATATATATATATATATATATGTGAGATGAAGGTAGAAAAATTAACAACTTTTGGGTGATTTTAGGTGATTTGTCTTTTTTCATATTTGCATTATGTTTGTAATAATGCTTATACAATCACAGTCAGATGTATGTAAAATGAGAAAATCAGAGAGAATTTACTGAAGGATTTGGGATGAAAATGTAGTCATTGAAAGCATGTAACAAGGACAGAATGACTAAAACAAGTTCAAAATTACTGTAAGGCCAGACGCGGAGAGGCTTAGTAACACTGTGGGTCAGGAGACAGAGAAGGGGTTGTGAAAGGAAATCAATTGGTAGGAAAACGTGATGACTGTAAACTTTTTAGAGGTAGAAGAATGTTGTGTAGGCCCCAAATTGAAACAAAGTACAGCCAGCTGATGAAATGCAGCTGTAATAACAGTGAAGCTCAGGGAAGGAGACTCAGATGGTGAAGTCACTCAAACACTTGTGGTCCTTAGATCCAGATGGATGGGTGAGGTTACCAAGGACATAAAACTAGAGAGACCGAGACAGAACCTCAAGGGATGAGCCCAGGAAGCAAAAGGAGTGGGGCCAAAGGACAGAAAATGGCATCGTAGCGAAGGAATTCCTGCCAAATGTAGGCAAGTTGAAAAGCAGGAAGAAGCTAGTGGAGAGAGGATTCAAAGGGAAGGGACCTTGTGAAAGACATTCCTTGAGAGTTAGAAAGGCTCCAGCACAGGAAGGATGTGAGAACCAGGCCTGGGGCCACAGGGAGGGGACAAAACGACAGCCACTGGAGGGGCCATGAATGTGTGATCAGCCTCCCTCAAGATGTTGCTGGTCTCAGCAAAATCAAATGATGTCTTCCCAAGGAACACCAAAGGAGGTGGAAGGGGCTGGGGAGGTAAATACCAGCCCTTGTAGGGCTTGGGTTTTTGAAGACAGTTTTCCAACAGTCAATGAAAGGAGTTAGCCAGAAAATTAAGGGGCCAGGGGGAGTATGGGCCATTCTATAACCAGACAGGCTGCTGATTCGTTAGCATGGAATTCTGGAATTTGGATCTTAGATGAGGATTTTGGTGACAGGCCCTTAGAGGTAATTCAAATGGTCTCACTTTAAAGATGAGCTCATCGAGGCCCTGCAAGGTTGGACTCCTGGTCTAACATGTCTGCTCTTCAGTCCTGCAGCAGCTCTCTGCCACACAGGAATGAGGGCCCAGGTCTTGAACAGGTGGCTGGGACCCTACTCCCAGAAGCAAATAAGAGATCTAGGAGGCTGGGGAGAATGGAGAGAGGAGGGTGGTTGAGAACAAAACAGGAGGACCCAAATGATTAAAGTTTTGGAGGGAGAGGTATAAGCAAAGAGGATTTTTTGGGAAAAATAAATTTAAAAAGAAACACACTACAAGAGGTCAACTCGTTTGCTCAAAGTCACCCAGCTTTACTAGATTCAAACCCAGACAGGTGTGTCTATTTCCAGAGCCTGTGCTGGGTTAGAGGTTGAAAAATAAAAAAAGTTCTCTGTCAGAAAAAAAGGGATCTGTTTCAGGCCTTGAGATGCAGCGGACGCTGTGGGTTATGTGTGCTGTCTGCTGGCACAGGCGAAAGACAAAAGATGTTAACAGGGTTGGTGTGAGGGGAACATGCTTTGTGGGACAGCAGGATGGAGGACCAATTTGTTGTCAGTGCTAGTAAAATCTTTTATTATATTGCAGTGACTCATTTGCTTCCTAGGAATTGAGTAAAATGAACATGGAAATTGTCAGGCCTGTGCTTTCTTACAGATTTACCGACATTTCCCCCTCTTCATCTGACAGAGTAAATCACTTAGAGAAACCAGATGCTATTTTGCTCAGGAGAAATCTTTGGGGGGTTTTCCTCCTCTCTCTTGATACAGAGATCACTCAAACGTAGGAGCTATATTTTTCAGTCGAGACAAAATTCATTTGGAAATCCTCAGAGTTCTGCAGGAATAGAGAGGCTCCCAAGGTGTTCATCAGGGAAGAAAATAAAACCCCATATTTTAGCCTTGCCTCGCTGAATGAGTCTCAGAAGGCTATAAGCAGAGAGACAAAACAAATTGAATTTTAGCTATCTTGCCATTTAATCAGAGGCTCATCTATTCTGCTTCTAAGACAAGTGATCAGTGTTTCAGGTTTCAACCCAAATTCTGCTGAAGTTTGCTGGCCATGGCTTAAAAGGAGAAAGGGCCAGGAAGGTTCACAAATTAATAAAGTTCTGTGGACCTCTTCCTCAACCTTTCAACTTAGGCTTCCCGTATCTTAGGCATTAGCCTCATGTGCACTTAGGGTCGAACAAAATATTGTTGAAATTTTGTTGTTTTGGATTATTTTCAGTCTGTGTTTCAAAATGTAACCGACTCTTTTCTCTCTCTTTCCTTTTCGTAGCTTGTTGGGAAGGTGAGTAGTCTTATTACACTGCGTTTCTTGCTGAAATAATTACTGTGTTCTGACAAGACCAATTTGAAAGCAAGTCTCGCACCCATGGGGAAAAAGGACGTCTTCCTTCCCTGCAGACCCTTCTGTCTTTTGATTTTGACTGTAACTGTCAATGCTATGTTTCTACCTGATTGTAGAATGGTGACCGCCGCCACCCCCCAGCCTCCATCCCCTTCACACTATTGTTCTTTCTAGGTCTTGTCACAGTTTGTAACTCAGTTTCTTCACAGAGTAGGTCCTGTGTTGCTCGGGGATTCAGTGACAGAGCTCTCTGACCACATTCTGTAGCTCTGTCTGCCGCTGGAGCCTGTGGACACCAGCTTCGTGCATGGGCGATGTTGCCTTTCCTCCCTCTGACCCACATTTACACTTTCCATCTCACCAAGTGCCCACACTTGTCAACCTGACTCTGCAATAGTCTTCTCCGGGCCTAGACTGCAATCGGTATTGCATGGTGTCTTAGATCCTTTGGATCACATTGCCGCAGAAGCCAGTTATGTCAACATCAAGGGCTCCTGGTCTCCTAGCGGCCTGCCGAAGTAGACCTGTGGGTCTGTGAGCGTATCCCAGGTGTATGGCACCATTCACTTGGATTCTGAAACAAAACAAAATGACTTTGTACATGTAAGTGCCCTATCAAACTTTGTGGATTTGAATTAAATCTACCAGGTACCCTCCTGGCCAGCAGGATAGAGAGGCTATGAAGTCTGCACTTTACATAGCCAAATATTAATGCGTCATCTTTATGCAACACCTTTAAGCTAACAAAGCAGATTCCTTTCCTTCCTTTACATGTGGGATCGTCTAGTTCTAGAGCTGTATGGAACACTTGCGTTTTTTTAGACCTCAGTGTGAACCAGCCTCACTGGAGTGAGGGAGTGGCAAAGCCTTTTGATCAGGTAAAATAACTTAATACTTTTGCTTTTCATTCTTGTAGAAAAGTGTCCAGTGTATCCAACAGAGCTGGTGTTTGCTCTGGATCAGTCCTACGATAGCACAGAACAGAAATTTAATGAAACGAGGGATGTCATCACTTCTATCGTCAGTGACCTTACCATCAGGGAAAATAATTGCCCTGTGGGAGCAAGAGTTGTTGTGGTTTCCTATGACTCAGGTGCCAGCTACCTCATCCGGTGGTCCGACTACCACAGCAAGAAGCAACTCATCCAGCTTCTTTCCCAGATAAAATATCAAATCCCTACAGAAGCGCAGGACATTGGTAATGCGATGAGGTTTGTGGCCCGGAACGTTTTCAAGCGGACATATGCAGGAGCCAACGTGCGGAGAGTTGCTGTGTTTTTTAGCAATGGACGAGAAGCCAGTAGATCATCCATCATCACGGCCACCATGGAGCTTAACGCCCTGGATATCAGTCCAGCAGTCTTTGCTGCTAATGAAAGGGTTTTCCTTAATGAGGCTTTTGGGGTAAGAATTTCCCATGCCAACTTCTTCATTTTTAGGATAGTGTGGTACTGGCAGGATGGGAATAGTGGGGAGTAGGGGGAGATACTTGTGCACCTTTGCAGTTTTTCACAGCTGTATTGTTGCCAGAGTCCATGAAATCTAATATCTAATAATAACAGCAATCAATAATAATAGCAGCCACATTTACTCAGTTCATGCAGTGTGCCAGGCACTGTCCCTAGAGCTGTATATACATACTCATACATTGTCACAATCCTCTGACGTCAGTGCAGTCGTTATTTCCATTTAAAAATCAGGAAACTGAGGCCCAAAGAGTTTGAGAGACCACCAATTTTGTACAGCTACTAAATGGCTAAGTCAACGTTCAAACTCAGGTCTGCCTGACAGAAAGGGCTGGGACCATGGTGCCCTTCCAGCCCTCTGCAGATCTGTTTCTCAAATCTGTCATCTGCTCACTGTATCTCATTGAACAACTGGTCTTAACCTGTGACAGATGAAGTTTAGGGCATCTCTGAACCCCTAAGGTTGTGTATTACATTGATGTGTCTGAACATTTTTCCCAAGAGAGGTTCCTTCCTTTTTGGATGCACAGATTCTTATGGGATCTATGCTTCCCTCTCTCTCCCCACAAAACTGAAGAATCTCTCCCTCCACTGTTCTACTATTTTTTGATATATTCAGATTATCCATGAAATACATGTTTCTGGAGCTGTGTGAAGGCATCATGTTATCCAAGAGGTTATAAAGGTCTATTTTCATACAAATTACTCATATTTTTACTGTAAAAAGAAAAGCAAGCTCTCTGTAACGTGAAGAGAATCAATCTGCTTATAACACATCCAATAATTTTTTAGAAATAGGAGCCGCAGGGAGAGTGACAATAGATCCTGACAGAAAGGATTGTAGGAAGTCAAAGTTTTTCTTCTAAAAATCATTACCCCCCTCCCCCCAGCATACTAGATAATTTATTTGTTATGTTATGGTGTATGTCTCCTCACTAGAATGTAAGGCAGAGATTTTTATCTGCTTTGTTCATCTTTGTATCCCTAGCACCTAGAAAAGTACCTATAGCATTGTAGGCATTCAATAAATATTTGTTGAATGAATGAATGAATGAATGAACATGTGGTTTACTCCGATGAATAAACTTCCTTGATTTATCAAGGCAGCATTTCATCTTTACAAGGGGGAACCAACAAGGTCAAATACAAAATAACACTCAAAGCATACAATTTCATAAAAAGTAGAAAGTAGGAATATAGTAAATACTTTCTAACCATAAGGGCTGGAATGATTATAAATATTTCCAAATCCTCACTCAGCACTATATAGAAACATAGAAGGTATGGCTATCCTAATCCTTTAATTTCCCAAAGGAGAAAGAGAAAAAACATGAGTATCTTTGTGAATTGAGTGATACTGTCATCAGTAACCTGGGAATGATAGATTTCTTTCATTTTTCAAAAGCTTCTGCCTCATCTGGTGCCTCGTACAGTACATGCCCAATAAATAGCTATTGACTCACTGAATGAATGGTATCCATTGCCCATTTCAGTGAGTATTAAAGTGGAAAATGTAATCAAGAGGCAGACATAATCAGGCAGTGCACTACCAAGAATTTTGAATAGACTTAGTGTCTTCTATCTACTGTCTTATGAAATAGACTTTTAATTGGGATGTCCACTGGACATCTGATACTATGATCACGGTATAAATAGTTGGGATTACTACTTAAAGAGGCCAAAGAAAACCTGTGAATGTAAAATTTCTGCAGGACCCAATTTCTTTTTCTTTCCTTTTTTTTAATGGAGAAATATTGTCTATTTTATTGATGAATGGTGCCATCCAGGAAACCTGGAAGCTCATGCTCAAAAGCCTGACCTCCCCACGGGTGTATAGGTTACAGATTACATAGAGCAAAATCACAAGACACTGTAGGTTATGGATTTGGGGTCATGTTGAGAGCTGATTGGTCAGAGGTGAGGTAAGGGTAATGAATCATTTCTTCAGGTCTTGAGGACAGTACTGAGGTCTGTTCCAGAGTTCCTCTGTCCAGTCTCCTGGGAAAGTAGCCAGGAGGTCATTCCTAGGGCTCAGGAACTGAAACATAACTTAGGTCAAGATGCTATCAGCGTGCCAGGGGACTGGACTGTGTGACCATTAGTCAGGTCTGGGCTACAGTCTTCTGCTGCCTGGGGGGGCGGGGGTTGCTGATTATCCGGGGGAAAGGCTAGGTCTCTGAGGGGCATAGAGAAATAGATGATTTCCAGAGCTAGGATTTAAAACTAAATTTAATCAAAGTCATAAGGACCCTCGGTTTCACTGAGTGACCTGGGGGACATGATTTGACCTCTGTGAGCCTCAGTTTCTTTATCTGTGTGGGGGTGCCGGACCCAATTTCAGAAGCTGGTGTGTGGTACATAATCAGTTAGTACTTAGTCAGAAGCATGTAAAAATTCAGCGGAAAATTGTAGGCTTGGAAATAAGTGAGATTTTAATACTTGCCGCAATAGGTGAAACTGGTGGTTTTCTTGTGCCAGTTTGTTTCGTCATAAAACAGGGATGCAGATACCTGTTCTATATCCTTCTTTCGGTTATGTTTAGGATAAAAGGTGGATTGTGTGTGTGTGTGTGTGTGTGTGTGTGTGTGCGCACGCGTGTGTGTGTGTGTGTAAAGATGTACTGAACTGAACAAAAGGCTATAATACAAGGCAATAGTAATGAGGTGGTTTTCAAACTGATCTTTAACATGGGTGCGCAATAGTTTACTGATAATCACTAAAGAAAATGAGCAAACAAGCATATGCTTCTTTTTCAATACAGTTTGACAACACTGGAACATTTCAGGTGATTCCAATTCCTTCAAATGAGGACCATGAACCATTAGAAAGACTTTGGAGCTGTACACTTTGCTATGGTAAGACTAGAATTTATTGTGCTGTAACATTTGAAATGCCTTACTGGTGAGTTACTAAATCTGGCTTTACCAGAGATTTCTATTTTTCATTGTAGATTCTATTTTAAGTTTTCCAGTTTTCCAACACCATATGTCAGGGTTTCAACCTCTGCAATATTTGAAGCTTCCATAGAATATGAAAATTGGTTTGGAAGATGATCTCAATTGATGTGGTTTTTCTTGGGGACAATTTGGTAGCTTGTACCAAAAGCCTCTAAAATGTTGAAAATATTTTCTAAATGAGTTTGGACATGACTTGTAGATTTCAAGTGTATATGCTACCTACACCTGCTTTTAACAAGGACCTTCCCCAATGTCTGCTAGTGGCGACAGAAATGTTGGGACATTGAAAATTTCTCATTAAATGATGTGAGATTGAAAAGATATTGATTAGATTATTAGTTCTTGCTAATAAGTCGCTGAATCACTTGAAAATCTCCCAAAACTGTCTTGTTGTGCCAACATTGAACCAATGATGAGTCTCTCTATGTATTTTCAGATAAATGTTTTCCAAATGCCTGCATGAAAGAGAATCTTTTACCTGAAAATTCACACATGGATGTAGCCTTCCTCTTACACAATTCTGGGAATATAGCAAGTGATGAGTTTAAAGCTGTGAAAGACTTGGTGAGCTCAATGCTTGACAACTTCGACATTGCTTCAGACCCTTCAGTCTCAGACTCTGGGGATAGGATTGCCTTGTTGAGCTATTCTCCTTGGGATAGTTCTAGGAGAAAGAAAGGTGAGGTAAAACTAGAGTTTGAGTTTACAACTTATGACAACCAAATCGTAATGAAGAACCACATCCAGAATGCCCTCCAGCAGCTAAATGGAGAAGCTACCTTTGGCCATGCTCTACTGTGGACCATGGAGAATCTCTTTGCGGGAACACCCAACCTGAGAAAACACAAGGTCATCTTTGTAATCTCAGCTGGAGAAAATCATGAGAGAAAGGAATTTTTGAAGAAGATGGCTCTGAGGGCCAAGTGTCAAGGCTATGTCATATTTGTGATTTCCCTGGGATCTGCACATAAGGACAACATGGAGGAGTTAGCCAGCTACCCACGTGACCACCATCTGATACAGCTTGGGAGAATTCATAAGCCAGATCTGGATTATATTGTGAAGTTTTTAAAGCCATTTGTATACTCAATCAGACGTAAGTCATTATTTTGT
The DNA here is from genome assembly GCF_964194185.1 of Rhinolophus hipposideros. Classification (NCBI taxonomy): domain Eukaryota; kingdom Metazoa; phylum Chordata; class Mammalia; order Chiroptera; family Rhinolophidae; genus Rhinolophus; species Rhinolophus hipposideros. Next base: position 36,871,305 of record NC_138060.1, on the reverse strand, counting down.
TTTTCCTCTTTGTTTTAATAAATTAGTGTTTGTTAATAGTGTTGATAACTTAACATGTTTTTGCACCTATAACTAACTCAAACATGTGAGTTAGAGGTGAGAGGAGGACAGGGATAGGACATATCGAAGTTATATCCTCTTTATACCTTAGTCATAATATGGTGAGACTTTTTTCTTGATAGGATGTCTCTTAGCCCAAATTGCAGCACTTTTGAAACACAGAGTGACTGGAGGTCTCCTGGTTTACAGTCTCTTGACCTAAAAGAAATTTAGTCTCTCTTAGATGGTTCCCAGGATGAGCATTTAAATAAAAGTTTTCCCTGCTACACCTGGTTTATTTCTAACCTTGGCACATGGTGGAGACCTGCGTGGGGGTGTAAAGACACCACAGGCCTGTGCTGCTCCAAAAGAGTCTGATCATACAAATCACGTAGGAATCTTGTTAAAATGCTGATTCTACTTCAGTATGTCTAGGATGGAGCCTGAGAGTCTGCATTTCTAACAGGATCCCCAATGAAGTCAATGCTTCTGGTCCAAAAATCACACTTTGAGTAGCAAGACCATTGCACTACAGAGTGTCAACCATTGGATGGGCGTTAGTTCACCAACTGAGCTGTGAAGAGAGAAATACAGAAATTGAGAATAAGCATCTAGAAACTTTAAAAGGAATTTGACATTGCCACAGCGTACAAGTGCATGAACAGTGGGCTGTGTCTCATTGAGCAAGATATAAACCAAAAACATTAGTCTACAAAGAATTAGAAATAAATAAAAAATACCTTGTCCTTCACCACGAATGGCTTGAGAAGCACTCTTTCTAAAGCAGTGGTTCTCAACTAGAGATGATTTTGCCCCCAGAGCACATTTGGAAATGTCTGTAGACATTTTTGATTGTCACAAGTGAGGGAGAGGATGCTACTGGTACCTAGTGGGTAGGGACCAGAGATGCTGCTAACCATTCTACAATGCACAGGACACCCCCATCCACAGCCAGGGGTGATCCAGCTCAAAATGTCAAGAGCACTGAGGTTGAGAAACCCTGCTCTACAGGATTCCCACAGAATCGGAGTGGAACCTATTCTTTATGGGAATTTGACAAGTTTAGAGTTAGGTTCTGCTGGAACCAGTCCCACTACCCTAGAATTGCAAAGTTGTTCTGGTATCTAAGGATTCTCTGATGCCAACATAGGCACAATGTCTTGAGAGTTCACCGTTCCTTGCAGAGAGAGTTCCACCTTTCTCCTCTGACTCATATTCGATTGAAGAAGCCAATAATTGCCCACTTGGGAATATCATGTTTGTTTTTTTTTTAACTCTAAATGCCTTCAATTGTATGACGCAACAATATAGTACATAAAAAGAAAGGGAAAAAATGCTTTCAATTAAATGTTGATACCAACTTTCCTATTAGAGTTTTTCTTTTATAGTAGTCGAGAGTTCTTTTAAACAGAAGAGTATCGCTTGTACAGTAAAATAGACTGGTTAAGGCATCCCTAAAACTTCTTCTTCAAAATTTGACTTTTGTAAGCTATTTCTTGATTCAGTCATTTCTATCCATCTTTTTCCATATTGTTCTTCATGCCATCGAGATTGATTATGATGCAGCACTTTTAAAAGACCAAAAAAACCTCGTAGCTAGCCTCATTGGGCTCTTAAATGTCTTTGCAATTATGTAGAACTTGCTTACTTTTTATTATTTTTTCAATTTTTATTTTTCAATTACAGTTGATATTCAATATTATATTGATTTCAGGTGTACAGCATACTGGCTAGACATTTATATAATTTACAGAGTGGTCCCCCCGATTAGTACCCACCTGCCACTATACATAGCTATTACCATATTAATGACTATATTTCCAGTACTGAACTTTACATCCATGTGACTATTTTGTAACTACCTATTTTTGCATCTTAATCCCTTCACCTTTTTCACCCAGCTCCCAACCCCACTCCCATCTGGTAATCATGAATTTCTTCTATCTATCAGTTTCTGTTTTATTTGTTCATTTGTTTTGTTCTTTCAATTCTACATATAAGTGAGATCATGTGGTATATGTCTTTCTCTGTCTGACTTATTTCACTTAGCATAATACCCTCTAGGTCCATTCATGTTGTCCCAAATGGTAAGATTTCATTCTTTTTTTATGGCTGAATAGTATTCCATTTTATATACGTACCACAACTCCTTTCTTCCTTCCTTCCTTCCTTCCTTCCTTCCTTCCTTCCTTCCTTCCTTCCTTCCTTCCTTCCTTCCTTCCTTCTTTAACTTCTTTCTTTCTTTCTTTCTTTCTTTCTTTCTTTCTTTCTTTCTTTCTTTCTTTCTTTCTTTCTTTCTTTCTTTCTTTCTTTCTTTCTTTATTTTTTAGTTAAAGTTTATTGGGGTGACAATTGTTAGTAAAGTTACAAAAATTTCAGGTATACAATTCTGTATTACATCATCTATAAATCCCATTGTGTGCTCACCACCCAGAGTCAGTTCTCCTTCCATCACCATATATTTGATCCCCCTTACACTCATCTCCCTCCCCCCACCCCCCTTACCCTCTAGTAACCACTAAGCTATTGTCCGTATCTATGAGTTTTTGTTTCTCAGTTGCTTGTCTTGTTCTTTTGTTGTTTTTTGGTTTATACACCACGTATCAGTGAAATCATATGATTTTCTACTTTTTCTGTCTGACTTATTTCGCTTAGCATGATAATCTCAAGATTCATCCATGTTATCACAAATGGTCCTATTTCATCTTTTCTTACCACTGAATAGTATTCCATTGTGTACATATACCACAACTTCTTTATCCATTCATCTATCAAAGGACATTTTGGTTGTTTCCATGTCTTGGCCACCATAAATAAAGCTGCAATGAACATTGGAGCACACTTGTCTTTATGGATAAATGTTTTCAGATTTTTTGGGTAGATACCCAGGAGAGGGGTTGCTGGGTAATATGGTAATTCTATTTGTAATATTTGAGGAACCTCCACACTGCCTTCCATAACGGCTGCACCAGTCTGCATTCCCACCAACAGTGTATGAGGGTTCCTTTTTCTCCACAGCCTCTCCAACACTTGCTACTATTTGTCTTGTTGATAATAGCTATTCTAACTGGGGTGAGGTGATATCTCATTGTGGTTTTTATTTGCATTTCTCTGATGATTAGTGATGTTGAGTACTTTTTTATATGTCTATTTGCCATTTGTATATCCTCTTTGGAGAAATGTCTCTTCAGGTCCTCTGCTCATTTTTCAATTGTGTTGTTTGTTTTTTTGTTGTTGAGTTGTATGAGTTCCTTGTATATTTTGGATATTAGCCCCTTACCAGAGGCACTGTTTGTAAAAATCTTCTCCCATTCAGGTGGTTGCCTCTTTATTTTGTCGATGGTTGTCTTTTTTTGCTGTGCAGAAGTTTTTAAATTTGATAACAGTCCCATTCATTTATTTTAGCTTTTACTTCCCTTGTCTTTGGAGTCAAATTCATAAAATGCTCTTTGAACCTAAGGTCCATAAGTTTAGTACCTATGTTTTCTTCTATGCATTTTATTGTTTCAGGTTTTATGCTTAAGTTTGATCCATTTTGAATTAATTTTGGTACATGGTGACAGAGAGCTGTCCAGTTTCATTCTTTTGCACGTGGCTTTCCAATTCTGCCCGCACCATTTATTGAAAAGGCTGTCTTTTCTCCATTGTATGATTTTGCTTCTTTGTCAAAAATTATCTGTCCATATTTATGTGGGCTTATTTCTAGGTTCTCAATTCTATTCTATTGGTCTATGTGTCTGTTTTTTTGCCAATACCATGCTGTTTAATTATTGTTGCCCTGTTGTACAGGCTAAAGTCGGGGAGTGTGATACCTCTAGCATTGTTCTTTTTTCTTAGGATTGCTGTGGCTCTGCAGGGTTTTTGTGGTTCCAAACAAATCTGATTAATTTTTGTTCTATTTCTTTAAAAAAATGCCATCTTTGTCCAATTGTCTATTGATGGACACTTAGGTTGCTTCCATTATCTTGGCTATTGTAAATAACGCTGCATATATCTTTTTGAATTAGTGTTTTGGATTTCTTTGGATAAATATCCAGAAGTGGAATTGCTGGGTCATAGATTGCTCTATTTTTATTTTTTTTGGAACTTCCATACTGTTTTCCTTTGCAATTGCACCAATCTACAATCCAACCAAGAGTGAGGGTTCATGAGGATTCCCTTTTCTCCACATTCATGCCAACACTTGTTGTTTGTTGATTTATTGATGATAGCCATTCTGACAGGTGAGAGGTGAAATTTCATTGTGGTTTTAATTTGCATTTCTCTGATGATTAGTGAGGTTGAACATCTTTTCATATAGAGCTTGCTTACTTTTGATTTCTACCTGAGCAATGTTAAACACATTCAATTCGCTGCCTTCCCATAACCTCTTGTTTTGTAGGGATTAAAAGATTCCTAATACTTCTGGGTATGTTTTCTGAACTACTGACCGCATTCTACAAGTTTTGGTGCTGGCATGTTTGCTGTTCCCAAATGCACAGACAGTGAACAACTGCATTACAGTTCCTGCGTCACTAACAGCAACTTTCAAATGCAATTGATTAGAAGACACGGTCTCATTTCAGAGCAATGAAAGAAAATGTTCATCTTAGGACCAGAGAAAATGATTATTATAAAACCATAAATATTTTCTGAGATATTTTAATGGAGTTTTGCAATATTCAATGGTCAAAGGCCTCCTTTAACTAAAAACTATTTGTTTTCCTGAACGAGGGGGAAAGTGATATATTTCTCAATATTCCACAGCTTATAGAAGAACTATAGGAAGGAAGTGAAGGAACTTATTTAAGTCAGTAAGTGAAAACCTTTCTGTGATTTTTTTTTCCCTTCTAGGAAATCAGTGTTAATTGGTGTAGAAGCACAGAAATAGGATCATGTAATAAAATATTACCTTTTTGATATTTGATTTGTTAGCATAAGTCTGAGTGAAAAAGCTGTATAGAGTCAATAAAATATCCCTTAGATAACGTTGGCCCGAGCATAGAGAAATCATGGATCTCTGCATTACAATTAACCCTTAAATGAACAATGTGAGAAGGTCTGTTTCCTTGATGCTGGTAATTTGGCTGCAGAACACTCTACAATTAAGTTTAGAATGCTATTGCTGGTTGCTACTGTTTTTCTGTTTTCACCCCAGCCAAATTTTGCTGAAACAGTTTAGTGACGTTTATTGCTCCAAGAAGATTCCTTTGAGAATTCTCTGTACCTAGCGAACACAATGTCTAGTTTAAAAATCTAACTCTAACTTTGCTCTCTCAATAGGAGGATTCAATCGGTACCCACCACCGATGCTTGAGCACGCGTGTAGACTCATCAATTCAGAAGAGGATAGTCAAAATAGCGGCTTCCTGTGAGTTAGAAAGCTCTTACATTTACAAGTGACTGTCAATGGACTGATAGGTGTATACCTGGCTAAGGGCAGGTTATTAGGTGGAGGAAGCTAATAAGGTCTCTGAAGTAAAAGCTCTTCTTGTGTTCCATTTCTGTAGCAGAAGTTACGTGTCAAGTGTGCTTTCTGGATTGATGTGTTTTTTTTTATAAACAGCCTCATGAGTTTTATTACAATTTTGCCTTTAAATTTATGATTTCCTCAGAAATTCCCACATTGAAATTTTGTGGGAATATTGAAGTATTGGTAACATGTAAAATATGATGCACGTTGTAGAGGTCCATCTGATTTCAGCCTGCCTGTCATCATTGCCCAAGATGCCTCACCACCTGCTCTACTTCACAGTGACCATTCATGCTGTGTGTCATGATATTATTTTGCTTTCACTTTGTGTGATGTATTATTCCTGTATTATGTCTTACTTTGTTTTCTTTCTTCACTTACTCTCAACAGTTACTAGCGGGTACCAAACACCAGTATCGAATACAAATGTAAACATGTACATTGAAATTGCATGAATAGAATAAAAATGAGAATAAACTTACATTGAATATGTTTTCTATCATCATCTAAATAAAAACACAATCTTCTCAAATTATCATAGAGAACTCATTTTTAAGATTTTTATTAAAAATATACCTAACATACAATATTATATTAGTTTCAGGATATACCGTAATTATTGAACAAGTATATTCCTAGAGAAGTGACCACCATGATAAGTCCAGCAACCATCTGACACCACACCACACTATCACAATATTATTGACGATATTCTTTTTTTTTTATTAAATTTATTGGGGTGACAATTGTTAGTAAATTTACATAGATTTCAGGTGTACAATTCTGTATTACATCGTCTATAAATCCCATTGTGTGTTCACCACCCAGAGTCAGTTCTCCTTCCATCACCATATATTTGATCCCCTTTACGCTCATCACCCACCCCCCCACCCCCTTACCCTCTGGTAACCACTAAATTATTGTCTGTGTCTATGAGTTTTTCTTTCTCATTTGTTTGTCTTGTTCTTTTTGGTTTATATACCACATATCAGTGAAATCATAGGGTTCTCTGCTTTGTCTGTCTGACTTATTTCACTTAGCATTATACTCTCAAGATCCATCCATGTTGTCACAAATGCTCCTATATCATCTTTCCTTAATGCGGAATAGTATTCCATTGTGTATATATACCACAACTTCTTTATCCATTCATCTATTGAAGGACATTTTGGTTGTTTCCATGTATTGACAATATTCTTTATGCTATATATTACATCCTCATAACTTATTTGTTTTATACCTGGACATTTGGACCTCTTATTCTCCTTCACCTTTCTCCCCTTTTTTGATTTTTCAATTACAGTTGAAATTCAATATCATTTTATGTTAATTTCAGGTGTACAGCATAGAGGTTAGACATTTATGTAACTAAAGAAATGATCCTCCCCGACTAGTCTAATACCCACCTAGCACAATGCATAGTTATTACTGTATCATTGACTATATTCCCAATGCTTTACTTTATATCCCCATAATTATTTTGTAACTACCAATGTGTGTTTCGTAATCCCTTCCCCTTTTTTTCACCCATACCTCCAATCCTCCTCCCATTTGGCAATCACCAAAATATTCTATGTATGTTTGAGTTTGTTTCTGTTTTTCTGTTTGTTTATTTTGGTCATTAGATTCCATATATAAGCAAAATCACATTGCGTCTGTCTTTCTCAGTCTGACGCACCACTTAGCACAGTACCTTTCAGGTCCATCCATGCTGCCGCAGATGGCAAGAAGTCATTCCCTTCCATGGCCGAGCAATATTCCATTGTATATATGTACCACCTCCTCTTTATCCATTCTTCTGTCAATGGACAACCAGGCTGCCTCCACATCTTAGCCATTGTAAACAATGTTGTAATGAACATATGCACAGTCCCCTCAAAGTAGCATTTTAGGTCTCTTTGAATAAATACCCGGAAATGGGATTACTGGGTCTTTCTTTGTCTTTTGGTATAGCCTTTGTTTTAAAGTCCATTTTGTCTGGTATAAGTACCTATACTTATGTACCTATACTTATTTAAAGCTACTGTATCTTGAAATTGTTTTTGTTTGTTTCCATTTTCATGAAATATTTTCTTCTAGCTCTTTACTTTCCTTTTATGTGTCTTTCAATCTGAAGTGAGTCTCTTGTAGGCAGCATATGCAAGGGTTTTGTTTTCTTATCCATTCAACCCTCCTATGTCTTTTTTTTTAAATATATATATTTATTTGTTTATTTATTTATTTATTATTGGGGAAGGGATACAGGACTTTATTGGGAAACAGTGTTTACTTCCAGGACTTTTTTACAAGTCAAGTTGTTGTCCTTTCAGTCTTAGTTGTGGAGGGCGCAGCTCAGCTCCAGGTCCAGTTGCCGTTGCTAGTTGCAGGGGTCGCAGCCCACCATCCCTTGTGGGAGTCGAACCAGCAACCTTGTGGTTGAGAGGACGCGCTCCAACCAACTGAGCCATCCAGGAGCTCAGTGGCAGCTCAGCTCAAGGTGCCATGTTCAATCTTAGTTTCAGGGGGCGCAGCCCACCATCCCTTGCGGGGACTTGAGGAATTGAACTGGCAACCTTATGGTTGATAGGATGCACTCCAACCAACTGAGCCAACCAACTGAGCCATCTGGGAGGCAACTCAGCTCAAGGTGCCGCATTCAATCTTACTTGCAGAGGGCGGAGCCCACCATCCCTTGCGGGACTCAGAATTGAACTGGCAACCTTGTGGTTGAGAGCCCACTGGCCCATGTGGGAATCGAACTGGCAGCTTTCGGAGTTAGGAGCATGGAGCTCTAACCGCCTGAGCCACCGGGCTGGCCCTCCTATGTCTTTTGATTGGAGCATTTAATCTATTTACATTGAAAATAATTGTTGATATATATTTATCTATTGCCATTTTATTCATAAGTTTGATATTTTTTTCGTCTTAAAGAAGTCCCTCTAACATTCCTTGTAATACTGGTTTGGTAGTGATGAACCGTTTTAGCTTTTTCTTGTTTGGGAAGCTCTTTATCTGTCTTTCAAATGATAGCCTTGCTGGGTAGAGTAACTTTGGTTGTAGGTTCTTGGTTTTTATCACTTTGAATATTTTGTGCCAATCTTTTCTGATCTGCACATTGTCTGTTGAAAAATCAGCTGATAATTTTATGGGGGTGGGGACTCTCTTATAATTTACCATTTGTCTTTCTCTTGCTGCTTTTAGGATTCTTTCTTTGTCTTTGACCTTTGCCATTCTAATTATAATGTGTTTTGCTGTGTGGGCCTGTTTGGGTTCATCTAGTTTGGGACTCTCTGTGCTTTCTGAGACTTGTATATCTATTTAGACTTGTGTATCTATTTCCTTCCCCAGGTTAGGAAAGTTTTCAGTCATTATTTCTTCAAATAGATTCTCAATCCCTTGCTTTCTCTCTTCTTCTAGTATCCCTATGATGTGAATGTTGTTACCCTTGATGTTATCCCAGAAGTCTCTTCAACTATCCTCTTTTTTTTTTTTTTTTTTTTTTTTTGCTGTTCCGATTGGGTGTTTTCTGCTACCTTGCCCTTCCAGTTGCTGATTTGGTCTCTGCTTAATTTAGTCTGCTGGTGATTCATTCTAGTGCATTCTTCATTTCAGTTATTGTATTCTTCACTTCTGACTGGTTCTTTTCTATGGTTTCTGTGTCTTTTTTATGCTTACTATCTCTCTGTTGAAGTTCTCACTAAGTTCATTGAGCATCATTATAACCATTGTTTTGAACTCTGTCTCTGGTAGGTTGCTTGCCTCCATTTTGTTTAGTTCTTTTTCTGGAGTTTTCTCCTGTTCTTTCATTTGGGTTGTATTTCTTTGTTTCCTCATTTTGGCTGCATCTCGGTGTTTGTTTCTATGTATTAGGTAAATCTGCTATGTCTCCCAGTCTTGGCTGGGTGGCCTTATGTAGTAGGTGCCCTGTGGGGCTCTGGCACAGTCTCCCAGGTCACCTGCTCTGGGTGCTCCAGGAGTGTTCCTTGTGTGGGTTGTGTGTGCCCTCCTCTTATAGTTGAACCTTGATTGCTATTGGCATATCATTGGGTGACACTGGCTCTCAGGCTGGTTGGCTGTGGTGTTTGGCAACATCCATAGCTTATGGGCTGCTGTGTGGGGAGTTTACTACATGCAGTAGTATTTGCCCCAGTGGACCCTGGTGTCTGTTGAGACTGCCCTTTGTGTGTGCTGTTTGTGGGGCTAATTGGGAGGTGCTCCTCTGTGGTCTGAAACCAATCTCCAAGTATGTTGCTTTGGGACCTCTTGAGAGGGGTTCTGGTGCTTGCCCAGGTCACCCACTGCCTGTGACCAGCCAGGGAGCTACAAAGTAATCTGCCGTTGTTCATTGCCTGTGCTAAAGTTGGAAGCACAGGGAGAGGCCATGCTGCAAACCGAGGATGGCTGCCACCAGTACTGGGTCTGGGGTAGCTCCACAAAAATCCAAACACCCCAAGGCCTGCTGCCACCTGCCAACTTTCTTAAGGTTCAGCCACTGATAAAGCCTCCTGCGTTATGTGAGTTGGGTGAGGCGGGGTCTTAGGGAGTCACTAGAGTGGGAAGCGTTGTGGTCACCAGAATCAGGCAAACTCTGCTTTGGTGCCAGTGCTGAATCTGGGGCTACTCAGAAAAAGTCTCAGAGCACACCAAGGCTAGTTTCCACCTGGAGACTCTGGTAGTTTTACAAGAAAAAGTGCAATGTGGGTGGGGCTGACTGCTTGCAAGAAAATACCTCCAAAGTTGTGGGATTTGGGTGGGGTGGGGTCCCAGCAGAGCTCACCAGACCAATTCAGATTAAGATTTGGCCATGATGGGGGCGCACGCAACACAGGAAAGATGGCACCCACCTGCCGGCTGCACAGGAGGAGGACCCCACACAGGGGAAATGGCGACTGTCCTCCAGCCCTCGCCCTGAAGCCACAAACCTCAGTCTGCCCCCTTGTATGCCTCTGACGTCCCCCAAGTCACCGTCCCTCCGCCGGAGCCCAGGGTGAGTGCCTGGTAAGGAGAGAGTCTTGTGCAGGCCATTTAAGAGGGCGTCTGGGTTTTCTGCAGCCTTCCATTCCATCCGAATGGTCAGAACATCTACTATTTTTCACAGCCAGATGTTGTGGGGTCTCCTCTTCCTGGCACCAGTACTCCAGGCTGGGAAGCCTCGTGTAGGGTTAGGGTCCCTTGTTCCTCCAGGGAGAACCTCCACTGCCAAGATATCCCTCCTAATTCTCAACCACAACATGGAAATTTGGGGTCAGCCCGTTTTGCATCTCCACCCCTCCTACCAGTCTCAATGTGGCTTTTTTATATCCTTAATTATAAAATTTCTGTTCAGCCAAACTTCAGAGGGTTCTCCAGGTTTATTGTTGTATAATTTAGTTTTAATTTTAATGTGTTCATGGAAGGAAGCATTGACAGTGTTTATCTACTCTGCCATCTTGGATATCTCCCATAGAGAATTCTTAAACGTCTAAGAATGTAAATGTAGACACCATTTTAAGAGGTACGATGTCAATGAGATATGTTTCATATGGTCTTATTCTTCTCAGAGAAGTTCTTAGTGAGTTAAAACTATTTTCTGTATTTTCTGTAGTGATTGATATCAATCTGAGACACATTATTTGGTTGTTCCAAAAAAACCAATGATTGAGTTTCTTGTCATTTATCTAAAACCCTGTGGCAAATCAGACATGGTTTATTCCAAAGTAGTATTTCATAAGCTATAAGCAGGAGGATAAATGGGAACATTTTAATTTATCACTTTATACTTTTTAAATAATAAATATAATGAATCTTCATGAATTATTTGATTAAAATGAAGTTAGTTTTTTACCACTCATTTTTCTTCTAAGAAATAATTAAGTAACTATATTAAGTTCTTGGGATATTTTATTTGCATGCCCCAAAGTTATCTAGATTCACCTGAAACTTTGCCTTTTATCTTCTAGATCTACTGCTGAGCCACATGAGATTTCTTCCAGAGAGAACAGCTTCATTGGTCATGAATTAACTGCTGGGATAGACTCATCTTTTGTGTTGGAAGACAGTGGAAGTGACCATTTGGTTTACAGTTCAAGACAGATGTTAAAGCCACCAAAATTGATGATTAAATATGAAAAAGATCAGGATTCTGAAGAAATTGCAAGTCTTACTTCTGGTAAGGAAATGAAAAGTTATGATGGAAATTTTTAGATAAATGGGTCCTTGTCTTTTAACGCCAGTCGAGAATCAAACACATTAAGGTAGGTATCTAACGCAACGTTTTTCAAGTTCAAGATGGTAGCTACAACTACTGCTTTTATTGAAAGTGAAGAATTAAATGGTTACAGGCGCAACTAAGGAGATTTCTAATATAAGCTGCAAGAAATGTCCCTGACAGTCTTACCAAAGTTAAGATTTCTCTAGATTCCACCATTGAGAAGGTTAGTATGACTAGGAGGAGGTAATATAGAGAACATCAGAGCAAAGGAGGAATTAAAATAACTTTAAAAGTTGGCCTTGCCAATGCCCCAGAATTTGTGATTGCATGAGAAGGTATGTTATTTTTGAGACACCTGGAAATGATAAAGCATGAACTTCCCCACTGCCTTCCTTATGTATTTGAATGGCAAAGCAGTAATACCTTTGGTCAGGATTTAAAGGTTTCAAATAGATCAGATACATAGGATTTTTGTCTGTATTTTCATTAAAAAGAATGGCATTCTAAACAGACTATTCAGCCATTCCATCTATGCATCTAGAGTCTCCCAAAATGCTTATTTGGCCAGGATGCCAGCATTTAAAGCATTATGTCATGAGTATTGTGTGTTGTTAGATTATGCAAGTTTAAAAGAAAAATGGGCTAATTTCATGCCAATTATTCATAAGAATGAATAATACTTACTCTTAGTAGCTTCCTTAGATAAATAAATTTTCTTTTCCTTGGGTTCAATACTCATGTCCCTACATTGAAGTCCCCCAGTTTCTGAACTGTAAATATTTGAACTTTATCTTTAAAACAGCTGAACTTTCTACAAATGAATAAATTTCTATAAAAGAGACTAGAATTAAGAATAAAAAGTCATCAATCATTAGTTGAAAAATAAGACTTAAAAAAGAGGTAGTGTAGTAAAACTGGATATATGTAGTACCATGGCATTAAGGCATTCAAGTGTATACATTTTCAATTAAAACAATTGTTTATTGTCGTAGCTTAAAGAAGAGAATAAAATATTTTTAATGGACATAGTTAATTTGGGTGTTTAATGATATGGGAATAACAGCAGCCCTCAAGGCAGAAGAATTTATTATGGTTTGGTTTAAAAAGAAGGAAAAGAACAAGAGAAGTTGTTTTGGCAGTGTTAGAACAGCAAACTATCATTTGTGATATTTTGTTAGAGGTAAGCATTCTAAAATCGAATAATTCAGAAGTGTGAATCTTTTCAGGAAACACAGATAAGACTGGATATTTAAGAAAGAAAGAAAACTCATCTTTGCAGCCATCTTTAATGACCATTTTTCAGTCATAATAGACTTTTCATTTGGTTTTTCAGATGTCTGAGAATCAAGATACTTAAAGCTAGCATAAGGTCCAATTTGGCTGAAGATATAATTGTACATGGCTCTAGTAAGAAAAATAAATAGTTAGTTACCCCCACACCCCCATTTGCTCTTGTAGTAGGTTGAAGTGTGCTAGGAGTTCTGTGAGGATTATGTCAGTTTGTGATGGCCTGGAAACAGTGAGTCTCAGACCTAAGGATAACACGTATTTTTTATTCTTTAAAATAAACCTGAATCTCAGATCATGAGTACTGTCTAGGGACTTTGTGCTATTCCTTTTTTTTTTTTTTTAATTACCTTTCGCCATTTGCCAAAACCTGCTGAGAACTTTCTATTTAATGTGCTATGGGGACAGAGTACCAGAGAGTAGTTTCCAGGCTGTCGGCCTTGCATGGAAAGGTCCTGGCTCGAGTAGTAGATGGCCATCACCTGTGATCAGATGGCCAGCAGCTGTAACCAGTTGGCCATCAGCCACTACTGTTTTGTATATAACTGCTGTGGCTGGCCTAGGGGGTTAGTTGGTTGGCAGAGAAGTGGAGGGCAGATTGCGCATCGTGTGGACCCTGCTTCCTATATCTCCAACCCAGCCACCAGTGAAAATATAGTGGCATGAACCCCCTATCCATGGCTCCATTGGTGTTCCCTTTTGGCCTCACCATATCCTGTGTTCTCGTGCGGGGAGCAGGACTACTAGAGACCTGGCATGACACATGGTGCAGCAAGCAGGGTTCTCCCAGTCAGGTAACGGAGTCATCTGCCCCTGCTCAGGAGGACATGTGGCCCCTACACAGCGTGTGGTGCATGGTGGCTGCTGTTCTCATGAGCTGGACCCCCGTGGAGGGGCGGGAAGAAGTGGATGGTTCTCCAACCAGCAGATGCCGGAGAAAGCAAAAGTCGTTGTGGCTGTGTGGGCTGGGAAGTGCTTGCTGAGGCAGCCCAGATGCGGGACTTGTAGTCCCAGGAGGAAACGCTTGCTGAGTCCTCGGTGGAGGATGTCGGTGAAGTCAAGGTCGTCCCTCACCCCCAGGATTTGGAGCCCACACCCTGCAGAGAGGACACACATTGTGAGGCCAATGCACAGCCCTGGCAAATGACTGTGGACTATGGGGAATTGCCTTATGTGGGAACAGAGTCTCAGAGAGCAATTTGCACACTCTTGGCCTGACGTGGAAAGGTGCTGGCTCGGGTAGCAGATGGCCATCAGCTGTGACTGGTTGGCTATCAGCTTTAACCAGGTAGCCATTAGCCACTAATATAACTGCCATGGCTATGCTGGGGAGTTGGTTGGCAGAGAAGTGGATGGCAGATTGTGCATCATGTAGAGCCTCCTTCCTGTGTCTCCAACCCAGCTGCCAGCAAGACTATAGTGGTATGGCTCCCCTATCTATGGCTCCGTGGATGTTCCCCTTTGCCCTCACCATATCCTGAGTTCTTGTGCAGGGAGTGGGACCAGAGTCCTCGCATGACACCTTCCATCCCTGATTTGATAGACCGCTTGACTGTTTGCTTGGGAATGTACTGCCATGTAGTGGAACAGGTGGGGGTTTGCTTCCTGTGTCTCCCCCGGGCCACCAAAGAGACTGGGGTGCACGAAGAACCCTTGTTGGAGTACTGGCGGATGTTTGCTTTTGTGTCTCGCCAGCTGCCATTGAGAATATAGTGGTATGACTCCCCTGTCTATGGCTCCGTGGGTATTCCTTTTTGGCCTCACCATGTCCTGTGTTCTTGTCTGGGGAGCGGGAGCTGAGTCCCTGCATGACATGCGCCATCCTTGGAGAGAGTAAATTGTAGTTCAGATGTTTTATTCAGTCACTAAGAGATGAGCTTTGATAAGTTCCAGATGCATTGCACAAATAAAAGGGTGATAATTTTTGTAAGCACCTCCATATGCTATGCTTGTTACTCATTCATATGTGATTTTTATGGCTGATGGCTGATCTTTCTACCCTTGAACTGAGAATCAGGGGAAAGTCAGGAGTCTTAACCATTTAAGAAATTTATAGAGTTCCAGAGTCCTGTGGGCTGGTGATGAGTTGTGTATCACCCCCTTTCACAAGAAGCACACCACTATCTCTCTAATTATGTCTCTCTCTGCTTTTTACCCACTCTGATTTCCAAGTTGATTTTTAATGCCATCACCTTTCCTGGCTGTGGGGACAGAGTCCCAGAGAGCAGTCTCTACCTCATGTGGAAAGGTGCTGGCTCTGTTATTAGACGGCCATCAGTTGTAATCAGATGGTCATCAGCTGTGGCTAGTTGACTGTCAGCTGTAACCAGTGAGCCATTGGCCACTAATGTAACTGCCGTGGCTATGCTAGCAGAAAATGGGCACTAGCAAAGGCAGATTGTAGATTGCGGGTTGCAAGAGGCGGATGCCGCCAGCTAGAATATAGTGACTCCCCTATCTATGGCTCCGTGGGTGTTTCTTTTTGGCCTCACCATGTCCTGCATTCTTATGCGGGGAGTGGGAGCTGAGACCCCGCATGGCACCTTGCATGACACCCAGTGATTCCCAAATGTGGTCCTTAAACCAGCAGCATCAGGGTCACCTGGGAACTCATTAGAAATACATATTCTCACTGTTCATCCCAGACCTGCTGAATCAGAAACTTGGACTGGTGCTCAACAATTCAGGTGACAAACAATTCAGGTGATTCTGATATAGGTTAAAGTTTAAGAGCCCCTGCATATCCTACCACTTGGGTGTGCCACATTTGCTCTGTTCTCAATGGAGCTGAAAGCAATTGGGTATCTAGTATTACAGAACAGAAGGAAGAATTTGTTTCCAAAGGGTCCCAGGTGAACTGGGTTATAATTTTATTTTACTCATTCAAGACCACTGAACATCCATCCATTCATCCATCCATCCATCCATCTATCTAAGAAAACATTTTTTAAGATCCAAATACAGTATGGAGAGATTATTTAGAGATGCTATCATGTATTTTGACCACTACATCTGCAATATAAAAATTCCTTGGAAATTCAGTCCCTCCAAATTACTTACCAGTAAAATATGCAGCTTATTGGAATCATGTAATGAAAAATGTGCGATTTAATTCTAATTAAATTGCAACTGTTGACTCAGTGGCAAGCCGAGCACTTTCATCACAGGTGAAAGTTAATCAGTATTTAAAATACATTTAGGATACTAAAATACAGTTAATACTTTCAGGATTAAAGAAGGACAAGATTTGTAAGGAATTTGCAAGGAATGTGAAATACTAACCCAAATTCAGCCTCAAGCTCACTCATAGCCTTAAGCAGTCTGAGGGCTTAGGATAACTTCACCTAATGTTCTTTTCAATGAATTTCATTGAGAAATGAGAAGCAACACTTTCCTCTTCAAATGAGGCTGGAGTGAGCTCCAGGGACTATTCATGGTCTTTGTTTTATATTTTTTATTTTCCTAACTTTATTCTTTTTCTAACCTGCTTCTGATCTACAAATTAGCTCCTTTTTAAAGCAAATACATCTTTTGACTTTGAGTCAATCATAGGGTATTAAAGCTGGAAAGGTATTTGGTGATCGCCTCTTACAAATTCACCTGGGGGCAATTCCACTCTACCCTGCCCCAGGAGACATATTGCAGTATCTGGAGACATTTTTTGTTGTCACAACTGGAGGGTGCTACTGGCATCTAGTTGGTAGAGGCCAGGGATTCTACAACACACAGGACATGCTCCTCACAACACAGAATGATCCAGTCAAACTCAATAGTGAGAGAAATCCTGTGTTAAAAGAAATTTCATTCCCCCACAGTCATGGAACTAGAAGATTCAGTAGAGGGACACATGGCATGCACCCTGTCCACTGTTTTCCCACCACACCCTCAGAATTCTGCTAATTTAAAAAAACTTATAAAAATACTGTTATACCATATAAATTTTAATAGAAAAAGTCTCAAATCAAACAAGTTAGCATGTTGAGCTATTTGTAGTATAGAATATATTCTTTGGTGTTTTTTCCATAGACATGTAGGTTTATATAGTTTTATTCAATTGCATACCCTGCTTATCACATAATATTATGTCATACATTTACGTATTACTGCAAGCTTCATACTGATTCTTCTGAGTCCTCATAATGTTACTTTCAGTGAATGAGTGTATTTAACTATTTACCTCTTGTTGAACACTTAGCTTGCTTCTAATTTTGCTGTCATGTAGTGAACTTGAATACATATTCTCACTTCTACTAAATTCAAATCTGTACTGGAATTAAAAGCAGCAGAATTGGCTTCTGAGTCACCCACGGAACATCAGCTGAATGTCCCGCTTTCATATAACTACACAGTCTAAAGAGGAGGGCAATAATAGAATTGTGGTCCTGTCTAAATTTTAATGACATGTTTCATGAACTCTTTAGGAAACCTCAACTATCTTGATGCTCCTTGGAAAATAAGCTGTGTCCCCTGTTCATTTGAAACTTCAGACTGAGGTTGTTACAGTTTCTTTTCCTTGGTTTGGGAATTTATTTTATTGGGTTTTGTAAGGGGAGGGAATCTTAGGATTTTTGCTTTGTGTTTCCACTTCAGGAACACTTCTCTTCTGCTAATTTCAAAATAAAATGTAGATAATTTTTCAAAATTAAAAACCTAAAGTTTTTAATGAAAGTGACATTTTGTCACACTCATAGATTTTTCTACCTTACTTCAAAAAGCATGTAAATTAGCTCTGGGAGAAGGGTACATAGAAATCATTACCTTTGCCCCATTTCACCTTGAGCCTCTGAAGTATTGATTCCTCAATATAATGAGAATTCATAGCCCTGATTTTATTTGTAACAATTGGAGTGACATGGTCATTCCAGAATTATTACATATTGACAGTGTACAGAGTATATGCTATTTATAGTTCTAATTTAATAACAAACACAGTTTTTATGCTGCAAATGGCTATTAAAATCATGGGACTCATGAAAATTAGATTTATTGGAGCTTTTGTGGCTGCCTGACTTCCTGAATTCCTGTGACAAGATAAATGCCAGATTATTTCTTATTGTCAGACTCCATAAATAGGGAAACCATGAAAAACTTAGAATGTTCTAAATAACTGTCACAAATATACAGTTCAAGTTAGACTCTAAAAAATCCATTGTTATGCAGTTTCCTGCCCCCACAAATATTGCCATGCATCCTTTCTTTCCTTCCAACCTCCAGTAGTCCTGCCTTGCTGCTCAGATTTTATCAGCTTCGTATGTGACATAAAATTCTGAAAATATTGTGACTATGGATTACTAATTTTATTATTAAATAAAAACTCATAGCTAAATTTTATTATCTTAATAGTCTTTTATTGTTTGGGTTAGCGTCTTTTTGGTTTGTTGTGGTTGCTCAGTAATGTACTTTAGTTAATTAATTAATTAATTTATTTATTTACTTCTTTATTTTCCTTTTTACTTTATGGCCCCATTTACCCATTTCTCACTCCCCACCCCCACCCCCCACCTCTGGCAACCACCACTCTGTTTTGTGTGTCTATAGGCTTGTTTTTGTTTTTGTTTTTTTTCCTTTTTTCAGATTCCACATATAAGGAAGATCATGTGGCATTTGTTCTCTGACTTATTTCACTTAGCATAAATGCCCTCGAGGTCCATCCATATTGTCACAAATGGCAAGATTTCATTCTTTTTTGTGGCTGAATATGGATGTATGTTGTTTCCATATCTTGCCTATTGTGAATAATGCTGCAAGAAACTTGGAGATGCAGATATCTTTTGAGTTAGTGTTTTCATTGTCTTAAGATAAATACCCAGATATGGTAGTTCTATTTTGAATTTTTTGAGGGTTTTATTATATTGCTATCATAGTATTGGGTATCTTCCTTGAAGGTTTTACGTGTGATCAAAACTAATATAAACTGAGAGTTCAGGGTATGTGTACTACTTGAATTCAAACGTACATACACTGAAGTTGCTTCTATATATCTCATGCAATCACTTATTGCAATTAATAAAGCAATGTTCTAGACTATTAGCGACCACATTTTTCATGTGGACCCTTTTCTAATGGGATAAAATTTGGATACTTGAAGTAGTAGTTCGGTGATAATGGTGGTGCTGGTCATGGTAGTAGTGAGGACTGTAGTGGGGAAGGTGTTTGCTGTTGCTGATGGTGGTTGATGGTCGGGCTGGATGGTAAAGATGTTGGTAGCGGTGATATTGATGGTGGAAAGGAGGTAGAGTTATGAGAGTGGGGTGGTGATGATGGTGGTGATAGATGTAGTAATGGAGATGGGAGCGTGGTGGAGGTAAAGATAGAAGGGTGGGATGGTAGTGACAGGGATGGTGGTGGAGGTGGGAGTGGCAGCCCTCATTGAGTGCTTATTATGTGACAGGACTCCGCTAAGCATTTACACAGATTTTCCCATGATTATCCAGACATCTATTATGTAGCAATATGTATTTGGCACCTCTTCTGAGTAAACCCCTATGGGGGGTTAGAGAGGTAGACAGATTTTTTTTAAGACTCAGACAGAGGCCCTGTTTTAAATGAGCTTTAAGTCTAACAAGAATATAGTCCATGTGTAGAAAAATAAAAATCCTAATACAAGTTAAGAAGTATTCAGTTCAATAAAAAGTCCAGACGGAATAATTTGGGTGAATATTTATTCCATGTAGTAAAATTATCAAAGCATTGCATACACTGTCTGGCTTGATGATTGAACAATACCTGTGGAATAATAGTAACCACAGAAGCTACTGCTTATTTAGTGCAACTATGTGCCAGGCACAATGATAAGTACTTTATATACAGGATATCATTTAATCTTTACCAAAAAATCTTATTATTATTATTATTATTATTAGATTTTATATTTTACCAATGAGGCTACTGATGCAAAAGTTAAGAACCTCAAGCTAAGTCACATAGCTTGTAAGTGGCAGAACCAGGACCAAACCCATACCCTTGCACATAGAAACACTGACTTTTACATATGTGTGCCGTGTTGACTGGTAATGGCCTTGGCTGCATTTACAAATAAGGAAATGTATCCAATTGCCATATTTGAGAATAATTTGGGAAAGTTATTTTAAAATAATGTTGGTGGCACAATTCTTTTTTAAAATTTCATTTCATTAAAAAAACAACAAATAAAACCCCTGCTTATAAATTCATCCAGAGGCCAGAACACAGAATAACACCATAAAAGGCACGGAACAAGATCCAGGTATTTGGGTATATATAACTCTAAGGCATGCATCACTTTTTCTCAGTATGCTGGTACCTTCTGCAGACTGTTGTCCCAGAGTGTAAAATAGATGGCGAGGATGAGTCTTGCAAACTTAAGTGTCACCGCGAAAAGTCTAGGCCAAGAAAGACATTTATTTTAAACCTTTGGGGAAAAGGATGACCTCACTTGTAAGACAGTCACTCCAATTTGTTCAGGCAAATGGTAGGGGGAGGGCAGAGAAGGGAACTGGGTGGTGGTTGTGGTAGAAAGGACCTCATACAACAAAATAAGAGAATTTTAAGTGTGTCTCTATTTCCCTTTGGCATAAAATCAATGACATGCAGTCAGTTATACACTCTTGTACCTGCCTCCCTTAATGCTCTATCTTAGAGTTTGATTGGTGATCTCAGCAGCCAGGAGGACAGGGATGGAGGTGTTAAATGGAGAAGTGTCTAAATTATTGCCAACTCCTCTGCAGTTAAGCATGCATAAACACAACACAATGAGCTTTCTCATTTCTGAGAGCATGCACACACTTATGCACATGTATAAGTTGTTTTCTATTAATACCAGTTGACTTGTATTTTTTCTCATGGAAATTCTGATTTGCAGAATATAGTATCATGGGCAAGATTTTCAGATGTCCGAAACTTTAACATTTGTTTGTTTCCCTCTAAAAATTGTATCTGTAGAGTACACTGGATATGCTAGGCACTGTGCAAACTTCATTGAACTCTCTCAAAAACCTTATAAGGTTGTAGTTTATTACTACGATATTTTTAGATAATGAAACTGAGGTAAGGAGGAGATTCAGGATCACAGAGCTAACAAATTGCAGACAGGACTCAAACTCCAAGTTTCTGTTTATAACCGCTGCCTGGAGAAGAAAATGTTACAAATTTTAATTCCAATAATTGCCTACTTTTGGAAGAAAACTTTCTCTAGTGGCTTCGAACAGAAGTAACAGCAGTTGAGCAAGACCTCATTTTTCTCACCAGATCCCAGCTCCTTTGGGGAAGCAGTTCATGTGCCCCTTAATGTGTCTGCTCTACCCTCAGAGCTGATGACCAGTTCTTCTGAAGGTGTTAAACAGTGGGATTCAAATCCTACCTCTACCACTTGTGGGCTGTCATTTCTTAGCCAAGTCATTTACCCTCTCCAAGCCTCAGCTTGCTCATCTCTAAAATGGAAACAATGATAATTCTACCCTCTTAGTGCTATATGGAAGATTAAATTAGAGAAGACATGCATAGAGCTGAGCACAAGACGTGAAGTGAACTGAATCCTCAATTAAATACTCAGAAAGTGGAAAAGTGAAAAAGAAAGCATTGCCAGCCTCACAAGAAGTCTTATAAAAAATAGGTTAACTTGCAAAATGCCTGTTTCAGTTCATGTGGACAGAAATAACGTGGCCTCAGTTGTACAAGTACATGTGGCTTACGTATGGGGACCACATGGCTAATTTTGGCCCATGGATAAATTCCAAGGCAGACAGCTGAATAACTGACTTATCTTGAGATTTTCCACAAATGCCATGAAAGGCGGCATAGCTATTTCACAGCATACTTAATCCCAGTCCAAATGGCTCAGGTCCTATAGATTCTCCCTAAATTCCCTTTCCACCTCCGCTTCTCCCTAAAATTACTGAAGTGTCTTTGGCATTGTGACTTAAATCTTGGCCAGTGTTAGGCTAATCTCTAGGGCCACTTCTCTGGAAATCCAACTGGGTTCCTCATTTTTTTCTAAGCCTTGTCCATAATAAAATGAGCCAGGCATTCCTCCTTTGCCATTCTGAGGAAATTCTTCCATAGATTTGAACACAAGAATTTGGCTTGGTGATATTTCCAGAAAATACTCAGCATTGCTATGAGCTATGAGTATATTTTATCCACATTTCTGTCAGGTTTTCTTGAAGGAACACATTTTTGAGCTCCCAGTATCCCTAAATAAGAAGAATTTAGTCTCAAAGTAAAATGAACACACCTTATTCTTGATTAAATTTTAGAATTTTCAAGGCATAATCACCTACATTTAGCTTCTTTGAATCTCCTGCTAATCCTGTAAGTGGGTAAAGAAACTCTTTTTGGAGATTTTGTAGGTAAAATACACCTCTTTAGAATATAGTTCTGCTGGGTACTTTGGAAAAGGATTGAAATTTTTCTCAATTTATAAAGAAAAAACGGGGAAGAAAGTAATATTTCTGGTGTGGGTAAGCATGAAAAAATATTTCACTAATGTGGTAAGTCAACCCTTCCTCTTCTACCAGAACATTTATGAACTACTCTTCCTTGTGTTTTAACAAAGCATGTTGATTGGCTTGGCCTTTTTAAAGAAGCTGAAATGCTGTTGTTGGAAAACAGAGATCCTGGTGGGAAAGCAGGTAATGATTAGGTCATCAACTCCAGGATTGTAAATTGCAAAATGACAGAAATGTTCATTTCACTAATCTTCACAGTTCCTAATACACCATAGCCAAGAACTCTAGAAATGTTTTTCATGGTGATGTTTTAGAGCTAAAGTATATTATGTAGCATCCACAGCAAAGAATATAAAATATATGCTTTTATTTGCACTTCCTGTTTCATATTTAGTAGTTTAATAAGACTTCCATCTTGATCAAAAATTCTAAGAGGAATTTAAAACTAGGTTTCTGGTGGGGAATGAGAGGCCTATAAATTTCAGACATTCTTATGAAATTCAAAATCCTGTTTGATTACTGCAAATGTATTGATAAAAGAAAAATCAGATACATAAATGATCAGTTCTTAGTCCTTTGTGAGAAGGAAAAGAACATAGGAGCATCTTAAACAAAATGTTCAGTTATTATCTATTTGAAATTCCCAAGATGGAGTAACAGGAACTTAGTTTATTTCTTAAATGAAATAACCAAAAGAAAAAATACACACACACACACATACACACACACACACACACACACACACCAACGGTTTTCAAGATACCCGACATCAGAAAATGAAAGATAGCGATCCTCAAGAGATAGGAAACAAATGAGGTAAACCCTATGCTGCTTTAGCTTACTGCCATGAGAGAGTTTTCAAGCCATGGTGTGGGAAGGGGAAATTGAGGTAGAACCCCATGTACCCCTTGAGTTGAGGAGACAGAGCTAAGAGTCTAGCGAGACAAAGGTAGTAAGAGTTCACAGGACAGAATATCAAAGAGGAGGGAGATGCACAGAGAGAGAACCCCAAAGATCTGCAGAGGGTCCCCCTTGATTACTAAGCAGAGTCTGATAGCCCGTACATGTGAAAAGATGACCTGAGCCTGAAGGAAGAACCATCTGAAAGGATAACAGAATAGTGCCACTTGCTCACACAGAGCCAGGAATAATGTCTTTTTCCACTAGCAAGACTGGAAAAATTCATGATTCCTAGATTACTGGGGAGAAAACTCAGGAAGGTCTTGCCTCAGTAGTAGAGAATAATTAGTCTTAAATTAAGCACTGTTCTAGACTTGCCTAAGAAATCATAATAGCAAGACCCCAAAAGTTCAGATTGTTTCCATGTAACTTGACTGTCTCCCAAAACAAAGCGCATGAATATTTATAGCAATGGAAAACTATTCCACATGCAAAAATAAAAATTTCACAATGTCTGGCATAAAAGGAAGCAGAAAGACAACTCATAATAAAGAGCATAACTACTCAAAACCAAACCAGAATGGACACAAATGTTAGAATTAGCAGACAAAGATATTAAAACAGTCTATATTCCAATACGTTAAAACTATAACTATATTCCGATACATTAAAAAGTTAAGTAGAGACATGGAAGATAAAAAAAGATTCAGTAGAATTTGTAGAGATGAAAACTTCAATGTTGATAATGGGATTAATGACAAATTAGATTTGGTAAAAGAAAGGATTAGTGAACTCAAAGGCATAGCAATAGAAATTCTCCAAAATAAAACTCAAGGAAAAAAAAGATTTTTTAAAAATGAAAAGAGCATCAGTGAATTTCAATACCTTCCCTCAATAATTAGCAGAAAAAGTAAACACAAAATCAGCAGGAATACAGTAGGCTTGAACAACACTATCAAATAACTTGACCTTATGAATATTTATAGGACACCCCATACAACAACAGAATACACATTCTTTTCAAGTTCACATGAAACATTTACCAAGAGGCAGTATTGTGGGCCATAAAACAATTCTCAAAAATTTAAGGGATTCAAGTCATACCAAGTATGTTCTCTGACAAAAACAGAATTAAATTAAAAATCCATCGCAGAAAGATCTTTGAAAAATCCCCAAGTATTTGGAAACTAGATAAAGCACTTCTAAATAATCCATGATCAAAGAAGAAATCAAAAGGGAAATTAGAAAGTATTTTGAAATGAATTAAAATTAAATCACAATATACCTGAATTTGTGAGATTCCACTAAAGCAGTATTTAAGATGTCATTTATAGAATTAAATACTCATATTGGTAAAGAAGAAAAGTTTCAAATCAGTGACCTCAACTTCCACCTTAAGTAATTAGAAAAAGAAGAACAAGATAAACCCAAGGTAAGGAGAAGAAAGGAAATAATCAAATTAAAGTGAAACTCAATTAAGCAGAAAAGAGAAAAACAATAAAAACAAAAGGAATATCAATAAAATTGATAAACCCATAGTCAAACTCACCAGGAAAAAAGAGAAGACACTACCAATATCAGTAATGAGAGAGGAGACATATTTACAAATATTCAAAAGATAATCAGGGAATGTTATAAACAACTTTCACCTATAAATTAGCTTAAGTGAAATAGACAAATTTCTTCCAATGCACAAATTACCAAAGCTCATTCAAGAAGAAATAATCTAAATAGCTCTAAACCTATTAAAGATATTGAATTTGTAATTCAAATCTTCCCATAAAGAAAACTCCAGGCCAAGATAACTTCACTGGTAAATTCAACAAGACATTTAAGGAAGAAGTAATACCAATTCTACATAAACTCTTACAGAAAATTAAAGTAGGAATAATTCCCAACTCATTCTTTGAGTCCAGATCACCACGATACCAAAACCATACAAAGACATTACATGAAAAGGAAAACTACACGTCAACATTTCTCATGAATATAGATGCAAAAATTCTAAACAAAATTTTAGCAAATCAAATCCCACAATATTAGCTTGATTGTGGTAATCATTACACAAGTTATACTGATATCAAAACACCACATTTTACACCTTAAATATATAGTTTTAATTTGTCAAACAAACAAATCCAACAATAAATTTTTTAAAAGATATATATATATACACACACACACACATATATGTATATATAATGTGTTTACCCCAGAAATGCTGAATTCTTTGAGCATTCAAATATCTAATAGGACATTTTCCCTGTTAATAACATTACCCATGGTGGGGTGTTTTTTTTTTTTTTTGCATTCTATTTTAATATTAAGCTTTTATGACGTTAATACAGGTTAATCGATTCATTTGTGAGAATTTTTATTATGAGAATTAAATAAAGTAATAAATGTAAAACATTAATAACTGGTTGAGCACAAAAAGGGATCAGTAAATTTTGCCAGTTAGAAATCTACTTCTTCCTTGATTAGGTTCACAAACACACTTTTTTCATAGAAAAAACACTGGCCACCTACTTCTTGTCTTTCTGATCTGGCATTTGCTGTTGTGGCCTCGCCAACCAGCCATCATCCCCATGACTATAGACATGGTTTCATGATCCTTTAGCCTTAGAGCAGTGCTACTTAAAGTGCTGGTCTGTAACAAGAATTTAGCATCAGAATGTTAATGTAGCTTGCGACTTTTGTGTACCAAGGTCTTAGAGTATATCATGTCTTGCACACAGAGTTTGGATTTTAAAGTCAGCATTTATACTTGCTCATGAGATCACACTATGGTGCATATTTTGAATATGTGTATAAAGGTATATATATTTATGACATCAATAAATGTGACTTTGATGTATTTACTTTTCTTTTGGGGTCATCACATATAACTATTCGGTTGGTGCAAAAGTAATTGTGGTTTTTGCAATTATTTTTAACTTTTTAAACCTCAATTACTTTTGCACCAACCTAATAGATCTCATGCAAATGAATGTTCCAAATTTTGTAACCATATGGAATGCCCTAAAAATAGTTGTATGTTTCTTACCTTGCATATGAAAATAGCTTCAGGACCAATCAATCCTTTGACAAAGATTTGAGATGGGGTAGCAAATAAGTTTCTTATCATATGGTAACCCCTGTTGAATGGTAATGGCTCTCTATGCACTGTGTGGAAATATATTTGGAGAATGAATCTGGGAAAAAGTACTGTAACCGATTAGTGATGTTTACTGTGGGTGTGGGGGTGAAGCATGGCAACATGCCATGCTGTGTATTTGTCTTTTTCGGCTAGGAGTTTTGCATTTGTCCTTCTGCTAAAAAGAGTGACTTGAGTTATTCTATTGCAGGACATGAAAATCATGGCAGAAAAGGAGAACCAGGTCTTACTGACATACCCGGAGCTGTCTCTCTTGAAGACTACTATATGGATGTGGCTTTCCTCATTGATGCTTCCCAAGGAGTAGGAAATGATGACTTTAAGGAAGTGAAAGCTTTTATAACTTCAGTGCTTGATTACTTTTACATTGCCACAGATCCACTGGCCTCTACCTTAGGAGACAGAGTGGCAGTCCTGAGCTACTCTCCTCCAGGCTATATGCCCAACACTGAAGAATGCCCCGTCTACCTGGAATTTGATTTGGTTACTTATAACAGTGTATACCAAATGAAACATCATCTCCAAGACTCTCTTCAACAGCTCAATGGGGATGTTTTCGTTGGCAATGCCCTGCAGTGGACAATTGACAATGTGTTTGCAGGAACCCCCAATCTAAGGAAAAACAAAGTTATCTTTGTTATATCTGCTGGCGAAACCAATCCCTTAGACAAGGAAGTCTTAAGAAATGTATCTCTGAGAGCCAAGTGCCAGGGCTACTCCATATTTGTGTTTTCCTTTGGTCCTAAACACAATGATAAAGAATTAGAAGATTTAGCTAGCTACCCACTGGATCATCACTTAGTCCAGCTTGGCCGAATTCACAAGCCAGATTTGAACTACATCGTTAAGTTTGTCAAGCCATTTGTCCATTCAATCAGACGTAAGTCATTAAGCCTTTTCTATTGCTTTTGCTGTAGATGTAATGTCTCCGCGTACCAGTTGACTTGATAACATGATCCTTATTTCAATCAAGAGTGGTGGAGTCTAAGACATGAGTAGGACCTGGCAGTGAGAAAACTGCAGAGAAAAATCTCAGGTCTTATTGACCTTGAACTTTACTGCTGCACTGACAAGGTCTTGGCCAGAAAATATATGGGAAAAAAGTGTCTTGTAACCCTTACCTGGGAGTGTTTATTATGTACCAAGTTCTTTTAATGGATTGTATCCTTAGTATAGCCTTCAAAGGGAAGTATTAATATCCCTATTTTACAGGTGAGAAAACAGGTTCAGAGACATTAAATAAATTGCTCAAAAACTCACAGTTAATAATTGGCAAATTCTAGACTCAACTCCATGCATTCTGATACCAGAGCTATGCTCCTGTCCATTAAACTATACTTCAATTCCTAAACCCTTAAGAAGTTATGCTGCTCTAATAAGTAATATCCCATTACCACCATCTTCCACCTACTCCAAGGACTTCTATTTTATCTTGCCATTATAAATCACCTTTGGTTCTGACTTGAATTCTTATGATCCATGGGGCACAAATCCCTTCTAGAGCCTGTGTGCCAGAAAGCTGGCTTAAGCACAGTCAGGCAGAAGAATTAAGGGTATCTTTTCACAGTAGGGCTTTGAGAGTGGCTGCCCCAGCCTCTGTCTATGTATTGTAATTTTAGACACGTATAGTAGCATACCTAAGAGCTTCCAGCATCAAGCAAGTCCTGGCTTGTGCTAGGCATTAGGAGAGGGTCAGAGACCACATTGCAGCTCCAGCAGGTTTACCAGAGAGCCTCAGGAATGCAGATATTCTGGCCCTCATTAAGCCCCCAGGCTCACATAACCCTCAGGGATCTTAGAACTCTGTATTTATATTTAGTTGCAGGCTTATCAGTTGCAAAATATTGGTGCCTTCTTCCAACTCCAAGATAAATAGGCCAGGCAATTTCAATAGTTAATGGTATCTTCTAGAAAGATCCTCCTTTTATAGGAAGAGAAACAGATGATAGAAGGGATTAAGCGATGTTCTTGAATTATATCACAAGCCTGTGATGTACAGTGCATGAGAAGTTTTGACTCAATCACTGCAATATCTCGTTGACTTTGCCAACGAGGTATTGCAGTGTCAGCGAGTGCCCACTTTGCTGAGTCCCTTATAAAATTAGTTTCCTGTTGAAAACACCTCCAACTACAGAAAAAGATGAGCTGACTTTGGGTGATACTCAGAATGTGGAAGGATAAAATTTAGATTAACCAGCCCACTCTCTCTCCAGGGGCCATCAACAACTATCCCCCTGCAGATCTGAGACCCAAGTGTGTTAACATCACCTCCCCCAACCCAGAAAACACTGGCAGAGAAAACACTCTATTGTAAGTTGACAAAGTCACAGTTTGAGTAATATGACAGCTGGAAACAGTACTTACGAAAATAATTTGAAATGAATAGCATTTTAGTTTTCAAGATGCAAGTTTGGTTGTTTGTTTGTGTGTGTGTGTGTGTGTGTTTGTGTGTTTTAAATGTTCCTGGTTTGTGATGACAGCACAGATCTGGTGTTAATAGCAGATCAACTATGACCCTTATTAGAAAGAAACATGCTTCCATTTCTGTTGCTTTTACAAAAAAAAAAAAAAAGTGGAAGGCGGCCTAAAATTACCTTCTTAGTAACTATAACACCACTCGAATGTTGGGTACTGCCAAAACATAAAATTTACAATATCAAAGTTTAGATGTAATAATTTTAGAGCAGCAGAAAAACATAATAAAGAAAATGTTGCAAAAGCAGCAAAAACATTTGCCATTTAGTAAACAGAATCCATATGAAGAGTGACAGGAAAGACACTTTTAAGTTTGATTTTGCAAAGTACAACTCTAAGTACCCAATAAATATTCAGTGATGAGAATAATATTGGTTTGGAGTCCTAAACCACTGACACAAAGGCTAATTTCCCTTTGGAATATTAAAAAATCACCCCTCCATCAAATTTCATCTACAAACTGCCTTTGGACTATTACAATCACATGCATAAAATTGGTTCCTATTGTGTTGTCTGGCTGTGTTTACAGTGAATCCTGTACGGGACTCAGCTAATGTATTTTTCATCTCTTTCCTCTGTCACATCAGCCTTCTTCCTGAGGTATATGAGATAGAAACAGAAAATGGAAAGCTGTTTGGTGAATTTGGTTCCCAGGAGCAGCATGCCTTTGTGTTAGGAAACAATGATAGTAATGGTTCTGAGACCACTACTGATTTGATCCAGAAGTTATACATGCTCTTTTCAACTGGGGAACTGGTGATGAAAGACAAGGAAGAGGTACATTCAGAAGAAATTTCAGCTCCAGCAAATGGTGAACAACGAGATAAAAAAGGTAACCTTGAGTACAACAGAATTGAAGACCCTGAAGTACCTTTGTTTGCTTGGATTTTCCCCTGTTGGAAGATGAATAATAAGAACTCACTGGGATCTGTAGGGATGATAGGGTAGAGAGACTTTACCATCTAGGGCTACAAGGGTTCCCAAAATAAGGGGGCAAGGGAGCTAAAACTCCAGAAAGGCAAAAATGGGAAACAGTGGTGTTGACAAAATCAGAACTAGGAGTAGATATAAATGTTTGTTGTGGGGTCAGGGAATAGAGACATGAGAAGGACAAGAGCAAGGACTACGGTCCTGAGTAAGCAGGAGGAACCCCGTACCCTAGTGCAAAATGGGGGTGAGGAGCAACTGCACTACGAACCTCCTGCATTTGAATACTCAGTGTCTGCCTTCTACCTTTGCAAGTAGAGCTTTCCTGGTCTGAGATTCAGGCTCCTAGCTGAGGCCCAGCTTCAGTGGTGCCCAGAGAGAGCAAGAGATCTCTGGAGGCTGAGGGTTGCTTTTCAGACTGTATGAGGAAGTGGTTATGGATCTACAGCTAAAGAGAAAATAGGAGATGGAAAACAGGAAGTTATAGTGAGCTCTAGGGCAGCTATTCAAAATCTTTGCTGTATACCAAAATTATGTGGAAAATTATTTTAAAATAAATATTCCCGGGTATCTACTAAAGCAGAAAATATGCATATCCTGTGATGCAGCAATTGGATAAAAATATAGATTTGCCAAAATTTAGGTACTAGAATGTTTATAACAGCACTATTTGTAGTAGCCCTAAAGTGGGAACAAAAGTGCCCAACACCAGATATGATAAGTAAATTTTGGTATAGTTATATAATAAAATACTATGTAAGTATGCAGTATGTATGTAAATGCTCCATATGTACATGTACACGTATTATACATATATATGTACTATATATTATGTATTACATATATAATCTATATATTAGATATGGGTATAATTATAGATATAGAACAAAATCAGCAAAATGATGAAAATTAAGAGATGAGGATAGAGGAAATATGAAAAATATAGCGAGAAAGAGGAGAGAAGGTGAGATATAAGAAAAGGAAAATAAAATACAAATATGATAAAATACCTGGTTCTGCTGAAGATAGACTAATCCCACTTTAGCCTCATGACAGAGTAAGCCCAGACTGCCTATTTCTTCCACTGATTAATTACTCCTCAAAACTCTGGACAAAACACAAAAAGCAACCGTTTGAGAACTCTGAAAAGTAAACAAAAACAGATATATTGAAGGGGCATGAGTTTCCCACTTTCTTTTCTCTTTTCTTTTGTGACTTTGTACTGAGGGCAGGCCCCAATCCTGGAGCTGTGTGGTGGGAGTGGAGCAGGTGGCTAAAACGTGGTAGTAACCCCATATTTCTGGGCAGAAGAACTAGAAAAAGGGGCCCCTCGTTGTCAAAGGTAGTGGAAGAAACACCCGTTTTCCCTCTCTTTCCTCTCACGGTTTTACTCAGAAAGTGGGCACAGTTTAGAGCTGAGTGGAAGTGTGGACAGCTATAGTGAAAGAAAAAACCTGTCTTTCTGGTCAGAGGAACCAGGAAGAAAGCCCTGTTAGTCAGCATGTGGGGGTAACCGCAGACAGAAGAGATCTGGAGAACGGGAGCCTCTAATTCTAATTATGGAGACGACATAAGTCCTAGGCTCTCCCCTAAGTTGTGCATGGATGGAAAAGACCCAACACAGGATAATGAAGTCTTTGGATACTAAACTAAGATGAGACAGCACCTGCATTCTGAACCTCGCAGGTTGATTGCCTACTTTAAAAAAAATTGAAATTCTACAGAGAATTATATAATAGGACATAGAGTCTATACAACATAATATTCAAAATGTTCAGTATAAAAATCCAAAATTATGCAACATGCAGTGAATCAGGAAATGTGGATTATTTTCAAAGGAAAAAACAATCAACAAATGCCAACCTCAAGCTGACTCAGATGTTGCAATTGTCAAAGACATTAAAGGAGCTATTATAACTATGCTCCATGAGGTAAAAATAAGCAAGTTGAAATGAACAAAAAGATAGACATCCTTGGCAGAGAAATCAAGATAACAAAAAAAGAACCAAAAGTATATTTTAGAAGTAAAAAAATAATACAATCTCTGAAATAAAAAAAAAAGAAATCACTGGATGGTATCAATAGCAGAATGAAGATGACAGAGAAAGAGTCAGTGAACTTAAAGATGGGCTAATTATATAATCCGAAGAGAGAAAAGAGATTTTTAAAAAATTAACAGAACCTAGGAGACTTGTGGAACAATATCAAAAGGTCTAACGTTTGTTTCATTGGCATTCTAGAAGGAAAGTAGAAAGCAAGTTAGATTCATTCAGAAAAAAAAAATGGCCCAAAACTTACCAAATTGGTAAAGATATAACTTTATAGATTTTAAAAGTTCAAAGAAAACCCAATCAGACATATCAAAAACTGCTGGAAACGAAAGATGAAAGTTTTAAAGCATCTAGAGAAAAACTACATGTTGCAAAAGAAGGGAACAACTATTCAAATTAAGTGTAGATTTCTCTACACTTAACAGATGACAGCGAAACATTTTCTTCTTCAAAGTGCTGAAAGATAGGAACTGTGAACACAGAGTTTTGTATCCAGTGAAAGTAGTCCCCTGGAATGAAGGCAAAATCAAGATATTCTCAGATAAACGGAAAGTAAGAGAATGTGTTGCCAACAGACATATACAAAGGGGGACCATGGTGGCAAAACCAGGGAATTGAAGTGACTAATCACCAGGGAATCAAACGACTGGTGATTAGATGGGTAAGAGAACCGAGGAAGGGACATAATGAGAACTCAAGTAGAGGATTGGAAGGGAGGCTGGTTGAGTAAGAGAAAGTAGCAGGTGCCAGATGCTGCTCACTTGTGCACAGAGCTATACTTTGTAAGGTAATTTTATACACATGATCTCATTGGGTTCCCTCTAAAACCCCATGTGAGAGACTGGAATTAATATCCCTCATATACAGATGGAGAAACTGAAGCTCAAAGAGGTTTAGTGCCTTCCTGGGACTTAATCCTGGTCTGGCCACTCCTGATTCAGTGTGCTTTCCGAACATTGGAGGAAGGAATTGGGGTACATCAGAGACAGAGTGGGTGAGTGTAAGAGAGGATGTCTTAGTCAACTCAGGCTGCCATAACAAATGCCATAGACTGAGTGGTTTGAATAATAGCAATTTATTTTCTCACAGTTCTGGAGGCTAGGAAGTCCAAGAGCAGGGCACCAGGGAATTTGGTTCCTGGTGAAAGCTCTCTTCCCTGTTTGCAGACAGCCACCACCTTGCTGTGTCCTCACCTGGTGGAGAGAGTCCTGGTGTGTCTTCCTCTTCTTATAATGGCACCACTTCTATTACATGAGGACCTCATCCTTATGACCTTATTTAACCTTCACCTCCTTAAAGGCCCTATCTCCAATACAGTCACATGGGGGCTGAGGGCTTCAACATATGAATTTTGGGGTAACACAGTTCAGCTCATAGCAGGGGATATAATTAACAATGTAATCAGAGGGAGGAAACTTATAAATCAGCATTTCCCAAACTTGTCTATACATTAGAATCACCTGGATATTTGTTGGCAATTCCATAGTCCAGCCCACACTCTGGGGTGAGACACAGGGATCCATGTTTTTTGAAGCTCCAGGTGATTCCAGTGTGCATACAAGTTTGGAAAACATGCTGTAAATGCTGATTGAATCAGTCCTCCGAGATATCCCAAGGTGGTTTGCTGCTGAAATGATAAGATTGGTAGAATAAAAAAGATTATTATCAAGTGAACATTACCAATAATTTTCTTATTTATTGTCATTCTTCATAATTTCTTTGCTCCAAAAGTTTTTTCCATTTTTTTATTTTATTTTATATACATCGAGAAATAGATGATGTCTTGAATCATTTTCCTCAGAGAGTTCTAGCCAATAGCTTGATTTTTGTGACTGTGGCCAGCCCTGCTCCATGAAGTCAATCTGAGTTTCTTCAGAAAATGTCAGTGTGGCTTATTACTTGCAATCATAGAAGGTTAGAATTTAGAATTTGAATATTGTCCTATGAAGCAAATGAGCTAAGTTGCGGCTTCAAAATTCTGAAGAAAAAATATATAAAACAAACTATGGGAAATGTTTTATCAAAAAAGATGGTGACAGTACATGTGTCAGGTGTGTTTAATTTAGCAATATTAAAATTTTCCAACCATATTATAGTTTCTCAAATTAAACACTGTGTCTCTAAGTGAAAGAGTAACTGGTAAAATTATAACCACTTGATAAGGCTGGTAAAGCATTTTTGGCGACATTTCCCAGAAATGGGAAAATATCTAATGACTGGGTAACAGATTCTTTTGTAAATCTTCTGAAAGATCACTGGGTGGTTTCTCATATATAACTCAGAAAGAATTCAAAGAATTGTTTGACATTTCTATAGTAAAACTCCTTTAAAATCGATCTATCTAAATTAAGCAGTATTTTTCAGTGCTTAAATTTGTGACAATATATATTAATAGAATTGATGTTAAACTTTGCCTCTAACAATAAATAATAATAAGTAAAAATAATAGGGGAAAACTACCCTCCCATTAAGAAATGCATTTCCTGCTCAACATCACTAATCATCAGAGAAATGCAAATGAAAACCACAATGAGATATCACCTCACCCCAGTCAGAATGGCTTTCATCAACAAAACAAATAGTAACAAGTGTTGGAGAGGCTGTGGAGAAAAAGGAACTCTCATACACTGTTGGTGGGAATGCAGACTGGTGCAGCCGCTATGGAAGGCAGTGTGGAGGTTCCTCAAGAAATTACAAATAGAATTACCATATGACCCAGCAATCGCTCTCCTGGGTATCTACCCCAAAAATATAAAAGCATTTCTCTATAGAGACACGTGTACGCCAATGTTCATTGCAGCTTTGTTTACGGTGGCCAAGACATGGAAACAACCAAAATGTCCTTCGATAGATGAATGGATAAAGAAGTTGTGGTACATATACACAATGGAATACTATTCGGCGTTAAGGAAAGATGATATAGGAACATTTGTGACAACATGGATGGATCTCGAGAGAATAATGCTAAGTGAAACAAGTCAGACAGAAAAAGCAGAGAACCCTATGATTTCACTGATATGTGGTATATAAACCAAAAAGAACAAGACAAACAAATGAGAAACAAAAACTCATAGACACAGACAATAATTTAGTGGTTACCAGAGGGTAAGGGGGTGGGGGGTGGGTGATGAGGGTAAAGGGGATCAAATATATGGTGATGGAAGGAGAACTGACTCTGGGTGGTGAACACACAATGGGATTTATAGACGATGTAATACAGAATTGTACACCTGAAATCTATGTAAATTTACTAACAATTGTCACCCCAATAAAATTAATTTAAAAAAAAAAAAAGAAAGAAATGCATTTCCAATAAAAATGTTTACTTTTTGTTTTGATAGAATTACCAATTTCAATATATATTGTTTTGATACATTCTAATGGTAATTCATCTAGACATTTTTTAACACCTAGAAACTTATAGGAAATTTTAAAAACATACATTTAAATACATATTTTGCTTCAGAGAATTATGATTAGACAAACAATAAAAGATTTTAAAGCATATAAGTATATTATAAGAAATTCTATAAAGGAAGTAGAATGGAAATAGATGTTTAAGGAAAGAAACACTACAAAATGTCTGACTTTTAATCATGAGCACCTTTACATACATCTTAAATGGAGAATGGTGGTATCAAATCCCTGTGATATTTTAGATTCCATTGGGAGAATGAAAAGAGAATTGTGGAAGTTTTATTTTTAAAAGTCAGTTTTTACAATATGTCACAAATTACATCCTTTTCAATTACTTAACCTCATAATGAAAAAAAATAGATACTATAAAGTGTACAGGCAAGAGCACGTGATCTTTTTCCCTTGAGGTGGGTATATAAGGAAAAGTGTTTGAAGAGAGTAAGCACGAGCATCTCTAAGTTCCTGTCTATGGGTCAGGTTCCTCGGAGTAGGCCCTGAGGTGAGGATTCATGTGCATGTAACTTATTGAGGAGGTGCTCATGGGAAACCGGGAAAGCAATGGAAGAAGCAAGACAGGGAAGGAGTGAAAGCCAAACAAGGTGTTATCTCTGGCAAAGTGCCACAGACAGCAGCTTCAGCTTGCTCCTTCCTGCACTCTGGCATGAGAGTTGTGCTGCAGAATTGTCCTGACCTGAGACAAGGAAGTTGGGCTTTCTCACTCATAGATCATTGATTGCTGAAGGGCTGCCCTAGAGAGCGCTGTACACTCCCAGGTACTCATTCTGCATGTGCTTAAAGCCACTCTGGTGGCTGGACAGCAGCTCTCCAAAGAAGAACAGTAGATGCTGATGCTGGAAACAAAAGCTTATATAGGGATGAGGGATGACGAGGACAGGGATAGGGAGAGAGGAATGTTGTCTAGAAATTAATGCTGAAAAATAGATCAGAGGGATCTGGACAGTCCCGATATTGTCTAATGCATAGTCCTTCGAGTTCAATTCAATTATACAACTACTAAACGTGGGAAGCATGGAATTTCAGATCATGATATACCAATGTTTTCCCAGAAGACGTATATCTATACTAGTTTATACAAGGTTGGACAATTAAGTTCACAAACTTATCCTAAAAAAATATACTACCTACCTCATGGATGAATTTCACTATGGTCACCTTCGAACTACTCCCCTTGGGAAGCTATGCAGTGATGCCAGTGTCTAGTCCACCCTTCAAAGCAATTTTGGAACTCTTTTTCTGGAATGGCCAACAGACCTCTTGTCGTATTACACTTGACATCCTGATTGTCATCAAAATGTCTTCCTTTAGGTATTTCTTTTATCTTTGGGTAAAGAAAGAAGTCATTAGGGGCCAGATCAGGTGAGTAGGGAGGGTGTTATTTGTTTACTGGCTACAAACTCTTACAGACAATGCCCTGTGAGCTGGTGCATTGTCATGATGCAAGAGCTATGAATTGTTGGTGAAAAGTTCAGGTCGTTTAACTTTTTCATGCAACCTTTTCAGCATTTCCAAATAGTAAACTTGGGGAACTGTCTGTCCAGTTGGTACATATTAATTATGAATAATCCCTTTGATATCAAAAAAGGTTAGCAACATTGTTGCAACGAATTCGTGAACATAATTGTCCGACCTCAAATGTTGCTCATTTATATCTATTATTGTATCACCCTGAATTGGACTTTTATTTTGACTATTGAAAATAGCAAAAACCATGTGTGCTTCATATGTGTCATTCAAAGGAATAGGCTCTAGAAATAACATTTAAAACAAATCCAGTAACATTAAGAGCAATCACATTTTTGTGTTTTGCAGATGATGAGGGCACAAGATGATTACAACAGAAGATAACTCTGTTGGTGTGTGTAAGTCCATATGGTTCTAACCAGAAAGTATGTATCGTCTATTAAAGTTGGAGGGGTAAGTGACAGGAATGTTTCACGAAACAATTGGCTAATAAGGTGCTAAATTTGTTGTTTTAAATCCGTGGGAAAGACTTTTCTGAGCAAAGACATCAGTGAGCAACACCGAGAAACTAGGAATGATTTCGTTTCTCCTGAGAACTGGGACAACTGACCGTGAAGAGTTAACTGCATCTTTTCTTTGACAATTCTGTACAGTTCATGCATAAAATTCCAATGATGTATCTGCCTAAAGAAGATTTTTGTCATAATTTTCATCACGTCTATATCTCAAATTGAACTCTTGAGTAAAAAGTAGTTAGATTTAGAATTTCCTAGGAATGTCTTGTATTTGTTCGCAGAACTAAAAACCCATGCCCATGTCTTCAGTTCTGTTACTACCCTAATGTTGCATCTTGCACTGGTTGCCCTGGGAAACCTATCAGTCTGCTGCCACCATTGTCAACGCTTGCTCTTACCAGGGCATTTGCGAAAGAATGGAATTTTTGAGAAAGGAAAAAGTGAGACCGCGCTAATTTGATGAACTGCTATTTTGTGCTCTGATAATTTGTTTTACGTTTCAGCATGCTTTGCTTTGTGTGTAATTAATTTTGCTGCAACAAAACAAAACATTATGAAAAACACATGAATAGTCTACATGACCAGAGCTGTTCTTGGGATTTACAACGTAGCAAGAGACAAGTTCTAAAATAAAAGCAAGTCTGACCTGGAAGCTTGTTCTGTTCACTTTTATTTATCTGTAGTCTATCTCAGACCCATTCAAACACCGGTACAGAAGTAAACATATTTGGAAAACATACATAAATATAAAATAAGCCAATGATAAATTCATTTTAAAAATCATTCAATTTGGTTAAGGCAACAATTACTAAGTCAATGAGTATATGCTATAAATTTAAAAAGTAACTATGTTAGTGGGGCAATACTATAGGCAATTTTGTACTTTTTCCACAGGATTTTCCTTAACATTACTCTTGTTGTTTGAATAACTTTAAATAATTTAATCTTAATTCTAGGTTATAAAATATGTTAAAGTAGCCATTTATTGCTCCCTGTGAAGTTTTAAAGCAAATGTCACCATTTGATAAATTAAGGTTCTGTTTTTCCATAGACTCTTGGTAGGTATGTGTGTGTGAGAGAGAGAGAGAGAGAGAGAGAGAATGTGTGTGTGTGTGTGTCTGTTTGTGTGTGTGTGTGTGTGTGTGTGTGTGTGTGTGTGTGTGTGTGTGTGTGAATGTATGCATGAAGAATACATCAGGTCCCTAAATCCAAAAGTAACATGGGTTATCAAGAATGTGAAGCCAGGGCGGCCAGATGGCTCAGTTTGTTAGAGCGGGAATTCTTAACAACAGGGTTGCCGGTTCAATTCCCACAGGGAATGGTGGGCTGCGCCCTCCCACAACTAGACTGAAAATGGTGACTGGACTTGGAGCTGAGCAGCGCCCTCCACAACTAGATTGAAGTACAGCGACTTGACTTGGAGCTGATGGGTCCTGGAAAAACACATGTTCTCCAATATTCCCTAATAAAAATTAAAAAAAAAAAAAAAAGTTGAAGCCAGAGGAACTCATACGCTGCTGATGGGGGTATAAATTGTTCCACCTTTACACAGCATTGTACCAATATCTAGTTAGGATGATGAAGCATATATCCTGCAACTCAGCAATCCACTATAGTTCTCTATGCCTATAAAACATGTACACAAGGAACCAAATGCAAACAGGTTCACCACAGCTTTGTGTGTGTTAGTGAAGACTTGAACCCAATGGAAATGTCCTAAATGTACTACATCCATACAATGGAATATAATATAGCTACATCTATAAACATGGACAAATCTCAGATGATATTGAACTAAAAAGGGTTGCAGGAAGATATATTATGACATCATTTATACAACATTTTAAAATCCAAGAAGCAATACCACGTATGATTTATGGATATCCACAACTGTAATGAAAGCATACACGGGGATGAACAACACCAAATTCAAGAGACTGTTTAATCTTTCTTTTCAGTGGGAAGGGTGAAAGCAGAGGTCCAATTGTCATCGTGTTATTTTATGTTACACCCAGGGTGATGGGAAAAATGGGTATTCCTTATTTTTAATTTAAACTTTTTATCCATTTTTGGATGCCTGACATATATCATAATTATAAAAGAGTCAACGAAGTCGTGAAAATAAGTGTAAAATTCAAGTCAATCCTTATGCCATATCTAGAAACGTGTTAAGAATTGTGAGGAATTACATATATATCCTTGCCCACGAGGTGTTTACATTAAGACAAAGTCACTAGAGTTAGGTAACATTCTAGAACGGTGGTTCTCCTGGAACCCCAAGCACCAGGGAAACTTGTCCCCTTCACTGGTATGCCACATAATTTTGATCAATGTGCAAAATTAGTTTATGTTACCACTGAGTGTACATTCACTTTTGATGTGAATTTTATGTCTCAGTGGTCACCTGAGG
The DNA here is from genome assembly GCF_964194185.1 of Rhinolophus hipposideros. Classification (NCBI taxonomy): domain Eukaryota; kingdom Metazoa; phylum Chordata; class Mammalia; order Chiroptera; family Rhinolophidae; genus Rhinolophus; species Rhinolophus hipposideros. The sequence goes on along the minus strand of NC_138060.1, from coordinate 36,831,599 downwards.
TTGTATAACAGTTTGATGTATTTAAAAGGTAAGAAGAGGTGATATTAAGGGACAGTGTTTCACTGGAGGAACAATTACACTATAAATATAGGGAACTTTTAAATAAATGTATTAGGTATTTTGGACATGCAAGCCAAAAATATAATGCCTAAATTTGTGCTGTGGGCACAAAAACAGTTGAGAACCAACAGCAGAGGGTGATCAAAGGATGAAAAAAAATACAGTGCATAAATTCCGAATAAGGCTGCTAAGTAGAGCCAGGAATTGCTTTGGAAGGAAATCAAAGAAGGAAAAAGAATCACCTGGAATTTAAATAATTGGAGAAGACTTCAAGGAATACATGGGATTCACACCAGGTCCCTCCTTGCAGATCCTGAATATTCTCCTTCCAGTTCTTTTAAGATAAACAATACAAACTCCTTTCATGCCTCAAAAAACCCTGCAAAATCTGACCTTTGCTCACCTTTTCAGCCTAATCTCTTTCCACCGTAAGGAACTTCTTTCCTTTCCGAACTCCTATTCATCCTTCTGGGCTGGCTGTCATCTTCTTGGCAATTCCTCCCATAAACTTCCCAAAGCTGGGCAAGGTAATCCCCACCCCACTGTATATTTCCCTAGTACTGGTTTTCTCCCTCTGAGTCCTCACTAGGGAGAATTAGAATGGCTCGGTCATTCACTTGTCTCTGTCCCCAAGAGGCACTGAAGGAAGCATCCCTGTTTCTTCATCATTGTACCGCTAGAGCCCAGGGTGATGCCTGGTACTTAAAAGGCACCCAATAAAGATTTGGTGAATGAATGAACAAACTCACCGTGAAGAGATAAATATGGTTTGGTTTGATAGAGAGGAGAGGAACTGGCATGAGCAATGACAAGGAAAGAAAAACCAGCAAGACCCACGTGTGTATTTTGTACACGGAGGTGAGTGGGGAAATTGGGAGTGTGTAAACAGGGCTTGTAAGGGGCCAGTGTGATTGGATTGAAAGTCTAGGGATTAGTGGAAGCTGAGGCTATGGTAAGTGTGGTGAGTTGCTGAAAAGCTTTTTTAAAACAGCTAAAAAAAAAAAAGGGAAATTAAAAAAAATCTTGAACCATTCCACAATAGCCCATCTATTTGAATATGGAGTGGTCTGTGAGCAAAACTGCACGTTCTCAAAAGGAGCCAGGCACAGGCATTGCGCACACATTTTTTGAAAGGCTCTGTGTAGAAGTGATGCAGAGCCGAGCCCCTGCAGACTTACATGACATGCGCAACACACTGCAGAACAGCTGGACAGAATTCCAGATGACTAAGGATCCTGTGACCTCTCTGGAAAACTTCATCCGACAGTTTAAATCTGATCCTAAATCTTTCTGAGTGTCAGTGGTGGGGGTGGAGAATTTGAATGGTCACAGTTGAAAATCTGCGTGGTCCCTATCGGACGCCCTAAACTGGAACCTTTTTATCTCTGACGCAGAACTCTGGAATTTTCTTTTCATTAAATTTCTTCTCAACCCTTCCTCCATTCCCCAGCCCCCACTGTCCACCTTGACAGTGCCTCAACCCTAGTGCCTCTCACCTTATAATCCGCTAGGAACATAATAGGTGCTCAATAACTACTTTTCTTCGTGCAGGAAGGGAGGGGTGGCTGAATAAAAACTATCTTGCTGAGCCTGGCTGCCATCCTGTTGGCCTCCTCCTCTTCGTCTCCCCAGCTCCTACTTCCCAAACTGAATTTGGATTCTATGCTGAGAAAAAGTCCTGTCACAACTAGAAGTTGTCCTCTACAAATGCTGCTAATAAGGAAGTTCTCACCTCCTGTGAGGAGAACAGCTGTGTGGAGGCCTGGCTCACCAGAGGACTGTTTGCAAATGTCTTACAAAAGACTAGCTTCGACTCCAGATGACAAATATTATGAGAATAGTCTAAGAAACAGCATACATTGTCTTTTATCCTCTCCGTTACTAGCACTTCTGCAAAGTAAAAAGGTTTATTTTCTAGTACAATGAAATTGATCTACAAGTGCCCTGTGTCGTGTGGCTTTGGAGGGCCCCAAGTCTAGGTACTCAAAGTGTAGCTGATGGCACATGAACCAGCAGCATTAACATCACCTGGGAACTTGTTATAAAGGCAGAATGTCTGGTCTCCACCCCAAACCAATCGGATCAGAAGCTACACACTTTAACAACCTGTCCAGGTGATTCGTGTGAACATCTGAGGTTGAGAAATGCGGGTATGGAATTCACTCGCTTGAAGCTCTGCCAACGAGTAGGCGCATTTTGCAGGTTTTCAGTTCAGCTTGGTATCATATATACTGAGCATCTCAAATGTAGCGTGCATTATGCCAGAGAGAGAAAATATAAAGATAAATAAGAGGTGACATATGCCTTGAGCTCGTGGTCTAGCTGGGAAGACAGGCCCAGAAGGAGATCATTTCAATTTCACAGAGTAGTAGTGCTAAGGTGAAGGTAAACAGAGAGCACTTTGGGAATATGGAGGACTCCTTACCCAAGACTGGGGATCCAGAGAAAGTTTCTTCAAGAAGAACCCCTTTGATCTGAATGAAAATGACTGATTCCAAATTAGCCAGGAGAATACTGGGTAAGTAATCCAGCAAAAAGTAATTATCTCTCCCGGCTCTTTGTCTTTAAAATGGGTTTTTATTTAAACAATGAACCCCATTATGTTTATGGGGAAAGGGGATTGACTATATGGATTTTGTATTGCTAACCTGAGTCCAGGAGAGATGGGAGAGAGAGGTTAGTACAGGCTGGCCATAGGGGACTTTGTGTACCATGTTGAAGAGTTTAGATTCCATCCTGGAGGCACCAGAGAAGGATGTGATTAGAGTTTTATCATGGCTGGTACTGGTGGCTGAGGGAAGGGGGAATGGAGGGGAGAAGAACTAGTCACAGGGTAATTAGATAGTAATCCAGGCGAGAATGGACAGTGGGGCTCAGGTTGGAGATGAGTGGACGTACTATAAGGTAACTATCTAAAAGGTAACATGAGTAGGGCATGGATAATAAATTAGTTTGGACAGAGGATAAGGGAAAGGACTGGATATCTAGACCAGTCATTCTCAAACTTGAGTGTGCTTAAGAATGTCCCAGAGTTTCTGATCCAGCAGGTCTGGCGTGAGGCCTAAGAATGTGCATTTCCAAAAGGTTACCAGCTGAAGCCGATGGTCCTGGAACCACACTTTGAGAACCCCTGCTCAATGGTTCTCACTTTTGATGGCTCATTGGAGTACCTAGGAACTTTTTAAACTACTGATGCCTGACCCTCATCGCCAGGCATGCTGACTGAGTTGGTATGGGGTGCAGCCTGGATGCTGGGCATGTTTAAAGTTCTGGGTGATTCTATTGTGCAGCTGAATATCAGCTACATACCACCTACTTTTATTAGAAACACAGGAAAAGGAACCATGTTGGTAGTTTTTAAATTTATTAAAATTATTAAATTATTTCTCAATATTCTTACTTTTTTCCCCGTCCAAATACTTCATTATGTGTGTCCTCATATGTGTGCAAATGTATAGTCAATCCATTTGGAAGATCAGTATGATATATGGTGATTACTATTTAAAAGGGCAGGTACTGAAAAGACCAAATAGAAATCATTTCTGTATCTAACTCAGGAGGAAGAGGGGAGCAAAAAGCAAAAAACATTTGTTGAATTCTTACTGTGTACCAGATGCTATAATAAGTACTTTATATACATTATTTCACTCAATGCTGACAGCAAAAAGAAAAGTAAGATATCATCATCTCCATTTTATAAATGAGGGATCCAGGACTCGGAAAGAGAAGGTCACAGAGTCCAAGACACAGAGAGTTAGGTCTGGATTTGTCTGGTTCTTCCAAAGACCATATTCTCTACGTGCATTCTCATGGGAAGAGAAATTGGCTATAATGTACAGAGAAAAAATAGCTGGGATTAGGCATCAGGTGCTTGAATTCTAGTCCTAACTCTAAGTAGTTGTGCCACTTGGAATGAATCACATCTTTGAGCCTTGATTTCCACATGAATAAAATGGGGATAAAAATTGTATCGAGTTCATTGGATTAAATGAAATAATAGCACTGGCATATGCAAATGGCAGATAAATAATGTTAACTCTTACTATACTCGTCCTTTTCATTATCTTGACCAGTAAAATGGAGGAGATTGGGATAATCTTCCCTACAATTCCCTCAAAATAAATTCTGTGATTAAGAATTTGCTACTTTCTTTGGTATCTGCAGCTGTTTTCTGAAACCTTTCAACCAATGACCTCCTCTTAAAAACTGGTCTCTGCTTAAAATCCACCACTGCCTTCCCGTAACCCTCCTGCTCCCTGGGATGTCCAGCCCGCCGTGGGTTTCATTCCTAGCTGTGACAGAGAGCTGTGTTGGTGGTTTGGTGACTTGCAGGAGCAGCATTGAGTCTCTCCTGCTGCGTTGCTGTGTTCAGCTCCATCTGCAGCACCTGTGAGAGTCCTTATGCCAGACCCACAGGCGCTCTGGCCAGTGAACACATTTGCAGTGATAAATGGATCATCCTCCTCAGCTTCGATGCTGATGATCTTGTTCTGTTATTTGATATCCTGTAGGCTATTTGGTGATCCAGAATGCAATGTGGAATCATGGCAAGAGTAAGACTTTCTCTACCACAAACTGGTTATGTGATACTCAGCTTGTGGCTTAAATTCTGGAACCTCCATTTTTCTCAGCTGTGAAATTGGTTTGTTGAGACTTGGCATGTGTAAAGTGTATTATACAGTGTCTGGTTTGCAGCAGCTATTCAATAAAAGTTAGGGACCATCCCTAATGACTCTATTGGGAAACTGGTGATAACTCTCAAGGTAGACCAAGGCACAGGGTTGTGTAGAACTTTGGAGAGTGCTGATCACGGCTCTATAAGCCTTTTACAGTAGATTTGCTTTACTGTGACTCTTCTGTCTCATTCAAGTAGCAGATTTTGCAATAGCTTTCACTTTAGCATTTCCAATGGGTATGTTTCTAAGATTCTCCTTGACATTGGCTGGGATATGACCTCAGACACCTTCACCCTCACAGCTATTTCTTAGCAATGGACTGTCTGCATGGTGCATTGATTCTGCATGGGGCAGAATCAATGGCATTCCTATTTGCATATGCCTTCCAGGACCCAGCAGGCTGAGTCTGCAGGGGAGTGACTGTCCCTGGGGCTTCTGCCAAAGTTTGCACCGTGCAAACATTGCAGGTTGAAAGACTCTTTCCTCAGGATCTAGGTCTCTAGTTTCTTCTCTTACTCTGAGTTAGAGTAACTTTCAATTAAGTAGGGTTTTAACATGCAACATAGTTTTACCCGAATGCCAATAAGGAATGGTATTGGATCAAATTTGCTTAGTTTTTTACCAGAAACCAGCTGGAGCTGATGTCTCAGCAATGTTGTTGCTGTTTTACAGACAAGTGTTTCTCAAAGTAGAGTCCAGGGACCACTCCCATCAGAATTTCATAGACCTTGTTCAAATACAGATTTTCAGCCCCCACCTCCAATCCTACTTAATTAGAATCTCTGGGTATAAACACAGAATCTGCACTTTAACACACCCTTTAGCTGATTCTTATGCACATTGTACTATACTTCTGTCTTTTAATTTGAGTTGCTATAAAAATATTACTTGCTCAAAATTTTTGAAAATCAAATGACACTAAAAGGCTTTTAATAAAAAATAGCCATTACCTCCTCTCCCCTCCCCAGATTCATTTCCCAGAAGTTAACATATAAATTTTTATTACTTTCTTTTTGTAATTTTACCTATTTCTAAATAAGGTGCTAATACTGCAATTCTATGTCATATTACTTTTAGACATTATCTACTGATTTCCTGTAATTATTGATAAATATTTAGCAAGTTATGTAACATAATTATCCATCCTTACCTTCTTGACATGGTCTCTTAAGTTTTTGTTAAATTAAGAGTTGCAGTTGATAATTAATGACTATATAAGGATTGCTTAGTATTGAGCCAAGAAGGGACTATAAAAATCTCTTTCTTATTCAAGTTCTATTTTATCTTGGAATTTGATCTCTGTCAAACAACTGTCAAATTTATTTTCCAAATATTCAAATATATCAGATACTTAGCGATTTCTCTCCTTTGCCCTGGGAGCCTTCACTCCCACAGTGCCCTCATTCTTCTGCTCTGTGCAGACTCTTTTCTTTTCATATTCTTTTCTTTTTAATTAAAATTTATTGGGGTGACAATGGTTAGTAAAGTTACATAGGTTTCAAGTGTACAATTCTGTAATGCATCATCTATAAATCACATTGTGTGTTCACCACCCAGAGTCAGTTCTCCTTCCATCACCATATATTTGATCCCTTTTACCCTCATCTACCACCTCCCTCCCCCTTACCCTCTGGTAACCACTAAACTATTGTCTGTGTCTATGAATTTTTGTTCCTTTATTTGTCTTGTTCCTTTGTATGTGCAGACTCTTAAATGTGCTTTCCTTGTTAGATTTCCTTTGACGTGGTTCCATGTCTTCCTATTTTTTAATTTACTTACTTATTTTGAAACAGTACATCCTCCAGTAACTTCCCTAAAAACCAGTGCATTGCAGATATAATTTTTCAGTCCGTACATGCCTCAAATGTCTTTATTCTGCCCTCATACTTGGTTGATGGTTTGTACTGGGTTGAACAGTATCCCCCCAAATTCATGTCCTCCTAGAACCTCAGAATGTGACCTTATTTGGAAATAGTGTCTTCATGGACGTGATCTTCATAAAAATGGTTAGTTAAGATGAGTTCATACTAAATTAGAGTGGGTCTAAAACCAGTGACTGGTGTCCTTATAAGAAAGCCCTGTAAAGACATAGAGGCACAGCGAGGGAAGAAGGCCATGTAAACACAGAGGTCGAGACTGGAGTGTGGCATCTACAAGCCAGGGAACACCCAGGATTGCTCACAACCATAGAGGCCAGGAAAGAAACATAGATCAGATGTTCTCTCACAGCCTCTAAACAAACCCCCAACCCTGCCAACATCTTGATTTTGGACTTCTGGTCTCTACATCTGTGCAAAAATAAATTCCTGTTGTTTTAAGCTGCCCAGTTTGTGGTATTTCATTATGGTAGCCGTAGCAAACTAACAAATGGTTTTTCTGGGTATAAAATTCTATGTGGAGCATAGACTTGAGTGTAATTTGCATCCAAATGATGACAGCACTGCTCATGGCATTATAGCTTCTGGTGTTGGTTTGAAGGATCGAATTCCATTTCAATTTCCATTTCTTACACGTGAAGTGCTCCACCTACCACAGCTTTTAAGATATTTATTTATTCCTGGTGTCCTAAAATTCATAAATCTCTTTCTTAGTGTGTTTATTATTATTATGAATTGAGATAGGTACACAGAGAAACTTTTCAATCTGGCAAGTTAAGTCCCTCAGCACTGGGGAAGTTTTTGGATTTTTTTGCTTTGAAATTTTCCTCTTCCCTGCTTATTGAAAGTTAAAATCTCCCAGATTGACCTTCCCAAATTTCTTATCCTGTTTCTTATTCTCACCTTCTCATTTGTTTTACTTTCTTAGAGATTTCCGTTTCATTATTTCTTGCTGCTAAAGATGACCTTATGTTTTCTTTTTGGAACTAATATTTTTCTGGTTATAAAAATAATGTGTCCTTTTTTTTAATACTTAGACGTTTATCATTTATGTCCCTCACACTGTGTGAACCCCTCCCCCCATCCACTATCCCTCTGACATCGCACAGAGCCATTACATTTCCACTGTCTCTATGTCATAGACAATTTCTAAAAAACAATTCACACTATAATCTGGTATTACAATTAAAGCTTATCTCAATTTGGATGCTCAATTTTCATCAAAAAAATACTTAAGCTGCACTCAGATTTCATAAAATTAAAAATTAAAAAACAGGACTGTTCTGGGGATAAAGGGGTAGAGCACAGAGGATTTTTAGGGCAGTTACAATTTTTTGTATGATACATAATGATGAATACACACTACATATTAATTCAAACCATATAGAATGTACAATATCAAGAACAAACCATTATGTAAACTCCAGACTGTGTGTGATAATAATGAGTCAGTGAGGATCATAGATTGTAACAAATGTGCTGCTCTAGTGGTTCTTGAGTCCTTTCTCTCTTCCTATGATGCAAATGTTGGTACGCTGGATGTTATCCCAGAGATCCCTTAAACTATCCTCATTTTTTAAGATTATTTTTTCTTTTTGTACTGATTGGGTGTTTTCTGCTACCTTCTAATCCAAACTGCATCACATTAAGTTTTAGGTTCTTGATAAATATTGCCAAATCATTTGTATAATAGTTTACATTCTCATCTGCAATATATAAGCTCATTATATCACACCCTAATAAGTAATCGTTTTTATCGTTTTTGTATTTTTCCAATTCTACATGTAAAAATATCCATAATTTTAATTTACATACTTTTGATTATGAGGAGGTTAAACATTCTCTCGTGTATATTGGCCATTTATTCTTCTTATTCTATTAATTGTCTATTCATTATTTTTGCCCATCTTTTTAATACAAAAAACAATGAAGAGATCACAAAGAAAAAAAGCTCATTATAGTCAATTTCACAAAATGTAATAAAATCTCTATAGAAATAATAGAAACAAATGATAGACTGGGGAGACTATTTGAACAAATATGACATACTTAGCATTGATATGTTAATGTTAAATTTTCACTGTCCAATAAGGTTTTGAAAAGTAGTGAGCTTTCTTGCAGAGAAGGTATTTAAGCCAAGACAGGGGGACGAGTGTCAAGGTTGCTCCCAAATGGGTTCTTAAATTAAGAATAGAATTTATACCAAAACGTGTGACTACTCTTATAATGGCCCTTCCACCAACATTTGCCTCCCGTGCAAAGATCCATATACAGAACTGTGGTTATTTCCTGAAATATCCATTTAACATTCTTTAGCACAAGGTCTTTCCAGTAATAATAATAGCCAGGCACTGTCCTAAGCTCTTCACATACTTATTTAATCCTCATAACAGCCTTATGAGTAGGTACTATTGTAATCTCCTCTTCAAAGAAGAGAAAACGAAAGCCCAACGAGACTAAATAATTTACCAGTCAGTTACAGAGTGGCGACACATTACTGGCATTCACTGATTATTATTTCTATCCAGTTGACTAGTTATACATTTGTTTATTCTCAAACTAATTCTCAGAAGAGTTTGGCATGACTTGCACAAACAAACGTCCAAGAAAGATGTTTAAGAGCGAAACTGAACATCATTCTGATGACTTGAGATGAGCACAAAGAAGTAAAAGGGGAGGGGAGGGATACTTGGGAAGAGCTCAAATTAGAGTGGTGCCAATTGCATGCCTCAAACTTCAAGGATGTTTTTCAAGATATAGTGGAATTTTGCCCAGGTTCCAAGAAGAACCAACACGGAATTCCCTTTCTCAGGAAAAACAGGAGAAAATTCTGGCAAAAACAATCTCAGAGGGACAAAGGCTAGAGGTGAGGGAGAGATGGAACCTTCAAATGTGAGTGCTTTCCATTCCATGGGTCAGTTCACGCCAAGTTGTCATAGATAACAGACATCAAAGGGAAAGCTTCCAAGCCACCCACCTGACTTTTAATTGGCAGCTCTAACTTCTCACAATGTGAGCACTGGATGGATCTCTCCAATTATGGACAGTTAATAAATGGAAAACTCAAAAAGTTTCTGAAATTCAATAATAAAATACTAATAGAAAAATAGACAAAATGCAACAGAATATGCAATAGAAAAATGAGCAGCATCATGTTTAATGATCAGTTAATAGAATTAATTAACTCAGCAAATACTTGTAAAGGATCACCCAGGTCAGCCCCTTACCCAGTGCTGGAGATGCCATTGTGAGCAAAATCAGACAAGTTCTCAGATTTCATGAAGTTTATAGATGAGTGAGGAAGACAGTCATTAGTCACATAACCCCACATATAATCTGAAATTACAGCTTGAGAAACTGACAAAATGTAATAAGTAGACAAGGTGGAGTTAGGCCCATCAGGATTGGTCATCCTGGAAAAAGTGAAGAATTGAAACCTGAAGAAGAAGTAGGAATTAGTAGGGGAAGGCGAGGAGCTGAGCTGGAGAGAAGAGCAGTCAGTGTATGAGAAGACACGCAATAGGGTACCTTCTTATTCAAGTCAGAAATGAAAAGTGATGCCTATTTATGTCACTATTATCAAACTCCATTCAGGAAATACAATGGGACATTAAAACAAAATGGGAAAGGAAGAGGCAAAAATTGTTATTATTTTCAGATAATATTATTATCTAGAAAACTCAAGAAAACTGTAATGAAATTATTATATTGCAAAGGATGTTCAGTAGGTTGATAGCTTATACAGATATATAAAAATCTATGACTTTTTAATGTAGCAATAATGAGGGGACAGTATTTACAATGACAATAACAGTGTAAAATGTCGAGACATAAACATAACAAGAAATGTAGAGAAACTATAAAATTCCACTCAGCAATATGAAAGAAAGCAAAAGTAGATACATTCCATATTCCTAAAAGACAGAATATGTAAAGATGTCATTTCTCCCCAAAGTATTATATAATTTAACATGTTGGGGAGGGTGGGCATAGAACTTGAGAAAAATTGTTACAAATTTCATCTGGAAGAATTAAAAAAAAACTGATATTGTGTGATTTGCTTTATCATATATATTAAAACATACTATAAAGCCATAATTGTTTTAAGTAGATACAAAAAGACATAGGTGAATCAATGAGTGATACAAAGTACCAGAAACAAACTCAAATAAATGTAGGATTTTAATACATTAGCATTTTTAATAGCTTGATTGAATTCTGTTATTTGGCTATTGACTACCCCTATGGTACTACCACCTGATCATTGGTTATGTATAAGGTGACTACAATCATTCCGATTTGACTGAAACAGGCTTGGTTTATGCCTCTCGGAATAATAGTGCCATCTTTCACTCTCAAAAGTGTTCCCTTTTGGATGACACATTATATGGTCATCCAAGTAATGTATATTGTTGCTAATTGTTCCCAATTATAGATGACACTTTAATAAACATCCTAGCAGCTAAGTCTTTATACAGAATTTTTGTGACTCAAAGTATGTGAGTATTTTAGGTTTTTTCATATATACTTCCTTACCTTCCAGAAATACTGTACCAATTTATACTCCCACCAGCAATTGTGAACAGTCATTTTTTTCCATCCCTGAACAAAACTGGGTAGTACTATTCATTTTTAGAAATATTTGCAAGGTTAAAAAGTGAAATTGTATCTCACTGCTTTAATACCTATTTATTTATTTGCTGTTGTGGGTGAACATTTGTATAGATCAGTGTTCTTTCATTGCAAGCAACAAAAACCATTCTGGGTGGTTCAATCAAGAGGAATGCAGGGGAAGGACATCAGAAGCCCAGAGAACCAATGGGAATGGGGCTTAGGAATGGGTAGGACGCAGGCATTTCAGGAGGTGAGGAAGCAGGCTCCCCAGCAATGGAGTCAGTATCAAAGGGCATCACTGTGTTGGGGCTGCTTAGGACACCATCACAAGAACAAAATGGCAGGGCAGCAGTTTTGGTCTCTCTTTCGTCTCATAAACTTCAAGTTCCAGTTGACTTAGCTTCAGCCAAATGCCTGCCCTCAGTCTAGGAGTGGGCAATGCCCTGATTACAACCACTGAATCATAGCTTAGAGAAGTGATAAAGTGTTGGGAAATCAAAGTGTTGTTCTGAAGGGGAAACAGATCTTGGGCAGCCAACCCAACATATAACTATGACAGTTTTTTGTTGTTGTTGTTGTTGTTGTTGTTGTTTTTTCTGTATTAGCTATTCACTTTTCCTTCTGCAAATCACCTATTCAATTTCTTTGCCTGTTTTTATCCTACAGTGCTGTTTGTTTGTTTTCTTGGCTTTGTTTTTTGCTGACTTACAAGAGATCTGCGAGTACATTTTAAAATTGAACTCAGTAGGGTTTTGCAGAAGCTCCTAAATGTCTTTTCATTTTGTAATTCATTAAAGTGAAAGGCTCCCTTCTGTAGGTTTTATTGTTGTTTGTTGGTTGTTGACCTATAATTAAAATATGTAAGACTATTAAGGAGCTGGCACTTTTTCTTTTCTCTCACTGTAGTAGTTGTAACATTAACTGCCTTACCATAAAAACCTCAAAATCTCAGTGATTTAAGGACTGATTTTAAAACATGAACACAAAATTCTTTGACATGCTTCCCACTGAAAAGTGATATCTATGTCCTGTGACCGTGATTCTGGGCTCTATGACATTTGATCAATAAATGATACTGTGTCAGTTTCCGGGCCCAAACTTCAAAAAAATATCAGTTTCTACAATCTGTCTCTTGGGACATTTGCTCTTAGAATTGAAACACTGTGTCTTGAGAAAGGCAGGCAGCCAGTGGAGAGTCCAGAATGGAGAGGAACTGGGGGCCTCCATTCCTCCGCCCTGGCTGATCTCCTGGCTGACACCCAGCACTGACTTACCAGCCATGTGTGTGACTCATTTTGAAAGTGGGTCCTCCCGTGGTTCTGTCACAACCGATGCCTTGTGAAGCAGGAGACAACTGTCCCTACAGAGCCCTATCCAAATTAAAGTTCTGTGAATACAATATATTATTGCTGTAATTTTAAGCCTCTAAGTTTTGGAGTGGCTTGTTGCACAGCAATAGATGACTGATGGAGCGTAACCCATTTCTCATTCATAATCCAGTACTGAGGTAGCCTTCTTTCTGCATGCTTCTTCCATCTTCTGACTCCACCTGCCTTTTGTGGATTTACTTACTCTGTGAGGAAAGAACGGGGGTAGAAAGTAAGTGGAGATGGAAAATTTGTTTCTGAAACTCTTTGGTCTGGAAATAACCCATCACCTCCACTTGCATTCCTATTGTCCAAAACTAGCCATGTGCTCACATATGGATGCCAAGAAGTCTGGAAATGGTAGTTCTTAGCATCCCAGTAAAAAGTTCACATTGTGGAAGGTTCACACAAGTCTTTGGTAGAATAACCAGCTGTCTGACACACTCATTTATCAAAGAAATTGAACCTTAATCTTCCTTGGGCAGCAAAGAAATAAGAGTACCAGTGGTTTCTGTTAGAAGAATTGTATGGTTCACCCTTGTGTATTAGTCTCCTCCAGCAGCATATTTCTGGACAAAATATGTGAAAACATAGAAACTTAGTTGTGACTCATGGTCTTTAAAATAAATAGTAAAATCTGTACCTTTCTGGCCTATGAACTTGTTTTTAGGAAATTAATTCCTTATTCTCCCAGTAAGGAATCAATCACAGGAAACACAGAGGGAGATTACCAAGAAATAAAAACTGGTTTGGGTTGTATATTTCAAAGCAGGGCAGGTCTCACAGTAAGAAGCATCAGGTCAGAGAAGAGATCAGGGAATAGCAGTTTGAGGCTTGGCTCTGCCACCAACTGCTGTGTGACCTTGCCCTTCCTGTACTTCTATTACTTCAGGTGAAAAAGGAAGAGGTTGGACTAGACAAACTTGAAGGTTTTTTTTTTTTTTTAGTTATCTGTGAATCTGAGTACAAATATAGAAAAAGCTTCACTCTTACAAACATAAAATTAATGCCATGAAGTATACTATTTAATATTCTCCCCTATTAAATAATCCACTTGTCAAAAAGTTAGAGTGGGAACTATGGATTTTTCTACCTTTGCCTGGTGTTCCCTTAGCAACAACAACAACAACATAAACTGCTTTGAACCTTACTAACAATCAATGAAGAGACACGTCTTAGAATTCTTAGCCAGGAATAGGAAAACTACTCCCAGCTTAGGATTCATATGAGTCCACAATTTCAGCAGGGAAAAATGTATCTGTATCATTTCCTCCTCACTCCCAAATTTTAACTTGAAGAGATGAGCTCCAAAGGTGAGAAGAGCATAGCGTCTGTAGGAGGGGAGTTCTACAAGCAAATTCTGTTCCCAAAGTTGTTGTAACAAAGAAGAGAGAGTGCTCTGAGGCCCTGTTCTCAGAGAAATGCTGACCAGATAAACCCCAAGCTTTAGTCACAGGAAATAAATCTTTGAACTTGGGATGCATTTACTGAGTTTTCCATTCCTTTGGGAAAATTTTCATTTCATACATGGCCATAACTATTATTTTCCACCATTCACACAACTACTGTACAGAGGAATTCTGGTTTTTGTCCCCAGAATCTGCAGCCTCAGCAAAGTGGAAGAATGTGTATATGAATCTCTGCGTGGAGTGTATGTGTACATTATTATATGTATGTTTGTGCGTGTGTGTGAATATGCATAATTCTTCACTACTCATCCCCAAGAGGATGGGTGACTAATCAGCATAAATCTGAACTTCTTCAAAGCTTTTGGGGAAACGAAACAGACAAGAACACCATTTCCAATGTTTAATAACAAAATCCAATACAAGAGACTTTGAAATAGAAATAATACCCAAGATGGGGTTATTTTTGAGACTTTTGGGGGGAAACGCAAATTATTATTTAAAAATGGTTTCCTGAGAGAAATAAAATACTAAGATGTTTATACATAGTTATTCAATAATCTTTCTTACAGAAAAGGTATCAGGTGGGATGTCAATTGCTGTTGCTTTCATAAAAAATTTCATTGAAGTTTTTAATTTATAAACTGTCCTTGTTTTTATTCCAGTCTATTATTAGAGTATTAAAAGTTAGCTAGGAACATAGATTTGCTATTTATACTCTACACGAAAGACTAAAAATTTAGGCCATCTTCTTAAGGAGATGAATCAGACTTCTGAAAATCCTGACTTATTAATTTTTGTTTTGTACAACAGAGGTGGGCTGCTTCTCCAGATGCCTAAAATGAGGCTTTAGTTCAGGCAATTTAAAGAATGCCATCTCTTCTGACTGAATAAGAGTTCAGTCAGGGTAGGGCTTCTTCAGAGCAGAGTGTCCACCCATAACTCCACGAGAATCCTGAGATAATATTTTAGTAAAACTTATCTGAACTCTTTTTACTGTGTGCCTACCACAACAAACTCCCTTCGCAAGTTAACATTGCTCTTTACGTGCCTCCTAAAAAAGTTCAAGGTAAGTGTGAATGGACAGTGGGGATACAGCTTTCCAATACAGTCCACTGGGCTGCTTACAGCATGTATTACAGCCACTGTCCTTTGTTTCCTTCAATAATGGTTAAAAGATGTGCTTGCAGATTGAGAAATGACACTTCTAATCAATATTTAAGCCTTAAATCTGAAATTCATTATTTTTAATGTGAAACTGTAGCCTTGGAAAATTCAATATTTGTGGGTCACTTTATAAAAACACAGTCTACTGTAAATTAAACTCATAAATTATTGAAAAGGGATAAGAAACCTCAAACGAAATTTGCCTCCAAAGAGTATGGTGTATCTTACTGAGGGATGTATTCACAGACTCTTAAAGACCCCAGAAACATGTCATAACATCTAAATAGAACAAAATTGTTGGTGTTTTCGTTTCAAAAATGAAACACTTTGCAAAATACACTATGTTAGATAAATCCACCTCTTTGTTAACATACATTCATATTAAGGCACTCAGATTATGAGTTTCAACCTTTCTCAAAGCTTTTAGGTAATTTCCAATTTAGAGAGTTTTGGTCCTCTGGGTTAGGCCTCAGTCAACAAATTGAATTATTTTAGATGTCACCAAGAAGAACAAGTCTTGTCAGATAAAGGAAAATCACATAGATATAGACGTGTGTTTTCCAATAATTTTCAACTAAACTCATTAGTAGCTAGAGTTAACAACCTTGACAAGCTCCACGTTGCACAAAGTACAATGACAGTCTCTCCGAATAATGCAGGGATACTTCTTCCACATTGATGTTCTCAAATAGAGATATAAATGCTTCTAACGTAACATCCGTGTGGGCAGATAGGTGTTCGTGAGCAGCAGGGAACTGGCAGGGGCAGATGGGAACTGAGTGGGAGAACAATTCTAGGCGGGCAAGGACGGAGACAGGAAAGTGACAGGGGTCAGTGTGGGAGTATGCCTACACACCACCTAACAGGAGGTTACATTGTGTTTGAGTTTGGTAATATAAGCCTCTATCATGTCTTCATTTTCTTTTCAGTGGCTGTTTCACTCTCCTGATTTCACACATGGACCCAGGCACACAGACTAGCAAGGTCTCTTCAGCAAATATCAGTGTTTCTTCCCTCCCCCTCTGCACCCAAACCTATATGCTGAAGGCTGCTCTGCCAGGTCCCTGGGCCAGCCAGATATGCCATAGAGTTAATCCGTTTTAGAGGACCTCTCAGGCAGTAAGCCAGAGGGATTTGGTGAATAAATAACTGAAGCATGTTCTGCACTGTTTCCCAGAATGACCCAGTGGGACCGAACCCCAATTGTCCACAGTGGTCACTTGCTTGATAACACTCCCTTCATTGGCAGCCTTCCTTTTCTTGTCTCACTCTGTCAGCAGTGTTTTCTAGGATCACTTCCCAAATAACTTCACATGAATCCTTGTCTCAGGGGTCAGTGGGAAAGGAAACAAGGAAACAACTTCCATGTCTAACACACAGAAGACAATGAAATTATGTTTAACTGATTTGCAGAGACAGAAATATGAGACAAAAATTGCTGCAACCATCTTTTGAAACACAATCTACCACCCAAACCTTGAAAGTCAGATTGCTTGGTTGTTTGTATACCATGTTTCCCTGAAAATAAGACCTAGCCGGACAATCAGCTCTAATGCGTCTTTTGGAGCAAAAATTAATGTAAGACCCAGTCTTATATCATATCATATCATATTATATTTTACCTGGTCTTATGTTATATAAGACCCCTAGTCTTATATTACAGTAAAATAATACTGGGTCTTATATTAAATTTTGCTCCAAAAGATGCATTAGAGCTGATTGTCTGGCTAGGTCTTATTTTCGGAAAAACACGGTATTATCCCCATATTCACTTCCTGGTTCATTTTTCGTGTTTCAATTTTGGCTTCAACAATTAGTAGCTGTTGCAACTAAGCTTGGGCAGCATTCTTGAGTTTCTGTGCCTGTTTCCTCATCTATAAAACATACCTACTTCATGAGGTTGACTAATTGCTGTTGTCATCATTGTTGTTATTGTTATTATTGTTATTGTTATTATTTCTCTGTTATTATCCTAAGTCTTTAGACAGTCCTGTAGGGTTGTCTTGGGCTTTCTTGATTGTGATTGAGGAATTAAGAGAAAGCTTGTGAGCCTCCTCCTGGGCCAAAGGGTGAAGGTGAGATACTTGGGAGTGATAGCAACATCTCTGAGGAGAAGTTCCCACAATCAGGGGTCAGATTCATAAAGTACAGCTGCCCCTCCCTTGCCAGCCTTGGATGATTATGTTTTGGTTTCATTATAGGAGCCAGTGGGTTTTCTTATGGAAGATGAGAGGAATTTCACTCCATTGTGTGTTTTAGTTGTTTTCTGTCCCTTCAAAGCAGAATACATATAATTTAGTCTTGAGAGGAGGATTTAGAAAATCTCTGCTGAATCCTAATTACTCCCTAATGGCCTATAAGAGTAAATTGACCTCTCACTGAATTGTACTAGAGGAGTAAATCACACAATGAGAGAATCTGGCTCAGTGTCTCCAGCTTCTTAACATTTATTTGTCTGAATGGGGAAAAAGTCTTCCTTTACTCTGACTTCACAACTGATTCAAAACCAGAAGGCTTAAAAAATATACCTCTCTTTGACTGATTCAATATACACCTTAAGTAATCGTACAAGTAAGCTCCTGCCATGAGATGGTAAACAGGTCTGAAAATCAACTGCATAAAATTTGGGGTTGCATTATTGCAAGATTAATAAAAACCAATGTTTCTGGATATTCTTTAAGGTCTCAGAGGGCACAAAAGTAAAAATAGTGAAATTTATACTGTGTGCAACTGACAGTGTAACTGGCAATTTCCCCAGTGACAGACAAGACAGTTATTTCCTAACAGGCCTCTCCCTCCTTATCATCTGTAATAAGAACTTGAGTGAGCTTACCTTTGTCTGAGAATGGGGATGGGTGGGGAACAAAAGCCAGTCACCAATGGTGATAGATTCAAATTTACCGACCCAACTTGGGGTTTTGTTCTATTACTTTAGAATCCCTCAGGTACAATTAGAGAGTGTCCCAGAACACTCCCCACTTCCCAACTTCTTTGCTAGAAGCCTATTTAGTGTTATAAAGTGGGGACTCAGAACTTCTGCAATGTGGATATCTTCTGCACTCTCCTTTTCCCATTCCTGGTCTATTCGATGAGCACAAAAGTTCTCTGCTTGTTTCCAAGAAATAAAAGCTATGCTATCATCAGTAAGATGAACTGTCCCCTAGTACCAGGCCTTGGTGAGGTTCCAACCCTAACTCTTCTTTCTCTGCCATATTTCCCGGGTCTGCTCTCCTGCAACTTCTTCATTTCCCATTCACTCAATGGGCCACCAAGTTCTGACTCCCACCTCCACCCACCCATTTCTGTAGCAGACATCACAGAGCTCTCTCACTTCCAAATCCAAAAGATGCTTCCCAAGCCATATTCTTCCTGACCTCTCTGTGACCTTTGGCCCCATCCCAAGTCTTTTCCTACACAGCTGTCCTCCCTTGGCCTCAAGACAGGGTTCTTCCCTGGTGTCTTTTTGCCTTGCTGGCCATTCTCTCACAACTATTCACCACATCCTGGACAGTCTTAAGATCCTTTTCTTCTCTCCATTTCTTAAATGTCAGCTATTTTCAGGGACTCTGATCTCAATCCCTGTCCCCTTTATAAATAGGAATCATACAGTGTCACTCTTCTTCTTCAAACCCTCCATTGCTCTGCATGACCTGCCCCCCTTCCCATTACCACTCTGAATTCAGGTCCTTCTACTCTGTTTACTTACCCTGTTTGAGTCACACTGGCCTCTTCCCTTTGCTCAAATGCACTAGCCATGCTCCTGCCTCAGGGCCTTTGCACTGTTTATGCTTTCTGTGTGGAACACTCTTTCTTCTGGTATCTCCCAGGACTTATTTCTCATCTCTATTCAAGGCTTTGCCCAAAGTCACCTTATCACTTCATTAAAATTGTAATCTTCCCTTGCCATTCAATAAGGCGCTCCCAATCCTCTTTCCTCAAGCACCAAAAGAGCAGGAATCTTGTTTGTTTGATTCCCTGATGTGTCCCAAGGGTCTAGAACAGTGCTCCCCACACAGTAGGTGCTCAGTGACGATTTCTTCAATGAATGATGAAGGAATGAACTCTCCCTATATTACTTCATACACACCCATGGCTTCAACTATTAATTTTATGATGAACTCAAATCCATGTCTCCAGTTGAGGCCTCACTTCCAAGTCCCAAACCAGTATGTATCCATCTGGCCACTGAGCATCACCATTTGGACAGCGCCCAAGCATCTCAAACTCAAAATATCAAAAACAGAATCATTTTCTTCAATCTCCCTTCCTAAACCTCCTCTTCCTACGTTCATCTCAATAAGTGGTGTTGCCCTCCACACAGCTGCAAGCCAGAAACCTGAGAGTTATCCTAGACTTCTTTCATTTACTTGCATCCAATCCATCACCTACCCCATCTACTTCTCTTATCTCATTTTTATACCATGACCCTTCATTGTCCAGCCAGTATTGATTTCCATGCTTTCATACATGCTGCTCCTTTAAAGTGTTTCATCTCTCTCTCAACCTTCCTCACTCAACCCCAGGTCCAACGTTTATCCCAAGTATCACCTTTCTTCCACGGTTCCTCCCATAGTACCCAGTGCATGTGACAGATCCCTATCACATTAATAATTCACTTACTCATCCACCTCCACAGTAGCCTCTGAGGTCCTAAGGGCAGAGACTATGGCTGATTGCATCTTAAGTGTCTCATACAGCATCTACCACATGTTAGATGTTTAAACGTTTTTCTTTTTTTGCAGTTTTATAACTTTATTTGACAATCATCAGTTCTCATCCACATTAACTGCTTGTAGATTTTTGAAAGTGGTGATAGGTACATAGGTAACCAACATATAGAGCTTATTTGGTGAATTTTCATTCTCATTATGTTTTCTAGACAACCATACCCAGATTCGGGATGGGACATTCCTTATTCCTTTAGCCCAGACAACTTTCTTTAGTCAGGTGTCAATGCACACATCTGAGGTTCCCATCTCCTTTATGGCAAAGTTCTGCCACCTCATTGATGGCAGAACAGCCCTTCTTCTCACCGCCCTTCTTTGCAGGAATTATTGTGCCATGCCAAAGTTGGAAAAGAAATAAAACATGTTTAATAAACAAATCAATTTGAGTAAATTAAATAAAATTCCTGGATTGGATATATTATTTTAATTTATGATGAAGAATATATAGATTATCACTATAAAAATGATTCTAATCTTTCACAGTGCCTGGCTCATAGTATTATATATATATGTGTATATATATATGAATAAGTAAATAAATGCAGAGGAAACAGCTTTGACAATGGCAAGGAGATATGAAAGCAGCATGAGATCAGTCAATGTGGGTCATTACTAGGGTTGTGGGGCTCAGGATTAGTGGTGGGAGTGTGGCAGGATGGAAGGATATGAGGTGAGAAGAAGGAATGGGGAGAGAGATAAAGGGCTTTGAGTCTGGGCCCTGCTCTGCAGGCAGTGGGGAGCCCTTTATAGCATTAAGTCAGCAAAGTGATCAGACGTGTGGTTTAGAAAGATCCCTCTGTCAGAAGAATGAAGGATGAATTGGCAGGAGTTGCAGTGGGTGAAGGAGAAGATAGGACTTTCTAAGATCAAATATATGGCAACCTGAGAAGCTGAGGGTCTGAACTGTGCAGGTCTAGCTGGGTTGAGTTCTGAGACCTTTCAGAAGACAATATGGCTATCCCCAGGCTAATGGTAGCTGACTTTCTCCCTAAAGCTGAATTCTGAATGGACAAGAATCCCAGAGTCCCAACACTGTCATCATGGTTGACCAGCTCCTATGTATAGATTAGGTTGTGTTGTCTTTGTCTTCTGATGTAACTCATGATCGGTTTGATGAGGTTGTCATGGGCTCCAAAAAAACCATTCCAGCACATATAGCACCAAACTTCCTCTTGAGTTACAGATGTCCCTTGAAAAGCTCCAAAAATACAGCAAAGAACACTGGTTACTTGCCCATCATTTCTCTGGTCCAGAAATCGAGGGTTGCATAATTGGGTCACTTTAGGTAACCATCTGCATCTGTAAGATCCAAGGACCTTTCTTTCTCTGTGTTTTTGATTTAGTCTAGGTGAAAGGAAGCCTAATTCTTTGAGTGGCGGTCAAAGTTTATGATGATTGCTTTGGACATCAAAAGATCCAGGATATAAGACCAAGTGTTTTGAGATGCCCAAAAACAGTATGTCAAGGGGACTTGGCTTGTTGGTAAGGCAGTGCTATCAATCCTGCCAAGTGAACTGACATGATCATTGGTGATGGCTAGGCCATGGGTCACAGGCTTATGACTCCCAGAAACCCTTGTATCAGATTGGTATTTCCTACGGGGTTACAAAAAATAAAATGGGCATTATTTGCATATGTGATACTCTTTTTATTGATATACTAAAATCCCTTTTCATTTAATAGCAAGTATTTTTTTTTTGACATGTGGTACTTTTAAAACTAGCTTTGGGTGGGCTGGCAATTGGCTAGAAACCTTGCCACCAGGAATTACATCTGCCTCTTTCCATAATGATCCTGAGATTGAGAAAGTATACTTATGTTTCTGAATGGTATTTTTAAAAATAATAATACTAGATGAGACTGTGAAAACATGAATTAATTATAATCATCTCAGGTAAAAGCAATAGTAATTTGAGATGTTCTAGTGTTTGCTATTTTCGTTGTTGTTGTTGTTGTTCCAGTGTTCTCCCAGCCTCGCTTGCCCCAAAGCCGAGGGATCCATACCAGAGTCACCGTTTTGAAGCCACCTGTCCTGGTGCTGCTCTGCCAAGTCTATGAACCACAACGTGAAGTTTCATGATGCGAAACACTCAACGAAAGACATGAGAACGTGTTTTGATTATTTATACATATTACACTGGGAAAGAAACTGAGGTTAATGACCTGGACAAAGATGTAGTTTGGGATGGTCGAACTACGACCTGATGCTCTGGCCCAGATTCCAGAGGAATCCCCCATTCGTCTCTTTTGAACTTGTCGTTGGCCAAGTTGACATTCCACGCTCTGCAGCACACTCCAGAGCTAGACTGTCTGCGTTCAGGTACGTTTTACCACTTACAGCTTTGTCTTTCCGAAGACTTTTCATCTTTTTTTTTAAAAAAATCTAGGACTTATAAAAACACACACTCTGGGTTCCACTCAAGAGGACCTGTGTCTTCCCGCAGCTTCTTTGCAGCTTCTGTTCCATGTGTCTGGGACCCTCTGCTCCCTGCTTTTATGCCTAGCTCACTCTAGATTTCAGTTTGAAGTTAACTTCCTTGGGGAAGCTTCTTTGGTCTTCCAAGGTTGAGTTAGAATCCCTTCTTTATGTCCCCATAAGCACTTGCCCCATCCAGCAATTACTACCCTGTTTTCCTGTTTCAATCTCTGTTCTCCTCAGTCAGACTCCAGGCTGAGAGATCCGACTTGGTTTCGGATCTCACTTTATAGTGACACATATTACGTGCTCAAATGTTTGTGAAATGAATAAGTAGGTAGATTAACGAATGGACAGTCAGAAAAAATCAGTGGACAAAGGAGCCAAGGATATTCTCCCAGGCAGCCTGGCCCCGTATGGCGCTTAGCCTCAATCATGAGGCATGCAGGGGCTTGTCTCTCTTCACGGGTAAGAGGTAGGAGTTCCCACCACCCCGAGACTTCAGAGCTCCCTTGCTAGCCCCTGCCTTCTGCAAGAATACCCCGAAACACAGACAAAGCCGCTAAGCGACAGCAGTTCCAAACTGACGTGCGCCTCACATCGCGCGCCCCGCGCGTCTGCTGCGCGCAAAGGTGCTCCCCACCAACGCCCCAGTTTCCCCCGCTGGGAAACATCCTCCCCAGGTCTGGAGCAGAGGGTAGAGGTTCCACATTGGGGAGAAACTGGAAAGGCAGTTACAATCCCCGTATTTCCCCAACTCCCACTTCCATCACCTCCCCAAGGCTTCACCCCCTTCCGGGGACAGGCGCTGGGCCCGGGGCGGCCGGGGCGGGGAAGGGTCGGGCAGGGGCGGGGAGAAGCGTTTATATAGCGTCAAGGAGGGAAGTGGGAGCTGCTGCCAGCCCACGGGACATCAAGAGGCGAGAGGCTGCCGGCACTGCCTCCCGCCCCTTCTGCGGTTCCCGAGGTCCCCACCGTCTCCCTACAGGCGCGGGCACTCGGCTGTGCGCTCCTGGCGGTGCGCTCTGTCCGCTCAGTGCACAACGCGAGAAAACCCGCCCAGGGCTTGGAAAGCACAGGGCTGGGGGCCGCGTGGAAGTTTCCCCGAGGTAAGTCCTGGAGCTGAAGTCCGCTGGGACCACAAGACCCAGACATAGGTTTGCAAGTGGTCAGTAGCTGCATGGGAGGGCTCCATGGAGGGGCTGCATGAGGACTGTGGTGATGGAAAGAAGGGAGTTTCAGAAGCTCCAAATCGTCTCCTGCTTTTCAGCCCCTGCAGGCTGTTAGCTGCCCTCACCTCATCTTTGTTTTAGTGTTTTGCATCACTCTGTTGGAGACACTGCAGCACAGGCTGTTGTCACTCTGCTCTGGGCTTCCTGTCCCCTACCACCCATCCGAGTGCCTGGAAAGCTGAGAGGTGCCTCACCCAACAGTGTGTCTGCACGTCCAGCACGGGGACTGATGTGTGGCAGGCACCCAGCACTACAGTGGGAATGGATGAATGAAGTTAACCAGCCTGGGTCAGGAAAAGTCCCTCCCCAGCCTGTACAGAGGCAGTCTGTACTTTTGCTCTTGCACTCCACCCACATTCATTAAAGATGATTGGGGTTTTATTGTCTGGAGGGAGGGGAGAAGACCACAAAAAACCGGCCCTTTTACCCATGCCCAGTAACATTCTGCAATAAGTGGAACCCCACCTACCTGGCTCAGTATCAACTGTGCAAATAATTTTGTTGAGGGGAGGAAGCACGCTGGAAGAGGGGAAAAATATTGGAACTAGGAAGTGATTTATTCTGCATCCTTTTGTGATAAAGATTTTTCATTTCTGTTTCTAGACGTCCACTCTGTGGAGGTATTTAAAGATGATCTTTGCCAGGGCGGGGGGTGAGGGCCGGAGGGTGGGTTTACACAGAGGAGATGGGTGGTGATATTAGTTAGGAACATGTGGGGTGTCGGTGAAAATCAAAAGACTTGAGATAGAAAGGATATTTGAAGTCTTTCGTCAAGAATTTCTATAGTTACAGAAACAGCAGTCACATTGCTTTTTAAAAGACAGAATCTATTTCATGAGTAGTATTTTTGATGTAAAATTTTCAAGTATGCCATTTTGAAGTTACAACGTTAAACTTATTGTGTAGTGTCCCCTAGATGGGACCACCTACATAAACATCCTGAAGAGTCTAAAGAACGTGTTTTAAAATGCATGGCCTTGAAAGTTTTTTGGGTTTTGTTCTGTTATAAAGGAAGCTGTCAGTTTCCTCCCTCCTCCCTCATTTTATTCCAATATATGTATGTGCAGCGGAGAACCTGAAAAGAAAGCTTATCTTCCCCTCAAAAGTACATGTTTGGACTTTGTGCCACGGGAAGTCAAATTTTATGATGTACATGGAAGACTTTATGTTAAGCACTCATTGGAGAATCATCTTTAGGTGTTTTTTTTTTTAGTAACAAAAACCTTTTACTAAATTTTCTTGTGAAACAATTCTCAAAAAAAACAACATAATAAACTTGCAATTTCCACTGTTCCCATTCCCTTCAGATAGTCTGAATTTCAGAAAAATTAGAATAGTTGGAATGTTTATAAAGAGATTATTTATTTATTTGCACAGACAATGCCAAGAGCAGCTAATTAAGTCACCAAATGAAGGTCAGGTTACAAGAATTGTGAATAAAAGTTGGTGTGTTTATTCACCTATATACACAGTATACTATGTAGTCCTACTGATATAATGGTTTTTTTAAATGACTGGGGAAAAAAAAAACTTCCTTGTAAATATTCTCTGCCCCTGGAATTTCTCAAAAATATGTGCTTGCCAGCTATACCCTCTGCAAATAAATAAAAGTGGTCCAGACTAATGAGGATGTGTTTGCAACCAAAGATCACTCACTTCTACAGTCCTAAGAAATAAGTATGAAGATTAGATTTGCCATATTTCTACTTTTATAGGTATCGTGAATATAAGACCTTTCCAGAGTGGTCAAATGTTGCCCAGAATGTTTTTCCCCCTTCCTGACCTTTTTGTTGTTGTTATTTAAAGTAGGAAATGATTTAACTTTGCTCTGAAACAGGTCTAGATTCAAGTTACAGACTAGCTTGGACATTCACTTAATCCTCTGAGTCTTCTTACCTGTCACGTGGAGCAGTGATACCTACCTACCTCACAGGGAGGTGTGAGAAAAAAATCAGAAGATCCTTATAAAATGCCAGGCGTAATGCTCAATAAATGAAGGCAATGGTATGAGGATTATAAATTTTAAGCATCACGGCAAATGGTAGTACTCCAAAAATTTAGTTAATGTTGAGCCCAATTTATTTTATGTTTTGACCTCACTGAAGTACCTTGTTTCCATGTGATTAACAGTAATGCATGATGTGCCAAATGTTGTAATCTGCACTTTCCCCTTGGAAGTGTTCCAGTAGAAATTGTTGAAGGAAAGAACTATCAGGCATGTTGTTATCATGGAAGAGATGTTTGGGAGTTGTGGCTATTCTGATTTTACTAGATACTTTTTAAAAATTTTAATTTAATTTTTAAATTAAATTTATTGAAGTGACAATGGTTAGTAAAATTACATAGGTTTCAAGTGTACATTTCTATAATACATCTTTATATTGCATTTGTGTGTTCACCACCCAGAGTAAGTTCTCCTTCCATCACCATGTATTTGACCTCCTTTGCCCTCTTCTTCCTCCCCCCTTTCCCCTTCCCCTCTGGTAACCACTGCACTGTTGTCTTTGTCTATGAGTTTTTGTTCCTTTGTCTCATTGCTTTGTTTCTTTCAGTTTTATATCCCACATATGAATGACGTCATATGGTCCTCGAATTTTTCTGCGATTTTGCTACATACTTCTTCATATTTTATGTTTTACACTTTGGGGAAACTTTTCCTAGAGAAGTCAAATTGTTCCTGCCGGTAGGTTTTGACAAGTGCACTCAGTGTTTCAGTTTCTTTGGATAATGGTTTGGTGATAATAAAAGACTCTTTCTACTTTCAGTAGAAACATACTATATTTTAATTTTCAGAATTTTAAAATAAAGGCCCAAAAGCAAGCTTAAGGTCTTCAAGGGAACAAAGAGTTAAAAAGGCATAGAAGATCCTTTACAAAACAGTGACTAATTAAAGGCTAAACTTTTTAAATAAAGAAATAATCCCTAGAGAGTCTTAGTCTCACTTTCCTCACTCCTCACCCTCCTTCCAAACCTGTGTTTTCTTGGGGTAACCCCAAGGCCCTGGCAGGGGAATATGGAAGAGATTATCATGAATAAAAATGGACACTGTTTGGCTAACATGAACCCTGTACAGAAGAAAAGATCTCTTGTGTCTCTCATATCCCTGACACTGCCCATAGTACCCAGCACTTAGTAGGTATTCAATAAATATTTGATAAATGAATGACTTCAAAATTAAAAGTCTGGCTGAAGTCTGCTTCTTGTGTAAATCCAGAGCAGTTGCACTTAGAAAATCCACTAACATGCAAATCTCCGGCAAGATAAAGGAGGCCTTCCCAACTCTGCTTGTGTTTGGCTTCTGATCTTCACTTTTGCTCAAGTGAAAAACAGCTGATCTATCATTACTGACTCTAAATTTTAACTGATGAGTTGTCTTGATTGACTGAGATAGCTCTAAATGCTAATCCTTTTCCTGGTTCCAAATAACAAGCCTAAGGAAATTTACTGATTTAATTTTACCATGAATAGAAACCTTTCTCCCAAATGCTCTGAGGTAGAGGGGATAGGAACGTAAACCGCAACATTCCCCTCAAGTCGCAAAGACATTAAATATACACTTCACCATTCTTTAACCATTTACAATTGAGGACTGGGTATTGATTTGACTCTAAGATATTTGATTCTGTAATGCTTTACATACTGTATCCTAGACTTTAGAAGGGAAAGATTTTGCCAGGGTAAGTTGGCAAAGGCACTTGTATTGGCTTGAAAAACCATAAGCTAATCACTTAACAAGTCCTTCAGAAACAATTTGATTAATGTTTGGCAAGAAATTCTGACTGAAAATCTCCATTACATGATTCCAAATACAATAAAACTTTGAAGATCATGGGCAAGTCACTTTTGGCAATTCTTGTTTGCCAAGAAACGATCCCACAGTGGGTCAAAGGGTCCATGTGCCATCTTTTGGTACCCCTACCTCACCATAAACCAGCATGTGTAGTTCACTCCATAATCACATTTTCTTCCACATGTCTCTAGAACAGTTAAAACCCATAATAGTAAGAAGATGATGGTACATACTGTAGCAGATTTCCTTACTGTTCAGGCTTTGCTCTTCTCTGCCGGCTAACAGATGATATCAGAGCCCTGTCCACATTGTCTCTGAATTCACCAATTCAGTGCACGCTGGAAGGTTCTTACTTCAAGCAGCTGGAAAGGCCTGAGGGTTTTCTCTGGCATTGGGAGCATGCCTGATATATGTGGAGTAGGCTAGAAGTGTCTGGGTTAACACATTTGGGAGCAATCCCTCACCCAATAACAGATACAAGTTGGTGAGTAAATGGGCCAGCTCTCTCACACCTTGGGGGAGCTACTCTTGGTATGATCTGCCAGAAGTGTCCAAAGTAATAAGCTCCAGCTACCCAGAATAGTAACCAACCTGCTCATAAACAATTCTCCATGGGCTTCCTTCTCTTCCCTGCTTCACTTCCCTGCTCTAGTGCTTCCCTCTCTAGTGCTTCCAGAATCACCTCCTAAATTAACTAATAGCACAAGTTCTTGCCCAGAGTCTGCTTTGGGGAAAACCACCTGTGAGAAACTTGTTAACTGATTCAGTAAATGCAGTGTTTTTGTTATAAGTGTACTATAGATTTCATTTTAGCCAGAAATTGAATCAAAAATGGAACTCTTTGCACTCTAGAAAATAGAATGGGAATTCAGGATCAGGTCACAACCAACAACCTAACCGACCCAGACACAAGTGAAACAGTACTGGCTCAGGACAAAATTTGAGAGGACGTGTCATGGGGACATGGAAGGAGATATCAGTGAGGGCTCAGGGTGACCCCAGGACAGTTGAGTGCTCAGTATGACCCCATCATTAGAGAAATAATACATTCTGCTGGTGATGAGAAGTGACTCAAACATGTGTTCTGTAAAGATGGAACTGGTCTCTCTATATTTCTATTGGGTGTTTCTATCCCCTCCACAGGTTTGGTCACTATTTACCTACTCTATTAGGGTTCTTCAGAAAAGCAGAACCAATAAGATATTTATGGAAATACATAAGAGGAAATTTATTGTAGGAATTGACTCATGTGATCATGGAGGCTGAGAGTCCTGTGATCTGCTATTTGCAAACCAGTGAATCAGAAAAGCCAGGGCTGTAATTCAGCCTGAGTTTAAAGGCCTGAGAACCAAGAGTGCCAAGGTCTGAGGGCGGGAGTAAATGGATGGTCCAGCTCAAGCCAAAAAAGGCAAATTCACCTTTCCTCTGCTTGTTTGTTCATTTCAGTCCACTGTGGATTGGATGATGCCTACCTACATTGGTCAAAGTTAACTTTACTCATCCTATCTATGCCAATACTAATCTCTTCTGGAAACATGCTCACAGGCACACCTAGAAATAATGTTTTACTGGATCTTAGCTCAGTCAAGTTGACACATAAAATTAACCATCACATTTACTGATTACTTTCTAATTTACGCCCCCCAGGCCAGACCTGTCCTCAGAAATCTGGACCCAGGTATCTAGTGGCCCACAAGGCACTTGAACATTTTCCACCATAAACCCAACAAATCCCAGATGGTATTAATTATCTTCCCCGCAAATCTCCTCTTCCTAGGAATGGCACAATCCAAAGGCCCCCACCAGAAAACTCTGAAGTAGCCTTGAAGCCCTACCCTTCTCCCCAACCCTCATCAATAATCCCAGCTAATCAATCACCAAGTCTTATAATTTTATTTCCTTACAATCTCTGCAAACCTCTCTCTTCTCCCTGTCATCTCTACTCTTCATTCCCAAACACCATTCTTCTTTCACCCCAACAACACTATCTCCGAATCCCCTTCACTGCCTCTGGTCTTGCTCCTCCTCTAGCATTCTCCACATTTCAGCCTTAGTGAGCTTCCTAAAACCTATACTTTCCTCCAATGCCTTTGGGTAATATCCAGAATCCTTACTGTGGTTGAAAGTCTTCCCACCATCCATCTTTTATCTGCCTCTCCTGCCTCATGCCTTCCTATTTCTTCCAATCCTCCACTCCCAACTCTCCAATTGTTTAAGGAGACCTTGTTTTCTCCCAACTCCTGCCATTTGCATTTGGAATTCTCTCTACTTAGAACAGTATTCTCTAGACTCTAAATCTGGCTAACTGTGTCTCTCCCATTGGGGCTTAGCTAGTATGTGCATTCTTTAGGAAAGCATTGCTGGACCCTCTCACTAGGGGAGGTACCCTGCCCTGGGTCCCCTGGGTCCCCTGGGCTTCCCTAGTCATATTGCTCTCCCACTGAACTGTGATTACTTTGTCTTTCATGTTCACCAGGCTACCTGCAAAGCTAACCACTTACTAGATGTTCCATAAATATCTGTTGTATGAATAAATGAGCTGAAATCAGGTTCCTTACTAGCTGATGACCATGGACAAGTCACATAAGCTCTCTGAACTTTAGTTTTCTCATTTAAAGTA
This sequence comes from Rhinolophus hipposideros, assembly GCF_964194185.1. Lineage (NCBI taxonomy): Eukaryota > Metazoa > Chordata > Mammalia > Chiroptera > Rhinolophidae > Rhinolophus > Rhinolophus hipposideros. The sequence continues at coordinate 36,801,647 of NC_138060.1, read as the reverse complement.
GAAACCACATCCAAGCACAGGGTGATTGAAAGGACTTGATGAAATTGTGGATTTTTGGTTCCTGGCACATAGTTGGTGCTCAGTAAGTGATCATTCCTTTGGATATAGGATGCTAAGTACTATGCTGGACTCGATCCTGTGATGTTTTGAGACAGTAAAGGCCACGCATTCCAGGAGGTATAAGTTAAAGGTTCACTTTGATGTAAGGGCTTTGGTTGGAACCCAGAGGAAGGAAAGTATCATTTAGCTAAAAACATCCTGCTTTTCTGATGTCCTTTCAAACCGCGCGTAGAGTGTGTTTTTGGAAATGTAAGCGACATAATGACATATAATGGCATCTAATTCCCTCGCACAGTTTCTTCCAAACAATCCTTCTTCTCAAGCTTCAACATCTGCATTCCCTGGATTAGCGCCACGATTCCAGTTTCTAAACTGAGGAGTTTTTTTCCAAGAGTTTTGCCTTCATCAATTATTCCCAACTGCCATTCCTCCTTGATTTCCCCCTTCTCCGTGATTACTGCTGTCATCCTAAAACAGCACCATTAGCACCTAATAATGGGGCCTCCAGGGACCTGTCATGAATGTGCTAACCAACCCTGATGCACATTTGCCGGTGACTTAACTGGGTGGAGGCAAGAACGAAGCACGTTAACGGGCATGCATGGGTCAATGATTAAAGCACAGAGCTTTTTAGATTTTAGCAGTAGGCAGTGAGTTAAGTGCATAATTGGGTGGGTATCAACACCTCAGATTGCTGTCTGGCACTTTAAGGACTTTTAGGTATTATTTGGTAAGTTACTGCTTTCGAGCACTTACCTAAATCTACGGCGGCGATCCGGTTGTCACACTCACTGGGCCAGGGGTGCCCCACCCCACTTCAACACACAAAGTTTGTGAACTTCCTTTGCTTCTATATAGCCCCCAAAATTTGAACACACATAGTCATTATACTAAGAAAAATAGATAAATTGATGGTGGATGGTGTTGAGTTGGGTCGTGCCCTAGACACTGAAACAGACGTTGTGATTTCATGCATTGTATGTCTGCTAAACTCCCCACTGAGAAAGGAGACACATAGCCATGCTACTAGATTCATCCAGAAAGCAAGAGGTGACCACCCCAGGTAAAGGAGATGGTTGACTCCAGGTTTTTTCACATGGTAGATCTTTGAATAATCCAGGGAGTTACATCAATTAGCTCAACATTTATTAAGTACTTTATGTACTTTATCATACTTAATCTTCATAACAACCCAGTAAGGAAAGTACCAGCATTATCACCCTCCCACAGATGAGGATCTGAAGTTTTAAGGCATATCAATTGCTGTCCAGTGGAGAGATTTAAATTCAGGATGTGGTAAAACCCAGACCTTGACCTTGCTACCTGCCTGTTCTGCTGGGTAAGCTGGGAAAAATGTGTGTTTCAAAAGTCTAGAGGCTTCTAATGCTGATGCTTTACTTAGATCCCTGTATGTTTGAAATAATAGTTCAGAAGTCATATTTTTCTTGGTCAGAGGACATTTTGACCCCATATGTCTTTCTTAGGGGAGGGAAGAAAGGAGAGTGCTGATCTTAACATGAACGTAAAGTACCAAGATGGTGATGTTTGAGTAGCTACAAAACCCAGTAGCTTAAATTTCTGTCCCTGAAATTGACATAGGGTAATATTTTCAAAAGTCCATTCTCGTTTTGCTGTTTGACTTTTCATAGAATCCTAAAATTTCAGAGCAAAAAATGGGTCTTTCAAATCATTTCAAGTATTTTTTGTGTGAAAACAATGATTGGTCCTCCCCCACCCTTCCTCACAATTAAAATCCTTTAATAACTTCCCACTGATCTTGGCATAAAGTCAGAAATTATTAGTAGATCCTGCAAAGCCATGCATAGCTTGGCCACCTCTTTCCCAGCCTCACTGAGTGCCATGCTCCCATTCACTCTGTGTTCTATTAACACAGGACTTCCTTTGATTCCTTGACCACTCTGTTCTCCTTCCTGCCAGAGGATCTTTACACAAGCTCTTCTCCCTCCTGGGTGACTTCTCTTATCCTGGTTGACTCTCACCATTCCTCAAGACACTAGCTTTAACAACAGTCCCTTGAGAAAGTTTTTCATGATCTCTCTGAGTTAATCAATTCTCCTTATTACATTTCATCACAGTATACGATAATTCAACAAATACTTATTAAGCACCTTTTTTATGTATAAGCCTTACTTTAAGTCCTGGAAAACAAGATGGACCAAGGCCCCCCTTCAGGGAGGGTATAAACAATAGAGAAGTCAACAAATAACTTCCAGGTAGTGTTAAATGCTAGGGGGGCAAAAACAGTTATTTAAGGGGTTACTGATGGACTATAAGGAAGTGGGAGGTTATTTTGGATTGGATGATCAGAAAAGCCTCTCTGAGGAAGTCACATTTGAGGAGGGACCTGAGTGAATATGGGTGCAAAATGAGGCTACCTGGGGGAAAAGACATTTCCAGGCAGGAACAACTTTGATATGTTTGAGGAAAACAAGGAGGTCAGTATGGCTGGAATGAAGGGAATGAGAAGGAGAGTGAAGAAAATGAGTTCAAAGATCATGGGGCATGGCCTGTATCGTATAGAACCTTATGGGCCATACATAGGGTATTGGAATTTAATCTAAGCTTGATGGAAAGTCATTAGAGATTTTGAACATGGGGATATTGATCTAATATATGGTCTTAAAGATTACTTTTACTGCTGCTTGAAGGATATAGTAAGAAGGGTAGGAGTCCAAACATGGAGATCTGTTAGTACAGTAATCCAGGCAAGAAGCAATGCTAGCATGGACACGGGTGGGTGGTGGTGATAAGTGATTACATTTGGAATATATTTTGAAGGCACTGTTGACCAGACTTACTGATGGATTGGCTATGGGGTCTTAGAGAAACCTCTTCTTTACAGCACTTAACACCCTTATAACTTTACATTTATTGATGTAATTCTTTCAAAAATACCTTTCTCCCTCAATGGACAGTCAGATACATTGGCTTTACTTTTCATTGCCTGCCTACTGCCTAACACAGTGCCTGACATAAAGAAATGAAAGGATAAGTAAGTATACTAAAACCACCTTATTTTACAGAGGAGGAAAATGAGTCTCTGAGAGTTTAAGTTAAAGGATTGGCTTATAGCCTCTCAGCTTGAACTAGAACCCGTGTCTACACATTCCTCATTCAGGCTGCTTTCCCTCTGATGGTGAAGCCCTTTCCAAACACTACGCTCTTTTATTTGGGAATGGGGGTTACCAAAACGTAGTTCAAATATTTATTTTGAGCCAGGCACACACAAATGGCAGCCAGCATTATTCTAATCACCTTTAAGGCTCTATTGGGGCACCTTGAGTGTGACATCTTTTCTTTCCTTCTTTGAGTTTGTTTTCTTCTCCAGTAAAATCGTTGACCTTATCTCACTATTGGTGAATGTTGTACCTAGGACCACAAGGAAAGAGGTCGGCCTAAGCCATCTGACTTGTGCTCTGGTTTGAGAGACAGGACAGCTTTAGACAAGAGCAGCTGGTGTGCCTAATCTTCACACAAGAAGTTAGCTATTCAAAAATGTTCATTCCCGAAGGGCATTTTGAGGGGGGAAAAAAGAAACAGTTGAAGCAAACTGTGATTAAGAGGGGAAAAAAGAATAGAATGCAATTAGGAGTTTTCTTGGAAGGGAAAAGAGAGTGAAATGTAACTTTCTCAAGCAATGAGCACATCCTTGGACCTCTGCCTTTCTAATTAAATCCCCAATTTATATGTATATATATGGATATTTCACTTAATGAACAGCTGGTAAAATTGGATCCTTGCTCTGCAGAGGGTTACTTAAGCACTTCAGTGTTTCTGTGTGATTGAATCCTATTTAACCCTGGAATGCAAAAAGAGAAAATTAAACCCAAACAAGCTGCTTCATCCAGGACCTTCTAGGCTGCACCCTCCCTGGTTTGCAGAGTAATTGGTTCTGTTCTTTCCCATCAAGTTACTTCCCAGGTAACCTTTCCTCATTTCATTACTCCCTTTTGGAAGCAGCTCCGATTTTACTTTATACCTTTCTCACGCCTGGAGACCCAGTTTCCACCCTCCTGAGCCTTTCAGTCTAGTGGAGAGTAAACGAAATAAACACTCAAATGAAGGTTTAATCACAGATCTGAGAAGAGCTATAAAGAACAATAGTAAGGTGCCATGAGAGAAAAATCACAAAGGAAATCTAATTTATGAGTACAGGAGGGGAGATCCCTGAGGAAGTAGCATTGCAATGAAGACCTGAGCAAGGGTGGAGGGGTGGAAAAGGGTCTGGAGAGGGTGGCAGCGGTCAGATGGGCATAGGGCAGGGTTTCTCAAACTTTGATGTGTGCACAAACCAAACTCTAGATGTAGTGCCACTGCAGACTATTCACAGGGCTGAAGATTCTGTTTCCAACAGGCTCTCAGAGGTGCTGAGGTGAGACCCACACTTTGAGTAACAATGGTTTAGGGCAAGTGTTGGCAGTTTCTCTGTAAAGAGCCAGATAATAAACATTTTAGACTTTTGGGTCACAATGTCTCTGCTGCAACTATTCCACTGTGCCACCGTGAAGGAAAAGCAGCCATAGACAGCACGCAAATGTGTGCATGTGGCTGCGTTCCAATAAAACTGTATTTAGCAAAACAGGGTCCAATCTGGCACAGGTGGTAGTTTGCTTACCCCTGCTGTAGAATCAGGTGGTATCATTTCTTAGCCTTGGCTGTACATTAGAATCACATGGGTTTCAAAAAGAAATACCCACCAGATTCCCACTCCAGATCAATAAATCAGGTCTCTGGGGATGGGGTCCAGGCATTGGTAGTGTTGAAAAGCTCCCCCAGTGATGCTAAAGTGGAATCTAGAGCCACTGTGGGCCTTATTCTCATTTGATAGTCCCATATTCTCTTAGCCCCAAGAGATCAGCAAAGCAAAAATGATTCCACTTTTCTTTAATTCTGAGACACCATCAGGTGCCCAATAGCTTTCAAGAAAGCAGGAAAAACAAAAAAACAACAACAGGAAATGTACAAATCCATAGTAACACTTACCCTGATTTCACGAATGTTAAAATGGTGAATGTTAAAATTTAAAATTTAAACCCAGGAAATATGATATTTTCATTCCTATTTTACAGATGAGAAAAACTAGACACAAAATATATAGTACAAATTGTATGATGCTGTGCCAAGAAGATATAAGCAAAATATGGTGACTGAGCTTTCTGAACTACCTTTGGTTCCCCAAGTGTGCAAACCCTTCCTTTCCCCCAGGCCTCTCTAGTTTCCCTTCCTTGGACACGCTATGACTCCTCTTTAGAATCCCCTGTCTAATTCCTGCTTTTCCTTCAGGTCTCAGTTTAGACATCAGCTTCTTCTTGGATTTATTCCCTGACACTGGGGCTCCTGCTGGGAACACCTCCCCTCCTTAGTGAGGTTTCCCTCATTTTTGGGACAGAATCCCAGAAAGCAGTTTCCAGGCTCTCAGCCTCACGTGGAAAGGTGCTGGCTTAGGTAGTAGATGACTATCAGCTGTGACTAGTTGGCCATCAGCTGTTACCGGTTAGCCATTAGCCACTGATATAACTGCCCGTGGCTAGGGTGTGGGGTTGGTTTGTTGGCAGAGAAGCAGACGGCGGATTGCGTGGATCGTGTGGCTCCTTCTTCCTGTGTCTCCAACCCAGCCTCCAGCGAGACTGTAGTGGTATGAAGCCCCTATCCATGGCTCCGTGGGTGTTCCTTTTTGGTCTCTCCATATCCTGCGTTCTTGTGCGGGGAGCGGGAACAGAGACGCCACGTGACACTCACAAAACTAATCCTCCAGGCCTTGGAGAAGTCCTGAGGGCAGGGCCCATGACCACCTTGTCATTATTTTATCTCTATCTCTTAGTGTGATGTTATGATTTATTTTATATACACAGAGGGTGCCAAAAAATGTATACACATTTTAAGAAAGGAAAAACTATTAAAATCGTAATACTCGATATGTGCTGATAACAGAAGATGAATACAAGTCACATTTGACTTCTGTAATTACAAGAGGTACTCAAAGTGGTTACTATCAGTATAATTTTAATATAGTTTTTTCCTTAAGCTGTGTGTACATTTTTTGGCACCCTCTGTATATACCTCTATACATCTATATCTTAAATATATTATAAATATAAATATATCTTTGTCCAGGGTTCCTGGCTCACAGCTCCCAAAACCCTTAGAATTTCCTAAGTAATAAGAGCAGTGATATTTTGTCTCTTGTCCTCAGTTCCTGAAACAGCTTCAGAGCCATAAAGTTGAAATGATGTCTTGTTATTCATAACAAGCCCCTTTCCACCACAACTGGGTTTATGTCAATGTGGGGACTTTTGGAAAACACAAAAGTTTGATGATGGAGGCTGGTAGCCAGGAGAACCAACCACAGATGGTTGGAACTTCAAGTGCCACTCTCTGATTTCCGGGGAGAGAAAAGGCTGCAGGTTGACTCAATCATCAATGGCCAATGATTTAATCAATCGTGACTATGTAATGAAGCCTCCATAAAAACACCAAAGGACTGGGTTTGGGGAGATTCCGGATTGGTGAATGCCTGGAGACACTGGGAGTGTGGCACGCTTGGAGAGGGGATAGGAGCTCCGCATCCTTTCCCTGTACTTTGCCCAATGCACCTCTGGCCATTCCTGAGTCCTATCCTTTGATAATAAGCCAGTAATTTTATAAGTAAAATGTTTCTCTGAGTTTTGTGAGCCCACTCTGGCAAATTAATTGAACCTGAGGAGAGAGGTGGGAACCTGACAGCCCGTAGGTCAACATCACAGGTGATAACCAGGACTTGTAATTGGCATTTGAAATGGGGGAAGGAGGGGTCGTGTGGGACTGAGCCCTGAACCTGTGGGATTTGATGCTATCTCCAGGTCGGTAGTGTCAGAATTGAGTTGGATTGTAGTATACCCAGCTGGTGTTAGAGAATTGTTGGGGGTGTGAAACACCCTACACTCATCAGATTTGGGGAATAGAACTGCTATACCTGGTATTTGGGGGCAAGGGGAGCTCAGGAATGTCTGTGGAATGCATGCACTTTGGCCCAGTACTGTTTATTGTCGTGTGAAGCAGAACACAGAACAGTGATGGAGAGCATTGGTTCTTTATTTATTTATTTTTTTTGGCTGTTTATTTTGCATTTTTCTATAGATGAGGCACAAAATACTCACAGAAGTGATCCAAAGTCACACATTTAACTCTTGGTCAAGTCAGGATACAAACTCGTTTTAGTGACTTTTCTTTTTTTCTTTAAGTTAAAGTTTATTGGGACATTAATTGTTAGTAAAGTTACGTAGATTCCAGGTGTACAATTCTGTAATACATTATCTATCTCATATTGTTTGTTCACCACCCAGCGTCAGTTCTCTTTCTATTACCCTGTATTAGACTCCCTTTACCCTCTTCTAGAGTCCCGCTCCCCCCTCCCCACTTACCCTCTGGTAACCCCAAAACCATTGTCTATGTCTATGAGGTTTGTTCTTTCAGATGTTTGTCTTGTTCTTTTGTTGTTTTCTATTTATATATGACATATCAGTGAAATCATGTGGTTCTCTACTTTTTCTGTCTAACCTATTTCTCTTAGCATTATAATCTCAAGATCCATCCTTGTTGTCACAAATGGTCCTATTTCATCTTTTCTTACCACTGAATAGTATTCCACTGTGTATATATACCACAACTTCTTTATCCATTCATCTATCGAAGGGCATTTTGGTTGTTTCCATGTCTTGGCCACTGTAAATAAAGCTGCAATGAACACTGGAGCACATTTGTCTTTATGGATAAATGTTTTCAGATTTTTGGGGTAGATACCCAGAAGAGAGATTGCTAGGTCATATGGTAATTCTATTCGTAATTTTTTGAGGAACCTCCACACTGCCTTCCATAGCGGCTGCACCAGTCTGCATTCCCACCAACAGTGTATGAGGCTTCCTTTTTCTCCACAGCCTCTCCAACACTTGTTACTATTTGTCTTGTTGATGATAGCCATTCTAATTGGGGTGAGGTAATAGTTCATTGTGGTTTTTATTTGCATTTCTCTGATTAGTGATGTTGAACATTTTTTCATATGTCTATTTGCCATTTGTATATCCTCTTTGGAGAAATGTCTCTGCCCATTTTTTAATTGGGATGTTTGTTTTTTTGTTGTTATGTCAATTCCTTGTATATTTTGGATATTAGCCCCTTATTGGAGGTACTGTTTGCAAAAATCTTCTCCCATTCTGTTGGTTGCCTCTTTATTTTGTCGATGGTTTCTTCAGCTGTGCAGAAGCTTTTAAGTTTCATATAGTCATAGTCCTATTCATTTATTTTAGCTTTTACCTTTCTTGACTTTGGAGTCAAATTCATAAAATGCTCTTTGAACCGAAGGTCCATAAGTTTAGTACCTATGTTTTCTTCTATGCATTTTATAGTTTCAGGTCTTATGCTTAAGTCTTTGTTCCATTTTGAATTAGTTTTGGCACATGGTGACAGATAGCAGCCCAGTTTCATTCTTTTGCACGTAGATATCCAATTTTGCCAGCACTATTTATTGAAGAGGCTGTCTTTCCTCCATTGTATGTTTTTTGCTTCTTTGTCAAAAATTATCCATGTTTATGTGGGTTTATTTCTGCGTTCTCAATTCTATTCCATTGGTCTATGTGTCTGATTTTTGCCAATACCATGCTATTTTGATTATTGTCGCCCTATAGTACAAGCTAAAGTCAGGAGTGTGATACCTCCAGCATTGTTCTGTTGTCTTAGGATTGCTTTGGCTATTCGGGGTCGTTTGTGGTTCCATACAATTCTTATAATTTTTTTGTCCTGTTTCTCTAAAAAATACCACTGGGATTTTGATGGGGATTGCATTAAATCTGTATATTGCTTTGGGGAATATGGCCATTTTAACTATGTTTATTCTTCAAATCCATGAGCACGGAAAGTGTTTCCATTTCTTTGTGTCTTCTTCAATTTCTTTTAAAAATGTCTTATAGTTTTCAGCATATAGGTCTTTCACATCCTTGGTTAAGTTTATTCCTTAACTATTTTTGTTGCAATTGCAAAAGGAATTGTTTTCTTTATTTTTTTTTCCTGAGATTTCATTGTTAGTAAATAAGAATGCAATGGACTTTTGTTCATTGATTTTGGAGCCGGCAAATTTACTGTATTCGTTTGTTGTTTGTAATAGCTTTTTGGTGGAGTCTTTAAGGTTTTCTATATATAGCATCATGTCATCTGCAAAGAGTAACAATTTAACTTCTTTATTCCCAATTCGGATGCCTTTTATTTCTTTCTCCTGCCTGATTGCTCTGGCGAGGACTTCCAACACTGTGTTGAAAAGCAGAGGGGATAGGAACCAACTCTGTTGTGTTCCTGAACATAGAGCAAAGGGCTTCAGGTTTTCACTGTTAATTATGATATTAGCCAAGGGTTTGTCATATATGGCATTTATTATGTTAAGGTATTTTCCTTCCATACTTATTTTATTAAGTGTTTTAATCGTAAATGGATGTTGTGTCTTGTCAAACGCTTTTTCCGCATCAATTGATATAATCATATAATTTTTGTCCTTTATTTTGTTTATGTGATGTATCACATTGATGGATTTGCGGATGTTGAACCATCCTTGTGCCCCTGGGATGAACCCCACTTGGTCGTGATGAATAATCTCTTTAATATATTGTTGCATTTGATTTGCTAGAATTTCATTTAGGATTTCTGCATCTGTATTCATCAGAGATATTGGTCTGTAGTTTTCTTTTGTTATGTTATCCTTACCAGCTTTTGGTATCAGGGTAATGTTGGCCTCATAAAATGAGTTAGGTGGTATTGTCTCTTCTTCAATTTTTTGGAAGAGTTTGAGTGGGACAGATATTAGATCCTCTTTGAAGGTTTGGTAGAATTCATTAGTGAAGTCATCTGGTCCAGGACTTTTGCTTTTGGGAAGGTTTTGGATGCTGATTCAATTTCGTTACTGGTGATCGGTCTGTTTAGATTTTCCAGTTCTTCATGGTTCAGCCTTGGAAGGCTATGTTTCTAAGAACTTGTCCATTTCTTCCAGGTTATTGAATTTGGTGGCATATAATCCTTCATAGTATTATTGCATGATCCTTTGTGTTTCTGTAGCATCTGTGATAACTTCCCCTCTTTTTCTCTTAGAGAGTCTAGCCTAGGGTTTGTCAATGTTATTAATCTTTTCAAAGAACCAGCTCTTTGTCACATTAATTTCTTTCTAGTGTCTTTTTGTTCTCTATTTCATTTAGTTCTGCTCTGATTTTAATATTTCCTTTTTTCTGCTGAACTTGGGTTTCATTTGTTCTTTTTCTAGTTCTTTAAGGTGTAGTGTGAGGTTATTTGGGATTTTTCTTGTTTCTTGAGATAGGCCTGTAATGATATAAATTTCTCTCTTAAAACTACTTTTGCTGCATCCCAAAAGTTTTGGTAGGATGTATTTTCATTCTCATTTGTTTCTGTGTATTTTTTAATCTCTTATTTCCTCTTTGACCTGGTTGTTCTTTATAAAGATGTTGTTTAATCTCCATGTATTTGTGGTTTTTCCTGCTTTCTTTTTTACAGTTGATACCCAATTTCAAAGGCGTGTGATCAGAGAATATGCTTGGTATGATTTCAGTCTTCTTAAATTTGCTAAGGCTAGTTGTATGTCCTAATATATGGTCTATCCTTCAGAATGTTCCATGAACACTAGAAAAAATGTATAATGTGATGTTTTAGGATGAAGTGCTCTATAAATATTAATTATGTCCATTTCATCTAATGTGTCATTTAGGGCTGTTGTTTCTTTGTTTATTTTCTGTTTGGATGATCTATCCATGGCTGTCAATGATGTGTTTATGTCCCCTACTATAATTGTGTTTTGGTCAATTTCTCCCTTTAATTCTGTTAGTAGTCGCTTGGTATATTTCATTGCTCCCTGATTGGGGGCATAAATATTGATGACTGTTATGTCTTCTTGTTGTATAGTCCCCTTTACCATTATGAAATGTCCATCTTTGTCTCTTGTTATCTTTTTCACCCTGAAGTCTGTTTTATCTGATATCATTATGGCTACACCTGATTTTCTCTGGGTACCATTTGCTTCAAGTGTCAATTTCCACCCTTTCACTTTGAGTCCGTGTTTGTCCTTGTAGCTGAGATGTCTCTTGGAGGCAGCATATGGTTGGGTTTAGTTTTTTGATCCAATCTGCTACTCTGTGCCTTTTTATTGGTGAGTTCAGTCCATTTACATTTAGGGTGATTATTGATATGTGAGGAGTTCCTATCATTCTATCTTTAGTTTTTTGGTTAAGACTGTGTCTCCATTGTTTCTTTGCCTTTTTGTTGTTGTCTATTATTTCTGCGTGGTGGTATTCTATGACTTTCTGTCTTTGTTTCTTCTTTTATTACATCATATATTTTAGTTCCGGATTTTTTTGAGTTACCATTAAGTGTATGTAAAAGAAAGTTTGATATTTAGAGAATTCCATTTTCTTCATCATGCTTACTTTCTCCATTCCCAAACTCCGGTTCAGACCTTTAGTCTCCCTTCTTTTATGTTTTGGTTGCCACAAGTTAACCCTATTGATGTTCATCGAATAGCCTCCTTCAGTATTTCTTGTAGTGCAGGTCGTGTGTTAGAAAATTCCCTCAGCTTCTGTATATCTGGAAAGGTCTTTATTCCTCCTTCATATCTAAAGGATACCTTTGCTGGATATATTATTGTTGGCTCATAATTTCTCTCTTTCAATAGTTTGAATATTTGGTTCCACTCCATCCTGGCTTGTAGAGTTTCTGCTGAAAAATCTGATGATATTCTAATGGGCTTTCCATTGTAAGTTACCGTCTTCTTTTCCCTGGCTGCCTTGAGGATTCTTTCTTTGTCGTTGATTTTTGACAGCTTCAATACAATACGCCTTGGTGAAGGCCTGTTGGGGTTGAGGTAATTAGGTGCTCTATTTGCTTCTTGGTTTCGAGGATCCATTTTTTCCACAAGTTTGAGAAGTTCTCATCAACAATTTGTTTGAATATACTCTGTTCCCTTCTCTCTTCTCCTTCTGGTATGCCCATTATTCTTATATTGCTCTTTCTGATGGAATCAGAAAGTTCTTGTAGAGTTCTTTGATTTCTCTTAAGTCTTGTCTCTTTCTTCTTCTATCCATATCATTTCCAGATTTCTATCTTCAATGTCACTGATTCTTTCCTTCATCTTGTCAACTCTACTACATAAGCTGGCTATTTCATTCTTCATTTCTTCTATTAAGTTCTTAATCTCCAGAAATTCTATTTGGTTCTTTTTTAAAATTTCAATCTCTTTCTAAAATGTTCATTTTGTTCTTTGATTGTGTTTCTGAGTTCATTAAACTGCCTTTCTGTGTTTTCTTGCGTCTCATTGAGTTTTTTAAGAACTGCAATTTTGAATTCTCTGTCATTTAAGTCACATATTTCCATGTCTTTAATTCATTTTCTGGAGACTTTTCAGTTTCTTTCTGAGCTGCCTTGTTGCCTTTGCTTATTCGTGGCAATTAATGATTTATTATTTCTCTTCCTAGACATCTATAGGAATGGGTTCTGCAACAGGTTGATAGAAAGAGGTCTTTTCCAGTGTGTGTTGGTAGAATTTATTTTCTCTCCACCTGCAGCCTTTTATTCTGTCTCACACGGTAGTGCTATGTTTTCTGTACACTATTCCAGCTTCTCACACGATGGGGGGATTCCCTGGAAGGCAGGTTTCTCCTCTGTGAACAGTTCACCTGGGTCATACAGCACTGCCTCCGTGGGGGATGTAAGCATTGGTTCTTTAAGTGTGGTCCCCAGGCCTGTCACATTAGCATCACCTGGGATGTTAGAACTGCAGATCCCTGAGCCCACCCCATACCTACTGATTCAGTTCTAGAGGAAGGCCCAGCAATTTGTTTCAACTAGTCCTCTTGGTGATTCTATGTGAGGACCACAGGTTCAAACTTCCATGTTTTAAATCCGTGCTCTGTTATTTAAAAACTGTTTCGCTCTGGTAAATTTCCATTGTCTTTCTGTGTCTCCGTGTTCTCACCTAGAAAATGGAGATGATAAAAATAATAGCTATCTCAACTGGGTTAACAACAATGTAGAGCTGTTAGCATAGCACCTGCTGACTGTAAGTGCTCAAAATAGGTAAACTGTGTAAAACAGTATTGCTGTGCAACTATGGGAAAATTCATTAACATCTTTGAATTTTACTTCTTTTATCTTTAAATCGAGGATGAAATCTTGGCCTCACAGGGTTTTGAAAATTAAATGCGTGTGATGGTTCATTTTCATATGTCAACTTGGCTAGGATATGGTCCTGTTATTTGATCAGATAGCAATCTAGACGTTGTCTAGAGCTGGGAATGGAGTTTTTAAGAAGTAATTAACATTTAAATTAGTGGACTTTAAAGCAGATTATCCTCCATTATGTGGGTGGGCCTCCTCCATCAGTTGAAGACTTTAATACAGAAGACAGGTTTCTCCAGTCTCCAGGGAAGACTGCCTTCAGACTCGAAAATGCAGCTTGAGACTGCAACAACTCCTGCCAGAATTCCTAGCCTGCCCAGTAGAGTTCAGACTTGCCAGTCCTCACAACCACGCAAGCCAATTCCTTCAAGTTCTTGCTCCACATGTCCATATAAATACAGACATAGGTATAGGCTGTATATATAGATATAGCTTATCACTCTATCTCTCTCTATAGACATAGTCTATATATAGCTCCTGCTCCATACAGATACAGATAGTCTATATATAGTGTATAGGTATAACAATATCTATCTATAGATATATCAATATCTGTCCTGGATATTGTAGGATGTTTAGCAGCCTTCCTGGCCTCTACCGACTAGATGCCAGTAGTGCTGCCCTCCTTCCACAGTGGTAAAAATAAGAAACGTCTCCAGGCATTGACAAATGTCCACTGAGGGACAAAATCTCCACTAAGAACCCCTGGTATAAATAACTATGAAATTGCAGGAGCCATTTCTACATGGTTCACTTCCATGAAACCAATGCCATACTGCTGTCCATGTAGGCCACATACTCTTTCCTTCCCCCATCACAATAAGTTTATGACTTTCCACAAACTCTAGCCTAAAACCTACTGCCACCAAAGCTGGGCCCGTAGGCCTCCCTTCTCCTCCATCTCCCGTTTCTCTGCCTGTGCACATTTCACTTGATCACACTGCTTTCGAATGGTCTTTTCACAGCCTCACATACATGTACTTTGCCCACTTCCACTGAACCTCCTCAAAGGAGAGGCAGCCCTGGGAAGAAGAGTAGATCATTCTATTTGCATTTAAATCCTGCTGTTTGCCAGCCTGTGACCTTGGGCTAGTCACTCATTCTTCCTGAACTTCAGTACTCATATCTATAAAATGGGAATATTTGAATCTACTCCGTAGAGTGGTGAGGAAATACAAGTACTTTCTGAATTATAAAAATATTGGATTTCCCCCCCCAAATGCAAAACCGTGGCTTTTATATTTTTTGTAAGGATAGTCAGTACAGGTGGGTTTACAATGAGGTAAAACCTTGGAAAATGCGCAGTGATTTTGCATGTCAGAGTTTCCATTTTGTTTTATTTTGTTCTTTCATATATTTTAAAGTAAAGTAAGCAGGGTCCTTTCTGTGTCCTTCCGAGATTAATATATAAATTACCTAATGGGACAGTTGCCAAGGCAATGCAATTTACCTAGTTATTGACTTCAAGTTCCCGGAAGATGGCACTCATCAATAATTCTCCCTACCCCCATTGTCTACATCTTTATTTCCATCTTTATTTCCATGCTTGAGACCAAGTATTTGTCCTTCAGAACTGGCTAAATCAGTCCTCTTGAAGAAAAATCATCTCTTCTCCCTTCACCCGTCTCCCCTGCCAAGGCATCGAGATGCTTTTCTGATTTCCTACAGCCCTCTGGGCTTGCTCACCTGCATCATAGCACAGATCTGCCTTTGAGACCCCTCCCATTGCCCCATCAAACTGTGGGTTCACGAGGTCCAGGGCTGTGTTTACTGGATTTTGTACTCCCAGGGGCTGGTGCACTCTTTGCGCTCATGGGTATAATGACTCACTAAGGGCTCCAATACTGTGTTTAGCCGACTGCAGGTTGTCTCTACTTTCATGACATGTGGACATCTCAAACTCAGTATTTCAAAAAACTAGGCCTAACTCTTCCTTCCTGTACAGCTATCTAAGTTTGCAAAACCAACCATTGCAAAACAGTGGCTTAAAAACAGCAATTTTTCTGTCATGATTCTGTGGGTTGACTGGTTTCTTCTGGGCAGTTCTTGGTCAGGGTATCAGTCAGATGGTGGCTGGGGCTGGAGTCATCGAAAGCTTTTTGGTTACATGTCTGGTACCTGGGTTGAGATGGTTGCGTCATCTGAAGGCTGGTCAGGCATCTCTCTTTTCTTTTCCACATAGCCCCTCCACGGGACTAGCATGGGCTTATTTATAATATGGTGGTCCCAGAATAGTGGAACTTGTTACAATGGTGATTGGTTGCTGCTTCTCACATTCCAAGAGCTCCATGAGCCTGGTGAAAGCCTCAAGGCTACACAGCCCTCTCAAGGCTTCTTAAGGCTTCTTAAGACATAGTATCAAAAGTTTCAAGACATTGCTTCTGCCACATTCTATTGATAAAGTAAGTCATAAGGCCAATCCAGGTTTAAGGGAAAGGAAATTAGATCCCCACTCTCACTGGGAGCAAAAGCAAAGAATTCATGGCCGTATTTAATCTACCAAATTTTCTAGTTAGTGCAGTTTCTTGTCCTGTTAATGATTCTTCTGTGTCCCTACATCTTAAAAAAAAAATTTTTTAAAGAGAAAACATGTATTGGAATGAAATAGAAATTTATTTATTTACTATTTTCAAATACATAATTTCCTTACCAGATTGATTTTCATAACGCATGAATGCTCCCTTTTCAAGAGTCTCTGTTCCTTCTTCCTGCATTATATTGTTTAGCATGCTTTTTTCTTATCCATGATTTCTTTGAAATATACAAAAAACTATAAAGAATGATATAATAAATATCCCTTTCCCAGATTTAACACTTAACACCTTACAATGTTTGTTTCAACCTTTGTTAAACAAATAAAATACAGAGGGTGCCAAAAAAATGTGTACACATTTTAAGAACAGAAAAACCAGTATTCAAATTGTAATACTCAATATATACCAATAACAAAAGATGAATACAAGTCATATGTATACTTTTTTTGGCACCCCCGGTATTACAGATAGGGTTGAAGTCCCCTTAATCGCCTTCCCTGATCCCATTTTCCATTTTGCCTTAATAGGAGGGACCACTGTTTTCAAAGTTGATTTGTGTTTTTTCCAGCTTTGCTTTAATATATATATTCTTTAAAAAAATAGTATTTTGATGTCTTTTAATAGTTTTATATGGATTGTACTATACTTCTTTGGGGACATCTTCCCTGATCCTGCTGTGGGTATGTCATATCAACCCACAACTAGTTTTCTCACTCTGTTTTATTCTTATCAAATTTATTCTTATCAAAACAAGTAGACCTAAATTATTCATTCAGTGCTTGAAGAATAATCCCATGTATGAATATGCACCAGAGTAATTGCTCCTTTTTCTTCTTCACAAACATTTAGATGACTTGCAATTTTATAAATGTCTTCTTGCACACGTGTCCACAGTTTCTTTAGGGTATTTACATTAAATGAAATTTCTGGGTCCTCTTTAATTTTACCAAATCACTCTCCAAAGTGAGCGTATCAGATTGTATTTCCATCCATCATGTACATGAGTTCTATTTTCCTAAATCCTTGTCAACCTTTGGTATTGTCAGTCTCTTTAAAATTGCCAGTCTAAAAGGATGGGAATGGTATTTTATTGTTTTAATATGCATTTCTCTGTTATTGGTAAGGTTAAGGATCTTTTCATGTGTCTACTCATGACTCAGATTACCTTTGCTGTGAATTGCCAATCCATATCCACTGTCCAGTTTTCTATTGGGTTTAATAGTTTCTTATTGATTTGTAGAAATACTTCATATATTCTGGATATTTATCTATTGTTTGTTACATGTGTTTTTCCTCTAAGCTAGTTGTGTCTTTCTTATTTATGATGTCTTTGTCAACATTTAACATTCTAATGTACTTACATTTGCTCCTTTATGGTCTGTACTTTATTCTATCTTCCTTAAGAATTTCTCCAAAGTCACAATGATTTTGGTTTGTATTTTGTCATATTGCTTTTGGAGAATCGTTTGTCTTATCAGAGTATAACCTTGAGAAATAATCTGTTTTCCTTGAATAATATGCCCCTCCCCTCTTCCATATGGTTGAATATTTTAGTTGCAGTTTATCTTAAAACACCCCTAATAATTTTTTCCACAGTCAATACTGTAATGGGAATAGAAGATATGTAAGGGGAAATTATTTTCAACAAGGAGCTAACCAAAAGTCTAAGGAGGATATGATATTTAAACATCTAAGCGAAGTGAGGAAGTAGAAAATGCAAAGCCTCAGACAATTTAAAGTAATTTCCAGTAAAAAATAATTACCAATATACATTATCTGTTACATTCTAACACATTGGATAAAATTCCATTATCTTCAGAGAACTGGATAGCATGCAAGGCTTTGCCTCAAAGAAAGCTATATGATTTAGCTAAAAAAGCACTGGACTCAGAACACCGCAGCTGGCTGTGACTTGGGGAAATGCTCACCCTTGCTAAGCCTCAGATGTTTCCTTTGTAAACTGGAATAATACTTCCTGCCTACCTCACAGAAGATGCTATCAGGATTCAGGGAGATAATGACTATGAAAGGACTTGGAAAGGTGCAAAATACAAATATTACTCCTAAACAAATGTTCTGTTCAAGGAAAAGCAAGATTGGTAAAGCTGGAATGATTTGGGGAGGGGGAGATAAGAAGGAGATGGAGTCAAAGGATTAATGAGCCAAACTAGGTAGGGCCTTAATTGACATGGTAAGGAATTTGGAGTAGATGTGTGATACTTTTAGTTTAAAATAAAGTATTCTAGAAGAATCTGTAGTTGGGCAAGAGTGGGAGGAGGGACTCCAGTTAGGAGATGTGGGGACAGAACCCCAGAGAGCAGTTTCCAGGCTCTCAGCCTCACATAGAAAAGTGCTGGCTCAGGTAGTAAATGGCCATCAACTGTGATCAGATGGCCAGCAGCTGTGGCTAGTTAGCCGTCAGCTGTAACCAGTGAGCCATTGGCCACTGATATAACTGCCATGGCTACGCTAGCAGAAAAATGGGGGCTAGCAAGAAGATGGTGGCTGAGCCTGCAAGCGGCGCAGTGAGGGTTGAGAATTGTGTGGCTCCTGTTGCCTGTGTCTCCAACCCAGCCGCCAGCGAGACTATAGTGGTGTGACTCCCCTACCTATGGCTCCGTGGGTGTTCCTTTTTGGCCTCACCTTGTCCTGCGTTCTTATGTGGGGCGTGGGACCAGAGACCCTGCGTCACTCCCTGCATGACAGGAGGCTTTTGCTAATATCCAGGTGAGATGATGGTGTCTTAGATTCAGGAGGAAGTAAAACATATGGAGGAATGGCTGGATCTGAAATCTTCTTTTAAAAATAAACCCAACAGTATTAGCTCATGGGTGTGGGGAAAAAAGGGAAGAATCGATGATAACTTCTATGTTTCATCACAGCCTGGGCACCTATGTAGTCGTATTACATGTATTGAGGTGGCAGCTATCATTAACTGCATCATTTAACAGGTGATTGTTCTTTCATTATTCAGTGTATTTGTTATAGCTCAACAATTAGATGGTAGGTTTCTTTTCTTTTTTTTTTATTTCTTTATGGTAGTTTTTTTAAATTTTATTTATGCCTCTACTTAAAAGACATTTATTGAATGCCTACTTTGGGCAAGGCAAGATGGTAGGTTTCTGTGTCGCTCAACATAGGCACACACAGTTGAGGACATTACCTTCCCATTTGATTGATTTGTTGGTTCCACATCTATTGATAGCTGTGTGACTTTTGGCAAGCTACCTAACTCTCTGACTCAATCTCATCTATAAAATGAGTCTTGTATTTATTGATACTTATGGGGTTGTTGAGAAGATTCTTTATAATTATTCTTTAAAATTAAAGAATAATTATAAAGTAACCACCGTTATAATCACTACCCAGGTCAAGAAATAAAATATTGCAAGTACATCAGAAGCTCTCCACATACCCCATGGCCTGTCCTAATCACAGTCCCAGCACACCCCCTCCAGCAATGTCCCTTATCTTGACTGTTGTGACATTTCCTTACTTTATGTTTTACTACTAATTTTTGCATTCTCAAACAACATAGTTATACATCTACTTGTACTATAGCTTATTGTTTTCAGCATTATATTTGTGAGAATCAATCACATTTTATGTGGATATATTTAACTTATTTCTAATGCTATAAAATATTCAACTGAATGGAATATAGTTTAAATGCATGAATGTAGTATATTTTATTTTACTTTTATTAAATTTGTTGGGGTGACATTGGTTAATGAAATTATAAGTATTAGCTGTTCTTATTATTCATTTTGGGAAATCTGGCCCCAACTATAGTCAGTCAAACCAGCGATCTTAAGAGTAACTCTCTACTTTGTTTACTCAATGCAAAGTCAGTATTTTTCAAATGTACCTAATATTTTTCAAAGCTGACAGAAAAATCCATATCAACTTTAGAATGCTGCTCTCTGTCTGAATTTCTTTAGTTAACCTCTTGCTTTTCCAAGCATGAAACTTAGGTCAACAATTAGTAGATATTTGTTGAACGTCTACTTTGGTCTTTCCTGCCAGGATATTGAAGAAGACCAGTTAGGTCTAATTCCTATTTCCTGCCATCCTAAGCCGTGTATGCTTTTGATTTAGCTGCAATGAATAAATATTTTATCAGTGACCCCACATATTTTATTACCTCTCTGGTCCTTCTGGGTATTGCTGGACAGATCTCAGACTAGCTGATGTCATTGTTGGCTTTTGTGAACTGTATCAGTATGGCTGTCCTTTCATAGCTTTAGCCAAATAGAGAAAAACATCTTGAAGATGAAGAGCCTCTATTCAGACTTAAGGGGATCAGCTGTAAACGAAATTCAGAGCAGTTGATATTCATTCATTGAAAAAGAAGACAATTTAAAATAATTTCCAGTAAAACAATAATTACAAATATACATTATCTGTTACATTCTAACACATTGGATAAAATTCCATTATCTTCAGAGAACTGGATAGCATGCAAGGCTTTGCCTCAAGGAAAGCAATATGATGTAACTGAAAAAGCACTGGACTCCGAATACTAGGGCTGGCTGTGACCTGGAGAAATGCTCACCCTTGCTAAGCCTCAGATGTTTCCTTTGTAAAATGGAATAATACTTCCTGCCTACCTCACAGGGGATGCTATCAGGATTCAGGGAGATAATGGCTTTGAAAGGACTTGGAAAGATGCAAAATATTACACCTAAGCAAATGGTATATAAGCCTACACGAATGTTAAGGTTGGAAAACATGTGGGGGAAAGTCTTTAGGACAGGGAGTTCCTTTCTAGGGTATTTATTAGTGCTTTTTCTAGATTGCTGTACTCACAAGCTGTACCATTGTAAATATGGCAATAACAAGAATAAAAATAACATTTATTTACTATCCACTGCAAAGCAGATGCTGTGCCACCTCCTTTCCATATATCAGTTCATTTAACTCCCACAACAATTCCTTGAAGAGGGTGTGGTTACTAACCATTTTATAGATGAGAAACAGGTTCAAAGGGATTAAATTACCTGCCTGGTTGACTTAATTTACTTAGCAATATGAATCTCAGTGTTCTCTGTCTTTTCATGGCTTGATAGCTCATTTCTTTTTATTGCTGCATAACATTCTATTGTCTGGATGTCCCACAGTTTATTTATCCATTCACCAGCTGTAGGATATCTTGGTTGCTTCCAGGTTTTGAAAATTATGAAAAAATCTGCTATAAACATTTCGGAGGTGTTTGTATGGACATACGTTTTTAACTCTTGTGGGCAAGTACCAAGGATTGCTGGATTGTTTGGTAAGGGTATGTGTAGTTTTGTCAGAAATTGCCACACTGTCTTCCAAAGTGGCTGTGCCATTTTGCACTCCCACTAACAATTTCTGAGAGTTCCTGATGCTCCACATCCTTGCTAACATTTAGTGTTGTCAGCATTGGGGATTTTGGCCATTCAAGTAGATGTAGAGCGTTATCTGGTTGTTTTCATTTGCAATTCCCTGGTGATATGTCACATGGAGCATCTTTTTATATGCTTATTTATCTATGTAAACTTTCTTTGAAGTGTTGTTAAGGTCTCTGGCCCATTTTTAAACTGAATTGTTTGTTATTGTTGAGTTTTAAGAGTTCCTTGTATACTTTGGATAACACTCTTTTTATCTGGTGTGTCTTTTGCACACATTTTTTACCAGTTGTTGGCTTGTCTTCTCATTCTCTTATTGTCTTCATATCAGAAGTTTTTAATTTTAATGAAGTCCAGCTTATCCATGATTTCTTTCATGAATCATGCATTTGGTGTTGCATCTAAAAAGTCAGAGCCAAACCCAAAGTCATCTAGATTTATTCTCTGTTGTCTTCTAGTGTTTCATAGTTTTGCATTTTTAAGTTTGACTCAGTTTGAGTTACTTTTAAGGGTGTAAGGTCTGTGTGTAGATTTTTTTCTTTTGCATGTGAATAACACATGTGAAATGTCTTTTGCATGTAAAACACAGTCTGTGTTTATAATTTTTTCTTTTGCATGTGATTTTTTTCTTTTGCATGTGAAGTTGTTCCAGCACCATTTGTTAAAAAGTTTATCTTTTCCCCATTGTACTGCTTTTGCTCCTTTGCTAAAGATTGGTTGACTATACTTCTGGTGGTCTACTTCTGAGCTTTCTATTCTTTTCCCTTGATCTGTCTATTCTTTCTCCGATACTACATTATTTAATTGTAGCTTTATAGTAGGTATTGAAGTTGGATAGTCATCCAACTTTATTCTTCTATTGTGTTGGCTATTCTGGGTCTTTTGCTTCTCCATGTAAACTTTAGAATCAGTTTGTCAGTATCCACAAAATAACTTGCTGGGATTTTCATTGAGATTGTATTGAATCTATAGATGAAGTTAGGAAATACTGATATCTTGACAATATTGAGTTTTCCTACCTATGAACATGGAATATCTCTCCACTTATTTAGTTCTTTGATCTCTTTCATCAGTTTTTTAGTTTTCCTCATACAGATCTTGTACATATATTGCTAGATTTATAACTAAGTATTTAATTGGGGGTGGGGTGCTAATGTAAAGGGTATTGTTTTTAATTTCAAATTCCATTTTTCATTGCTAGTATGTAGGAAAGTGATTGACTTTCTTCTTTCCTGATATTAACCTTGTATCTTGCAACCCTGTTATAATCACTTATTAGTTTCAGGAGCTTTTTTTAAAAAAAATTCTTTCAAGTTTTCTGCATAGATAATCATGTCATCTGTAAACAGACAGTTGATTTCTTCCCAACATTTATACTTTTAATTTCTTTTTCTTGTCTTTTTGAGTTAAAACAATAATTTTAAAGATGATACTCATTTTTTCCAACACCCATCCCCTGCCTCTGGCAATCATCAATCCGTTTTTTGTATCTATGAATTTGAATTTCTCTGTTTATTTTTGTTTGTTTTTTTAGATTCCACATGCAAGAGAGATATGTTTTTTGTCTTTCTGTCTGACTTCATTTAGCATGTCTTCAATTCCATCTAAGAGGTTGAAAATGGTAGGATTTCCTCCTTTTTATAGCCAAATAATATTCCATTGTACATATACATCACTATTTTTTTTTATCCATTCACCCATTTACTCTTAGGTTGTTTCGATATCTTGGCTATTGTAAATAATGCTATAATAAACATAAGGGTAAATATATCTTTTCAAGTTAGCGTTTTTGTTTTCTTTGGATAAATACCCACAAATAGAATTGCTGGGTCATGTGATAATTCTATTTTTAATTTTTTAGGAACCTTCATACTTTTTTCCATAGTGGCTGCACCAATTTACATTCCCACCAGAAGTGTATGAGGGTTTCCTTTTCTCCACATTCTCACCAACAATTTGTTATTTCTTTTGATAATATTAATAGCCATTCTAACAGTTATGGGGTGATAATATGGTTTTGATTTGCATTTCCCTGATGATTAATGATGTAGAGCATCTTTTCAAGTACCTATTGACAATCTGTCTTTGGGAAAATGTCTATTCAGATCCTTGCCCATTTGTTAATTGGATTACTATTATTATTATTGTTTGTTGAGTTGTATGAGTTCTTTATATATTTTGCATATTAATCCTTTATCAGGTATGTGATTTGTAAACATTGTCTCCCATTCAGGAGGTTGCCTTTTTATTTTGTTGATGATTTCCTTTGCTGTGCAGAAGCTTTTTAGTTTAATGTAGTCCCACTTGTTTATTTTTGCTTTTGTTTCTTTTGCTTTTGGTGTCAGATTAAAAAATCATTGCCAAGACCTATGTTAAGGAGCTTACTGCCAATTGTTTACTTTTAGGAGTTTTATGGTTTCAGGTCTTATGTTCAAGTCTTTAATCCACTTTGAGTTAATTTTGTTTATGGTTTAAGATAGTGATCATGTTTCATTGTTTGGCAAGTGGCCATCCAGTTTTCCCAAGACCATTTATTAAAGAGACTGTCCTATTCCCACTGTATACTCTTGGCTCCTTTGTTGTAAATCAATTGACCCTGTATGCGTGGGTTTATTTCTGGGCTCTGTTCCACTGATCTGTGTCTGTTTTTATGCCAATACCATACTATTTCAATTATTATAGCTTTATAATAGTTTGAAATCAGGGAACATGATTCCTCCAGCTTTATTCTTTTTTTCCCAAGATTGCTTTGGCTATTCGGGTCTCTTGTGGTTTCAAACAAATTTTAGAATTGTTTGTTCTGTTTCTTTGAAAAAAATGCCATTTGGATTTTGATAAGAATTGCATTGATACCACATACTTTTTGCATTAGTTGGGGTCTCCAGTATGATGTTGAAAGCCAGTGATGAGAGGGGACATCCTTGCCTTGTTCCTGATCTTAGTGGGAAAGCTTTGAATTTCCTATTATTAGGTATGATGTTAGCTGTAGGTTTTTTGTAGGGAGTTCCCCTCTATTCCTAGTTTACTCAGGGTTTTTTCATGAATGAGTGTTAAATTTTGTCAAATGTTTTTTTTTTCTGTATCTATTGATATAATCACATAATTTTTCTTCTTTGGCCTGATAGATTATATTAATTGATATTCCAATGTTGAACCAGTCTTGCATACCTGGAATAATTCTCATTTGGTTATGGTTAAGAACCATTTGGTTTGGTTAAGAATTAAAAAATAATTCTTTTTATGCATTGTTGGATTGGATTTACTAATATCTTGTTGAGGATTTTTGCATCTGTGTTCATGAGGGTATATATATAGTGTTTTTCATAGTCCTCCTTGACTATCTTTTTAATGTCCCTGGGATCAGTAGTGATGTCCCCTCTTTCATTTTTGATATTACTAATTTGTATTCTCTCTTTTTTTTTCTAATTAGCCTGGATAGAGGATTATCAATTTTATTGATCTCAAAGAACCAGTTTTTGGTGGTGTTGATTTTCTGTGTTGATTTCCTGTTTTTAATTTCATTGATTTCTGGTCTTTTTATTATTTCTTCTGCTTATTTTGGATTTAATTTACTCTTTTTCTAATTACATAAAAAGCTTAGATTATTGATTTTAGATATGTTTTCTTTTCTGATACGTGCATTCAATGCTACAAATTTTCCTTTAAGCTCTTTCTCTGCATCCCACAAAGTTTGATAAGTTGTGTGTTCATTTTCATTTAGTTCTAAATATTTTTAAATTTCTCGAGATTTCTTTTTTGACCATGTGTTATTTAGTAGTGTCTTGTTCAGTCTCTAATAGTTTGGGGACATTACATGTATTTTTCCATTATTGGTTTCTAGTTTGATTCTATGTGTTTTATAGCCAAGCATGTGGCCTACCTTGGTGAATGATCCATGTGAGATTGAGAAGAATGTGTGTTCTGCTGTTGTTCAGTGAAGTAGTCTATAGATGTCCATTATATTCAATTGATTGATAGTGGTGCTGAGTTCAATGATGCCCTTACTGGTTTTCTGCCTGTTGGATTTGTTCATTTTTGATAGAGGGATGTTGAATTCTGCAACTATAATTTCTCTTTCATTTCTATCAGTTATTCTCTCATATTCTGAAACTCTGTTGATAGATACATACATGTTAAGGATGTTTACGTTTCCTGAGAGAATTGACCCCTTTATCATTATGTAATGCCCCCCTTTATTCCTGATAACTTTCCTTGCTCTGAAGTCTGCTCTGCCTGAAATTAATATAGTTACTCCACTTTCTTTTGATTGGTGTTAACATGGTATATTTTTCTCAATCAATTCACTTTTACTCTATGTGTGTCTATATGTAAGTGGGTTTCTTGTAGACAACATAGTGTTAGGTCTTGTTTTTTTTTTTTATCTATTCTGACAATCTGTCTTTTAATTAGTTCATTAAAACCATTGATGTCCTATTTTTTCTTCCATTCTTTTTATGACTTTCACTGTTTTAATTGAGCAGTTTACATAATTGGATTTTCTCTCCTTTCTTAGCATATCAGTTATATTTTTATTATTAGTGTTTACATTAGAATTTGTGATATACATTTGCAACTAATCGAAGTCCACTTTCAAATAGCACTATACCACTGCAGAGTAGTGTACCTTATTATAAAATAATCCTAATTCTTCCCATTGTAACATTACTGTCATTCATTTCACATATACAGAAGCATACATAAGTACATATGTATAGTGTATATATGTGTGTGTGTGTATATATACACAGATATAAAATACATAATTGAATATACTGTTGCTGTTACTTTGAACAAACTATTATCTGTTAGATCAATTAAGAATAATAACAATAAAAGTTTTTACTTTACCTTTACTTCTTCCTTCTCCAATGCTCTTCCTTTCTATATGAATGAGTTTCTATCCTGTGTTATTTTTCTTCTCTCTGAAAAACTTAACATTTTTTGCAAGGCAAGACTTTGCCACCAGCTTCCCTCAGTTTTTGTTTCTCAATCTTCTTTATTTCTTCATTTTTTAAAAAAAATTTTATTGAATTTATTGGGATGACATTGGTTAGTAAAATTCTATAGGTTTCAAATATACATTTCTATAATACATCATCTGTATATTTCATTGTGTATTATTTCATAAGGTAAAGCATTCTAGGTTGGTGGATTTTTTCCCCTCAATTCTTTAAATAGTTCACTCCACTCTCTTCTTGCTTGCATGGTTTCTGAGAAGTTGAACTAATTCTTACCTTTGCTCCTCTATAAATAAGCTGTTTTTTCTTCTGGCTTGTTTTGGGATTTATTTCTTTGAGTTTCTGAAGTTTGAAAATGATATGCCTAGGTTTAGATATATATACATATTTTTATCCTGCTTGGTGTTTTTTGAGCTTCCTGAATCTGTGGTTTGGTGTCTGACATTAATTTGGGGGAAATTCTCAGACATTATTATTTCAAATATCTCTCCTTTTTCGCTTTTCCATCAGGCATTCCCATTTCACATTAGGTTACACTTTTTGTAATTGTCCCACAGATTATAGATATCCTGGGTTTGGGGAGGGGGTTCAGTTTTTCCATTTTCTTTTCAGCATTGGAGTTTTCTATTGAAAAGCTCGGAGACTTTCTTCAGCTATGTCCTGTCTACTAATAAGCCCATCAAAGACATTCTTCATTATTATTACAATTTTTATCGTTAGCATTTTTTCTGGTTCTTTCTTAGAATTTCCATCTCTCCACACATTGCCCATCTGTTCTTGCATACTGTCAACTTTATCCATTAAGGCTTTTAGCATATTATTCACAGTTGTTTTAAATTCGTGGTCTTATAATTCCAACATCCCTAGTGGAGAGCAGGATGTAGCTGATAAGGTCCTTGCAGCCTGCGAGGTCATCCAGGGAGGCCTCGCCTCAGCATCTTCCCCCAGTAAGAACCAGATAACACAAATACAGCCACAGGGCATAAAACCTTACCAATACTCAGTACAGAAAGTCTCGTGCCTAGCTCTCCTAATAAAAATAAGAGTCTGTAAGACTGATCCTTTTGGGGACTTTACTTCACCTTTGTGCTTACACCTTATAGCTCCCTGTTTGGCCCCAAAAGATGGCTGGTTAGTCAATGACGGGTAAGATTTCTCAAGGAAGGAACAACCCAAGACAGGCATAGTCGCATAGGGTCATCTAAATACTCATGGGGTTAATAGAGGTGGGCATAGATTCCTCCCTCCCCCCGGCTGAGGAGAGCTTCTGCCTCTGTGGCTATATTCTTTCCCTAACCTGCTTGGGAAGTAATTCATTGATGTGATAACATCAGTTCTCCTTCTATCAGTAAGTTTCAGCATAAAAGTTTTGTCCCCTGGGGAGGTGCATACAACAATTACTTACATCATGACACTTTCAGCAGGCAAGGGTGGTTAGTTTAATTCAGTTTTCTGGTATGATTTATAAAAATCACAAACTGTAGCTTGAAACAAAAAGAGAAGGGGGAGATGTGGAGAACAAGATGTAAGTTGACAAGGTCCTTGCAGCCTGCGAGGTCATCCAGGGAGGCCTCGCCTCAGCATCTTTCCCCAGAAAGAAAAAGATAACACATATATAGCCACAGGCATACAAGCTTGCAATTACTCAGAACTGAAAGTTCTACTAATACTTGCTTGAATAGACAATTGTTCTAAAACAGTATAATAACTGTGTGAGAAATAAAATCTGCGCCACTGCTCTGCCATCTATAGACAGTGGACCTCCTGATCCAACTTTCCTGTCTCTGTGTTTTTCTTAATCTCCCACCCTTCCTCCTCATGCCTAGCCTGACTGTCCGTGCAGGTCGCAGCATCCCTGCCATATCTAAGACTAGTTCTGCTTGCTCTGTCTCTTCAAAGTCTGGTTGTTTTGTTTTTGTTTTCTAGTATGTCTTGTAACTTTTCTTAACAGCCAGAGATGATGTACTGGGTAAAAGAAAGTGCTGTAAATAAGATGCTATAGTGTGGTGGTAAGGTATGGGGAAGGAAAGTGTTCTCTGTGATTATGTCTCAGTCTTCAAGTGAGCCTGTGCCTCTAGACTGTGAACTTTGAAAGTGCTTCTTAGCGCCCTCATTCTCAAAGGAGATAGCAGGGCTAGAGAGGGCTGGGTATTTTTTACTCTCATGTGAAAGGCTAGTGTGGACTGGAGTTGCATATTTCCTTTCCCTCAGGTTAGTTAGACTATAATAAAACCCCAGTGGATTAGGCTTTGGTGAAATAGTTTCTCATAATGGCAGACCTTGTTAAGAACAATAGAATGCTCTGGTGTATTTCAAAATGGTTCCTTTTCCCTTATCCCTGTGAATATTTTCCTCAGATATTCACTGTGAAAACCTAGTAGAACTCCAAAGTAAAACACACAAAAGTATGGGGGCCCTGATAACTGGGTCCTCCCGTAGGTTATATGTCTCAGACTTGTCTACAGTGAGCCTCCAGCAATTTGTCAATTACGTTTCAGTTTTTCCTACCCCAGTACTGGTTCCCGGGGAGTTTTCAACTCATCACTTTCTGCTTTGGTTAAGTTGTGATTCTCTGTATTTGTCTGACAGTCGCTCAAATTTGGAGGGCAGCAATTTGCCCTGTAACTTCAGTTCTCATACAGATCTAAGAAGAATTATTGATTTTTCAGTTTGCTCATCTTTTTACTTGTTGTTGGGAGGGAATGGCAACTTCTAAGCTTTTTACATGCTGGACCAGAAGTCATCCTTTTGCTTTTGAAAATATAGTTTCATTACATTTATATTCCTTTAAAGGGATATCATACTGCATGTAGTTTTTTGGAACTTACATTTTCACTCATTGTATTGCTAGGTCATCACATTTTTGTACCTAGCTATAGTCAATTCAATTGATTGATGTGTGACATGCCCTTATGTCATTATGCTACATTGACTTATTCATTTTTTTCCCATCAATAACAACTTCTAAAAGCCAGGTCATGAGACTTTATAGCCTGTGCTCTTTCCATTGAGCCAAACACTCCTCATAACAAAGAGTGTTCATTTTACAAAGTGGCAAGTTCACCTGAATGAACTTGTTCAAATATGATCAACTTATGCAGCCTCTTTTTGTGACTCAAGAAAATGCAATTAGGGGAAGTGTGACTTTAACAATAAAACTGCGATTTACTTGCTTACGATCCTCGAGTCAATGTTTGTTCCTATTGTGTTCCAAAGATTTGTCCTGCAGCATTTCAACATGAACTTAAGTGTAATCTTGAATATTTTTCTTTCTACCTTTTGACTTCTGAGTAGAAATGGCTCGAGAAAGGGAAATAGTGAAGAGATTAGGGGTTAAATAAGCAAGTAACCATTTATGTTGAACTCCATGGCACAGACCCAATGTTATTTCTAATAGTGCAACAGCTGACAACATTGTTTCTTAAGAAAAATAAAATTAGTACTTAGAAATGATGTATCATGTGCTTATTTTAAATGAAAGAAATGACATTTAATTCTACTGAAGTTTCTTTGTATTCCTTCTGGGCTCTTAAATTTTTTTGTTTGGTTGGATTTTTAGGAGAGACATGTCCTAGATTATGAATTGGCTTGTAGGGAGCAGAGGTCTCCCTGAAACCCTGGTGCTTGATAGCCTCAAGAGAAGTGTTGCACAAGTTCTAAATATTCTGGTTTGAAGCCAACGGTTGGATGGCTGTGTTGCTTTTGCAGCTGTAGTTTAAATTAGAAACATCCTACCTTCTCAACAGAATCTTTTACAGATATCCAGATTTTAAAAAGGCTTTTTATAGCATATAACTTCCAAAATATGTGTATTAGACTCAGCTTACTTGATTCAGAATGAATAGAGTACAACAAAATTCAGATTAAAGAGACGTGTACCTATGAGA
Organism: Rhinolophus hipposideros; assembly: GCF_964194185.1. Taxonomy (NCBI): domain Eukaryota; kingdom Metazoa; phylum Chordata; class Mammalia; order Chiroptera; family Rhinolophidae; genus Rhinolophus; species Rhinolophus hipposideros. The sequence goes on along the minus strand of NC_138060.1, from coordinate 36,771,618 downwards.
CTGTTTCTATAATGAGAAGCAGTCTCATCGTTGTTATGTTAAGATGGACTGTACCATGAATTTAAATTTTACATTATTACTTTAAGTAAATCTCTCCTTCGTTCTCCCCTCACATCTTTGGGTATTTTAAAGTTATTTTTTTTTAAATATTCACAGTTTAAATTTTTAATTATATAAATTCTGGTCAGTTCTGGTGGTAGAACAACATGTGAGGTCTGACATTGAAGTTAGCGGATTTGTTGCAACAATGTTGCTAACGTTTTTTTGATATCAGAAGGATTATTCATTATGAATTTGTACCAACTGAACAAACAGTCTACCAAGTTTACTGTTTGGAAGTGCTGAAAAGGCTGTGTGAAAAAGTTAAATGACCTGAACTTTTCACCAACCATTCACGGCTCTTGCATCACGACAATGCACCAGCTCACACGGCACTGTCTGTGGGGGAGTTTTTAGCCAGTAAACAAATAACTGTATTGGAACACCCTCCCTACTCACCTGTTCTGGCCCCCAATGTCTTCTTTCTTTACCAAAGATAAAGTAAATATTGAAAGGAAGACATTTTGATGACATTCAGGACATCAAGGGTAATACGACGACAGCTCTGATGGTCATTCCAGAAAAAGAGTTCCAAAATTGCTTTGAAGTGTGGACGTCAGGCCTAGTATCAGTGCCTAACTTCCCAAGGGGAGTACTTGGAAGGTGACTGTATGATATTCAGCAATAAGGTATGTAGCATTTCTTTCTAGGATGAGTTTGCGAAATTGTCATACCTCCTGCAGATTATAGGCAACTCATCCATGTTTTGATGTGTTAAAAATGAACCCAAGCCTCCCAAGCATGAGCTTGACAATTTAGTCCCACCACGGGTCCTATCACACACTGAAAGCAGGGCACATAAGCACTTCAAGAGAACTTTTACTGGACTTCCACAATGTTGTATAGCCTTACAGCACACCATATTTGGGGTTCTACTTAAAGACTACAAGAAAATTGTTTCAGTAGATGCCATTCCAAATAACTCAACTTTTAATTCACCAATGGTATTGACCATCTGCTTGGGGAAATTTCCAGATGTTCCATGCTGCTTTGGGACTACTGTGGCCTTATGTAATCCTTACTTTTCTATCCAGATTTTAACATTCATTCTTTTCTTCCAATTTTAGACATTTATCCTGTGGACTCTTCCTGAAGCATCTTCTCTTTTCTCTTATAACTCCTAAAGATAGCACTTATTTATAAAGCTCATGATATAAACACAAAAGAAGTTTTGAAAGGCAAAAATAAGAAGGCATGAAAACAACTGCCAATATTTCCTGATACTTAGGAAAAAAGACATAGAATAAAGAAACTCAGACACTTTCTGTATTCATAACATTGAGTTTAGGATGCAGGGTAACTGAGTTTGAAAGGACAGATTTTAGAGTCAGACAGATGTGGGCTCTAGTTTCAACTGTGTCCCATTTTATTAATGTGGCCTTAAGTCAGTTATGTCCACTTGATGAATCTCTACTTCCTTATCTATAAAATTGGAACAATAATATCATCTGCTACTAGGTTTGTTATCAATATCAAACAGGAGAACAAATATAAAGCTGTTAGCACAGGGCATGGCACATAAGAAAGACTCAACAAAGGTAGAATTTATTATTGTTATACACATTAGTTAAAAAAATGTACATATGGTATGATATGGTTTTTACTTTGGGCAATCCACTTTGGGACCAAAGTTCCTCCAAAATGAAAGGGTTAGACTAGAGAACAAAAAAAAACAACCTCGTAAGAGCCCCTTCCAGCTTACTGATTACCTCTAGAATAGGGTTGATAAATTGACTTACCACCTGAAAAGTTTATCTCATCTAGTCTTCTTATGAAGGAATAAAACAGAGTCCCAAATTCCAGAATGTCAGAGGGACAATGAAGTAGGTTAGGAAACAGGTGGAATTTCTCATGGCACAGGTCCCTTTTTTGAAGGGGTGAAATATGAAGCACTAGGAGCCTGCCTGACAAAGAGTGAGAAAACCAAATATTGCAAATACAGGTTTGAATAAAAGTTAAGTAAGAAACAGACACTAGTTTATTAATATGGATCAATTCATTTCTTCATTCAATGGATGAATGGGTGACTGAATGAAACTAATCTGCTTAATTAAAATATTTAGTTTCTATATCTTTATTGTTTCATTCTATGAAATGAATGATTCAAGGTTGTTGAAATGCCTTAGAATTGGAAAACCCTTACCTCCTGCTTTTCTAGATAGTTAGAAGCAAAGTAGTACTAATTGCGTCATTCTGAGAAGCAAGACATCGTATGGAATATGAAGGATCACTACTTAGTTTTTGTCTTCTCTCAAATTTAAGAATGAAGGGAAATGGTTACCTTTCTAATTATGTAGGAAAGGGAATAATTATTTTTAATTAACCACATCTAGAAATACTGCTCAAATATGAAATATACCTATGTGTTCATGATGGAGAAATCACGAAATCAGGGCTTAGATTGTGTCCCAAAAACAAGCTCTGAATTGTTTTGGCAATGAGTAGACGGAGGGTGACACTTGGGTATAGGAAAAATGACTAATAGGAACACATAATATTGTTGGGGCTAGAATGCTTCTGGCTACCTCTACTGACAATCTAAAATCTTGTGTTTCCATAGGGCCTGGGGATGAGGAGAAACTTATGATTCTCTAAATGTTGATGGTTCACTTTTCTCTAAGACATTTCACATATCAGAAGTTCAGGGAACCTCAAAAATTCCTTGTCCTTTGTTGCACCCAATTTATTACATAATTTTGTCTACTCTTATGTGTGTGAGCATTGTTTCTCAAATAATATCCGTGACAATTTTAGATGTTTTTTTGTTTTCTCTCTTCAGATTTCAAGTTGGAGTCTTTTTCAGGTCATAATAGGAAAATGCTGCTGATTTTGTTCCTCGTAATAATTTGCTCCCATGTTTCTGTGAACCAAGATTCTGGTAAGGAAAAATAAGGGAAAGAATTCTTTAATTTTCATTTTGGAAAATAGATAATACATGATTTTGACCTACTTAAAAGTTGAGTTTTATTTCATTTTGTTTTGGTTTTGATATTGGTAAGGGTAGGGTGGTAACTCAATTTCTTTTTCTTGTCACCCTCTGTTCCTTGGGAGATCATTTTTTTTCTGGACTTTATTCCTTGATAATAATAGAAAGATATTAAAGCTGTTATTTTGTCCTCAGTTTCAACCCCTTTTAGGTCTTCTGGGAGGTTACATAAATTTATGTCTCTTAATATTAGGTTCAGGCTTGGAAAATTTGGAATATCTCTTCCTAATTTGTGCCAAAACATTATCTTGGTTAAGAATTCAGATTTTGCTCCAATTTAAACTGTTTGCTTATTGTAAAGAAAGTGCTTTTATTCTGAAGAGAAAACACCATAACTGTCTGTTGCCTGTCAGCATTCTACAAGTATGTCCAGCGGACTTGAAGTCAAAATACTGGCCTACCTTACATTGCCTCTACCACCTCTTAAATAATTAGTTCTTATACTGTTACTTCGTGTTCTGGGCCACCTACATTAAGTTTTACAGCTTTCTCAGGAACTCTGACCTTGGTAGCAAGTTTTCTGAAGAAATAAACTAAGACTTTGTCCTGCAAACGTCTTCCTTTGATGTTTCATTGGGCCAGATATTTTTTTAAAAAGGCCACACTTTTTCCCCAATTGTTCCATGGTTCAGACATAGTTATGGGCCTTATCAGAACCTGAATCTGGCTCACAGGCTGGTTGTCTACATTTCCTTTCTCCACACAAGATGCAAAGGTTTATCCATGAATAGAAAGGTCACTTTTGGTCACAAGTCAAGCCATCCTGACAGTCTTTGTAGGGGTTCCAGCCTTCTCTTGGAGGAAGATATTGATTCACCCTCACTTATATCTTCCCATGGGATGCTGCTGGCTATATGATCATCAAACTTGTTGAAATTAGATTATTTAGAAGAAAAGAAAGAATGATTTTATCCACTATGCCTTGATCAAACTGCTATAAAAAGAATGAATAGCATGCAGGGTGCCAAAGTTGGTTTCCTAACATTTGTAGACAGGAAAAGATTGATGTTATTATAATTTCATTAGAATTTATCTATTAATCAATTAAGATAATCAGAATCTCAGAGTGAAGCAAGATCTTAGATATTTTCTCATTGAATCTATTCATTTTAAAGGTGAGTCTACTGAGGCTCAAATATGTTAAATGGCTTGACAGAGCAGGTAGAATTAGTTGGTAACAAAGTCAGGAGTTCCATTACTTGTTCAATTACACTGTGTTTTCTTAAATACACACCATCTAGACATACGCAGACATTTCCCTTCCCCAGACAAGGAATGGATCTTATACTAAAGTGGTGAGAGCTCTGACTTCAAACCTAACCAGCAGACCACCAACAAACAACATTTTGTGCTTGAACCCAGTGATTCTCTATCACATAAAACTGTAATTCTGCATACCCAGCATTGAATCTGACATTGAATAAAGCCTTCAAATTTCAGCAAAGTATTGCATTCCTATATAAAAATTATATTTTTAATAGAACCTAAGATCAAAATCCTTTTCCTAACTTACGGTTTACTGGCTTCTATCAAATTTTATGTATGTGAGAGTAAATTTACCAATTATAATGCTCCCTCATATGATTCACCAAAAATTTTTATAAATAACTTTAAAATAGATGAAGGCAATCCCATGTCCTTATATTTGGGTATTTTATAAACTTAATCAATTTGACACTTTGGCATTAAAAAAATCAGTATGTTGTAGTTGACATTCATTATTGTTCAGCTTCAGCTTCTTTACATTGTTTTGTATACCTGAAACTAATAAAAATAATAATTAAAAAAAAATCAATGTGTTTATAAGTTAATGAGATGGCTTGTTGGAGAGCTTAAACTGGAATCACAATGAAAGATTATCTTTCAGATGTCTCCATTCAAACAAATCTGAAGCAGTTTAATTCTCAATTAAATTTTTTATCCTCTGGATATAAATTGAGGTCAAATTCTGAAAGAAAAAAATACAAGGGGGAACTATCCACTAAGTGTATAAAAACCCAGGATTTTTTACTTCTCTAAATTTCGCTATTTCTAATTAACTAATCCCTTGCAAAAGAGATGCTTCATTTTGTAATCAGTTTAAATGAGAGGGTGTCTAAAAGAATCAGCCCAAGAAACAAATTTTTTATTTTTTTCTTGACAGGATGAGTAATTTCAGGCTATTTTCAGTTCATTGGGCAGGTATTAAAAACATAGATAAAAGATGAAAGTTTTCCCCATATGGTTGACATTAAACATGGTAGTAAATTTTTAAAGTTTATGCTTTGTTTTTCTTTGTGTATGGTTTTAGGCCCTGAGTTTGCAGATGTCGTGTTTCTGGTGGACAGCTCTGATCACCTGGGAGTGAAGTCCTTCCCTTTTGTGAAAACATTTATCAACAAAATGATCACCAGTCTCCCCATAGAGGCCAACAAATACCGCGTGGCCCTGGCCCAATACAGCGACAAGCTCCATAGTGAATTCCAGCTGAACACCTTCAAGAGCAGGAACCCCATGTTGAACCACCTCAAGAAGAACTTCTCATTCATGGGTGGCTCCCTGCGCATAGGAAACGCTCTCCACGAGGCTCACAGGACCTATTTCTCAGGACGCGCCAACGGGAGAGACAAGAAATTGTTTCCCCCGATTTTGGTGGTCCTGGCTTCAGCCGAGTCCGAGGATGAGGTAGAAGAGGCTTCCAAGGCCCTGCGGAAAGACGGGGTGAGAATCATCTCCGTGGGGCTGCAGAAAGCTTCTGAGGAGAACCTGAAGGCCATGGCCACGAATCAGTTTCATTTCCACCTTCGATCTGTCAGAGACCTCAGCACGTTTTCCCAGAACATGACGCAGATCATCAAGGATGTGGTTCAGTACAAGGAAGGAGCAGCTGATGATATGGTTGTCCAAGGTAGGCTTAAGGGGCTCATATAGAAATGATGATAAAATGCTTTGGACAAATGAATATGGAGAAAGGATTGAGACTCTGTGAACATCCCTTTCCTCAAAAGCTGGATTGAATTTTCAGGTGTTAAATACCTGTGTGTTCAAAAGGGCCCAATGAGTGCAGCCATTTTAAATCTAGTGAACTCCACAAGCCTTGGTTTTCCATGTTTTAACCATCCTGCATGTTATTTATAGGCCTCTTAAAATTCATGGATGCCTTCTCCCTGCTACCAGCTTGTCTCTCTCTGAGCTATTTCTCCGGACTTTATTTGCTATGTAGTTTTATTACTGGTTCATATAAAAAGGTAATTTTTTTTCTGAAAGAAACCCTTGACTACTGAAGTCACATAATGTAACCACAGAATGTTAGAGCTGAAAACAACTTCAGGTAGTCCAAACGCTCGATTGTGAAGGGAGGAACTTGCAGGTATCCTTAGAGGTAACATGGCCTGGCCCAGGGCCAGGATGCAGCTTGAAGTCACGTTTCGATTCCCAGATCCATGTAATTTGGGCCCCATGCCACCTCCCTTCCTGATTCTCTGTTCTGAATTCACTCCCCTGTGTTGTGTTCCACCTCCAACCTCCTGTTCTGGTCTGTCCCCTTGTACTATTCTCTTAACTAACAAGAAAGGCCAAGAGTTTATGAATATCATTCAAGTGAGGAGCAGGAGAGAACCAGTAAAAAAACAATTTGCTCAAAGTATACAAGTCCAAATAAATAACATAGGAAATTCCCATTATTTCTGGTTACATCAATTTGAATGACATGACATATATAATTATCTATTGTTGCTAAAGAATGCTTTTCTTGTGGTAATCTGTAAAAATATGAATCCTATTACTAGCATCTTCCCCAAATAAAATAATGAAAAATGTAGTTGCTATGCTATTACCATCCCTTAGGTATATTTGGACTATAACTGCTGATTTTAACGGTGATGATGCTTAAATGATTTTAATATATAATAGTTGCTGCTGTTCATTTAATGAGTTATGCACCAGGCTCCATGCTAATCACATTATCTCATTTAATCCCCAAAGCAACTCTATGAGATAAATATTATTATCTCCATTTTACAAATGAGGATATTGAAGCTGGGTGTTTAGCTAAGATCTAATAGTTGAACCCAGGACCCTCCGATCTCGGCTTCATAATCATTTTGTATACCTCCTTCTTTAAGTGCATAATCAAGCTCTGGTAGATGTTCTCCATGCCTTCTAATGCTGAGCAGAGATGCTGAACCTCCCATTCAAATTGTGCTTTCTCATTCTTTGCCCTCACAGTTTGCCAAGGCACTTCTGTGGCTGATGTTGTATTCCTGTTGGATGTGTCCATCAATGGCAGCCAGGAGAACTTGGACTATCTTAAAGAATTCCTAGAAGAAAGTGTTTCTGCTCTTGACATAAAGGAAAACTGCATGAGGATTGGCCTAGTAGCTTACAGCAGTGAGATAAAGGTGATAAATTCACTGAACAGGGGCATAAATAAGTCAGAGGTTCTCCAGTATATACAGAACCTCTCTCCCCTGGCTGGGGAGGCTTACACTGGAGCTGCCATCGAACAGATCAGGAAGGAAGTCTTCAGGGCACAGAATGGCAGTCGGAAGAATCAGGGGGTGCCCCAGATTGCGGTGTTGGTGACCCACCGACCATCGGAAGACAACGTGACCAAGCCAGCCATTGACCTCCGGCGCCAGGGCGTGACCATCTTCACCATGGGCATAGAGGGGGCCAGCGACACCCAGCTGGAAAAGATAGCATCACACCCCAGTGAGCAGTATGTCTCCAAACTGGAGACCTTCTCCCACCTGGCCGCTCACAACCAGACATTTCTAAAGAAACTGCGGAAACAAATAACGCACACAGTCTCTGTCTTTTCTGAACAGACTGAAACTCTCAAATCTGGTAAAGACTTTTGCTGAGAGAAAAATTATTCAGATTCTTTTTCTTTTTTCTTGTCTTTTAGGTATTATATTTACCAAAGGGATTGGTGGAGTACAAGGTGGAGAGCGAGAATACACTCCTAATTTTTTACTCTAGCTTGATCACATGAAATGTAACTTGGGGGGGATATAAGCTATTGAGGTATTGTAATGGGGAAAAGGGATTTCTCTTTTTTCCTATTTTGAACAGCTTTAATTGGATTCTTTGTTATTTATAAACACCCCAGAATACCATCCTTTGCTATTTTTCTTCCCCTCACTTATTTCTTTCTCTTCTTTGCCTTTCACGTTCACCTGCTCTTTCCTTTGTTTCTTTTTGTAATTTTCTCTCCTTTTTTTTCTTTCCTCATCCCCAAATTCCATTTTAGAGAATGAATAGGAAGCATGATTTGGATTGAGGACAGAATAATTAATTTGTCTAGTATCTGTGAGTTGAGAGAGTAATGTATTTTATATATTATATGTGCACATGTATGCTACATAAATGTGTGTATGTACACATATAAGTATATATGTACATATTGTTCAACAAATATTTATAACATGTTTACTATGAAAGTGTCATGGCCCTACACAAATAAGGCCACTGACAATACTGTTAGTTTTAGTAATTGACTCAGAGTGGATGAAGAGCAAATAATTTGTTCAAGATTTCAAAAAAGAGAACATATGTCCACAATATTCAGTTAAAAACCTGTGTGTCACAACACACGAACTGACTTTTTGTGAAGTAGTTATTCACTAACGAAAGAAATGACTTGTACAAAGCCTCTTCAAGTTTTCTTTCTAATTTTTATTATATCCAGATTTATCCTGATTCATGGCAGAGAGTTATGCAAATAGTCTAAAACTGTGAGAAGAAATTCATTTGGCCCAACTGAAGCTAAGATTCCCCTATGTTAAGCTAGCAGAGTGTGTTTTTTTACACCTAGAACCTGTTTACCATTTTTCTGTCTGAAAAGGCTCATATTTGTTCTTCTTCCTATCTGCTCCCATTTCTTCTTCACACTTATCCCAATGCTACACTCAGCTTCTCTGTTCCATTTTAGGTTGTGTGGACACTGAAGAAGCAGACATCTATCTGCTCATTGATGGCTCTGGAAGCCCTCAGGCCACAGACTTCCAAGAAATGAAGACCTTCCTGTCACAGGTCGTAAGGATGTTCAACATTGCTCCCCAAAAGGTGCGGGTTGGGGCCGTTCAGTACGCTGACAGCTGGGACTTGGAATTTGAGATCAGTAAATACACTAACAAGCATGATTTGGTAAAGGCCATTGAGAACATCAGGCAGATGGGTGGGAGTACAAACACAGGTGCAGCCCTGAATTTCACACTAGGGCTGTTGCAAAAAGCAAAGAAGCAGCGAGGAAACAGAGTGCCATGTCATCTTATTGTCCTGACAAATGGCATGTCCAAGGATAGCATCTTGGAGCCTGCTACCAGACTGAGAGAAGAGCTCATCCGTGTTTATGCCATCGGGGTCAAGGAGGCCAACCAATCCCAGCTGCAAGAAATTGCCGGCGAGGAGAAGAGGGCGTACTACGTACATGACTTTGATGCTTTGAAAGACATAAGAAACCAAGTGGTTCAAGAAATCTGTACCGAAGAAGGTAGGAAAATGGCGGCTTTACCTTTGTACTTCAGCTCACAAATTGCCTTCCTGCAACATTTGACAATGCAGGTTTAGAGAAACAACATAAACTTCCAAGTTGAGACTTCTTGACTTGTGTAGCTGTGTTTATTTCCAGAACAAAACTGAGGGCCCATTATTTTGCTGCTCTATAGCTGAAAGCATAAAAATGTTTGGAGGCATTTTCCCTAATAAGTATTAATAAGCTTCTTCCCACAAATCCCTGCTCGTACAGATACCTGATTAGACACTGCATATGATCAAATGGTTTCTGATTTTAAGGAGTTCTTCAGGTTTATTTAAATTTGTTTTCAATAAAACTTGTATGAAATCTTTTAGAGCTGTATCAGTAGTTTTCAAACAGGGGCATTCTGTCCCCTCAGGGGACACTTGGCAATGTCTAGAGACATTTTCAGTTGTCATAACTAAGGGAGTGCTAGTGGCTTCTAACAGGAAGAAGTCAGACTGCTAAACATTCTACAGTACCCTATAGTGCATGGACTACCCTCCACAACAAAAATCACCTGGCTCAAAATGTCAGTAGTGCCGAGGGTGAGAAACCGAGTTATATATTAAGGGAAATTACTAAATAACAGAACAGTCTCACTTTTATTGCCTCCAATGCTTTATTTGCCTGCTAACAATTCTTACCAAGCACACACTTCACTTCAATGTAGAATTATGTGTGTTTTGGATTTTCCTGTTCACTCCTAATTTTGTTTTACACGAAGCCAACTTGAGTAAACATCTCACTTTCTCCCATGCAGCCTGCAAAGAGATGCAAGCTGACATCATGTTTCTGGTGGACAGTTCTGGCAGTATAGGACCTGAAAACTTCATCAAAATGAAAACATTTATGAAAAACCTGGTGAACAAAACTCAGATTGGGGCAGATCGGGTGCAAGTTGGTGTAGTCCAGTTCAGCAACATCAATAAGGAAGAGTTTCAGCTCAACAAATATATGTTCCAAAGCGAGATTTCAGAGGCAATAGACCAAATGCTGTACATTGGAGACACCACATTGACTGGTAGTGCCCTGACCTTTGTGTCTCAGTACTTCAGCTCCACCAAGGGGGCCCGGCCCAATGTCAGGAAGTTTCTCATCCTCATCACGGATGGTGAAGCTCAAGACATAGTCAAGGACCCAGCAGTGGCACTTCGGCAAGAAGGAGTGATTATCTACTCTGTGGGGGTATTTGGTGCCAACGTCACCCAGCTGGAGGAGATCAGCGGGAGGCCGGATATGGTTTTTTATGTTGAGAATTTTGACATTCTGCAGCACATTGGAGATGATCTTGTCTTTGGAATATGCAGCCCCCGTGAAGGTAGGCTTGGGCATACCCACTAGTGGGACTGTCCAAACAGCATGTATCCATTGTTAGTCATTATTTCTTGAATTAAGTCAACTGCTATTTGAATATTGTCAACGTTTTGTTTAATTGAAATGTTTAGCCAAGTGGCTTTTGACCTACATATACAATGCAACTGTCCTCAACAGAACTGTTGAAGTAAACAGTCAGTAAGGGACAATTTTGGTCCACTTTGGTTCTTTCCCTTTTGTAAACAAATAGCACTAGGGCGATGAGGCATCCATTTAAGAAAAGTGGTATCAGAGTGGGTCTTAGGTCTGGCTCCCTAGAGGCAGAAGTTGAGGCAGGGATTCTTATGGAAGTGGTTTACTGAAGAGGTGTTTTCAGAAGGGGAGCAAGGAATGTGGGACAGGACCTGGGTAGGAGCTAAGCAAGAAGGTGAGCTTAGCTGGAGTGTAGCTTCAACATGATCCCATGGGAAATGTTAGAACATGAATTATACCACAGAATTTGTGCCACCTCGAGGCAAAGGGCCCAGCCTCATATAACCTGAGTCCTTGAGCTATGTGTGGGCTGCCAAGATAGGCAATAGAGGGCAAAGGTAGTTCCCCTTTGACTTACATCCATTCTCTGTTAGTTTTATAGTTTTTAAAAACTATTACTTGTATAAAACGAGATAATGTTTGTGAAAACTTCTAAGGAACTAATTTATACTGTGACTCACCAGGCTTGATGACAGAAGCATTCTGAAAAATATCGATGAAGGAGATGGTCTTAATGGAGTTTTGATTGAAGGGAGGAAATTGTTCTGTTATTCAAATAACAGTTCTATTCAACTCCCATGAGATGGTTTGGTGACCATGATCTGTGTTTTGTGGAAAGAGGAATACACTTGTATTGTATTTCCTAGTAATTCCACCCGGAACAAATCTGAATTCTTTGAAGGGTGCTCAACCCTGAACCGTTTACCCCCAGGCCCCCAAGTAATCCAAGCAGGCTCCCCAGGGGAGCTGAAGGCCAGAGGGACATAGTTTCTTCTTTAGTGTAACCAGCACGTAAAGGAAAAATTCCACATTTTTTTCTTCCTGTGTAGGGAAAAACCCAGTTCTTTCATATTTTGTGTTTCATTCCTGTTATCTCCTTTACTGTTCACATCACACACTTCACTTCTGACACTTCTGGTCACCAAATGTATGAAGGTTTTTTTTTTCCCCCACACCAATAAGCAATTCTTAGATATCTTCAGGGTGTCCAGGAATTCAACTCAGCTCTGATACTGTCTATCCAGAGATAGCATCAGATCCCACAGGTTGAGGGCTCTGTCCCATAAGGTAGCCCCCACCTCCACTTCAGACAGCAGTCGCAAGCCCATCACCTATGCTTCTGCCTGACCCACTAGAGATGGGAGGTTCCGACAGCTCCCCCCTTGGGTTCCATTAATTTGCTAGAGTGGCTCACAGAACTCAGGAAAACATATTTCCTGATTTATTAAAGGATATGATAAAGGGTGCAGATGAACACCCAGATGGAAGAGATGCATGGGGCAAGTTATAAGGGCACAGAGCTTCATGCCCTCTCCAGGCACACCACTCTTCTAGCACCTTCATGGGTTCACTAACCTGGAAGGTCTCTGAACCCCATACTTGTGGGATTTTATGGAAGCTTTGTCACATAGAAATGATCTATTCTTAACTCTGTTTTCAGCCCTTCTCCCTTCTCAAGAAAATGGGGAGTGGGGCTGAAAATTCCAAGCTCCTAACGATGGCTTGGTCTTTCTGGTCACTTGCCCTCATCCAGGAACCATTCAGGGACCCACTCAGTCACCCCATTAGAACAAAAAACACTCTCATCACCCAGGAAATTGCAAGGGTTTTCGGAGCTCTGTGTCAGGAACTATGGACAGAGACCGATACATATTTTCTGTTTCACACAGCCTTTCTTGAAAATTTTGCTTATGGCTCTGCACACCTAGTTTCCGGTTATTGGGGTAAATGTATTGGTTTTAGAAAAACCAGCCCTATCACATAGCAAGCAAGTGCCGGCAAAAGAAGGATATGCGGTGAACCTCTTGGCAGTGGTTGGGGCGGGGGGAGCGTTACTTTGTCACAATTACATTTCTCCAGAATGGATGAGTTAATATTTGGAACATGCCTTTGTACAGCCTGTGGAGACATTGTGCTACATAGGACTAAATCATTAAATACCTTCCAATTCTACTTCTCTAGAACAAATGAGTTGTTTAGAACTCTGCACTTTTAGGTAGAATATGCTACGTACACATGGATTAAGTATTAATTGGGTCTTTCCTGCTTTACTTTTCCATGGCATTGACCCAAGGAATAAAAAGTTAATAGGAGCGTCATGCCAGGGCAACTTAGTTGGGCCAAGTGTGAAATGGGCTTATTTCTATGATGAGGCCCAATAATGAAAACAGACAATGTTTCAAGAATGTCAAAAAGGGAGAAAATGTAACCTTGAAAAGTCAGCCATCATATAACCATGAAAAAATATATACAAATTCATTTTACTTGGTCATTTCCCCAAGGTTTATATTAAGAATAAAATCTCATGATCCTTGTGGTTTAAGAAAAATAAACAAATTTGTGTAAATGATAACATGTGTTGAAGGAACCATTTATACAGGAAAATTTCCAAAGAATTGCAGTTGTTTTTTTGTTTTGGTTTTTTAGTCCAGAAGAATCCCCCCACCCTTTACCCCCTACCTACAGAAGGCTTCACTTCCCTTCTGCCTTTTCCTAAAAGCTCACCTAATTTACATTACTACGTACTGGCAATACAAATATACATGCATTGTGGCTGTTATGTAAGAAATGTACAGCTGGATCCCATGGAGAGGAGACACTGGCAATTAAACAGCAGGGGAGGGGAGGGGAGTCTCCCATGCTGTCTAAAGCTAATCTCATGATATTCAAAGCTAATCTCATGGCTTTCCTTTCTCTTCCTCATTCAGAATGCAAGCGGATTGAAGTTTTAGACGTTGTGTTTGTAATTGACACCTCTGGTAGCATTAACAGGAATCAATATAATATCATGAAGGACTTCATGATTGACTTGGTGAAAAAAGCCGATGTTGGCAAGAATCAGGTCCGATTTGGGGCTCTGAGGTATTCTGATGACCCAACAGTGCTGTTCTATCTGGATGACCTTGGCACAAAATCAGAGGTGATTTCAGTGCTCCAGGATGAGCTGCCCTTGGGGGGTAACACATACACTGCCGAGGCACTGGACTTCGCAGGCCACATGTTCACCGAAAACCGGGGCAGCCGCCTGCACCGGGGGGTCCCCCAAGTCCTCATTGTGATCACCGATGGGCAATCCCATGATGCGGAAAAGCTCAATGCCACAGCCAAGGCCTTGCGAGACAGAGGCATTCTTGTCCTGGCCGTGGGGATCGCTGAGGCGAATCCAGTGGAGCTGCTGGCCATGGCAGGATCGAGGGACAAGTACTTCTTCGTGGAGAATTTTGGAGGCCTGAAAGGGATCCTTTCGAATGTGTCAGCCAGTGTGTGTAACACTTCACAAGTAGGTAAGGTTTGTCAGTTAAGTTTTTCTTAATTATCAACAGATATCCAAATGAGGGAGAAAGCAGTAGCTCTCGGGAGCAAATTCTCCAACCAGGAGAGAAGGAGCACGGATTGTTTGGTAGGACTTCCCATGTTACAGAATCTCAGGCTTGGAAAGACCTCAAGGACATTTCATTCGGCCTCCTCCCCAAAGAGGAATTCCTTCTACAGTATTCCTACTCGCGTCTGCCTAAACTCTTCTAATGATGGGGAAGTCACCATTTTTTTTTTTGATTAAGCTTTATTTATTGGAACACAAATTTGTTTATGTGTCATTTCTACCCACTGGTTCTTCCTGCTCTTTACACAAGAAATCAAATTCCATCTCTTCCTAACAACCATGATCATTGCTTGAAGTCCTCTCCTCCAGTCTTGAAGTCCCCAGTTCTTTCACCTATTCCTATAATGGCACAAGCTCGTTAATAAACATTCTTTTCCATCCTCAGATGTCTGCAGAGCAGAGTACAGTAGGACTTGTTTTGCCCTGGATGCCATGTTTCTATTCTGGCATCTGGAGATTGCATTGCCACATTTATGTATATGTTTGTTCATTCATTCATTCATTCATTCAGCTATCATTTGTTTCAAAGGAGATTGTGGTCTATTAAAATTCCTTATTTTTATTAAGATGTGTACTAAAAATAGTATTTTTATTAGATGAATTGCTGTTAGTCTAGGATTCCAATATCTTGGTTCAGTTCTTTTTAAAAATTAACTTTTCCGGTTTTCATGTGTTGCCTCCTTAGAATGCAACTACTATCTTTTTCTTTCACAAAACTAACAAAATCTTTTTGGATCTTACTGAAAACTAGGACAAATCTCTTACCTTCTGGTGGCCTTTGGTCTGTCCTTTTCAAGTTCACTGTAGAAGTTGACATTGTATTTTTATGTGAAAGGCACTCCCTTGGGCAGAAAAAAAGTAGTTTATTCCCTTTATTCGAATCAAACAAAGGACTTTAATAAGTTAACTAATTCCTGGAGGATTTATTTATCATGCTTCTTTTTATCTCCTTTTTGCTTATCTCGACTTGGGGACTCTCAGACACCTTTAATCTTTCCCGAGGCTAAAATGAGAATTAAGTGAGTTAGGTCAGTGGTGAGATCTCTGGGGAATTCAAGGAAATGTTAATGTTTACCAGAAGGCTAAGTGATACACATAAGCAGGTGCCAAACATAGCTCACTCTCTGGAAATGGTCTTTCATATTCATTTTGTATTTGCTGTGTTAATACAAAGGAAGTATCTCTAAACTACACTGCATTGTTTGTTCAAACTACTATTCTCAAGTAGACATTTTTGCCGGTATGCACCACAAAGGGGGCTGGTAAAGAGGAAAACGGACTAGATATAGGTCAGAAGTCTTGATTTTAAAACTTCAGTTTGTCTTAATATACCAGAAAATTACTTATTGACTCAGTGGCCCAGGGAGGCAAGTCAATACTACAGACCTTTTGTCTCTTTGTTTGAATCTAAAGAAATGTGTGTTATTTTGTTTTTTTCTTACTGTGCTACTATTGTCATTGGGTTTTCCAGAAGAGCTAAGACTAGATTGAAGGTAAGAACAAAGGTCTCTGTAGCACCACCCCAGTACTCTGGAATCTTGGAAAAGAAAATAGTGTAAGACCAATGAAAAAGCTAAGAGAAGCATAAAAGGACGTGCGAGTCGTTCATGCCTAGTGCCACCTTTCTGAACTGATTGTTTTTATTTCTCCTCCAATTAACGTGACCACAAGGTGGCATAAGATAAGAATCCACTGTCAGAAATACCAGGTCTATGTAGGTGCAAACATTTAATTTACTCTGGCTGGGTTAAAGAAAGAATAACAATCTGATTTTTTTCGTCTTTGTTCCCTTTCCTCGTCTTTGTAGATTGTGAAGTTGAAAAAGTAGACCTTGTTTTCCTCATGGATGGTTCGAATAGCATATACCCAGAAGACTTCAAAAAGATGAAGAGATTCTTGGCATCTGTTGTTCAAGACTTTGATGTCAGTGTCAACAGAGTGCGAATAGGAGTGGCCCAGTTCAGCCATACCTATCAGCCCGAGTTTCCACTGGGAAAGTTCATAGGCAAACAGGAAATATCACTTCAGATTGAAAACATCATGCAGCTCTTCGGATACACACACATCGGTGCTGCACTCCAGCAAGTGGGGCATTACTTCCAGCCAGACATGGGCAGCCGGATAAATGCAGGTACGCCACAGGTGTTGCTGGTCCTCACCGACGGCCAGTCCCAAGACGATGTGGCTCAGGCCGCTGAAGACCTGAGAAACAAAGGTATTGACATCTACTCTGTGGGCATCGGGAAAGTGGATGACCAGCAGCTCATTCAGATCACCGGGGCTGCAAATAAAAAACTGACGGTTCATAACTTTGACGAACTGCGTAAGATCAAAAAAAGGATCGTTCGCAACATCTGTACCCAAGGGGGTGAGAGCAGTAAGTATTCAAATATGTCCTTCGTGTTTCTTCCTCCCCTGTCTTCCCTGACATTTTCTTCAAGGTCTATTTATGCCTCCTGGGGCTGGTGGGAGAATTTAGATGGGTACCTCTGAATTTCACATTGAACTTTTCACAGTTATCAAGTATTTTTGTGTGACTTGTGGATTGAGAAACAGGGCACCTGAGAGGCTGTGTCTTTTTTCCCCCTCCCTGTCTCCTAGGACAGCATGCCCTGTTTCTGAATGGGAATGCTTTGATTTCAGAAGGTGTGAGGAAAAGGTCTTTGTGTACAATCTAGTTGCTATCAGAGGCGAGAGAACATATATATCAAAGAAATAAACTATTTGACAGATTTTGGTTGCCTGACAATAGGGCCTATAAGGGCCAAATGCAGCAGTACAAGTATGTAGGGAATATCTTTAGAGGTTTGTATCTTTATTGTGAAACTTTACTGTAGAAGTTAGTAAGCAACTTCTCTGAAATCAGTACCTTTTGACATTTGTTCCAACAGATGGGAGGAAAAGTCTTGGAGGAGGGAGAACTTTTTTTATATATATAAAAGTGCCCAACATATTGACCATAATTCTGTGTAACTACCTAAGGTAAACATGAACCCTGGAGTTTGACCAGGAAGACAAAAGCTTACACGGTTGGTAAGAGGCTGCTCTGGAGATAAATCCCCACTTGATGGCCATTTTTTCTTACACAAGTCGCTTAACTTTTTTTTTTTAATCCAAGTTTATTGGGGTGACAATGGTTAATAAAGTTACACAGGTTTCAAGAGTACAATTCTGTAATACATCATCTATATATCACATGGTATGTTCACCACCCAGAGTCAATTTTCTTTCCATCACCATACATTTGATTCCAGACAGAAAAAGTCGAGCACCAGATGATTTCACTGATATGTGGAACATAAAACTGAAAGCAACAAAGGAACAAGACAAAGAAACAAAAACTGATAGACATAGACAATAATTTAGTGGTTACCAGAGGGTAAGGGAGGATGGGAGTGGCAGATGACAGTTTCTTAACTTTGATAAGTTTAATTTTCTTCTCAATAAAATGTGAACAATAGCAGTACCTAGTTGAAAAGATCATTGTGAAGATTAAATTAAAAACGCATATTTAAACTTTACTTTGATTTAGCATGACACCTTGGATATAATTATAAAGTCACTATTTTTGGCTACCACTGACCCATTACATTTATTCATGGGGTCCAGCTCTTCCCTTGCCCCTAATCACTGTCAGGAAATCAGTGAATCTCTTCTTGGTGATTAAATATGTCCATCCCAGTCTAACTGTTAAAACTTCAAACTTCATTCAAGGTAACTCCGCTTTCCTAGCCTGCCACTTGCTGCTCACCTGCCACAGAGAAAGGGCCATTTTATCCATTGTTCCCCACCTCTCACTTTTACCCCTTTCTCCTTGGCCCATCCCTTTTCTTGCTAACCATGGTTTCTGGCCTCTCCGGAATGGACTGGGCAATGCAGAAGAGCTAAAGAGGTACAGGAAAGTTCTTACTTGATGGCACTTGTCAGGAATTGGTTTTCTCTGACGATAGCTCATGTCTAAAGTTGGGTCCATTTCTGAGTCCTTGAAAGATTTCCCATCCTGCCCCCCTCCCATCACTTCCACCCCTACCACAGCACATTTGTCAGGGGAGCTTTCCACTGTAGTTCCCTTGAGGAAGACAAGCATGTCTCAATTCGAGACAGCCCCTTATGCCTTCTTCAGCCTCTGGGCATCTTGATGCCTGCAGCTTTATTCCACTGCCATCTCTTTGTCCCTCCAGGTAGGCGTCTTGGACAGGAAATCAAAGGAACCCACAACAGCTCTTTCTTATACGTGGCCATGGCATCTTCATGGGAAACAGTAACATATCAATTTCCCTGATAAACACTGGAAGTTACGGCAGCCTAGCATGGCCACCTCTCCTTTGCAGAGAGAGTAAGCAGCATGCTATCTTGTGCCTCATTCTTTAGACTTTCTAGGCTTGTGTCATCTCCAGTTATATCTTAAAGCTCCTCTCTCTTCACTTAAAGAGAAAATTATCTCTTTTCCTTGTATGTGTGCATATGTATGCGTGTGGTGGGAAAGCTCACAGCACACCAGCAGCTCTCTCCAAAAATGTCCTTCTAAACTCCAGGTTCAAACCTTTTATATAAGATCTAGTATGTAAGCTGAAGCTTTAGAGTCCCATAATTGATCAGGGACAATTATTTTTGTAAATTCTGTTTCATGATCTTTCCATATTTTGGAATGTGTCTGGTGACAGCCAGACCTCCCACATTAATTTCCTGTTTCACACAAAATACCCATTTCCAATTATTAAGCAGAAAATTATTTTGGAACCATGTGGTTTCTACTTGAGAGACTAAAAGAAAACCATGTGTAAAGTCAAAACTAGGATTATATGCTCCAAGTAGTGAATGGGTGATTTTTAAAGGAAACAGTCATGAATATAAAAAGGAAGGAAGGAAGAGAGAGAGACAGAGAGAGGACTCTGTTAAGATAAACTTAAAGTCATTACTGCAGCAAGCAAGAATGTGAGCCCTTCGTAGCCAAGCTGTGGGCTGAGGACTGATGAGGCTGGAATGAACACTGATAAAGCTTCAAAGGCATATGCAAATATATTAGAGGACGCCAGTTCTTCTTAAACTATAAACTCCTAACTCAAGGAAATAAGACAGTAGCTTGATGTGGCTCAAAGCAAACCACACTTCAGCCTGAACATCTAGCTTTGCTTCTTATTAAAATATGCATTACTTTGGAGGCATTACTGTCTCTTCTCAGTTTTCTCATTTGTAAAGTTAAATCATCTCTGTTTCTTTGGTTGTACACTATGATTTAATATAGGTGAAAAGAAGGTCAGCTGCATGGAGATAGGAGGGAAGTGACTAAGGATCAATATTTCTTGAGCGTCTATGAAGGGTCCAGCCTGGTGCTCTAAGCACTTTAAATGCATCATTTTGTTAAATTTTCCCCCAGCCCTATATGGTTTGTATTTTTATTCCCATTTATCAGTAAGGAAACTGAGGCTCAAAGGAATGTGGGTAACTTAGTCCAGATCATACAGGAAGTAACAGACTAAGCAAATTTTGAAACCTAGGTGTGTCTGACGCCAACCCACTTTTTTGTTGTTAAATTAAGCTGCCTGTTTTCTTGATATAGTTGTTGTCTAGAGTGTCTGATGTTGGTGTGATAAAGAAATAGTGTCTAAATGTTGTGCTTCACCAATTTCTATCTGCAACTTATTAAGACATCATGGATTTGTATCTTAAAATTGTTTCCACAAGCTGCTGCTCCCTAAGGGAAACCACTGGCTGCTAAACTGTCACTTCCAACATCACCATCTAGTAGCAGAAATAGTAATCTACCTGACCTGTCAGCCCTGGCTACACAGGAAGTGGTAGAATAAGGTAGTTCAGCTTATGGACTCCAGACAAGCCTGGATTGGAATTCCAAGTGTCAGATCCACATTAATTACTGAAACCTTGGGCGAACTGCGCTACGCCACAGTTTCCTTTTCTACAGAGTGAATATTAGGAGCTTTTCTACTTAGTCTATGTTTCATAAGGATAGGTGAGATGAATGGGAAGCATGTGGTAATGGTCAGTGAGTATTAGTAACTATCATAGAGTATTGCTAAAGGTAGATAGAAATGACCTTATAAATGCAAATATATGAAGTGATGAGATTATTGGTCCACAGGACAATATACCAAGAGTTCCTTTGTTTAGGAACTTTAATATTTCAGCAACATTTCAGAGCCATATTCAAATTGAATGGGTCAACATATACCCAATTCCCACAAGCAACTATGAAGTCTGTTTGTTTGTTAGACCTTCATTCATGCTTATTTTCCTAATTTTTCTTTGAGTCTGGCTATTCTGAACACCTGGAGGAGACCAGACAGTTCTTAGAAAATGCAAGTCCTGCCGTTTTTGGCATAGAGACATAATTATGGTGTTTCCCCCAAAATAAGACTTAACCAGAAAATAAGCCCCAGTATGACTTTTCAGGATGACATCCCCTGAATATAAGCCCTAATGTGTCTTTTGGAGCAAAAATTAATATAAGACCCGGTCTTATTTTCGGGGAAACACAGTAGGTAGCAAAAGAATCAAGGGTACCTCTCATCTTTTGCTCATCGTGGACAAATGGGTCAAAAGGGAGATTAAGTAAAAGGGCGGTCTGATTAGGATAAGGTAAGAGACATCCTCGGGATTTGATTCAAGGAACTTGGGAGATACAAGGAAAAAAATAGATGGTCATTTCCAACTTTTCTTGACAAGGATCTCTGTATGTTTCTGTCTTTACTGCGTTGTTTTTGAAACAGTGCTCTAACTAAAGTTTAGGTGCGAATACTTTATTTGCTAATATTTACAGGGAATACAATCTCAGGGAAGCCAAAGTGAGTGGAAAGGAAATGATAAAGGAAGGAAAGTAAATAGAAGATGTATGTTACCAAACTACTGCAGCTTCTTGAGAAAGCATAACTGGCATGTTGGTCATGCAGAACATCACCAAGGAAGCCATACAGAACCACTGCATAGACCAATAAATACATCAGGGGAATATAGGAAGGATTCATCTGCCAGTTCCTTCCCATCTACTGCCTCTCATGGGTCAGAATTTACCCCATGGAGGATTAACTCTCCCACACTGCTGTGTTGTGTTTCCAAGACCTTTGGAGAAACCAAGTACAGAACCCATAGTGCATTATATCTGTGGCTGGAAGTGGTAGAAGGATCCAGAACTGCCACGAGTTCAGTTGGGTTGGACATGGGCACCAGAATCATTGTGGCCCTATTGCAGTGAGCATGAGGGAAGCCATGTCAACATCTGCCCCCCTCCACCAGTGTCAGGAGACCAGATCGTGGTGGCAGGTGAGACTCTCCATTGAACAAATGTCTAAGTCCTTGGCAGTGCGTGTTGGGAATGGGGAGTGGCGTCCAAACAAATCTGAGAGGTATATAAATTAGGTCTTTTACAGTTTTCTACATCACTTTTTTTTTCATCTGAGATACCCCTTCTTTCAAAGGCTCCAAACAAATTTCTCTTCTAGCTAATAACTGCCAACAGTCCGATTTTCCCCTTTAAAGTATTTTCTCAAGAATCTCTCTTCTAATCTTAATATACCCTACCTTCTTGACAGCATGTTTAATACTAAGAATCTGCCATACGCAACTCTGCTTTGTAAGTCAGACAATTAAAATCAGCTTTTGAGTCTGACAGGGAACCAGAAGACTGTAACTGTCACTCCAATCCTTTCTTTTCTGTTCTTTGTATTTTTATTTTGAAATATATAATCTATTTTTACAGATAAGAAAATTAATGCCTGGAGTGGTTAAGAGATGTGCCAGGTTATTTAGCAGTAACAAAATCGTGACCAGTACATGAGGAACACTAATCTTTGTGCCTTCCTGCTCAAACACCTGCCCCCCTCCAGACTTCCACACTGCTGTTTGTGAGGACTAATCAAACACTCAGAACACTAGTTTTCCTTCTCCTTTTCATCCCCTCTACAACCAAGGCTGCAGATTACTTACTTTTATTGCCCCTATTTGATTCTAACTCCCACTGTGTTTCCGCAAAAATAAGACCCGGTCTTTTCATTTTTGCTCCATTAGAGCTTATTTTCAGGGGATGTCTTATTTTTCCATGTACAACAATCTACATTTATTCAAATACAGTCATGTCATCTACTGGGACTTTGTCGTAACGTACGGAACACGTCTGTCTGGCTGAGATCTTAACTGGGGCCTATTTTCGGGGTAGGTCTTATTTTGGGGGAACAGTACTATCCTAATTTATTCCTTTATTATTTCTCTTTGGAAATCCTATTTCAGCTTTTTCTCTAGCTCACTTCCAAGACTATCCCTGCCTCTTAAGCTCCTACGTTGAGGGCAGATGTCTCTGTAAAGTTTGCAAAGCCATTACATACGAGAGTCCGCTTGATCAGTTTGGTCTAATTTCTCTAATTGTATTTAAACACAGAGCTGCTAACTCTGGGCTTGCTCTGCAAGTTCTGTTCCTTTAGTCACATTATTATGGAATTATTTGTCAATTTGAATTAGCTGAAAAAAAACAAGGAACGTATTTACTAGAGTTTGTACTTTCTGTAATCTAGACAAAAAGTTAAAATACTCAGTTTTTATAGGGGACACTCAATGACATTTCGTCATTTCTGTGAATGTTTGGTTTTTTTCACAAGAGGCTGTTTTCTTTGAAGGCAGTCACATATTTTGGTTACTGAATGGTTTTCTGTTCAGGGGTTAAAACAATGTTCATCCAAGAGGGAAATTTTCAATCTCAAGATAGAAATGAAAGGATATAGATTCAAGAGGAATTTTGGAAAGGACATATTCTGATGTTTCCTTCTGACTAGTTCCTTTTTCTTCATCTCACTTTCTGAATATTGAGAAAGACATTTTCCAATAAAGTAAGTATAGTAAAATAAGAAAACCCACTTTTCAGATTGTTTTTATCACGTATTGATTTACTTCAAATGTCTTGGTGAAAATTGATTATCAAATAAGCCTTTCATTTTCCCTCACCTGACTTTTTCTCACTAAAAATAAATCAAGTTACTGGCCCTTGTTTTAAGAATTGAAACTGACATTTTGTGTTCAAAGACTTACAAATGTTCAACTGTCCAGTGTGTTGGGAGGTAGTGGAAGCAGGCTTTTGTCCATACAACCAATATCTGAAAAATTGCTTATCTAAAGAAAGCAAATTAAAAATATACACTCCTCTCCCCTAACTTACCCAGCAAGCTGTTGAATTTGCTGGAAAATGTTTGAAGTTTTTAATCCTTGAAAGAAGAGACTATAGGTCATATGACTTGATTCTCTAATTATCTTCCCTTTAGGAGGCTCAGCTTAAAATATCAAGCCCCTTCTAGTTTCTCCAGTGTGTAAATGTCCCTGGGGTTGAGAAAAATAAATACAACACATTTTAAATGCAGTACCGCTGTAGGTATTTCTTGAACCCCAAAGTGGCATTGGCTTTGGCTTCTTGAGGGCCCGAGCTTTGAAGGAGTCATCCTCGTTGGCATAGTTAAATATGGGGGATTTGGTGCCCAAATTCTTCACTTGTAGGACTTAACACAAGCAAGATCTCAAAGAATCTCTTGGAGTATTTATTTGTCCTTTTACTTTTTCTTTTCAGAGTGGGTGTTAGAAGACAAAAAGAGAAATCAGATTATTTTTAGAAAGCTAAATCAACACAATCATTCCTTTAGACAAGTTCTTTGTGATTTATTTTTTTTTCTCAATGACTTTATGCAAATGTTTTCATAATTATCTTATAATTTCATGTTTGTTGAATGACCTCAATTGATAAGTCACGGGATATGAATTTCCTATTTTAGTCTATCAACATTTCCACAATATACTTAAGATATTTAAATGACAGCATAGCTTTTTCAATGGCCACAATAAAATTTTTTAGAACTTTGTTATAGAATCATCTAGATTTTATACTAGCTAAAAAAAAAATACTATATACTTTTACAGGTTATGAAAGAATGACTCTGAGCTTTTTCCATTGTTTCCTTGTGCTCTTTTTTATTTTCCATAAAACTTGGTAACTTGATTCAGATATAGCATCCAAGTCAAATAAATGGATTTGTTGATCTAATAAGGTTATGTTTTTTTTTTTCCCTTGAACCCTAGATTGTTTTGTGGACATTGTGGTAGGATTTGACATCTCAACTCAGCAGAATGGGCAGACTTTGCTTGATGGTCAGTCTGGGATGGAAACCTACCTTCCAGACATCTTACGTGCCATCAGCTCCCTCGATGGGGTTAGCTGTGAGGTGGGCACAGAGACTCAGGTTAGTGTAGCTTTTCAAGTGACCAATGCCATGGAAAAATACTTTCCCAAGTTTGAGATCTACAGTGATAACATACTGAACAGCTTGAAGAATATAACAGTTAAAGGACCATCTCTTCTCAATGTAAACTCCTTGAGTTCCCTGTGGGATGCCTTTCAGAATAAATCGGCTACTCGTGGAAAGGTAACTTGGTTTCATTTTATTTGTTGGACTATGGTTGCTATGATCTCCTTTTTACTCACTTTTCTTTTTTGAATACTTTCCTAGGTGGTTCTCTTATTCTCAGATGGATTGGATGATGATATTGAAAAACTTGAACAAAAATCGGATGAACTTAGAAAAGAAGGTATCGAGCATGAGGGAAGAGTGGGAAAGGGATGAGTATTAATTTTGTAGTATCAGATCTCAATTCTAGCTCTTAAATTTCCAGGCACTCAGATAACCCTGAATTTCTCACCCTTTCCACTCTGTATGCACTTGACAGAGCAAATGAGCTCTGAGAACATTTTTTTGCCTCTACTTTTTTCTTCATGCTCTATGAATACAAAGTCCTATTTCTCTCGTTTTACTATATATCTTCTTCCTTAGCTTTCCCGGAGAGTGCTCCTTGCCTCACATTATCTAATATTGCTACTTCTTCAGTATCAGCAGAAGTGAACCGTGTATTTCTGCTTGACCAAAGTATGGGAGAGTTGGATTATTTTCTTCTAAACTCTTAAAAAGTTTCCAGAGTTGCAAGCATTGTTGGACAAGTTGACTAAGTTTTGGGGCTTTTGAATCAGTTCCTTCCTTCAGACCACAGATGAACCAACCATGGTGTTTATGAATTTTTAAAGCTTTGGCACCAAGGTTTTGGCTTCAAGAACCAATGCCCAGTCTGACTTACTGTCGGTTCTTACTAAAATATGGATCAATGGAGGAAAAATGCATCCACATGGTTTGACTAAAAATAGAAAAACTTTCCTATAAGTGGATGCTATTGTGCCCCACCCAGACTGCCCCTTCCAGCCAGGCTCCCACATCTTCCAGCTGCTGTGCGTGTTGGCTGCTAACAGCTCACAGGTCCCCCTTCACTGAGGAATAGCCCTTGGTCAATAGCCCTTTGTCAATGAGAGCCACCTCACCTGGAAGGTTACTCTTTATGTCACCCCTAAGCAGCAAGTAGAGTACAAAGAGTTGGACCTTTGCCTCAAAATGGCACCTTGGGGTGCAGTTTATGGTTTTTTTGTTTTTTAATTTCAGCTTTTCTTTGTGAGGAAAAGATGTATCTCTTACAGACAACATCAGAGTTTTCTCCAGGGAGTTTCTCTTGGAAAACCCAGATTTCTAAGACCAATCTTCTTTCTTCCAACTCTCAAGGAAAAACTAGTAAATGAATTTCAACTTCAGAAGCTAGATTTTAATATCCTCAGAAATTGAGAATCTTTGGGGAGAGATAAAGGGATGATGCCCACCAATGTTCTTTGAAAAGTGTCAAATGGCTGTCAGTATGGACAAAAAGTACCTCCAGCTCGGGCTTCCCGTATACAAACACAGGATTTCAGTTGATGCTAACTAAGCACTATAATCTATTGACCTAGGAAAGCCTCCCTAATGTGACACCATGTAAGCTGCTGTAGTTTACCTATGTAAACTGTACACTCACCATGGAATTAGAAGAGACCAGGAGAAATGGTGGGTGTGGCTTTATAACTAGTGTATGTGGATTGGGGTTTGAATTCATTTCTTAATTTTTAAAGATCTAATACTCTAAAATCTACTCAGTGATTATTCCCCCTACACCCCCACCCCCCCAATTTTTGAAATCTTTTCTCCTGAATTTGTTTTTAGGAATTGAAGACACTGTATTTAAGATCATGTGATTTGTCTATTGGATGAGTCTGAAAGAAGCAGGATTGGAGCCTCCATCCTGAGAAAAGCAGTTACTAATAATAGTTATATGCATATTTCCTGCAAATCAACAATTCCATGGTTCTCATAACTCTTACAAGTTTTACATTTCCTAGAACTTATAATCAAATGTGAGGTTTTTTCCCCCTTATAAATAGATCCACTAGCATGCCTTCTCTTGATCATTTAACTCCAGTTGATGAACTCAGCGTTCCTTATTGCCTATCCCAGCTCACCTCACCATCCATTTATTCCCCTGTTTTGGAAGAGTGACTATCTGTCCTTGTTTGCTTGAAACAAGTCAGAGACTCTCAGAATGAAAACTAGGAAAATTTAGGCAAACCAGAACTAGTTGTCACCCTTTCCTTTGGTGTTTCTTCCTTTATTACACTTCAGCCAACCACTCTGTTTTCCTCCCCTAGAACTTGAACTTTCCCAGTGTGTCCTTGAAACTTTATTCTCTTCATTCCCCTCCTTATCTGCCTTTCACTTCATTCAAAATCATATGCAAACTTATATAAGGAGCATTCTCAACTCTGTCAAGTCCTTGAACATTTCTTTATCTATTCTAGTCCATTGGTTTCCATGTCCCATCCAAAGAATTTTTCACCCATCCATAAAAAAAAAAAAAAAATGAGACAACTTAGGCCAGTGGAGTCAGGTTTTCATAAAGCTAAGTTTATTCAGTTTTAGGACTGCTCTTAACTCTCTGGTTATGTCCTTAGTACACTTTTGTTATTAAAATGTCTTTTAAGTCTAGGCTTTGGAATTGGGCTGTCTGGGTAAAAACCTAAAAAAAAAAAACAAAAAAAATTTGAGCCAGTCATTTAACCTCTCCAAGCCTCAGTTTGCTTGTCTGTAAAATAAACCTATAATTGTACCTACCTATACAGTTGTATCTGTATCTTACAAATATGGTAATACATGTAAGGCACTTAACCAACCTCTAGGCACATAGTAACTATTAATAAATGAGAGCACAGTTGTGCTATGGTTACCGCCACTATAACAATTGCCAGGTTTATTACTATCATTATTTTAACATTCTTACTTTGCAAAAGAAGCCAACCCTCTGTTAGTCCCTAGAAGTTATCTTTGAAATATTCTGGTGTATAAAATCCCAAAGCCTATGAGCCACAGCTCTAGATGATGATGTGTCATTTATTTCTAATTGCCTGACAAGAGGTCTTTTACGGCATTTTGCTACCTACAATTCCAACTGGATTCTCTATCCCTTATGAGGTTATTTAGGGCTGTGCTTCTCAAACATTAATGTGCATGCAAGTCTCATAGGGATTCTATTAAAGCACAGATTCTGATTCCGTAGGTGTGGGATGGGTCCTGAGATTCTGTATTTCTGATAAACTGCAAGGTGATGCTTGCACTACTGTTCCAAGGAAGCCCCTTTGAGTGGCAAAAATTTAGAACACTTACTTTCTTGATATATGGATTCCTCTGTACTTTAGCATGCTCTGTGAACCCTTTTTTTAACTCATTCTCTCATTGTTACAATTTACCCTGTCTCCAATTTAGTTAGTTTTGAGAAATGTAATTCCTTTTATTTTATGATTAGTCTTGTCACTTGTCAGTTTTACGTAGTGTGGTTGGGGTAAGTGCACAATAAAATGAGTGTTCCTCTTGCAACTGTTTTCCAAGAATAAAAATTTAGATACATATGCAAAAAGATTAAAATAACCAGACTCACCTCACTTGGAGAATGGTAAACTCTGTTGGATAGGCTTGAATGCCCTCATAACTGTTGCTCTGAGTGGAAACACCGATTCAAGTGATCTGGCTGACCTTCCCTACATTGAATTTGGGAAAAGATTTGAATATAGGACCCAGCTCACTATTGGAATGAGAGATCTTGGGAGCAGACTGTCAAAGCAGCTGGTAAGTTATTCAGGAAAAGCAGGTGAGTATAAATTTTTTATTGTTTTCATCTATAGGTTTAATATTTATGCTTACAAATTTGAACTACATTCATTGATTTGGCAGTGAAGAAAGGCTTTTCTGAATTAGTGCACAGCCTAAATAAGAGGGTATTTTGAAAGACATGTAGTAGAGTAGAGATGTCAAAGTATGTCTGTGTGCTCGGCCAAAAAAGAAAAGACAAAAAGGAAGAAAGCAAATAGCATGCGTAATCCTGCTCAAGTTATAGTCAAGGGATGTAAACACCAAAGAAAGTCTGAGACGTGAGAGTCAAGGAGCGGTTTTCTCAGCTAACCGGTTTTCACATCCCCTGTGGATCCTAAGGGTCACAGCTCACCACCTGGAGGATAATTCTAGTGTCTAAGATGTGTATTTTCCCTGCAACGTGGCCTGTAAATGAGAGCCAGTTGCTTTTAGGGTTCAACTAGAAAAGAAGCAATCTGCTCCGATGCTGAAGGAAAGTTAGTGACATAATAATGATAGACCTACTATGTGGTACTTTGAGCAATCAAAGATTTTTGAAGACAGTCTTGACGAACCAAGATTTTTGCCTCGCGATCTATTTTTAGACCCTAATGTCTATAGGAGATGCATCTTAATCATACTTCTTTCAGAAATGGACAGGAACTCGAACAACAGTGGTGAAGTGTTACCAAGATATGCGGTACTACTTTCACCTTAATGAATGGCTAATAATTTGTAATTTCCTGATAATTTATAAAATCTGTCATCAGCATATCGGGACACTTTCCAACGAAGTACTAGCTCCTGCTGTTTTACACCTATAGAATTTGTATATAGATAAATGTTTAAACACAGTTTGTTCAGTATAAATTATGTAAAAACCATTCCTTAAAGAATAGGGGAGTTTTGTTGGAATTCCTTTCTACATGGAAATATAGTGTCTGTTTTTAAAAATGTATTTTTCTGTCTACTACTTTTTGAAATCTGCATTGGTAATTCATAGAGAGAGGAAGTTATTCCTCAAAGCAAGCATGCCAGGTTTCTCAACCCTACAAGAAAATCTTAATTTTAGACAGATTAATTTTAAGGTTAATAGTAAAAAATTTGATGTTGTAGGATTTTGGTGATCCAAAGAAAATTTATATCTAGTATGAAATTAGAGAATCTATTTTGTTGTTATTATTTAGTTTTATATGTTTCAAGTGTTATTGGTTTTTCTGAGATTTTTAGAAAAATATTCCTAATGTCAGAAAAGCAACATTATATAATAAAAGACAAAGAGGGGAAATCACTAAGTGGTTGTAACAAAAGATCTTCATTTTTCATCACACTAGAATTTTGATGGGAAACACCTCAACACAAAGATTGACTCTCCCCCATCAAGGCAAAACATGGCATTTACTATAAACAGAATTTTCCTAAAATAAATCTTGTGGGTTAATTGTAAAAATGCAACAGAATATGTCAGTTATTCAGGGGATGACTGACTAGGTCCAGGATGACATTCACTCACATTTTTAAATATAGAATGTGATTTTGGGGGGCCAAGGTATAAAGAAGAACATTCTCATGACCCCACCCTCTATAGCAAATGCTTCTGAAATGTTGAACATGTAATTGGTATTTTTGAAATCCCACCACACACGAACTTCTCTGGAAGTGTTTACCATTGGACTCAGTTCTAAGCAGTGTGACCCTGGGCACCATCTAAATCCTCTAGCATACAAGGAGTTCACAAGACAGGAAACAGAGAAAACAGTATGCATTCACTTTATTGAACGAAATATTGGGGGCAGAATTGTATAGGGTGATCATGGTCAACGCTGGGATGTTGTGGGAACAGAAAATCATATTAATAGTATGCAGTGAGTTGGCCATGGCTAAACTGATACCATTTTGAGAACATAAAAAAATCTTTGAGTTGATTCTCAATTCCTCATATGCTAGAGAATGCAGATCATAGAAGGAAAGATGGAAGCTAAAGAACATCTCATGCCATTCTCTCTAGAGCACCATCACTTTGATGGTAAACAGGCTTCTGAAACTGATCAAAGTCTGAATCACCCTGGTGAGCTTTTATGTGTGATAGGGACGCAATGCCACCAAATATAATGTATTTCCTATCTTCTCCCAAGGTCAATGTTGCGGAAAGGGCGTGCTGCTGTTTATTCTGCAAGTGCATTGGAGAAGATGGCACAATGGGAGATCATGGGCCACCAGGGAAAAAGGTGATTCAGATTTATGGCTCACTTAATTTGAATGTAGTATGTCTTTCAGACGTGAGTTTAGGTAGAAATAAAGGGTGATTTTTAACTGCCCGGTGAAGCCTCTGAAGTAACAATTTATTACACTTGTCCTCTTATAAGTCAAATTAGATCGTCATGGCTTTTCCTTGGCATTCTAAATTGGAGACTTTCTAAAAACTTTTCATACAAGTCTCAGGAGAAACAACTGCCAAGATCCTTGATTATCCAGTGTTCTCGCAGCGATGACAATGAAGCAGAAAATCATTTGTCATCTCGCATGTTAAATAATGAAAACCTCCTGGATACCAATGTCATTTCAATTTTCATTGTTAATGACTGTGGAGTCATTTAAATCAAGTAGGGAATATTTTGTGTAGTCTGCTGAAAATCAAGCTCGATCAGATTACCCTATCATATGCAGCAAAAGATGTTAAGATGTTCCAGTCAGCGTTAGCCAGACCAAAATGTTATCACAGATGTATCGGCAAAAACAGACCAATTATGAAAACAGGAACCAAAAATAGATTCAGATATTGCCTACCAAAGGAAGTTTATGCATCCCGATGTAAAAATATGATTTGGGGCTTTAGAAAATATTCAAATATGTACAAACATACTGTATGGAAAAACATACTAAATGTTCAAATCCGTACAAACGTTAGTAATATGAGTGCTGTTTACAGATGCGTTTGATTTTTGAATAATGTATAGATAGCACTGTAACTCCCAAGTTACCATGACTCGGTCTCTGAAGAACATTTTTGGACTAATGATTTCCTGAATGTTTCTAATTCATGTAAAAAGAGTGGTAGAATTTTTTTAAAAAAGTAGGGCTCAGAAAGAATGGAAAGAAATGCAGGTGGTCTCTTTTTCTATGATTCCTAAAGAAAAATTTTTTTAATGAAAAAATAATTCTAGTCTGTCAGGGGCAAATACAGCTGTGTTAATTTGAACATTTGTCTGGAAAAACTCCAGCACTGTATATAACCCAGAGAAACTTACGGACAGCATTACGAGTCACATAACCACACACCCTCGAGTTATCTGGAAATATTTCTCAAAATTCCATTCATTTATTTATTTATTTATTTTTAAATGAAGGAAAAAAAACTCACAGACACAGACAGTAGTTTAGTGGTTACCAGAGGGGAAGGGGGAAAGGGGTTGGTCAATGAGGGCAAAAGGGATTAAATCTATGGTGATGGAAGAACTGACTTTGGGTGGTGAACACACCATGTGAGATATAGATGATGTAATACAGAATTGCACACCTGAAACCTATGTAACTTTGCTATGACAATTGTCACCCCAATAAACTTTAATTTTAAAAAATCCATTTATTTTTATATGTATAAATGCAACATAGGTTGTGGCAGAGAACTGATTTTTTCAAACGCTTCCTTTTCTCAATAAAGTAAAACTGTAAAGTTGCATGATGTTACTTGAGTACCTTTGGTTTTTTGGCTGTGGAGTGCTAATGTACTCTTCCTTTCCTTACTTCCAGGGACCTGCAGGTCTTAAAGGCAGTGCTGGCTATCTGGGAGAGGAAGGCATTTATGTAAGTCAAGGTTTTCTTCGCTTCATTTATTCCTAATAACGTATCTACAATATGAAATCATTTGTGTCAATTCAGAGACACAAGAAAAGTCAAGATTCTAAGGATTTATGTGCAAAACCAGAGGTCTTTCCTGTTCCTCATCAGCCTTTGCTTCTAGTGATTATTAGTGGTCTATTAACCTACTGTCTCCTTTTTTACCATCCACCAACATTGCACAATGAACTCAAGGCAAAAGGTATCTTCTTCACCAAAAGAGTCAGGCCACTACCATTTCGCCCTATCTGATTCACTTTGTACAGGTAAACCGAGTCACCACATTGTTTATCAAGGATCTTACTCTTGATTGCATCCATCCATCCATCCATCTATCCTGCCTTCCTTCTTTCCCTCTCTCTCTCCCTCCCTTCCTTCCATCAATACATCCATTCATTTAACAATTATATATTAAACATCTTAACATTTACCACATTTTATCAAAGACCTCACTCACAAATGTACTCAACCATTCATTTATTCATTTAACAAATATATATTCAGGCATCTTACCATGTGCTAGGCACAGTGCCAGGCCCTAGAAATAAAAATAAATAAAATAAAAAATATGATTTCTATCTCACATAACTTCCAAACTAGTAGAAAGACAAATGAGACAACAGTGGATCCAGCTATTATACACAAAGCCTGTGCTAGAGGTATAATCGAATGCAATGTGGCAGTGTAGCAGAAAAAACCTCAAGTAGCAGCCATGGTGACAGGACGTGGAAGAGGAAACCTGCAAATAAGGGGTAATGCTTAGACAAACATCTGATGGAGAAATAAACATTTCTCCAGGCAAAGTTTGTGGAGAAGAACATTGTACCACAAAAAGAACAGTATTCAAGGGCATGTAAGTCGGAGAATTGTGTGTCTGCAGAATGGCACATGGCCAACATGACTGGAAACTAGGACCCAGAGGAGGGTTATATATATGGCAAGCAAGACCCAGATTATTGGGAATATTGACTATCCTGCAGAAGATTTGGATGGTGTCTTCTAATTCATGGGTAGTTCTTGAATGATGTTATGCATAGGAGTAAAAATTATGGCAGTATGGGTTTAGAAAGCATGCCAAGGCCACATTATGGATGGATGATAAGGCAGGAATTATGGGTGGAAGTCTTGCGGTAGTAGGTGCAAAACAAAGAGGTCCTAATTGTAGTTTGGGGCAGTGCAAATGCAGTTTGAATAGACATAACTTGGTGACCACTTGGGGAGAGAAACTGAGAATGGCATCTTTGTTTTCAGCTCACAAGACGTACGGTCTGGTGGGGTTACCAAGATCAGGACTGCAGGAGCAGTATTTTGTTTAAGAAAGAGAGAGAAGGGAGATGGATTTTGGTCTAGAAATCATGCCTCTTGCTTAGATCGTACCTGGAGTATCCTTCTCTGTCGCACTAATTTTTCCTTATCTGTTCCTGGAATATCTCCTGAAATCTTGAGAAGACATCTTAGCTTCCAGTTGTTTGTATGTCTCTCTTATTTAGATGCTACCCCACCCATGACAGTGTCCATGTGGGATCCGAAGCAAAGTTGTCAACAGAGTAGTTCTGATTTATTTCCATTCTTAGTTTCTTTAAGCACGATTTCTGGATTGTAAACCATGAGAAGCCACACATTTTTTCTCAACATAACAATTGTCAAACGTCGACGACACATTCCAGATTACAATAGAAAAACTTCATTGGGGTATGTGCTCTTCCTCAGGGAGAAAGAGGAACCAATGGACGAGTGGGAGAGCAAGGTACTAAGGGATGTGATGGCGCCAAAGGTCCTAAGGTAAGGGTCTCATAAGACATTGTGAAGTCTTCCCAACTTATTCCATTTTCTTACACTAACTAACCACTACTGTCCTTTCTATTTTCAGGGAAACAGGGGACTAAATGGTCAGAAGGTATGGTACCAAACATAACCATTTAAATCCCCATCTGCTTTCTAGAGCTATTTTTATTTTTGAGATTATTGACCAGTAGATTATATAAATGAAGTTTCTGTTGACCTTCCTTTTTTTGTCAAGCATTTCATTTTGTTGATTTCTGTCTTTTATTGCAGGGAATGTATATTATTTATTGAAAATTTCTATTACTCAGTGATCTTTGATACTACCCAGGGCCAGCCTAACAAAGAAGCTGTATATGGAGCATAAAATTAGACTTTTTGTTTGATGTCTGACTTCTTTCCACATAAATGTAATGCACTCTATCCTGATCACATGTGTCTTTTAGGGAGAAGTTGGAGAAAGTGGAATTGATGGATTAAATGGAGTACAGGTAGAGCTTTCTCTTTGTGTCATAAAGATATTTCTCATTAAGAAAATGGGAATTTGAGTTTATTCTTCTGTTTCTTAGGGTGACAGTGGTCTTCCTGGAGGAAAAGGAGAAAAGGGTGATAGAGGATCTCAGGTAGGGATTTAATAAATCGACAACATGAAAACTGTACTGGGAATTAAAGATGTGATTAACAGAGTAGAAGAGCTACCCTAGGTGTATAGCGCCACGAAATTGCTTTGTGACAAGCAGTCATGAAACCTCAATCACATGCAACAATAAACTTGTATTTCTTATGTGCCCGAGAGGTTCAGCTGATCTAGGCTGAGCCTGGCTAACCTTAGCTCGTGTCTATAGTTTGGCTGGGGGCTTTGTTCCCCACGTCTCTAATTCTTCTCCTGGGACCAGACAGCTCCCTGGCCATGTTGGCTATAACCTTCTCGTGGCCATGGCAGAAATACATGAGAGGAAGTAGAAACATACAAGGTCTCTCAAGACCTCTTGAGGCCTAGGCTTAGAATTCTCACAGTAACATTTCTAGTTCCTTCTGTTGGCCAAATCAAGTCACAGCCAAACTCAGGGGTACAGAATCTTAGCCCACCACAGTTGGTAGGCACTACAGAGTTACATGGTAAAGAGCATCGATACAGAGAGGAGTGAAGAATTGGGGTCCATAATGAAAAGCGGCTACCACACTAAGAACAGTCAAAGTGTGCTGACAAGTGTGTGTGGTGCAGGGTAGCACGTTGAAGGTGTGTGGCACTCATGCCCTTCTAGAACAAATACCAACATCAGCCATACTTCCATCATCTACTTTATCTGTCTTTGGAATGTGAACAGGTGAGTCAGAAACCCACTTTCTCTAGCTGATGCAACCAACTTGGGGGAAAATGTATAATTTCTCTGAATCTCAACTGCCTCATTAAAAGAAAGGCAGTAAACAACACCTGGTTTATAAAGCAGTTGTGTAAAAACTAAACAAGATGATAAATCTGTCTGGAACACAGAGTTCACCACTGTGGCAAATAATTGAGGTCGCTCTTAAATTATTCACATGATGCCGGAAACTATTTTTTGGTCGTTTCTCTTTCCAGTTTAAAAATAACTTTGGAGAAAAATATTTAATTATTCAAATCAGGGAGAAAATAAGGTCTTTGTTTGTTTTTATTAATGCTATTAAACGTTCTTGTCGTCTCCTTCTTCTGATTTTTATGAATTTTAGGGAAGCCCAGGAGAGAAAGGGCGTTTTGGTGACCGTGGAGAAAAAGGGCTGCGAGGAGACCCTGTAAGTGCTGGGACTACATGGGCTGTGAACTAACATCAGGGTTCGGTTCCCGTCAGCACGTCTGAACTAACATCAGGGTTCGGTTCCCGTCAGCACGTCTGATAGGGAGAGACACCCTTACCTTAAGGTACTACAATAGCAAGACTGAGTATAAATCATCACAGGCACAATTGTAAAATTTGGAAAGTAGATCCATTATGCTGCATCCTCGAGATATGTGGGATGAGTACGGACAATAAGCAGCCCTTGCACATCATTTGTCCTCGAGAATACACGTACAGAATTGTCCTTGTGCTTCAGAACTGTGAAGGAATTCCACCCAGTCTAGTTCATTATCTTCCTCTGCCTACCTCAAAATATGGACAAAATAGAAGAAACAAAGCCATCTCTTTTTTTCCTATTCTTCAAGAGAACATTCACTTTATGTCCACATAGGTGCTTGCTCTTACAGGGACACAACTCAGTTGAGTGTAGGCGTCACCTACACCAAAAAAAGGCACGACCCACACCAACATAGGGAATATACCAAGTCCAATGAAACATGAGTACTATAGGGCTTTCCTCACTGTGCCCATATGTGAGGAAATCTCTAAAGCCTTAATGAATTAGGATTTAGGTTTGTTTTTTAAGTGGTTAAACTTTTTTATTGCTATGTAATTGACATAGCACCTTGTATAAGTTTAAAGTGTACAAGCTGTTGATTTCATACATATATACTGCCATATGATGACCACCAGATCCTCAGCTACCTCCTCTGTCATGGGGCATAAGTATCATTTCTGTGATGAGAATATTTAAGATCTAGTCTCTTAGCTATTTGGAAGTATATAATACAGTAGTATTGTCTATAATCACTATGCTGTGCATTACATCTCCAGAACTTATTTTTGAACTGTAACATACATCAGAAAAGTACACAAATTATAAATATACAGCTTGATGAATGTAAATGCACTTGTGCATTCACTACCCTGGTAAAGAAATAGAGAAGGGCAATCCAGAAACTCCTCTCATGTCCATTCCAATCACTACCAGCCCTCTCTAAGTTCATCACTATCCTAGGACCATTAGTTTCCCTGTTCTTGAACTTTAAGTAAGTGAGTCATTTATAATGCACTCTTCTGTTTCTGGCTTCTTTTGCTCAACTTTGTTTCTGAGACTCATTTTATGTTGTGGAGGATAACAGTTCATTCAATCTCTGCTGTATAGTATCCCATTGTATAAATATACCACGGTTTATTTATCCATTCTGCTGTTGATAGCTATTTGGGTTGTTCCTGGGTTTTGCTGTTATAAATAGTGCTGCTATGAACATTATCATTTGTGTCTTTGGGTGCACTTTTGCACACATTTCTATTGGGTCTATGTAGAATGTCTGGATGATAACTTGTACACTTCTATTCAGCTTAAGTCTTTACAGCCAAATAGTTTGCAAAAAGTTTGTACTAACTTACATTCTCACCAGCAATATACCAGAGCAGTGTACTATCCCATCAGAATGGCTAAAATTTATAAAAACTGATAATACCAAGTGCTGATAAGGAGTTGGGGCAACTGAAAATCTCATAGGACTTTGTCTTTAATAACTCCTTCCCTGTGGGTTGATAACAGAAAGAATCTGGTACAATATGAATTGACAAATGAAAATGTTGGATATACACTGATGATAACTCTAAAAAGCAGAAGAATTTGCACTTGAAGACAACATTATTTTCTAAGTGACATCTGAAAATAGTCTGGCTACCTGAGCGTTTTCAAATAGCTTCAAACTATCTGACTAAAAAAAAACTATCCACAAATCAGGATAATTAAAAAATAATAGTTCAAATACAAAGAGATTTCACTCATCTATATATGATGGCTAAAAATCCAGTTGGTATTGCTATAAAATTGCCACTTTGATCAGAATTTCCCCTAATTGTCTGCTAACTTGTTTGTATGGTTATGTAACATCTTTGAAGAATCAGAATAGTATAAAATAATTTTTGTTTAAAAAATATTTCTGTGACCAGGATGGCTGAAAATTCAGCCCACTAGAGCTCTGTGGTGTGCTGTTTGTTGGTATACTAACTTTAAAATGGTTTTACAATGCATAATAATTCTTCCCAGCCACTTGAGAATATACCTCTCAAATCAAAGACAACTCTGTACTTTTTTACGTAGGTTTTTTTTTCCTATTTCAGGAAAAATTTGGTACCGCAAGATTAATAGAACAAATAGAACACAAATATGATCTTATTATTCATAGGAATGCACACAAATGGCACGAATTCATGAAAATCGATGCTTATTCAGAGAGAACTTCCAATCACATGAAAGCTATTTTGGCTCTTTGGAATTCCTCATTTTGATCTAAATATTTTTTTAAAAAATCTTATATAATTTGAGGGGAAACTGAGAGACCATTTGTCTGAGCTACAGAGTTCATCATTCTAGAACATATTATTATTAGAAGTCCATGTTTAATCATAAATTTGCGTTAGATGATGCTCTTTTGTCTAGTTGCATAGAAATTGAAAGACTAAACCAGATCATATTCAAACTGACAATTGGTCCACGTGCAAATTGGGATGTTCTATTCTGTAGAGTGTGCTGGGATACAATTTTTTTCTAATGTAATCTCTTCCATCAAATAATTCAAAGTTGGACCACAGTAACAAGTTTATACATCCAGCGGAATAAAATTTTGGACTTTACATCACCTTTCTTTTCTTTACACGCCTTTCTCATCAAAGTATAATTCTCTAATATTATAATTCAGGTATGCCCTGCTTGGAGAATTTAACAGACAAATATTTAAATTTAAAAGTAAAACAGAAAATGTAGAAAGAAATCTTTGGCTTCAGTATATGGGAGAGAGAAATAATTTTTCATGTAAGTTTTAATAATATCAGTTATGTGCCAACCGGGTGGCTCAGGTGGTTAGAGCACCGTGCTCCTAACACCAAGGTTGCCGGTTCGATTCCCACATGGACCAGTGAGCTGCACCCTCTACAGCTAAGATTGTGAACAACAGGTCTCCCTGGAGTTGGGCTGCCGTGGGCAGCTGGAGGTTCGCGTGAACTGCCATGAGCTGCTGTGAGTGGCCAACAGAAGACCGACTGCCTCAGCCAGGGGCTCATAATACAAGCATGGGTCAGGGAGCTGTGTCCTACACAACTAGACTGAGAAACAACGGCTTGAACCAGAGTGGGGATGGAGGAAGGCTGAAGAAGGGGGGAAAAAATAATATCAGTTATAAAGTCAAGTCTAAACCCATCTTTTTCACTCTATTAGCCTATAAGCTCTGTAAGTTTAGAAACTAGTTGTTTAAAAAGCTTACTAAGTATCTGGAATAATGACATGTCCCTGCTGGTGATCACAAATTACATATTGATTGATGAAGGCAATCTGGGCTGCTGTCAGCCAAGCAGCCTAGCAGCTGCCGCTCAGCAGGCCTGGATAATTGTTGTCCCCTCTCAATTTATTGGAACATTGACTGACTTGACTGGCTCCATTGATTGTCCCAGCATCATGACGACACTGCTCTGTTTGTGGTCCTAACTATCCAAGATAGAAAGCTTTCAGGTCTGCTTGCTAAGGATAATAGCTCACAATGTGTGCCTGTTTTCAATGAGTTCCTACTGGAACATTTGTATGAATATTGGGAAAAACTCAAGATTCCAGGATTTCCCCGAGAAAAGTAGGGGAAAGCATTTGGGAGAAAAGGCAACCAAGAGGAGAAAGACGGAATGGGTGGCAGATGCAGTCCTCAGCACTGCTTAGTGTCCTTATGTTCTTATGCTAGAACCTATTACAAACATTTGCCTTTTCCCAAGAGTAAGGAGAGAATAAAGTCTACCAACCCTCAAGTAAGAAGCGGTACCTCCAGACCCAGGATAAGATTTGTCATAAATGTCATGTCATCCTTGCTTTTTTTGGTTATGCCTTCTATGGAGAGCTCTAGATTACCCCCCACCACACACACACACACACACACGTTGGGTCCCCAGTTCCTTCTGATAATGCAAAGCACGGGAGGAAATGAAAACGCTTGTAAGCCATTTACATTCTTAACCTATTTCTGCTTTCAATTGGGTTGGACTTCTCTTGCCAACGTTTTTGGAGGTGACTAAATGTGTTTTACATAAGTCACATTTTCAAGAAGAAGTGTTCTTTAAAATGAGAATCTATTTTTCTTTTTATTTTCTGTTTTTAGGGAGTTCTTGGACTTGACAATACCATCGAAGGATCCAAGGGCTTGAAAGGAGAACCTGGAAGACAAGTAATTATACGGGCATTTGAATGTAAACTTGTAATGAAGTGACAGCTGTGAGGCTCACGTTCTCAGTGATAGAATCTGAAATGCATATGAAGAATTTGGAATCAGAATGGATATACTTCATATAGAAAAACTATTTTTAGGTGCAAACGATCTTTTACTCCTCCTTTTCTGCTACTCTAATCTCAAAAAACATTGTCTTCTGAATTTGGGGTGACTTGCTTCACTAAGCCGTACCCTTGAGGTCCTCATTTATGAATGCAAACATCTAAACTCTAACTTAAAATGTAGGGCTAGCTGATAGAAAGAACTAGCAAAAGAGCTGTTGGCCTTCCCAGGATCCAGAGGACACATACCCTAAAAAGATGTTGTAGTATTATTTATAGTACATGAAAATAAAACAAAAACAAGATCTGGTAGGTCTATACAACCCATTCTCTCAAGGCAAGTCTTCTGGGATTAATCTCATAGAAGTTCACACGTTACCATTTGATAATCTTGTTTTCAGAATTTTGAAAGATTATCTGAAGAATGTGTGTCTCTGGATCTTCTTGATGAGGAAGTTCCCTTGGTGACCCCACCTGGAGTCACCAAGAGACAGGTCTGATATGATGGAAAGAACCTTATTTTGGGGACAGGCCTTGGTCCTGTCTCATGCTCTGTCCCTTACCATTTCTATGGCCTTGGGCTACTTTCTGTAAACCTCGATTTTGTCATCTGCAAAACATGACATATAGCCTACTTTTGAAGGTTATGATGGGAATTCACTGACTGACACTGCCACATCATCAACCTTCAGGAACTGTTACCTGCCTCTTTTATTAAGTGGTAAATGTAAGTCTCATTATAGACTCATAATTATTCCCTCCTTTTCTAACTTGGGAAGACGTATGAGTATTGTGAGATTTTATTCACATGAGGGTGTTAATCTACACAGGCTAGCCAAACAGAACAAGAAGTCCACAGGTAGAACTCCTAACCAGCACTAGCGATACTGGATATGTGGCATGCTTCAGTTATCCACTCTGTGGCAATACAATGGGGATAGTTTAATTTAAATACTCTAACTTCAACCCCAAACACAAGATAGACAGTGGGAATGAACATGTCGTTAGCATTCTATCCCATAGTTCCTTGTCACCCACGTAGCGATGTGATTTATGACCAGTAGGTGCCACATTCCAAAATACCCTCTAGTTGGTCGAACTCCCTGAAACAAATAAGCTGACACTGAAGAAGAAATGTATCAATGTTGTGTAATTACTGTCACATCTGTTTGTTCATTTGACAGGGTAGAAGAGGCTGGCCAGGCCCCCCAGGAACACCAGGATCCAGAAGACAGACAGTAAGGAGATGAAAATGGCTGATTGTCATGAAAATGATTGTCATGAAAATGGCTGATTGTGGGGAGTGAGTGGGGTGGTTCTACTGGGGCTCAGTGCCTGGGAGAAACTAACGTAGGATGTTCCTGAGAACAGAGCTGGCACAGGACTTGGGAAAGCCCCTGAAATGGAGCTGAGGCTGGAAGGAGCTAGCTACAGGGGAAATTACCAATCGGGAGAAAGAGCTGGGCAGAGAGAACAAAAATGCAGCCAACTAGGGGAAGGACGGTCAGAGTTTGGCCTACTCACTAAGCTAACTGAGGCTACCAGTGATGTGTTAAGCCCCAAACTCCATTCTTTTGCCAAATTTTATGACTGTGCTTAGAAAAGTGAGTTCTGGTATAAGTCCTCTCTCTGTTCTTACCTCTATTTTTTCCACCTTGCAAAGGAGAGGAATGTGTTTCAAGAAACAAAACTATTTTCTTGATGGAGTACAATAGCTGGTTCTATGAACTTCTTAGGAAACACAATGCATGATAAATGCAATATATTAAACTAATTTTTAATTGTGCTCAATTAAAAAACATTTTATTGAGATATAATTGACATATAATATATTAATTCTAGGTGTTCATCATAATGAATGGATATGTGTATGTGTTGTAAAATGATCACCACAATAAATCTAGTTAACATCCATCACCACATAGTTACAAACTTTTTTCTTGTGATTATGACTTGTAAGATTTACTTTTTTAGCAACTTTTAAATATACAATACAATATTATTAACTATAGTCAGCATGCTGTACATTACATCCCATGACTTATTTATTTTATACCGGGAAGTTTGTACCTTTTGAACCCCTTCACTTACCCTCCTCCCCCCACCTCTGGCAACCACCAATCTGTTCTCTGTATCTATGATTCCTTTTTTTTTTTTTTTTTTAAGATTCAACATACAGGAGAGATCATATGGTATTTGCCTTTTTTTGACTTATCTCACTTAGTGTGACACCCTCAAGGCCCATCCACGTTATTGCAGATGGCAAGATTTACCTTTTTATGGCTGAAGAATATTCCACTGTGTATATATACCACATTTTTTTTATCCATTCATCCATCAGTGGACACTTAGGTTGCTTCCATATCTTGGCTGTTGCTGCAACAAACATGGCAGTGCATATATCAGTTTGAGTTAGTGTTTTTGTTTCCTCTAGATAAGTACCCAAAAGTAGAATTCCTAGATCATATGGTAGTTCTATGTTAAGGCATAAAATATATATATCTGAGAGTGAAGTTAGGGCACTTGGTGAAGGAACCTTTCAGGGTCTTTTCTATTTGTTGTTAATTTTTCAATAAGTAATATTTTAAAGAATGATTCTGTTCTTGACTTCTTGGAAAAGCACAAATATTATAATAGAAAATCTTTTTTATCCAACAAAAAGAGATAACTTTGATAAAATATACTTAAATGACAGCATTGGGTTTTACATTAGTCCTGTCTCTTCTTGTGCAACATTTTCTTTCCATTCTTTTAGTTATCTAACCTTCTCCAACTTCCTCTATTGCCCACCCCCAAAATACATAATGTTTTTAAGTTGAGCACAAATAAAAACTCGTTTAATATATTGCACTTATGCATTGTATTTTCTGAGCAGAAGTTCATAGAACCAGCTGTTATACTCCATCCAGAAAATGCTTTTGTATCTTGGAATACACTCCTTCTTCGCAAGGCAGAGAAAATGGAAATAAAAACATTATATTTAAAGTGTGCAGAGTTTAATTGCTGAGAAATCACTTTACTACTGCAGTTTTTAATGTGTCTAAAGATAAAGAAGTACATTTGCTATTTATTTCACCTTCTAACAGGGTATAGCCAACTTACAATACCACAGGAAAATATTTTGAACTTAAGGAATATCATCCAAAAAACCCTGGCATGGGAGATGTACTTTTATTATTTTATGGAGGCTCTAGTCTCTCTAGAGGCTAATGCAGAATCACCATGTATTATTTAAACCACACAACTCCTGAGAGATACCACCCCATGTTGGGTTACAGATTCAGTAGTCATTCAAGAGTAAAAGTAGGACTTCCAGATAAAGATGGCAAAGTCAAGGGGTTTTTTTTCTTATACTATTCCCCAGTTGTGCAACTCACTAAAAACAAAAGAAACATAAAACAGATTAGCAAAGAATGACCACAACTTCAAGCCACACCTAACAAATGTTGGCCACCTATTTTAAAATCTGGATCCTAATGAGCTGACACCACCTCAGACCTCAAGCCAAGGATCAGCTTTTACTAAAAGTAGCTGCCATAGTCCTAAAAAACTGGTGAACAACGTCCAGGGGCACTAGATTTTGAGAATATCAGGGAATATACCAATAGAAACACAGTTTAGCAGAGGAAGCAGAACTAATGAGAAACTGAAGAATATTCCATTTTTAATATCTACAACTTAGCAAACTTAGGCCACAGAGGCTGCAAAGACAGGAGAAGAATTGGTGACAATTACAACACAGAGAAACTGTGACTTGTGCAGCTTTGGGTGAGTCCTCTGAGTCTGTTAAATGTCAAAAATTGAAGGGAGAGGTAGCCATAAGGTAAAAGAAATAACTCATGATGAGACAGTGTTTGAGACAACATATCCATATTGAAGCTACTGACCCAAGTCCAGCTATACCCCATTCTAATTATTCAGTAAATAGGTGTCCTTATTCAAAGGTGATTAACAATCAAAAATGTTAATCTGCATTGTTAATCAGATGATTGCTAATCAAGAGCTATGCATAGAAATTACAAGAAAAGATGGGGAAAGCTCCATCAGCACAAGGCTTTTATGAATGTTTACAGGGCAGGTAAACCCTCATTAGAAGAAGAATTACTTAAGAAAAAGCTAAAACAATTCTGGCAAACAGTTCTCCAAAGTCTTAAAAATAAAATTAAGACCATATGACTGCTCTAAAAAGAGTCTTAAAAACTGACAAGACAATAGAAAGTGAAGAAAGCAAGCTGGTAGTACTTGAGGAGCAATGGAAAAGGAGAAAAACAATGTAGAATGTAAAGTATATTAGAAGCAACAAAAAAATGGAATAAATATCGCTGAGAAACATAGTCAGGCATATGGTAATCAAGAAGTCACAAACGCAATAATACAGATAGAATATTGACCGTGGAAAGTCAACAAATGTGCAGTTTGC
This sequence comes from Rhinolophus hipposideros, assembly GCF_964194185.1. NCBI lineage: Eukaryota > Metazoa > Chordata > Mammalia > Chiroptera > Rhinolophidae > Rhinolophus > Rhinolophus hipposideros. The sequence continues at coordinate 36,726,888 of NC_138060.1, read as the reverse complement.
ATTACGGAGTCCTCCATGCTCGTTATCTGCCTACACCTTAGAGTTTTTCAGTCAGTGGTATAGATTTTCCTTCTTTCTAGAAGGTTAATGAGTTTAGTGTTATTACAAAATGATGCACACTGATTTTTAAATATTCAAATGCAGAAAATATGCAGAATGAAAATTTTAAAGTCATCTGACATCCTCCATCTAAAAATAACTATCATTAACATTTGGTAATCATGATTCCTGGCATCTTTTTTATGCATATTCACAGATGGAGTTCTAAATAGTGGTGCTTCTGATTAAAAAGAGATCATGCTATTCTCAAATCAAAATATTATGTGTACTTTTATTTGAATTTATTAGAAAAAAATAAAACTGAAAATAACACAGTTTAGCAGAAGAAGCAGAAAAATTGTAAATGTCAGGTTGTAGCATTTCTTGACAAAAATAAGTATGCACTCTTAAAAGAGGAAAGAATAATTATAAAAAAATTAGGGGGTTAAGGTATGTTTGTAATACATATTTGAGCTTAAGTGATGTTTAGACATTAACTCTACAGTGAAAGATGAAGATATAGTATATATTGGCACTCACCCCACACCTTTCCAACTTTCCTATTTTCATATGATTTTTAGATTGTCAAATGTATGACATTTATGTTTTGTTCTGTAATCACAATTTCTATGATTCAGTCTTATTTCTACACTTAAAAGGATTTAATTAATATTATAAAATTTTAAAGAAATGCTCATGGGGCTATATCATCTGAGTTTTTGAAGGCTTAATCATGTTGATTACTTATATGTTTAAAGGACAACTTGGGCGGGTATAACAATCTCTTCCTCCAGGAAGATGTTCCTCATTTGACCAACTGGAAATTATTGCTTTCTACATGAACATAGGGCTTTCTTCAAAACCCATATTTCTATCTTTCCCCTTTCATGTGGCATTTGCCATACTCTGCCTTGTCAATAGAGGGTGCCAAAAAAACATGTGCACATATTTTAAGAAAGGAAAAAACTGTATTAATATATACCGATAACAAAAGATGATTACAAGCCATGTTTGACTTCTGCAATTACAGGAGGTGCTCAAAATGGTTACCATCAGCATCCAGACACTTCTGATTACACCAAACTACTGCTTGAGCACCGTTGACCAAAGTGTTAGCATCTCTTAAAATGTGTATACATTTTTTTGGCACCCCCGGTATTTGTAATAGTTATCTCCTCCCCTCCAAACCACATCATGGACGCTGTGTGTTTGTACACATATGTGTCATCTTTATGCTCCTATGGTTCTCATCCAGTGTGCTTTGTGGGTAGTAGATCATGGTAGACATTTTTCTGAATGAAACTGAAGTGAACTGATTCCAAACAGATAAACCCTTGTACTAAATGAGTAGAAAGAACTTCTTTTCCTCTCTCTAATAGTAGAGAGGATTTGGACTTTCATCTTAAGATGATTCATTGAGGTTTTAAAGAAATAGGCCTCCAACCATTTCCTCAGATACAGTCTGTTTCCTAGATAATAATAAATTTTGACTGAAATATAATTAGCAGAATTAAAGTCTGCAGTATTGGCCTCTCACAGAATTTTGAACTGAATATCTCAAATAAATGTTGAACAAGAAAATGTTGTCTGATATTTGTTGAATTTTGCAAACCCTGGATGTCAGTATTGCTATTACATTACTGAGAGTTCCTAAGTTAGACAATAAAAGGTCTTTGCCTCTTTGCCTCTTGACTTCCAGATCTATAATATGTTTATCTGGAATATACCCAGACCCTAATCTTACATATGCGAGTAGTAGGAAACAATCTACCTAAACTGTTGCTGCCATTGTTTTGATTGGATATTTTATTAACATGCTGAATTGAATAACTTTTGAATGCTTGGGATGACTCTTTCATTTTTTTGACAGGTGTTTGGCTTTGGGGGAGGGAGTGAGATAAAATTAGTTTGGCTACCTTTAGCTTCTGAAATTAATCTCTAATAAACTTCATGAAATCGGTTCTCCCAGTTTTTCCTCTGGATTCCTGCCTTTTGGCCACTCTACTCCCGATTTCTGGCTTACATGGTATTACTGTGGAAAAATGAAAAGAAACAAAACCAAATCAGTCAATTTTGGAGTTTATGTGAACAGCTCTAGAAATAGTTTAGTGGAGGGGAAATTATTGACCACAATCTATTCTCATGAGTATCTATAGATTTCAATTGTCTATGATTTTAATTATCTATTGCCTTAGGATAAAAGTTCAGAGTTGGCAATATTTTGCTTTCATGGTACAGTAGATAATTAAATGTTTTAAACAACATGTGGGAACTTTTTTTTAATGTCAGTGCCTTAAGGTGACCAATAATAATTTAAATTAATTATAAAAAGCATTTTTTTCTGTGGGGAGCCATGATTTCTTGTTTCTGATCTTTCCTATTTTTCCCTATTTTAATATGAGGCAAAATAATTAGCTGAGCAATGCGAGTTCCTGCAGGTATAGCTGAGATATTTAAAGGTGAATGAGTCATGATCTTAATCTCTCCAGTACATCAGTTAATGATATGTACCTTTTCCTCCTATTTTAGGCAGCTCATGGCCGAAGGGGACATACAGGCCCACAGGTACAATGATTTTATTTTTCTGAAGTCCAAATAATAAATATTCTGTGTCCAATCAAAGAGGTAGAATAAACACTGGAAAGTCTTTTCCAGGCCTAAAGTACTTTTCTTTTTGATGATATTGGTCATGGCATAAAATGTTAGAAAACTTTTAGGCTACAATTTCAAGAATGCAAATCTTTAAAGAAAATGAAAATTTGGGCACTTCAGTCAAAACCATATAAACTAACAACAAGAGACATTAGTTGGCCCACTCATTGTTAAATTGAACTTCGTTTGGATATTACATACAAACTCTAGTAACTTATTGAGTGACCTTTCTTTTAGATTTTTGCTGTAAACTTTATTTACAATTTACATAAATTACTTTTAAACCGAGATAGTACATCAAAACCTGAATATAAATGGAATATTCTGAATATTTTGTTCAAAAGTGGACAATAGCAAACATAATATCTCCTTTGTATGTGTTGATACATTATACATGCTCATGAATCTACAATATTTATGAAAGAGCAGTTGTAAAAATTGAGGAAACACACATTCTCAGATTGAAAATACAATGAGAATAATGATAAATCCACTCTCACATTATGGTGAAACTCCAGAAGGTTAAGGAAAACATCCTAGGCACTACCAGAGAAAAAAGACAATTTTACCCATGAGAGAGATAACAAATTAGATTGTAGCATACTCTGTTCAATACTAATACATGTCAGAAAATAACAAATTAATATCTTGCAGGTGCAGAGGAAAAATAATTGTTACAACCTGGAATTTTATATGTAGCTAAACTAAGAGTGAGTAAAATAGACATTTTCACATAGAAAAAAGACTAAGAGTTTACCATCCACAGACATTACCCCATATAAACACTCTTTAAGCTTAGACTTAGACAAAAAGGAAAAAGCAGATCCAGAAAAATGGCGTGAAATAAATGAAATGAGATTGGGATGAGAAAGTATTGAGAAATTTCCTCTTTCTGATTTCTAGGAAAAGGCATCGGTAAGGGACATTTAATCACATCTAACTATGTAACAACCGAGATAAATTTGGACTATCCTAGTACTTGCGTAAATTAAACTTTCCTAATTCTTTCTTACTCTTCTTGGAATTCTTATCTGTAGCAGAGTTCAAGAGCAATATGAAGAGACTGCTCTGCTGTTAACCCTAGATATTTAATCTATTTGAATATAAATATAATGTAAAATGCTTAAAGATTTTTGAAGAAAATGTGAAGTAAATTGGGAGATTTTTCAAGCCAAATGCCCAAGTTGGATATAAGTATTATAAGAAAAGAAGGGAGTGAGTGTGTGTGTGTGTGTGTATATGTGTGTGTGTGTGTATGTGTGCATGCGTACATGTGCTCATATATATATATAAAGACTGAAAGTAAATAATACCAACATATCAGTTATGGTTGTTTGTGCTTGATGAGATTATGGGATATCTTTATTTCCGTCTTTGTATTTTCCTTTATTTTTTATATTTTTGCAAAGATCCTACACTGTCATTGTGATTGAACAAATATTTATAATCTTGCACATAAGGGAACAAAATTCTCAGGAAACAGTGTCAACAGATTGATTCTCTGTCACCACAGGGGATAGCAGGCATCCCAGGCCCAGATGGACTTGAAGGCTCACTGGGATTTAACGGTCGTCAGGTACATGTTAAGACTAATCATGATGTGAGAATTAAAGAATCTGAAGCCTTGATAGAATCCCTCTACCCCTCCCCTTGTAGAATTATCGTTGTTTCAAGTGTTTTCAGGGTAACAGAGGAAGGAAGCAGTCTTGACCGTCATTTGTTCTCCTTTATCTCAATTTTGTCCCAGTCAGGAGGTGAAAAGAGATTAACACACTGGGCAGTGGTCCCTGTGCGATGGGTTCAGGCTAGCTAGGGGATTCTGGGGAGACCTTGAGCCAAGGAACATGATGAGCCTCAAAACTGGGAATCTGGGTCAAGTTAGTACAGTAAGTACTCAATATTACATATCTGAATGCCCATGGTGTAGAAAAATTGGCTCTACTCTAGGAAACAATGATTCCAAATTCAGCTGAAGTCTTCCATGGGTGATCTGTAGTGTGGCATTCAGCCTGTACTTTCTAGCTTACTTCTCCTGGGAGCTGCCTCCAGCACATTTTCCTTTACAAGGAACAAGCTGTGGTTGACGGTCACACTGATTACATGAGGGGAAAGGAAGCATGTGCCAGAAAGGGCAATGTAGCCTAAAATAACAAAAAGAAGAGAAAGGAAGTCCTAGAAAAGGCTGAGATGAATACAGAATGTTTGACCGCATTGTTTTTCTCTCCAAACTTTTGGTTTTGAAATTTTGAGAAATAATTTTGCTGTTTGGCAAATGCAGGACCAGCAACGGTTCTGCAATTTTTCAAAGTTTTAACCCATATAGTTAAAAAAAAAACAACACACACTAAAATAACTATTATATGTTGGCAGCTTGGTTGCGTGGAAGTTGGGCAAAATATCTTTGGACATCAAAAGAGAAATTTTGTTCACATTTTACCAAGATTTCAGAGCAGTAAACAGTCTTCCCCTTGGACCTCTATCTCTTTCTAGCTTGATTGATTGTCTTACTTGCCAGCTGAGGAAAATTCATTTTTCTTACTTTCAAGTGAGACATATTTGCCACTAGGGTTGTGAGGAAGCATTTCTGTGGATTGGCTGGTTTTATTTCATTCTAAACTAGCAATACAACTAGAATATCCTTTCTTCCATTTTATAGACTCTTCCTTTTGTCACAAAACAGTTTAAGAGGAGATGCAAAAACCAAGAATGAAGGTTTCTGTGTGTATCATATGGTAGCCACTGTTCATAGGCAATATAATATTCCAGAAGTAGAAATATCCAAATTTCATCTTATCACATGCCATATCTTATTGATGACCAGTCTTCAGTGTGATTATTGAATAGAAAGTCTTTAAATATTCCAGATTCAGACTTATAATTAAGGATTATTTTCTTTTAACATAAGAAATATATGCATGGGGAGTATAAAGATGCTTAGGATAATTAGCAAACAATACTGAAAAACTCACTTATTCAGTATATCTTCATTTTGACTGCAAATGCCCAACCAACTGAATGTCAGATTAGATCCTGATCTCCCCACACGGAGGGAGAGCTCGACATATCAAGACAGAACCAAAGGCAGGAGTGGAATTCGCTTTCCAATTTCTTTACTGACTTAACATTTCCATTTTAATATTCCAGTGTTCTCTTTTAAGGAGAAAATAATGCTTTAATTCTCTGTACATAGGGCCCCAGAGGAAAGTCTGGTATGAAAGGAAAAAAAGGAGATCTGGGAAGCAGAGGTCCCCAGGTATGTAATAAGAGAAAGTGACTGTATGTGGCTTTGATCTTGGCTTTAATATGGATGTCCTTGTGGTTTCTTCTCTGCAGACAGATTATTTCTTGCCTGTGAACCAGCAAAGTATGTTAGATTTGACTTCATTGCTCAATATGGCCACGTTACATCCTAACCCCTACCTTGCTGAGCAGGCTGTCATTCTGCCTGAACCTCTTTGCCTCGGCAGCCTAGCCATTCCTGTGAAGTTAAGGATTCCTCCTCTATGTAAATCAGGTCTCTCCATGCCCCTGATCTCAGCTCTCAGGAGCTTCTCATGCACCCAGAATGCAACCCTCACTGGCCCTCAACTTGGCGACACGTGAGAATCACCTGGGCAGACTTGTGAAACACTCCATCACTTGGGACCCTCCCCAGACACTGAAATTAGACTCTCTGGAGGTGAGGCCCAGGGTAACAGTAATAGTAACTTTAAGTTCTCCCCAGGTGATTCTAACATACACATCCAATGTTGGGAATGACTGTCCCACACCAGCATTCTCCAATGTCAAAATGCCTAAGAATCACCTACAGAACTTGTTAAAATATAGATTCTGATTGAATAGGTCTGGGATGGACCTGAGAGTCTACACTGAATTTCAGTGAGTTCCCCTGACCACATTTTGAGTTGCAAGGCCTTACATGATTTGGCCCTTGCCTACCTGCATTCCCAGTATAGATTTGTTTAGCTGGTTTTGTCTCTTCTTCTAGATTGTAAGTGCTGTGAGTTCTAGGACTTAGTCTTGCTTAAACTATATCCCAGATCTCAGAACAACAGTGCTGCTACTCCATAGAGCTCAATGAATATTTGTACAATGAATTAATTAGCAAATGAATGAATGAGGCATAGTTGGGACTTGCTCTCTGGGCTAACATGAGGATAAAGGAAATCCATTACATTGTGTCCATTAGTGAAACTGGGCCGTGGTCCAACACTTAAGTGGATGTGTTCATCATCAAAATATTTAAGAAGCTATTTGCATAAATTTGAATCTCGTGCTACAGTATTTTAAAGCATATTAGTTACTGCTCATGAGGATATTTGTTCCCATTTTTGATGAAATATGCTCTTTCAAAAAGAATGACAATTTTAAAATTTCATGGTAGGACTAAATTGATGAAAAGTCACCATTTTGCATTCACGGCCTTGAATCATTAAAAGCTTGCTGGCACCACAAATGGGATTTTTTTTTAAAAAGTGAATGCCAAGGGAAACATATATCGGGTGATTATCTCATCTGTTTATATAAAGTATTGCGATGTAGATGGGTTGAAATTCAAATAGCTTGGTTATTCCCTTGCTCTAGAATCCAATATTGTATCCAAAAGGCTGTTACTCCAATAAGTTATTCCACTTGCCCTATAGTGTACTACTGAATGGGTCCCCTTTAATCTTGCCTTGGCAAGATTGGTCATAGTCATAAATCATTCAACCTCTTGGCAAGCCAGAGCTAGTCAAAAGGCACAACTTCTCCCTCGTCTTGCTCTTCCATTTGTCTGGCGGGAAAGCACAGTTTTCTTTCCTTGCTTGCTTTTCTTTAAATACCCTTGTCAGCACAGTGAAAGTGCTATTTCTAAGATGTGTAGAATTTTCTATGTTCAGGACATGATGAATGAGATCTCAAAATTGTTTCCAAAGGAAAACCACAGAGACAAACACAATCAGATATACAAGAAGGTGTTATTCGTTATTGGCTCTAAATTCACTGACATAGGCTTCATACTCTTTTACACAAGGACCAGCCACGCGAGTGGAATCACGTGAGTGTTTTCTAATTGCAGACTTAAAGGTTGTTCTTAGGATATACATTTAGAAAAAGGGATGTGAACTCAGCTGGCAGTGTTCTGAAGACTTATTAATTTATGCAATGTTGGGCCATCCTGCGTAAAGCAAATATGTGCTAATCCAGCCAAGGATATGGCTGTGATATAAAAGAAATACAGTCCAGGGCACAATGAAAAAGAAGAAAGACCTTTGAAAGTTATGGCATGTTCTTTTGTACCTTCCTTTGTTCCTTTCTTGTTTGGTTTACCTTAAGGTCCCACAGTAAAGCAACCAGGGCCTAGAAAAGGAATGGAAAATCAAACGCAAAATATTAATTCCAATTAGAGTTGGAATTATTCTTTAAATAGTTACGTTTTTAGTGAAATAATCACTCATATCATATGCATTATCAAGGAAAGTTGAAATTATTCAGTGCAAATTTGGGATACAAGGTAGAATTTCATCTTTACAAAGTATGGCATAGTGGTCAAGGGCACAGTCTAGAGCCAGTCTGCCTGCATTTGGTTACCAGCTTTGTACCTTCCTAGCTGTGTGGTCTTGGGTACTTTACTTAACCTCTCTGTGCCTCAATTTTCTCTGCTGTAAAATAAGAATAGTAATAGTAGCTACCTCGTTGGATTGTTGTGAAAATTAGATGGTTTAATATATGCAGGTACTTAGAACAGTGCCTGCTATATAGTAAGCACTATATAAATGTTTATTACTAATATATTGTATTGATGTTACGTCATGTAATGGGCAATTTTATGCCCAAAGCATACTCATAACCAATCCAAGGAAAACCAGAAAAATAGTAGTATAACAATGTGTAATCTATATTGCAATCATTGGATTTCATCATTCTACATAATCTAGACTAGATGATTCCTCACTCATTCCTTTTTCTCATTTGACAAATATTTACTGAGCGCTTCCTGTGTGCCAAGCCCTGTAGTAGGATAAAAGGATGAATCAGACACGGACCCTAGTCTCAAGAGCTCCCAGTCTCATAAAGGAGATTCAGGCAGACAGATAATTGAGATGTGAGGTGCTACATGTTAAGTAGAATCATACCCAAGGTGGAGTGGTGAGAGAAAGGATGGAGTTGAAGGAGGAGAAAAGTGGCTTAGATTTTTGCAGGATAAGAAGTGTTTGCCAGGTGATCAAGAGAGAGAGGCAGGTATCCAGGAAAAGGCAGGTATCCAGAAACCCAGGTTCTATGTAATAAAAAGAGATACCAAGGTGCTTTTGGAGAACCATAAATGGTTCAGTGTGGATGGAGTGTGGGGTAGACTAGCACCATCATGATCAACATCTTCTCTTGGTGTCCTGGGGTTTCTTCTTCCATCAGAGCCCACCCCTTGTTGGCCTCTTGAGTTTTTTTTGTTCTTGGACTTCACTCATGTCTGACTCTTACAGATGCTGAGCATTGACTCTCCTTGGATTGTACCATCTCAGCCTAGTATTTGCTGTGAGTGTAGGCAAGGTTTTACCGCCATGAATACAATAAGTGACAGGATTCTTTTTCAAGATGAGAAGAACCCACACCTTTTGCCTGTGCCCTGCCGCATCCCATCCAAAATTGAAGTGTCCTTGGCAGTGCCCCAGCCATTAATCATAAACGCTTAGTACAATCCCTTCTGATGAGATGCTATCTAAGGACAATTTTTAAAAACATTTAAGTTCTTAACATCTCCTTTCTAACACTAAACCAGTTGTGATTGCTGAGAACTCTGTGACAGAGTCTCAACATGAACAAAAGAGCCCTTAGCCCCAGTCCCCATATTGGAGGTTAGATCTGGCCCCAGCCTCCTGCATCAAGTTTGGAGATTCACATTTTGAAACTCCAATCTCAGCTGGTGCATGAATGGTAGGAGTTTGGGAATCCTGCCCCAGACATGGGCCTTAGAACAGGAGATTGAGTGGCTGGGAGTTCAGTCTTTAATGTCAGAACCAGGTTCAATTCCAATCTCATCCTCTTATTAACTGAGTGATTTAAGGTTAAACACTTTGAGAATCTGTTTTTATTGGTGAAACATTAATAATATGTATCTCATTGTGTTGGTGTAAGGATTGAAGAAGTCTATATATAAATACATATCTCTTAGCACAGTGCTTTGCTCAAAATAAATTTTCAATGAAAGGATGCCATTACAAAACAAAGCCACCCCCAAGATATCAAAGAGTCAAAAATTGCCTTGATTTGCAATCAAGAGTTGCTGTGAATTAAAAGAGTAGCTTAGGGCATTTAAAGGTTTCCCTATATAAGAGCATTAGCTAGAGGTCAAATGGATGGGTGGATGAGAGAGAGAAATAAATGAACAATTATATTCAGAGGCACCTGGGACAGTTGTAACACCCAGCACAGCCAGGGGTTCAGGTATTCTTTTCTGGAACTGTGATGCTAAAAATAAGATTTTTCAGAAGAGGGAGATTTATCTCTCCCTAGATGGAAAAAAAAAACTCTGAACTAAGGAACAACTTGCACAAGTGTGGAGATGTAAGACAAGAACCAGCTGGTGACTTCAGATGGTTTGATGAGCATGAACATGGAATGATTGAAGGAGTCACAGATGACTACAGAGTCACGTAGTACCGTGTTTCCCCGACAATAAGACCTAGCCAGGCAATCAGCTCTAATGTGTCTTTTGGAGCAAAAATTAATGTAAGACCTGGTCTTATTTTACTATCCTATAAGACCAGGTATGGTATGATATATGATATGATATGATTATGATTATGATATGATATGATGATATAATACCAGGTCTTATGTTAACTTTTGCTCCAAAAGACACATTAGAGCTGATTGTCTGGCTAGGTCTTATTTTCGAGGAAACGGTACCAACATTTTGAGGGATTTTATGTATTATTAAATACAGTATTTCAACTTTATTCTGAAACTATTCAGAATTTAGAATTCCAGACAATGTGACAGCATCAGCCTGACATTTTAAATTGAAAGGAGAAGGGAGTAGAGAATGGATTGGAGAGAAGCCAGGGAAACCAGGAATTCAGGCATAATGCAAGAGCCTGGAGGTAGTGATAGCAATGGGAATGGAAAAGAGAGGGATACAGAAAGGGATGTGTAGGACTTGTAGCTGATTGGTTTTGAGAGATGAGCTAGAGAAAGGGATCTAGGATGATTCTTAGGTTTCTGGCTTGGGTTTCAGGGGGAGTAAAGGGTGGCACCGTACCTTTATGGGGGGGGAAAATGAGACTAAGCATGACTTATGGTAAATATGATTATCTTTGGTAATCAAGTCCTATGGGTTAGTCACTAGGCATTTTAATATGAGTCTGGTGTTCAATTGTGTGGTTTGGACTGGGGATCTGTAGACCTAGGAGTCATTTTGTAGAAGTGGTATTTGAATCTATGGGTCTGTCACTCAGGGAGAGGGTATTGTATTTTTCAATAAGATTTTAAAGTTTTCTTTACGCATGTCTTTTATCTTTAAGTTTATTTTAAGAATTTTACAGTATTTTTTCCCCATTGGTAAATTGAAATTTATTTACATTTACTTTTCTAACTTATTGCTAGGAAAGGGAAAACTATTTCAGAATATTGTACTACCTGAACATATCTTGTTATTAATGCTAATTATTTTTAGCAAATATTGCTTGCAAATAAAGATATTACCATAAACACACACACACACACACACACACACACACACACACTACTTTCTACCAAAGCAAGGAACCAGAAAGAATATAGTTCAAAGCAAATGTCATTTGAATGCCCACTTTAGATGTCTGTCATTTTAGCAACATCTGCACTAACAGTAAAACAATAAGAGCCTAAACTCTCTGTGGAAGAGAAGGCTCACAAGGAAGCACAATCGTTTAGGCATCATCTGGCATGAATTACTTTATTAATTTTCTTTTATTTACTTGTCTTTATTTGACATCTGTGATAATTTTTTCCAGAACAGGAATCAATAAAGTCACAAGGCTTTTCCCATCTGTGGTTCATTTTCCTCTTAGAAGAGACATGAAGGGTTTAAAGGAAAGTTGCTTTATGTTCTTCTGTATTTGCAATCCTTATTTTGTTTCAGGGGCCTCCAGGACCAGAAGGGAAGAAAGGGAATCAAGGCCATTTGGGAAGCCCAGGAATTAAAGTAGGTCACATTCTTTATACCCACCAAAGTTAAGATTTTCTTCTCAAGGGAACTGTGTTTGGTGGTATTAGCCAGAGCCCTTGCAACACAAAGGAGAACATATCCCATTGCCCCTACCCCCGGCTTGATTCTTAGAGAGCCAGCAACATTTAAGGACATGGGTGCGGACCAGGATGATGTCAATGATTCCAGCTCAACATAATCTCACCACAGGCTACACCCAACCTGAGCTGAGGGATCTCGGGGAAGGGGGACTGTTCTGGGGCAAGCCTGCCTTCCTCCCTCCCTCCCTCCCTTTTTGTCTCCCGCTTCTCCTCTCCCCTCCCTTTCCCTTCTCCGCTTATTTATTTCCTTCGTGGATACAAACCTTTGCTGAACACCTTGTAAGGCAAAGGCACTGGACTGGCTTTCAGGCAGACCAGAAAGTCAGCTCCAGGAGAGCAGAGACCTTTGTCCGTTCTGTTCAATGCTGCATCCCTACTGCTTAGCTCAGCACCTGTCACAGAATAAGTACTTAGTCAATATTTGTTTAATGAAAGAGTTTCTTGGTTGTATAACAATAAATGTGATATGGAATCAACCCCCACTGAATTTAGAATATTTTCAGGACACTAATCTATGACAAAAAGTCGTCAAGAATAAGGGACTGAAATGGAGGATTAAACCTAGTATTAATAGAAGTATTTCTGGGCTGGGAAAAGAGGCATCATAGAAGATACACACTTTGAGTGGTCCTCAGAAGATAAGGACTTTAGTAAGCAGAGAGAGCTCCTGGGTAATTTCAGATAGAAGAAATGGGGTGAAGGAGAGAACCAGGTTGGAAAATCCTGGGAATGGTGGTTGGGAAATGAAAAATGATCCTATCTGGTGGGTACATAAAGAACATGAAAGTGTGTGGTGATCGACCTTATTAGGTGGCCAGTACAGTGCTATTTGTGATTTTTGAACGGAGTGTATGAACAGAGCCAGACTTTGGAAGATTTTTAAATAGGCAACTCAGTGTAGAAATATTTTGAAGGCTGAGATATTGGAAGCTAAGAGACTAATTGATACGTTCTCACAGTCTGCAAGACAAGCAATGATTGGATGGCTTACCAGGGTGAAAACAGGAGGGGCTCATGATGATTCTGTAGGACTCCTCCAGTAGGAAACTGAAACAGAGGGAAGAGGTCAAGATGACTCGTGAGCTTCCAGCACAAATGGTAACAAATATCACAGAAATGGGAAGGTCATCACATCTGGTGGCCAAGATGCTCCAAAAAATAGTTTCAAAGCGTAGCAATTAAGGGAAAAAGAAAGAGACAGCCTGCAAAAGTGTTGGACAATGTGTTAAGGAGGAAATGATACAGGGCTTTTAATTACTCTTTGGAGCCACTAGGCTTTGGAGGGTAGGAAGGGGACATTAACTACTGGTTCAGGCACAGTCTAGGACGGATTGGCATTTGGTTGTCTTCAAGGATAGGAGAGCCCGTAACGTGTTTATGCATAGACAAGGAAAAAACAGAGAAAGGAGCAGGTTGAAGATGTAAGAAAGAGTAGATAATTAATGGAGAAATTTCTTGACAGAGAGGATGAGATTGAGGGCATAAGATGAGGGGCTAGCTTTGTCATGGAGAACTGCTAAGGAGGCCAGCAATCGTGTGTTACTGTGACAGTTGATTGAAGGACGAAATGAGGTACATGGATAAAAAGGTAATCAACTCCAGAAGGAAGGGATTACTAGAACACATGTAGCAACAATGGTCTGGAACAGAAAGTTTGGAACAAAGACAATGCTGCCTTCTTGCCTGGGAGAAAACCGCAGGGGAGATGGTGTCACTGTGAGAACCAAGTTTATTTTACAGTGAGGACAGTGTGTGTGTTTGTGTGTGTGTGTGTGTGATGGATGTATAGAGAGTTTGTCATTGCATGAAATAAAGGCATTTCATAGGGTGTGATAGAAGAGACCAACAGGAATGGAGGGACCCTAGAGCCGGATATATAGGAGAGAATGTGGAAGAAGATAGATATGAGCTGAGTAGTTGTGCCAAAAAAGATTGTTGTTAATAAGGAGGATTTTTAAAGGGGAAGGAGCAAGAATTTGGGAGGTAAGTACCCTAAAAGAAAACCCAAACTCTTTGAGCAGCCCCATCGTGGAGCAAGCTCTCCAGACTCATTATTAACTAAGATGAGCCTCAAAGGCTTACTACTACTTTACTCCAATCAGCTCGAGTTCCCAGGGAGGCAAGCAACTCGGCAATTAATCCGGAGCTCGCTAGCCTGATGAGAAACAAAGAGTTTGGCCCTAAACAAGCCCCAGGGCTTCCTTCAGTTCCCTACCTGAAAGCAGATGTTCTCAAATTTCAGTGTGCATAAGCATCAGACGAGAAGCTTATTTTAAAAGGCATATTCTTGGACTCCACTACCAGAGACTGATACTACGAGGGTCCAGGAACTTCCTTTTGCATGTGGACCCCAGGTAATTGTGAGGCAGGTGGCCCCCAGAGCACACTTGGAGAGCCACTGCCCAGAAAGAAAGCCATCAGGCCAGGTGATCTGCTTCCCTTCCTTCCATAGAAACCCCTTCTGTTTCACCCCAGAGTTCAGCGCTGGTGGACATTTGTCCATTTGCACTTCGCACCCTTACTATGTTGCCTTTCTATCCTTAAAAATGTGTTGACCACTCCCGCCCCTTGATGTGCACTACATCCATTTCCACACTGTTTCTTCCAAAGAGCACATTATGAAAAGGGCAAGGGCAGATAACTAGGCAGTAGGTAAACTTGACCGACATGACGTCAGCCAGGTGATCAAAGTTAACATCAGCAGTGATGGCCGGGTGGATCGCATATACCCTGGATATGATGTGATAAGAATAACATGTTACCCCTGTGGTCTTGATAACCAAAACCCATGAAACCCAACCTAATCATGAGAAAAATATCAGATAAACCCCAACTGATGGCCATTCTACAAAATACTTGACCAATACTCCAAATTGTCAAGGTCCTCAAAAACAAGGAAAATTTGATAACCTGTCCCAGTCTAGAGGAGTCTAAGGAGACATGACATGTGGTACCCTGGGTGGGATCCTGGGACATAAAAAGGATATTAGGTAAAAACTAAGGAAATCTGAACAAAGTATGGGCTTTAGTTAATGACAATGAATCAGTATTTATTTATTGTGACAAATGTGCCTTCCTAATGTAACTAATGTAATAGTAACAATAGGGGGAATGAGATGTGGAGCACATAGGAACTCCCTGTACTCTCTTCGTAACGTTTCTGTAAAATCTAAAACTTTCAAGTCTTTAAGCCTTCTTTTGTAAACCTGTGTCAACTTTCCCAAGTAGCTGCACTTCCCTTAACATCATCATACTGAGATTGATTTAAAATCCACAGTAGATGTTCTACTAGTGAGAAGTCAGAAACTATTGCCGGGGAGGCTGCACTATCTTGATTGACTCTTCAAATCTTAAAGCTAGATTAATAAGCCTGTTGCCTTTGCAGCAGCCAGATGACTTGCGCGGAAAATGGTTTTAATGTTCTTAAACAGTACCGAGGTTCCTCTTTGGCTCATGGTGAGACATTTCCAAGGGCGCGGTTCATGGCACTGAGTTGCTAAGATGGCAACTTGCACTAAACAGTACATCAGACTTGCTGAGGCTTCCTCCATCAGTAGAGGAGACCTCAGTAGCCAGCGGCAGCATTCCTTGTATTGCTGGCACAATTCATAGTCCTGGCCACAAACCCAGGGTCGCTGTTTATGATATACATGGATGCAGTTAGCCAGTGTTGTCTCCGTGCCATTGTTTCTAATTTCCTTTACAAAAACAGCCTAATGAGGACACATTTCACTGTTCTGTTTAACAGGGAGAACCTGGAGATCTGGGAGAAAAAGGACCTATCGGCCTACCCGGTCCTCGAGGCTTGCCGGTTTGTGTTTTGTCACTGCTTTTGTTCTGTTCCTTGGAATCTGTTCACTCAATGAATATCAGGTGTGGTTTTTCTGAAGAGAGTATTAAAGATACCATTCCAATCTAGCCTCACGGCTTTCTAGAAATTGAACTATTATGCTCATCGTGGAGTAGTTCCTTAGCCAGCTTTTCCAAGGTGGCGACTTCCGGGCTACCAGACATTGTGGCCAGGGTGCCCTTGAGCCCAATGACAAAATGGACAATACTTGTCTCTTCTTCCATAATTCTTCTTCCATTCTTTCCCTCCATCAGAAGCCATTCATCAGAAAGTCACCCCAGCCTTGCCCCAGTGCTCAGGACTTCTCACTAAGGCCTTCCTACAAGGGTCTGTCAGAAGCAATGCCCAGACATTTAGGAGATCTTGTTCTCATCTAGCAACTGAAAATGCATTCAAGCTAAGGTATTAAAATACAAATGTTACCAGGAAGAGAAACACCACTACCACCTTTTATGGAGATGACTGTATGTGTGGTTTTTCTCATTTTATCCTCATAAGAACACCACGAGTAGGTGTAATTTTTAATATAACTCTTCCCACTTAATGGATAAAACAGGTGAGGCTAAGGGATAGTGTATTGTCTGTATATGTTATGGAGAGTTGCATTTAGTGCCATTATCACCAAATGTCAATAGCCTGCCCCTGAGGGAGAATCCTGCTGCTTCATTTCTCCTAATCAAACCAAAAATCTGGCTGTGTTGTTCTCTGGTGAGTTAGCCTGCTTTGTCTGTAGTCTGGGATGTTTGTAAATACTTGCTTTTTTTACAGGGTGATGAAGGCACCCCAGGTTATGGAAACAGTGGTAGTAAAGGAGCAAAGGTAAGACTTGTCAACTGCAAGGTGGACATTTCCCATTTATTGATTTATTTATTTGGATTTTTTTATTAGTTTCCAATGTACAAAACAATGTACTAGTTAGACACTGCACCCCTCACAAAGTGATATCCCCCGCCCCCAATCTATTGGCCCTCTGACATCATATATATCTATTACAATTCCATTGACTCTATTCCCTATGCTGTACTCCATATTCCATGACTATATATATATTAAATTATAGTTGACATACGATATGATTCAGCTTTAGCTTCAGGTACACAGTGCAGTGGTCAGGCATCTACATCGTCCATGAAGTGGTCTCCCTAATAAGACATGTGCCCATCTGACACCCTACAAAATCTTGTTGCTTGAATTTTGTTTGCCCCATTTAAGAGAAAAAAGAAAGCAGTGAACAAGGTAGGTGTGGACATATATAGATAGATTTTTATAATTTATTTGCAGATATTCTGTGGGGAATGTGGTAGAATAAAAAATCATCTGATGGTTTAAGGCACAGACAACAATTGAAACTTGAAAATTAATTTTCTGGTCTTTGCAGAGCTGTGCAGCCAGGGCCTTATTTGTTCCAGCCTGAACAGTGCACTGAATCTTAGCAGCTCTGTGCTCAAGTATACCTCGGAAGGCATTCAAATATGTGTCCTCCTCTTAGTATGTTTACTTTAGCCATCAGTGAGAGGTTTTACAGGGCCTTTCTAAATTCACTGGGCCAAGCAGTAACTTAAAAATAAAATCTTTTAACCGTGCCAGAATGATAAATTTATATTATTATTGAATATGTAAGTGTCTGGAAGTAAGATAAGTTTTTCAAAACCAGTAATTTATATATATTTATAATAATCGCTTAGAAATCATAACAACAGCCACAAAAATAATATAGTTAAGAATATCCTTTATATAAAATGTTTGAAACCTTTGACAAAGAATTACTGAGCTATAAAAGAAAAATTTCAATAAGTAGATACACCAAATGCATGTTGAAATGTCTAAACCATTATAAAGGGTCAGTGTAATTCCAAGTGAAATACCAGTGGGAATGATGCCAGAGGCTGTCTGGAAGAATAAACAAAAATAAAAGCTAAAATTTCTTTGAAAAAAAATACTAAATGACCTATTTCCAGTGAAATGTTCTTTACAATAAAGAATAATTGAAAACAACCGTAATATCTCATAAAAAAGGGAAATGTTAAGCAGCCTATAACATTGGAATATTAGCCACTCTTTAAAATTGAGCATCTATTAATTTTAATTTATTAAATCAATGCAAATCTCTCAATTAAAGTACTCTATTTTATTTCATTTATTAAAATCAATGCAAATCTCTCAATTAAAATACTCTATTTTATTTTTAAAAATGAATGTATAAATTTTATAATTATGTAAAAAAATTGTGTTACAATGTGAAGTAAAAAAAATCAGAATATAATCAGAAAAAAACAAACACATCCCAATTGTGCTAAAATACATTTTAAGAAGCTAAAAGAAAATAATGACAGTATTTATAATGGCTAGTTCTGGGTAATGAGATTTGGGTCACTTCCTTCTGTTCTTTTTTATATATGTTTGAGGAGGTATTACTTTTAATAATGAGAACATAAACTTTAAGTAAAATATTTTTTTTCATCAAATGGAGATTATCATACTTCTTAAACTATAGTCCATGGCCAAATAAGATAAGCACAGGACAAGAAAATGAATGATCAAGTTTAGATTCTAAGCGTCCCATTTCTCCATTGAAATTCATTCTAAGAAGACTGTTTCAAAGTCAAGAACCATATGATTTCACTGATATGTGGGATATAAAACTGAAAACAACAAAAGAACAAGACAAACAAATGAAGAAACAAAAACTCATAGACACAGACAATAGTTTAGTGGTTACCAGAGGGTAAGGGAGGAGGGGAAGGTGGTAGATGAGGGTAAAGGGGATCAAATATATGGTGATGGAAGGAGAACTGACTCTGGGTGGTGAATACGCAATGTGATATATAGATGATGTATTACAGAATTGTATACCTGAAATCTATGTAACTTTACTAACAATTGTCTCCCCAATAAACTAATAAAATTTTTTTTTAAAAGGCTGTTTCAGAGACACTTGGCCAAATAACCAGTTTTCCTGTGATGTGCCTACAGTAGAAGGAGAGTTGATTTGTGATTCCTCAGATGTGTACATTTATCAGCTTATCTTAGGTTGCCATGATATTTGGGTGAAACCAGTAAATACTTTAATTTAGAAATTAGTTTCTCAGAAAGTTCTGTAGAGTTTCATTTTTAATTGTTTTGGTCTTCCTTGGTTTAGAAGCACTGAAACTAAATAAGACAGCAGGTAAAATTAAAGTCAGTATAAACCTATCTTGGTGATATGTGCATATAGTAATTTTCCCTACTGTCAACTATAGGGACAAGAAGGATTCCCTGGAGAAAGTGGACGTAAGGTATTGTGTGCTTCATACTAACTAGAGCTCAATCAGAAATACTCCTGGGGTTATGAAATGTACCGTGGGATGATAGAAGGTTAGTAAATTATAAATGAATAAAAAGAAACCTTTATGGGGGAAAGGAGGGAAGACAGAAGCAGGGTCTTTTTAAATAAAAAATTCAATTCACAGGTAAAGGAAGAAATCATCCTTATTTATTTTTGTCTGCATAATACATGTTTTCCTCTTTGTTCAAAGGAAAGTAAAATGTAAGGAAAACCAAAATGACCTGATCTCACCTGGCCCAATTTTCTCAATGTGTTTATAAATCACCTTGAGATAATGTTAACCATGCTGTCCTCTACCTTCAGGCTTTCACTTTTGCTAAAAAGACTGACTGATCTCAGTAAATGTCAGGGCACAGTTCTTGTCTCCAAAGAGGCTGTGCGCTGACTGGAGCGAGAGACAGCAGTAAAACAATGAGGAGGCAGTGTGCTATGTAGAGAGCTATAAAAATGAGGGTGGGGAGGAGCGCCTCAAAGAAGATCATTAAAGATAAAAATGTATATAAAAATGTCTTCGTGTTGTAATCAGCTTCAAAACACTTCGAGATATATGTCTTTGATTTTAATAACCATTTCATTTTATTTTTCTGAACTTAATTTAGGGTGAGATTGGGGACCCTGGTGGTCCAGGAGAAACTGGACCCAAGGGAGCTAGAGGCCGGATGGTAAGCTTCTTTGATTCCAATGCCTCCAACCTCTGCTACTTTGGGAAGTCCTTTTTCATGCTTCTCGAATCCTTTGAATTGTCACTTGTTCCCAAAGACTTGTAAAATGTGTGTACTTTTGAAGGCAAACTTGGGCAAGGGAAATGGATATATTGCTCATCCCTCAATGCCAGCAAGAAGGCAAGGATCTCTTTGCTTTTAGTGAACAAGTTCACTGCTCTGGCTGCTAAGGTACCCTTGTTTAACACTGGAAATAAGGTTTTAAAGGACTCCTTGTGGTCCAAAACAGGTCTGCGCTGCCAAAATATGGTCAGTTAAATCGAGTGTCCCTGGCAGATTTCCTACAACCTAATGTACACCGCCGTCTTCACTCTGATGGTTTTGTTAAACTGTTTTAATGAGGTGTATACCCTGAAACGCCCTCTCTTTATATGGAAAGTTTCCATTTATTATGTAACGAAATATGTCTTTATTATTCCATGGAGTGGTGACATATTGCCTAATACTGTGGATCAAACAGGAGTCTCCAGTGTTTCTCACAGGCATCAGCATTTTCGGGTTCCAGTGGCTTAAGAATAGATTTGCATCTGCTGTATCTTAGACTGTGTATGAGATGGCTGTTTTAGCCAAACAGAAAAACACACAGTCTGATAAAACTTGATAGTCGAGGTGATTTTCCAGTTTTGTCATCATAGTTAATTTTATTCTTATCTGGGTTGTTGTTTTAACAAAGTGTATATAACAAGAACTTTAGAGACTATTTATAAAGAAACGGCTCTTTTCCTTCATCCTGCTTCTCCCAAGAGGGACTGCTTCCCAGCTATAATTCTTTCCCTCATATGTGTTTTTGGATGACGATCCTTTAACATTATGTTCTTTAAAAAAAAGATGAAACTGATAAAATTAAAAAGATAATTGGGATAGACTTTCAGATTAATCTAGAGGTTATCTGCATTGAAGTATCTCTGGATCCTTTCCCTTGGCTTGTTATGAAGTCATTTACCCTTGAACATTGAAAGCCTGCTAACAAGTTCAGCTGTTTGTTGGATTCACTCCCCCCAATGGCACATTAATCATTTTTTTAAAAAACAATAAGCTAGTAGGTACTTTTTCTCTTGGCCTTTGGTTACTTGAATTTCCTTGTTCCCCCACACTGGACAATTTATTACTGTTTGTAACTTGGGTATTTCACCTGCCAAGCTACGTGAGTATTGCTGAATTTGAAGTTGAAGTTTAGACACTGAAAACTTCCAGGTTTTCTCTCTCAAAGAGTTGTTTCTACTGGAAAATTCGGGTAAAGCTTTGCCTTAACTGTTGAGTGCCTCTTTAGTTCTCTTGGAATGATTACATTCCTAGTTTATTAATAAGTTTTCTAAATCTTCACCTTGGTGTTTCCCCCAACTGAAGCATTTTTAAAAATTTACCATGCTTGTTAATCTGTCTTATTTTATGTCTAATGTATGTTTGTATGCATTTATATATTTGTAATTAACTTTACACATGCATATACTTCAAGGCAGCGTTTCTTAAACTTGGCACTTTTGGCGTTTTGGGCTGGATGATTCTGCTGTGAGGGCTATCCTGTGCATTAGAATATGTCAGCAGCGTCCCTTGCCTTGCCCTACCCACTGAGATGCCGGCAACAACCGTCTCCCTCCCCTTAAGGATAGCCAAAAATGTCTCCAGAGATTGTCAAATGTCAGAGGGATTGCCGTTGTATTCCTAACAAATATTGTAAAGTGATTTGATTCTTTACAATGGTTCTCATCTGGGGAGAATTCTGTGCCCTGTCCACAGCACACTGTGAATATCCTTGGAATACACAAAGGACGTCAGTAATTATTTGCTGTTCCATAGACAATGCCTTTACATGTTAAGTTGATTTTAGACAATTTCACTTTTGATTCCTATAAAGGTTATAAATCCTCCGGCATTCTGAATGAACAAAGGAACATGGTCCTAATTTTTAAACTAAATTCTAGCTTTCCTTATGATAAATTATATCATTGAATGCACATGGAAAAATTCCTGGCATGCAGTCAAAAACTATTGTTTTTATGACTGCTGCTATTCTCCATTTCACTACAAAGATTTCCAGCCAACTGTTAAAGGTTTTCTTGTTGTTTCAAGGGTTTTTATATTTAATTTTTTGTTTTTCTGTTTTGTTCATTTGTTTTTCACGTGAGTCACTTATTAAATTTAGATAAATTTAGATAAAAATTCATGTAGATAAAAATGTGTGCCTTGATCCATCTATTCCAGTTCTAGCATTCTTCCCCAAGGAAATAATTGCACATATAACATTATAGTGTCATTGCTTATTACAACCACAAACTTAAATGCCAACAGTAAACGACTGATTAAATAAGGTCTGGTATATCCAGGTAATAGAATACTGTGCAACCAAGAAAAAATGATTTTGCAAAAGAATATTTAGTAACATGAAAATGTCCAGAGATGTATTAGTTTAAAAAACAACAGGAAAAAAAGAGTATAAAATGATATTAAGAAAAGAATATATAGATTAATACCAAAAGAATAAATGAAAGACCAGAAGAAAAGATGCCAAAATGTTAGCAATCATTATTTGGGGGAGAGGGGATTGCTGAGGATTTTTTTTTCCCTCTGTGTGCTTTTTGGAAATCTCTCAATTTTTTAAAATGAAAGTGTATGCTGTCTTTAAAATTTAAAACACCCAGACCCACAAACATACATATATTTATAAATATAATTTTAAAGTAAATAAATTCTGCTTTGAGATATCTGCTGGGCTTCGAGGAGAACCAGGATCCCCTGGAGAGCTGGGACCTCCTGGACGCAAGGTGAGTTGACAGCCATAAATCACACCAGATCCTTTCCCAAAGAAAGTCAGTGCATGGTGTTTTCAGTTTCCAAATGTGCATGCTTTCTGTTTTTGCAACTTGGCAACTACTTTCCACCTTTATGTGCTCAGAAAGAGGAAGGAAAATAATGCTCATTAAATATCAGTTGCCATTTCTTGGGAGGTAAGGGGATTTGAGAGGAAATGAACAGTATCAGATTAAAATGAGATTTTGCAACTATCAGTAAAATCTATCTGTCCAATCAATCCTTGCCCTCTTTGTACATTCCCTAAATGATCAGCGAATGAAGGAAAATGAGACGAAATTAATAAATGAGTGAATAAATAATCAAAGTTGCATTCACATGGAACTTACTTTCTTCAGGAATTTGAGTGGGCTCAATTACATTTTCCTTTGCATGTCTCCCTTAGCCAGACACTTCCTGTTCCAAAGATGGGATTAAACACATAAAATTAAAACCAATTCCACTGTGATTTTCTATCTCCAATCCAGATGTAAAAGATAGATAGATAGATAGATAGATAGATAGATAGATAGATAGATAGATAGATAGATATAATTGGCATAAATATAGATTCATTTAAGGAAGATAATTGGGAATACCTTTCCGGATATTCGGGTTGAGTCTGGTCCCTTTGTCATTAAATCGATGATGGGAACAGACTAAGGTTTAGCTCAGCTACTACTCAGTGGCCAAGGCAAAACACTGGGTTGAGACATTCCCAACCCCTGCCTTGAGGAGGGGCAGCCACAATGGATGGTTCAGCCCTGTCTAGTGCTAAGCCATAGCTGTCCATGCCAGGGTCACATTGTTAGCGCCACCCTTAGATTCTGGACAACCCTTGTCATCCAGACCTGGGGCTGCTGGAGGAAAGCGGCCTTTGGAGGTTTGTGTGCATTAAGCTTGCTGCGTATAGGTTATTCCCCTTAGAATGTTATTGTTAATTAGGTGATGAACATCTACAGGTATCCTTTCCCCCTCTAAATAAGAATGAAATCTTGAAAAAGTTATCACTTTCTTAAGGTAGTGTTGGTGCATAGTTTGAATACTGATGTGTGTGTCTAGAACAGTGAAACCACGTTCTATTTTTGTTTCCCTAGGGTGTGAAAGGGGCCAGCGGACAGGCTTCATTTTCCGTATGTATCCCCTGACTCCAGCAGTGCTCTGAACACTCCATTCAATTTACTGATTTTTAAACTTTGAGACCTGGCAGTCTGTTGGTTAATTATTTTGTTTTATTTTTGATCTGTAGACATGTGAGCTCATTCAGTATGTGCGGGACCACAGTCGTAAGTACCCTGCTTAAAAGGATCACGTTTTCAGCATTCATAGAAGAAAAGAAGCAATTTCTGCACTCAAAATTGAGACAATTTACTGGCCAATTTTTTTAAATTGGAGATGTCACTGCATATATTTTGAGTCAGCATAGACTGGTGACTATTAACTAACTCCCTCTTTGGCTGCCAGCATGTCTACTGGAACCTGTTCCAAGCACTATGTAATAATATATCTGGGTGTTTTTAATCTAGGGAAATTGAAATATGAGGTCAGAACTCTCCTGGTGGTGAAATCAATCAGTGAACAATCACAGTAAACTCTTTAAAATGATTATTAACACCTGACCCTAACAGGATTGAATTCACCGGGTGTGAAAGAGCTATGATGATAGCGTGTCCTGGTGGGTGGAAGCCCTGATTTTGGTTTATAGATTATTACTCCTTTCCTGGAAAGTTATGCTTGATTACTTTTAGTTGAACTGATTGGTTTTACTTGTAAAAATTACTCATTCTGCCAACATTTTTTCCTCTCAAAATTTTAAAAGTGAAAAGGCATTTTGATTTGGCAAATGTTCTTTTGAATTTGCTTTAGGAGCTTGTAATAGCCTCCTCTATCAAAATAGGTGCTAGCACCATCAAAGGAATTCCATGTACAAGATGAGGAGAGGGTCGCCTATTTAATGTTTAACTACTAATGCCTAATGACTTCCCAGATAAACATCATGACTGAAAGGACGAGTCAAAAGTTCCCTCAAGGCATTTTGGGGCAGAAAAATAGACACATTAGATCCCACTTCCGTAGTAAGCATTGGTCTCAGAGACACAGACTTTTAAAAGCTTTGAATGCAGGGTTGATTTTAACTCTGCCTTTGTGTAACAGAATGGAGCCATCCCTGATGAGAATCAAAATATAGAAGGTGCCAAAAATATGTATACACATTTTAAGAAAGGAAAACTGTATTAAAATTGAAATGCTCAATATATACCGATAACAAAAGAGAACACAAGTCTCGTTTGACTTCTGCAATTATAAGAGGTGCTCAAAGTGGTTACCATTAGAGTCCAGACACTTCTGATTATGGCGAACTACTGCTTGAGCAACACTGACCAAAGTGTCCACTTGTATTGTATACACCCCGGTATATACATTGGGTCATGAAGACTGGCTGCTTTGGGGCTGAATTAGCACATAGGCTACTGATATGGGAGCCATGAGAAATATAATGACTCAAGGGTAGATCCAAGTATGATACGGCCTGATCTTTTAAAATTTGAGGAGCTTGATACAAAATTACAAATCCAAAAGTAGGTACAAAATTATTTCAAAGGCAAGTGCTATTTAGAACAAGAAAGGAAATCATAGCCAATGACTTCTGCATAGTAAAAAAGCACACACATGTTCATGTGAACACATGGCTGCGAACCCTTCCAGACCCTTGCAAGGGGTCCCTACAGCTGAGAGGTCAATAGCAGTGCTGTCCAGTAGAACTTACTGCAATGATGGAAGTGTTCCAGTGCAGTGTCCCATATGGCAACCGCTATCCACATGTGACTTCGAGTACTTGAAATGTGCTTAGTGTAACTGAGAAGCTGAATTTTTAAATTTCATTTCATTTTAATTCAAATGTAAAGTCACATGTGACTAGTGGCTTCCTTATGGGGCAGTGTAGACCTAAAGCTTAAGCTTCATTTGCTTCAGAGTAAATCTATCTCTGATGTTTTATACATACACACACACATTATATATATATACACAAATACACACACACACACGTGAAATCAATAGCTGTAGATATCTACATGGGGAAATTTTAGAGCAAAGAGACGTTAGAAGTTTTAACTTTCCAAGTTCAGTGGACCTCTCTGCAACGTAATGTTCCCTCCCAGGCAAAAGTCCTTTCCCTCTGACAGCTGGCTGCAGGCTGATGATTTATTGTCCCACTCCTTTTCCATTCCAATTCCCTGTGGAAGGAGCAGTGCCTGTACCAAGATGCGGGGATCCATCTGCTTTTTTCTCCAAACCCTGTCTGTTGTTTTGATTTTTGAGTCATCTACAAAAAACACACAGTACAGAATCTCAGCTGCCAATATTTTCCTACACAGTGCAGAATTTTATTCTACCAAATAATAACCCAATATCCTTTGTTTTTCCTCTGCAGCTGGCGGACACGGTGAGTAATTTTTATTTATAGCACATTATAATCAAGCTAAAAAATGTCATACACCTGGAAAGATGAGTTAGACTGATGTGTTGCCTGCCAAATGATATAAATTTTACCTGGGCTGTCTTTGCCACAGCATACTGGTAGCACAGACCTGCCTCCAATAAATCACTCAGTTTTAGCTGAGTCTCACAGCAATTTCTCAACCAATTGGTTTGATTTCTTTTAACTATTAATATTTTAATGACTAACATTCCCATTTATCTTACTGTTAGGTTTTTATAATAATATCCCTTCCTTCATTCTCTCTCTCTCTCTCTCTCTCTCTCTCTCTCTCTCTCTCTCTCTCTCTCTGTCATATTGTCTCTGTAGTTTAGTGGTTAGGAATTAATGTGCAGAGGGGAAAATGTGGAAAATAAAAGTAGGGATGATAAGATAGCAAGTAAGCTGAATGTGTAGCTCAGCTCATGTTGAAATCCATGGAACTCATGCCTGATGGTAATTACCAAATTGATTTTTTTTATCTTTCAGTGATAGTTTTTAAGTCTTACAAATGCCTATTACATGATATTATTCTATAAATCCATCATCTCCCTCTTACACCTTTATACCCTTATACCTTTTGTGTAAACCCACCAATCCATGCCCTCTGAATACTTGTTCATTCATTCAACAAATATTTATTGAAAGCCTATTATTATGTGCTAGTCTGCCCCAGGCACTAGGGACACAGGGCTGAATAAGATGGACATGATACCTGTTGCAGAAGCTTCCATTCTAGTAAGGGATCCAGATAATAAACCAATGAAAGAATTAGGGAATCCTATACTTGCTGTGAAAGACGGAAAGAACAGAATTGTGTTGGGGGCAGGGCGAGAAATGTCTTTGGATGGAGGGCTCCTATTTGAGGTAATGACTTTGATGTTTGGGCTGAAGAATGAAAAATAGCCAGCTTGGCCAGAGCTAAGCAGAAAGAAGTAGTAATGCAAAGGCTGTGAGATAAGACAGACCTCGGCGTTGTCTAGCAACTGGCAGAAAGCCCTGTATGATTGAGACAGAGTGAAGAAGTGGGAGGTTAGCATGTGAGAAAATAGAGAAGTAAACAGAGACCAGATCAAACTGCGCTTTGCAGGTTATAATAAGCTGGTTTTGAATTGTAATGGGAGAGTATTAAAGAGTATATTGAAAGTATGAAGGAAGGAGCATAAGCTGATGAACAAGTGTTTGACACTTATTTGGGCCACTATGGGTGAGTGAATTGTAGGAGGGATAACGTGTAAAAGCCAGAAGACTAGTTAGTAGGTCGTTGTGGTATTTCAAGCAAATGATGGACTCCTAGGCGAGGGCTACCTTGCTGTGTGTTAGTTGCATGGCAGTGGTGTGGTTGGTCTCCTTCTGTCCTCATCATCACCTGTTCTGTGCCAAGCAGCAACCACCAGTATACAGTGTGTGGCCACGGAGCCATGTTAGGTCTCCACATGGCAATCTGTGCTGTGAGGACGGCCTCCTAGGTGGCACCATGGTACCACAATCCAGCCTAACGTTCTTCAGAATCCTTGGGTTCCGGGCAGCTTGCTGGAGTTCAGAGAATGTATTTGGCAAGTTGCATCAGCCCTTTGGTGTTTTTCCTGGAAACTTGATTTTTTTCATCTCTTCAGCCAGTGCCGGGAATCTTTTTTCCCCTTTATCTCTAAATTACACCTGAAGCTGCATTGTTTGTTGTTGTTGTTGTTGTTTCCATATGCAGTAACAGCCCGAACAAAAAGCTGGCGGAACCACTTTTATATTTGGTTATAATTCCACTCATTTTTCACTATAAAATTGATGTAACCTTGATTTTTAAATAGATATAGATATAGATATAGATATATATAGATATATAGATATATATATATGTTCAGCACTCTCAATTAGACTCAGAAGCTAATAAATTCTGTCTCCATTAAGATGCACAGTTTAATTTGGGGCTGAACGTTTATTCTTATTGATCCTTTTGCCTGTGAAGGTCATGGAGTCCAGAACCAGAAGGAGATAATTAACTAGCACTGAGGGGCCACAGCAGAGAGACTCCCTCCTGGGCCAGCCTTTGTGAGCCCCAACAGGTCTGAGTTCCTGAGCTCCCTCTGAAGAGCTGGGGGGCCTCCTCCTGCATTTATTGTCTCTGAATCTGACTTGCTGGCATCTGAAAGAGAGGAGGCACCCCACACATACACCAAGAGAAGCACATCTTTGGGGTTTCCTTTTACCAGCCTACATCTCAACACCAGCCATCTCCCCCATTATTAAAGTTTTCTTCTTCCTGTATCTGTTGCAAAGAGCTGTCCTTTGTCCAACTCTTTTTTTATTCAGTCAATATTTATTAGATCCTGATATAGGGCAGGAACTAATAATTTGGCAGATCAAGAGAGAGACAATCCCTGTCTCCACACTTCTAAATTAGTGAGAGAGGCAAACATTAATCAGATAATCAGATAAATAGAAATTGCCAACTGTGATAAGTGCAGGGTAATTAGAATGCATGAATTGACACCAATGAATAAATCTGAAGTTAACAGTTATATTCGAGTTTAACAATCATAATTCAAAGTTTCTCTAAGCAGTAAGGCATTTATTGGTTAAAATTGCATTTTTAACTGTTAAACAATAAAATCATTAAAGATTTTCTTATTTTAAGTGACATAGTACTCTCTCACAGTGAAAAAGTCTGTGATAATAGTAATAGCTAATCTTAATTAAGCACCTTTTATGTGCCAGGCACTGTTCTCTGAAGTGCTTTATCCATGTTGATTCATTTACTCCGCAACACAGGCCTATGCAGTGGGTAATGTTAGGACTGACATTTTACAGATGAGCAAACTGAAGCATAGAGAGGATAAGTCATGTGGACAAGGAAGTAGGTGGGTCGGGGTTCTAAATACTTCCCTGTAAAGCTTCCTGTCTTTACATGTAATGGTCTGTGCCGTGTATATCAGTCAGTTCTCTTCCAATCGTTCTGAAATTATCAACAGAGCTTTTACACCCATTCCTTTTTAATCCCTGTTACATTTCCTAAGTAAGTAAAAAAAAAAAAAATTGAGTAAAGCTCCAGCAACAAACATGATGCCATTGATCCGATCTCTGTAGGTAAGAGGAAGGGTATATCCATAAGCTCTTTATTATTAAGAAGGAATTCAGTAATTAAATTACAAATTTCATTACAACTCAATTTGAATTATAGACCTTTCCTTCTGCTTTAAAAGAGCAAATACAGTTTTTAGAATAGCATTTTTAATTACTCAAGATTTAAATTTTTACTATTTTAAATGCTTATTTTAATATTTAGATAATTCCTACTTAAATGCTACTTAAATGATCAAGAGCATATTCTTGGCCTTTAGGAAAACCTGAATGCCCCGTGCATCCAACAGAGTTGGTGTTTGCATTAGACCAGTCCCAGGACGTGACAGAGCAGGAGTTTGAGCAGATGAAAAAGATGATGTCTTCCGTGGTGAGCAGCATCCGCGTCCGGGACAACAGCTGCCCCGTGGGAGCGCGCATTGCCGTCCTCTCCTATAGCTCCCACGCCAGGCACCTCATCCGCTTCTCAGATGCCTACAAGAAGCCACGACTCCTCAAGGAAATCGAAGCTCTCCCTTATGAGAGATCCTCAGACGGCAGGGAGATCGGCAAGGCAATGAGGTTTATTTCCAGGAATGTCTTCAAGCGAACTCTCCCAGGGGCTCACACAAGAAGAATCGCCACATTTTTCAGCAGCCGTCAATCTGCGGATGCCCAGGCCATCACCACAGCCACCATGGAATTTAGTGCCCTGGACATCATTCCTGTTGTGATTGCTTTCAGCAACATGCCCTCCGTCAAGCGTGCATTTATGGTAAGCAGGTTAAGCCTTTCGCAGAACTTTTTGGGGGGTGAGGGGGTGGGGAGGAGCCAAATCCAGAAGCCTCCATAAGAAAGTACAGCATTAGAGCTGGTGGTCCGGCTAGGTCTTATTTTCGGGGAAACACGGTACTATGTATGAGATAGGTATTAGGTTGGTGCAAAAATAATTGTTTTTTGCATTTATTTTTTAACCTTTTAAACCACAATTACTTTTGCACCAATCTAATATAATTGTTATTCCCATTGTATTGATGACTGAGCCTGGAGATTTAACTTGCATGCCCAGGGCCAAACAGCTAAGAAGTGGCAATGTCAGGACTTAAACCCAGGTTTGCTCTTCCAGTGCTTCTGCAAGGGACTCTCTGAGTTGCTGCTGGATATAAATACAGATACTACCGTGTTTACCCCAAAATAAGACCTAGCCGGACAATCAGTTCTAAGGCGTCTTTTGGAACAAAAATTAATGTAAGACCCAGTATTATATTATATTATACCCAGTCTTATAGTAAAATAAGACTTGGTCTTATAGTATATTACGTAAGACCTGGTCTTATAATAAAACAAGACCTGGTCTTATATTAATTTTTGCTCCAAAAGACGCTTAGAGCTGATTGTCCAGCTAGGTCTTATTTTCAGGGAAACACGATAAATCAGAAAGGCCAATAAACATTCCTCGATGTCACTTCTGTGGCTAGAATAGTAATCATTGCTCTACAATAAAAGCCACTTGACTGATTTTATAACTTCACCAATCATTTAACTACTTTATGAAGGAAAAGCCATTCTAGTTGGAGCGTCTTAGATTAAGGATTAAACTCTTACTGTGTAGCATTTCTAAATAAACCACCTGGGATCAAGACATTTTTTTTAATTGAGGTATAATTGAAATATAACATTATATTAGTTTCAGGTGTACAACGTGATTCAATATTTGTATATATTGTGAGATGATCACCACAATAAATTAACATCTGTCCCTTTACATAGTTACCAAATTTTTTTTCTTGTAATGAGGACTTTTAAGGTTTACTGTCTTAGCAACTATTAACTATGCATACAATGTTAACTGTACATTACATCCCAGGACTTATCTATTTTATAACTGGAAGTTTGTACCTTTTGACCCCTTTCACCCATTTCAACCATTCCCCCACCTCTGGCAACCACTAATCTGGGGCCTCCTTTTCTTTTCCCTGCTCTGCAAGCCTCAAACTCCCCAGGTAGGTTACTAACAATAAGGCCAAATTGGAAAGGGTTGGGAGTTGTACAGAGGAGAGCTAGCTGCCTGGACGTGCATCTGGGTCTGCACTGTAAAGCCAGGTTCGAGCCTGGTTCAAGCCCAGTGGGGACTCAAAGATAGTTGTAAAATGCATCCTGTGATTTCACTTGGTCTTCTGGAACTTGGGGTACGGCAGGGAGTTGGGGGCTGTCTCTGATCCTCTTTAAATGGCTTCTGTGTCTAGTGTAGTTGGATCAGTCCTTTTGTTACCAAATTCAAGGGGTTCACCACTTGGGGTGTTCTATTCAAGAACGATACATGGTTGTTCCTAGGTAGCTTCTTTTACTTGCAGCAAGTAAAGGAGACAGGAGATTCACATCCAAAGCTCTGTCTCCTCCAAAGGAGGTACAGCCATTACTTATATACACTATTCAGGTAATTACATGTTGATTTCTTCTTTGCAGGGGGCTAAACTTATCCTGATTTGGTTAATTATAAGCTGATTTCTTTTTTGCAGTTGTCTGCACTTATTCAGTTGGGTTCCAGTCAAGCTCATCCTTTTATAGCTGTGTCTGCAAAATACTGTGCTGTGTTTTAACATTTAGCAAGAATAGCATTTAGTAATAACTGCCCAGACCTTGAGACCTTTGTCCTTTCTAACTCTTTAACCTTTCTTTGAGCTTTAGTTTCCTCATCTGTAAAATGGGGATGATGAACATAAGAACAAACTCACTTGGTTGCTGAGATCATGGATAGGAAAGTGCTTGTAGTCTCTAATGACCCATGTAGCACCCACCCTGTGCCAGTAAGTGCTTTTCAATTATGAACTCATTTAATGTCTACAGTAGCCCTGTTCAGTGGAAAGTAGTATCATTATTCCATTTTGCAGATGAGGAAACAGCGGCAAAGTAACTTGTCATACAGCTAAAGGGGGCGTCAGGGCTTAAACCCAGGCAGTGCCCTCAGCCACCCTGACATGCTGTGCCACCATACAAGCAGCAGTGTTGCTCTCCTTACCTCTTAGTTCTCTGGGAACTAAGAGAACAATCCTGGGAAGTTCCTACAGCCCCACCCATTAAGCTGTTCCTTCTCTTGCTTCTACTTCTTGCAGATTGACGACACTGGCACATTCCAAGTAATTATGGTTCCATCCGGGACTGACTACATGCCGGCATTAGAGAGACTCCAGAGGTGCACTTTCTGCTCTGGTAAGACCCACAGAGAGAACATAATTTGATCAGGCCTGTTAAATATATTGAGGCACTGTTGGCAGGAACGGCTGGAATTTGACAGCAAGGACATGCGTGGCCTTGGGCGAATTTCCCTGGGGCTCATCTCATCACACTGCATCGTCCAGGGGCGGTGCTCTCAGCTCAGCAAACAGGTCGGCTCCATGTGTCACATCAGGAGGGTTACATTCCAGGTTTCTCTGCTTCGTGCCGCTTCCAGGAAACAGTAATGATTTTTAGAAAAATTTAGCCTGTCTCATTGCCAAGTTGTTTATGTTGTAAAGTATATTTATGTGTGAAATCTCAAATGTTCACAACCCCAAAGAAATGTTTTACAGTAGAGGTGGAAATTAGCAGAAACTCATGTATGTCTCATTGAAAAGACGCTTCATAGATTCCCAAATGTCAAGCATCATCAAAAAGATTTGCAGTGCTTGTTTGTGTGTTGTTTTTTATACAGTCCATAGGCCTAGCTAGAGAACTGGCTGGACCTGTATTTGAGTATTCTAATAATTTGAATGTTCTAGTAATTGTGAAAAGAGTGAAAGCCGCTGAGATTATGGGTGGGTGTGAGAGCTAACTGTTATCAAATATTTATCAGAAACCATGCACTTTTCTGATAGCTTTACATAACACTGATGATGGTGATGATGACAGTTAGTAGATAAACTATTGTACTTATGGTGTTCCAAGCAGTCTTCTAATTGTTTCATTCAATCCTCATAGTCACCCTAAAACATTTAAACTATTGTTAGCTCCATTTTACAGATGAGGAAAGTGAGGCTTAGAGAGATGAAATCATTTGCTCAGGGCTTCACAGCCAGAGCAAACCCAGGAAAACTGGCTTTAAAACGACTGCAATTTATGGGGAACAAAGATCCCATTATTCTGTTCCCTGAAACTGTATTTGTCCTTGAAGGAAATGCTTAATTCCTCTCCTTTAATATGTGTAACTCTTGCTGTATAACTGACCTCACAGGGAGGTGGTAACTCTGAGGGAGAAGTAGAATTTCTTCTAATAACGCTCTCTTCTTCCTGTCTTCCCCTCTGCTTCCTTCTAATCAATCTCTCCCTCATTACCTCCCCTCTTCTCTCTCTCTTCTCTCCTGTCTCTCTCCCCTCCTCTCCCTTCCCCTCCCTCCTCCCCGTTCCCCTCTTTTCCCCTCCCCCTCCCTCCATCCCCTCTGTCTCTCTCAATTGCACAGAGTCACTTAGGAACTGGCATTCTTACTCAAAGCCTTTAACGTGCTACCCAGACTGTGGGGAGGTGCAGCCCACCCTCTACAATCTCAGTTGCACTTTGAAACATGTCAGTTACAGCAGCAGGCTGGTATATTACACAGTCAGAAGTTGCACATGTGTGACTGGGGATAGATTTTGGCTCCATTTCTTGGCTTAAACCCTTGTTTTGTCTCTTAGGCATATAATGGAAGATATTTTGGCTATCGTTTACTGCAATTAAAAAACCCCACAAAATTGAACAAATGGGCAGCCTGCTGTCCCTGATTTTAGAAACTGCCTTGTACACAGGTGACTGCTCTGTCATCTGACTATTAAACATGGTCATAAAATTTTACTGAATTTCAGTAAGGAAAATAGAACTTGTCCAGAGCCACGTCGAGTCCAGGAGCAAGAATAAAGCTGGGAAGTTTGCTACATCCCCTAAGATCTGCATTCTGGTTATTAACCTTTTATCTCATCGCTTTTATTTGTGGCCCGGGCCCATAACTAAGTACCAGCTGTCCACATGAGTGTTATTCCATTCTCATTCTTCTCTTTAGTTTTTAAAGAGGCCATTCTCATCCTTAACCATGACCTATTACTGCAAAGCTAGGATTACAGAATGTCAGTCCTAGAAGGGCTCTCTGGGTGAATCTGACCCAATCAGCTATTTGTGCAGAGGAATTGTGCAGAATTGAGGCCCAGGGTGACTTGGACAGAAACACACAGAATGCATGTTACTGGGTACAGTAACACCAAACCCCAGGTATCCTGGCTTTCAGGCCAAGGGGCCTCCCCACGTAGTCTGTCTCTAATAACAGAATACTAACTTCCTATGTAGAAACCTGCAGAAATACTGCTATATCCTTTGACAAAATGATGTTACTTTCCTACCCTCAGTGTCTTCTGTAAAATTAGAAGATTAAGTGAACTTGAAGATCCTTCTATTTCCTTTTTTTTTTTATTTCTCTGAATATTCATTGTGGCAGAGTCAATCAAATTCACTCTCTTTCAATTACGATATATTCTTTTCTTAAATGAGATATGCATATTTATTAAAATGACTTTGTTTTATAAAAGTCCTTTAATATTCAGTATATTCATGTAACAAACACATATTGAGCTTTCAACTAATAATCACTGCAGAGATAACAGCATGAGCCGCAGTTTTGCCCTTAAGGTCTGTACACAGACATTGAATTATAGACCCCTTATTCAAAATGAAATAAAAGATTCACTGCTTTCTTCATTCTTTTTAAGCAGATTACTTTTCACAGCCCAGTGTGAGCCATTGGTTTAACCTGTATATTGTCCATTTTGAAAGACCGTTAGCTTTTATGTAATGACACAGTATACTCTTACAAGCATGAGATAACTTGTCCATTGTAAGCTTTATAAATTTAAAACACAGCCAAGATGAAACTTCAACTGCAAGCTGCCTAAGTTTTAAAAGTCAGATAGCATTAGTGAATGGAATTCAAGACACCGGCTGGGTATAAGAATCTGTCGTTTTGGATGTAGCTACAAACCATGGCTAGGAAATCTTCCTTTGTTGCTATCACAGGCATTGAGTAACTATTTTATCATCAAAGATCATGCAGTTTCCAAATGTTGCAATATTTGCGATGCTATCTTTCCACTTCTGTTTGGTAACGCTGTGTGACTTTTGGTTGGCAGATGTGTGCAAGCCCGATGCTTCCTGTGATCAAGCCAGACCGCCCCCTGTGCAGTCTTACATGGATGCTGCTTTCCTTCTGGATGGCTCCCGCCATGTGGCAAGTGCTGAGTTTGAAGACATAAGAGGCTTCCTGGGAGCGCTGCTAGATCACTTTGAAATCACACCCGAGCCAGAGACCTCTGTCACCGGAGACCGGGTGGCCCTGTTAAGCCATGCTCCCCCCAACTTCCTACCCAACACTCAGAGGAGTCCCATTAGAACTGAGTTCAACCTTACCACCTACAACAGTAAACGCCTCATGAAGAGGCACGTGGAAGAAGCAGTGCAACAACTGAATGGAAATGCTTTTATTGGTCATGCCTTACAGTGGACGGTGGACAATATCTTCTTAAGTGCGCCAAATCTGAGAAGAAACAAAGTCATATTTGTGATATCTGCTGGGGAAACCAGTCAGTTGGACAGGGAAACCTTAAAGAAAGAATCTTCGAGAGCCAAATGTCAAGGCTATGCCCTATTTGTGATTTCCCTTGGCCCTGCTTGGAATGACAAGGAATTGGAGGACCTAGCCAGTCACCCTTTGGATCAGCATCTGGTCCAGCTTGGCCGAATTCATAAACCTGACCACAGATTTGGTGTGAAGTTTGTGAAATCCTTTATAAACTCAATCAGGCGTAAGTCACCAAATCAGTTTTCTCTTGCACATTTATAGTATACTTCGTATTCCCAAAGAAGGGTTGATGAGCTGACATGGATTCTTGGAAGCCTCTGTGTGTCTTCAAGGGTACTGCAGGGTCAGAAAGGAAAATATGTAATGATGAATAGCGAGGGAGGAAACCTCTGATTCCTAAGCATTTAATTTTCTGGCTCATCTTTTTTATGTCTCTGGTTCCTATGGAGAAGCAATCAAAACAAGCAGCTGCTCACACATCTGTCTAGTGTAGCAGTGTAGTGGGGGGTGGGCGGGGATAAATCTCAGCCTTGACTTTAGCTACAAAGTAGAAACCCTTGCCATGTAACGTTAGCATGCTGCCCTTTGATGGAAAGTTTCATCAGTTAACATACCAACAGAGAGAGCCAAAAAAAAATTCAACAGTTCTTGCCTTTGTTTTTACAAGTTCCAAGGACAGCGTTTGAAGTATTAGGAGATACCATATTACCTGTCAGAATGAAGCATATATCCTTGCAAAACTTTCTCAGCCTTGTTAATGACTTTTTATGATGGCAGTAATTAGTATAGCTGGTGCCCATAAAATAAAACATGCCCATATTTCTTGGCGTGAGCTTGCCTTGAATGTATGCAATTCATTTTTAATGCAACAGGAAACATAAAAATAATTTTTTTAAAAGCCGTATCTTGATAATGACTGGAGGTTGAAAAGCACTTGGTTGAATTTCTGAATGTTTTCATGGCAAGTGAACCCCTGGAGTTCAGAAAAAGAAAAATGAACACACAGGCTAAAGAACACCCAGTGGAGTACTGTAAGGGAGGTTCTGAGTGTGTCTCCAATGTGTCACCAAAATGACACGGTGAGAGCAGTTAAGGCTGCTAAGACACCGACTAGTCAGTGCAAGGGAGGTCTGAGGAGCCTTGGGAAATTGCTGATGGGACTTGGCTGCTCCAAGTGTGAGGCGAGGACCAACGGCGGCATTGGCATGACCTGGGACCTTCTGAAAAATGCAGAATCTCAGGCCCTACTCCAAAGATTCGGAACTAGACTCTGCATTTTATCAAGACCCCCAGGTGATTCCTATGCACACATGGTTTGAGATACACTGATGGGAGCAGTAAACTTCCACAGTGAAACTCATGTGAATGTGTTCTGGAGTAGGAACCAGAAAGAGGAGCTCGAAAGAAGGAAAAACAAATGGGGACTCGGGGTCATTCTGAAGGAAGTAATCACAGGCATTCGTATTCAGGTAAAACAAAAGAACACCCTTAGAGACTCTGAGAAACTTATAAAGAAATACTCCTTAGGCAAAAAGTTGACAGGAAGTTTAAGATGGAACTTCCTTCCCCAGTCCCCAAAAGTTCTTAGTGGTGTTTCATGGTAATTAGACAAACTACAGACATACCTCAGAAATATTGCTGGTTTAGTTCCAGACTACAGCAGCAGGGCAAGTGTAACAATAAAGCAAATCATAATCTTCTTGCTGGTGCAAAGTGTTGCTTTCGATTTATAAAAAACGCAACATCTGTGAAGCACAGTAGAGCAGGGTGAAATAAAATGAGGTATACCTGTATTTGATTAGATAAATGACTTCCTCACCACCACCCAGGAGAAGAGGAAGAGCTGTTTTAAGAATAATTACTTGGGATCAGTGAGAGATATCGAAAGTGCTTTTTGGAAAACTATAGTCATGACACAGTTATACACCACTTTTCTAGAAATTAAGTATCTAGATATCACCAGTCTTTAAAATATAGCTGTAGAAGTGCAAGATGTTGAAAAAAGGCTTTGACAAAATCATATTCGAGGCTGCATACTTAATTCCATAGCTGCTCCACAGACTCTTACCCATTCTACATTAACACGTAGGTCTCAGGTGTGGGCCACTCACTCTTCAGTGTGGAGGATCAAGGAGTGACCGAAACAGACAGGTCACCGCCCTCCTGGGGATCCTAGTGCAGTTCCCTTTCTGTCATGTGACACTTAACACAGTGCTGTGATAGAGTTGGTGATCAAGCACCCTCCATTTCAAAATCAACACATTTCCTAAACGAAACTACTAACAAATAACCTGATGCTTAGCGTTAAGACAGGTAAAAAATTAAAACTCAGAGGCACAGTAAGGGAAACGTCACACTGCCGGGCCATTCAGTCTAGAAGCACACAGCCCAATCTACGCCAGCAGCTCTGGAGACGGGACTATACCACAAGCCCAGGACAAACCTGCTACTTAGGATCTTGGTTCACCAGGAAGAGATTTAATTGTGTTTAACACGTCTGTTCAATGTAATGCTTCAAGGAAATAATACATTTTTTTAAAGTTTCCCATAAAAATGTCTTTTAAATGTTGAACTGGTGTGGAAAGAGGCATGCTTTATTATTATGAAAAATTAATATACTTCCAAATAAAATGAGCCACTAATGAATTAAACCCAAGATGGCGCTACTGTTTCTGTTGTTTTTAATGATATGGAGACCATAAAGGGAATGTCCTTTCCCTTTGCATTTGGATATTTCAAAAGCGCAAATAAAAATAACTGTTGTAATTAGTTCATGTCAATTAGAGGCCAGACTCTTAGGACTGGCTTATGATATCTCCTCTAATGTCTGACCAACTTGGGCAGCGAAAGGCATCTTATTGAAAAGTACATTGAATTCTCCACCTATAAAATCAGCAGAGATGTATTGTTTTTTAAACCCAGTTTTAGAGACTCCCCTGAGAAGTCTGCGTTCATCTCATATGGCCACCTTAGTTGGTATATTTCTTTGCTGGATGTTGAAGAAAATGAAGTGAGACTTTGTGTACAGAGCAGGTTGCTATAATGTTAATAGCCGTAAGAAACTCATCATAACTTATTCTCTTCCTAGGTGCCATCAACAAATATCCACCAATAAACTTCAAAACAAAATGCAACAGACTCAGCTCTGCAAATCCACAGCAGCACCTACAAGAGTTGAGAAGGTATTATTCATTTGCTATTACTTGACAAATGAACCCTCCTCTACCCTCTCCTCCTTCTCTATTGTTTCCTCTCACTCCTTTTCTTCCTAATCCCCCTCCTCCATCATCCTATTTGGATAAAATCTATTGCTAAACAATATGAAACTATAATGTGAAGGAACAAGAGTTAATCAAAAGTGACCAGGTTGATTTGAAAACCAAACAAACAGATTAAGTGGAGAAAATCTAGTTGTTGAAATAAAACAACCACTGGGACTCCCCAGTGACAATAAGCATACCTAATGACCAGATACTGACTCACAAATATCATGCCTCCCTAAAAAGGAACCAGGGCTTCTTAGAAAAATGGTTAATTCTAGGCTGCAGTGGGGAACGTACAATGTGAGCCTCAACATATGTTATGCCAGAAAGCAAGAAAGTAGTCCCAACCAGCAGTGTCGTATCAAAAGGACAAAGGAGCTATCTTGAAAGGATTTCCCCTAGCCCAATGTTGGACAATTTGACATTGGACATTATTCAGAAAGAATAATGACAGTAATGGATTAAAATAGATTGAATCTTAAAAAGCCACAAATCTATAGAAATGCCCTGCAAGGGAGGAGGTGAGGGAAAGCTTTTTTTTTCTTCTTTTTGTAGAAGTATGCTAGCTAATAAAGGTAGAAGAAATGGTAGAATTAGAAAATCACCAATTTGTAATCCCAAATGTAATAACTGAGTCAGTAAGGATCAAAAAATGCTAAAACCACTGGGCGACAGGTTGTTGGGGAACAGGCTGTTTACACAGTCTCATGGAACCGCTCTCCTATTACATATTAATTACAAAAAGGGAAATGTGCTTTTACATGGTGAGGTCTGGCAGTAAGATCAGGCAGTACCCACTTCATCCACGATCTGATATTATGTGCCTCCCGAGGTGATGTAAGGAGAGATAACATCATCTATGTGACATTCCTCCTAGAAATGTTTGACCTAAGTGTAATAATGAGGAAACCATTGGACAATTCCAGAATGTGGAATATTCTTCAGAACAGTTAGCATATATTCTTCATAGGTTTCAATGTCATGAACAGCAGAGGGATGTAGGATACTGTTCTAGAATGGGAAAGACTAAAGAGACATAAATAGCCAAATGCAATAGTGTGAATTTCAATTGGATCATAGATCAGGAAAAAAAAAAAACTTATGTAGCTGGTATTTGTGGGACAATTGTGGAAATTTGAGTATAAACAATATACAATATGGTGGATATTAATCCATGTGGATTTCCTTATTGTGGTGAAAGCATCATATTAGTATAAGAATGTCGTTGTTCTTGAGAGAGACATGCTAAAGTATTTGAAAGTAACATGCATGATGGCTGCAGCCCACTGTCAGGTGGTTTTCCTAAGGGGAGGTAGGATGGTGTGCGTGTATGGATGTTATAGAAGAAAAAGAAACAGAATATACCTAAAGACAGGAATACAAGTAGAACTTAATGCTTTTTAATTAAGATATTTAAAAAATGTCAACTAAGGCGAAAGTAGTTTCTTTTAAAACTTAATAATATACATCATCTTTTGCATTTCCAAATACTACTTACACTTTTAAAATTAGAAATAATTTACATGAAGTAGTTACAAGACTGCTTCTTTGTTTCAGTGGTAAAATCATGCTGTACTAACACACACATACCTGCCCAATATCTGACTGAAGTCAAATGTGCACCAGCCCCCGGGAAGCACACCTAGGCAGATGCCTTTGACGGCTTGCCTACTTTTACTGTGTAGTGTGTGCATTTCTGTGTAGTGATCAGGGCCAGAGAGGTACTCCCAACCCAGAAGCCCCAGCTGCAGAAGCTCTAAGAAGCCTCTTCTTGGAATCGCTCTTCTCATCTTGCTGGGAGCCAGGGGAACTGTCCAGCAGCAAATACTTCCTGAAGTCAGGCCTAAAATAGGCCTGCGCAGTCAGTCCACCAAGAACAGGGCTCCCCCTGCTGCAGGTGTCTGGAAGTGTGGAAAGGTGTTTCGCATTTGCATTTGTATTAGGCCCCATGGGTTATTTAGCAGGCCGTACCTGCAAGGGCAGAAGCGGGAGCCAGCTTATACAAATTAAAAGGCACTTTTGGAAACCCCTCCCACCATGTATTCTGTTTGAAGAGCAATATGAGTGGGGAAGGGGATTCACAGTGCTGTTGGACGGGAAGTCTCTTCCCCTTCTCCACAGTACCCTAGATAAACTAGAGGCTCAGCTTCTCTTACAAATCCAAAATGGTAAAATGTCGGGAACTGGTTGGGGCATCAGAAATTGATATGAAATCCACACCTCTCTGTGGGTCAACTCCCTGTTGGTATGCTAGGCTGGGACACCCCAGGCCTTCTCTAAGTAACCAAAGGCTGTAACGGTACCAAACCACACAGCTGATTCTGAATCTCCCTGCCTGCGCCTTTCAAGAGAAGTGAGGCAGAACTGAGCGCATAGAATTGAGGAAGATGGGAATGCCTGCTAGGCAAGAGGCCTGGCCATAAAGATACCTTGCCAAATCGTCAGAATGACTTACATAAAAATTAGATCATTCTGCTGTGAGATTTTAAGAAATACCAGGTAGAAGCTGATTCTTATCAAATGGAAAAGAAAAGAACTGGACCAGAACACAGGCAACCAAGGAGACAGATGGCCA
The DNA here is from genome assembly GCF_964194185.1 of Rhinolophus hipposideros. Taxonomy (NCBI): domain Eukaryota; kingdom Metazoa; phylum Chordata; class Mammalia; order Chiroptera; family Rhinolophidae; genus Rhinolophus; species Rhinolophus hipposideros. The sequence continues at coordinate 36,685,298 of NC_138060.1, read as the reverse complement.
GTGAGGGTGAGATTGCAGGGTAGCCTCTTTGTAAGCACTTAGAGCTGCTCAGAGGCAGTAAAAGACAGAAAGCCACCTGCTTATTGCTTCATCCAGTCAGGAAAGCACCTGTGCCAGCCTTTAAAGCAGTGAAAGACCAGAGCCAGAACAACTGAATTGTAAAAATGGACACAGTCACCAATGCCACATGAATAATACATCTATTGTAATTCTGCTTTCCAAAGTATGTTTTCTGGACACAAAATATGTATTTCAAGAACTATTGAAATAGAAGCAATCTTGTCTGCATTTTCTACTCCAGTGAATCCAGTCAATTAGTAAATGCAATATGACTGACTCCTGATTATCTGCATAGAGGGAGGACTCTGTGGTCACAGAGAACTGAAATCTACGATTTGTCCTACCCACCTCATTTTATCTAGTTGCCACATCTTTTCCAAAAGCTTTGCTGGAGCTGGGCACAAGTTGCAAAATGAATCAATTGTATTTCATTTCTGTTTCTTTATCTTCACTACCTATTTGTTGGAGTTACCAATCAGTAAAGAAGTATCTAGAACAGGAGAAAGAAACTCAAAAAGTCTATATGATTCCCAAACAAGGTAATCGAATGCTTCTTATCAAATCCCAGCTCCTATATACAACAGAGTGAAAAAGTGGGAATTCAGACATATGGCAGTTATCCTTGTTCAACCCTTGTGAGAATACAAATATTTGTGGCAAAAAAAAAAAAAAAAAGCAATGCCATGCTATAGAAGCAGTTACCAATTGAATAACTTTTTCTTAACAAAGGTAACTAAACTTACCATAGTAAAGATCCAGTAGAAAGAGAGGTGGGTTGGGGGAAAGAGACCAGCGTATATAAGATAAACTCAAGCCATGAAAACTGTTCCAGATTCAAAAGAATGTAATCTCCAAGACAGTGGAGCCATGTTCTGTGCATACAAACAATTAAGATTTTGCAGAATTTGAGTTCATAATATTTATCCTGGAAATTAATAAGAAAATACAGAAAAGAGCAAAAGATGGGAAAGGTGTGAGGAAATTGGATTTGCACTGAAATTTAGCCACGACTGCTGCTCTTGGTAACTGGGAGAAGTTTGTTGATCAACTTAGTACCTTCCTGAGAGCACTGACGAAGGGAACCGAGACACACTTTGGGATTTGAGTTTCAGAAGCCCAGTCATATAGGATATAATGCATGGAGGCTTCGGGGTCTGTGTAACATGAACGGCATGGTTTTCTTTGTTGGTTTGATGTCTCCTTCACCCCTAACGAGGATTATAGATGAAAGAAGAGTATGTGGTGTGAGAGAGAAGTGAAAGTAATTTAATTTTAAATTCTTTCTATATGTTTGCGGTACTCATTTTCTAAAGAGCGATGTGTCTGTGAGGGAGATTAGACTTATTACTGGTGAAAGGAGAAAAATCCAAACGTGAAAAAACAGATCATAGTGAATATTGCCACTGTTTCCCTTGTCTCCACATTTGGAGTTTTCGACTCTTCCCTTGACCACAATTCAGCGAATTTCTGAGACTTATTGGTACTGATAAACCTTCTCTTCGTGGGCCATCAGGCTGTCACATATTCACTGTCTATGAAGAACATATATGCCAGGCTCCTCATACCTTCTTAACTGCCCAGCCGGCCCCAGGCCTTCTGCCTTCCAGTGGTTCTGCACCCATATCCAGGTGCTTCGGAAAGCATGACATTTCTCATTTCACTTTTGTTCCAAATGTCTTCATAGTTCTTCTTATTGTCCTGAATAAAAACCTAGTTCACTGGAAGTACCCCTGGATTCTCAGTATCAGAAGAGTTGGGTATAATCTCAGCTGTCACTGAACTTCACCCCTATATGCACCTCAGTTTCCTCACCTGTCACCAACAGAGGCCACAGTCACTAGTCTAGGGGATTTCAATTGTTGGTCACAACATAGGTTGTTTCTATCCCCCATTTTACACCTGAAGAAATAAGGATCACTCTAGTTAAATGATTGCTTAGAGCTACTCAGCTAGTGAGAAGCTGGAATATAAGAATGCTTTTGGAATCAAAACTCTTTCCACCACCTCTCTGTAAAATAATGACATCTGAAATGGCTGTTTCCTATACTGTCCAATACAGTAGCCACTAGTTTCCAATGGAGTGAAATTTAAAATTCCATTGTTTCGGTCACACTAACCATGTTCCAAGTGCTCAACAGCCACATGTGGTTAGTGGCTGCCATACTGGCCAGTGAAGATTATAGGACTTTTCCATCAGCTCAGAGTTTTATTGGACAGGCCAGAACTTCTAGTCAGCACTTGGCTTCTATAATTCCTTGACTTCTGTCTAGCATCCAAAGCTTTCCAAAGCCAGACTCCTGCTCTCCTTTATTGTCAGGTTACTCATGATTCCCAGTCAAACTCTTTATGCGCCTGCCAGACAGGGCACTGTTTCTGTGTCGCTCACTGTACCTAACACAGTACCTTCCACAGAACAGAGAGTAAACATTTGGATGGATGGGAAGAAGGGAGGGGCATTCATTTCTGCTACCATTAAATACTTACTGAGTGTCTACTATGTGCTACATAGTTCCCGGGATTACTATGGTGACCAGACATGGTCTTGTGAAATTCACTTTCTGTCTTGGAGGGTGGAAGAGCTGAGAACAGATCACAAAGAAGTTTACAAGAAAATAAAACTCATAGTGTCATGAGAAAAATGAGCATGTTGTGCTAAGTGAGTGGAAGTGGGAGTGGGACTAGGAAAACCAGACCTGGTGGTCTCTAATGAGGTACTGTTTGAACCCAAATCTAAAAAAGGAGTCAACCATATGAAGTTTTGTGTGGAACCTGTTCCACGAAGAAGAAACTGTGCTGTTGAAATTATGCTTTTACATACTTTGATCAGATGTTGTATTCACCAGCTTCTGATATATCTGCCCAGTGTAAACCCAGTTTAATAATCTTAATACAATTACCCTGAAGGAAAGATGCAACAATTAAATTAGAAACACAGGCTGAAATAATCTGCTAAAGGTGATATGGCATTTATCTTTTATGTTTCTCTCTTTTGTTGTATAGCTTTGTTCGTGGACCACACACAGCTGCCCTCAAAGAAGATGCATTACAGAAAGCTAAATTCTTTCAAGATAAAAAAATACGTTTCAAGAGTAGCAAGAGGCAACAGAGATAATATGGTTTGAAATTTTCTTAGAAACACATCCTGTACCTTTAAAAATGGGGACGAGGTGGTAAAAACTGTTCCCAAATGACATGATAAAGGAAGTGATCAGAGAATTTAGCCTTAGGAAGCACGGTAAGACTCTGGACTTAAATAACTAAATTCACTGCCAAAACTATGCACAACTTGTATTGGGATATCTGCCTGTATCTGGAGTTCCACTCTGCAGGGCTGGTCAAACCAAAGGTTGTAGATTATGAGGCAACTTGACCTCTTGTACTCACTGGTATTCAGATATATCTTGTCCACTTATTTGACCACTCCTGATAATTCCAGCATGCTAAGACTGATATGATATGTTCAAGAACTGTTATCATTAAAAGATGGAAGAATGAAGTGTTTTGAAAAGTCTGATGGAGATAAAATTTGAAGGTAAATTTTATATAGTGTATACATATGTGTACATGGGCCGATGCCATCTCTTTTGATTGCACCTCTGTCCAGTCCGTTTTCTGCAAACCAAGCTATCTTTCTCACCTTCGTTCTGTTTAACGTCATCTGTTTAACCAAAGGTTGTTTTGGAAGACTCCAACATTTACCTGAGAAATTGATGCTGTTGGTATGTCATCCTTTTGAAATTTGGGCCTCCCACGATGAGTCCATTTAAACACACCACTGTCTGTAAGGACTGGCTAGTCCTCCGATGGGCTTGTGCTCGGTTTCCTCCCACCTTGTGCAGTTGTTTGCTTGGACAGGTGAGAAACAGAGTAATTTCCCCCAGTTCCAAATCCTCCCTAACTCCCTGAGAAACTCATTAATTCCCTCAGAACATAAATTGTTGCTTTTGAGCTGGAAGTTCCCTTTTCATTATACATAGAGCCTCCTGCCTGGCCATATTTATGGACTTTTATTCTTTCCTTCCCATTATTGTCATTTATCATTTTTAATAATCTATACATTCTTTAGACAGGAGATTAAAGACACAACTTGTCATGGGTGAAGCTCTGAATTACTTTTACCCATCGGGTAGCTATTTAGTCACCGAGCAGAACTGGCAGAGCTCTAAAAAGAACCTTAAATGCACACTGAGTTGGAAAAGGTAAGAAAGCTGCTAATGTTTTGATCTCCAAACACACATGGGTTTGCGGAGAAGCTAAGAGAGCAGAGTGAGGTACAGCAGGAAAGGATTTCAAAGTGCCTTGCCTCTGTTAGGATTCTCTGCTGGCTCACTCTCTCCTCACCCCCATCCGGACCACATAACTGACTCTTAATCTTATGATGGGGCTGCTTATTTTCAACAACTAAATACCAAAGTAGCATTATTTAATTTAGACATAATGTTCGGACCTTACCAAAAATTATAAGAGCTGCTCCACAACTGGTAGTAATGGTTCTGCTAGGCAGAATATGACTCTGGTGAAAGGAGAGAGGTCCTGCTTGGACGTAGCGCAGATGTTACTGACACCTGTGACCAGTAGGTAAGGCCTGCTTTTCTTTTCTATACCTCTCTTCATAAAACCTGGAAAAGAAGGGCTATCTGCAGTGTGTTTTTAAACCACTTCTGCCATCCTTACTCAGGCAACTCCATACAGATAGCTCCCAGTGTCTTCAGGGGGGCAAGGAGTTAAAATGTCAGTCATACTCAGGTAATAGAGAAGAATAAAGCACATCAGGTTTCTTCATATCCTACGTGGTGCTTAGGGGTTGAGGAAAAAATTATGTTTCAAGTACAGGAATATTTAAGAGGTATTTCATTAAAAGAGATTTTTCTGGTTAACTTGGATTGAGCATAAATTCCTTTCTTCTATTTGTTGCTGGAAATACTTTTATTTTTTTTCTGCATTGATAAGTAAAGTACACCAAACAAATATTCCCTTGGTGACTGAGATTATTTTAGCATTTTGGGTCATCTTTTTAATCATTAATAGGTGAAGAGTCTGAAACATACTGCAAATATTAAGTTCCTTTTAAAAAATAAATTCCTATTATTAGCATTTTCCATGATTTATCTCTTTCTCCTAAAAGGGAAAAGGAGCAAAAGATTAAATGTCTATTAAATAAAACCCGACTTAAACCAAGAATCAGGAGAGATGTTTCTTGGTTTAAAATGTAAACCTGACTATAAAGAACGTACCTCCTATTATCTCTGCACTGAGCTATGAGTCAAACGTGTAAATAAAAAAATGCAAGGATCCAACTCAACATAGCATCAAATTGTAATACAACCAAATGACCTCTTTTAAAAATGGGGGAGGGTTTTTACAAGGGGGAGAAGAAAGGATGGTAAGGAGAACAGGATTATATCGCCACCAATGCATGCCATGTTTTCCTCAGCACTTGCCGCGTTTATCAGTCCTGGCTTATCCAATAGCTCCAGGCTTGAAACCCACTCTCAGCACGACAGTTTATGTCTCAAAAAAATTTCTCCCAAACTCGGCAGACTCTCAATCTGATTTGGTCACTAGAAACTCTGCAAATATGGTCTTAGCAGACTTTAAGGGAAACAAAGGCAACATAACGTTGCCAAATCAAATCTGCAAATTCTGACTAAGCTAAATAGTCAGAGTCCATAGTTCCTGATCTATCTTTTAGTAAACGACAGCTGACATGCTATGTTTCAGATGTACAACAGAATGATTCTACATTTATATACCTTACCGTGTGATCACCATGATATATCTGATCTGTCACAGTACAAAGATACTACAATATTATTGACTATATTCCTGGGGCTGTATATTACATTTGGGTGTCTTGTTTCTTTTATAACTGGAAATTTGTACCTCTTATTCCTCTTCAACCTTTTCACCCATTCCTTCATACCCTTCCCCTCCGGCAACTATCAGATTATTCTCCGTACAGTGTTACCTTGGTTTTCTAATGTAATCTGTTCTGGAAGACCATTCGAGTACTGAAACGTTTGAAAACAGCCGACAGCTAGGCCTCAGGATGTTCACTCAGCGGAAGACGCATGACATGTTCAACTTCCAAGGCATGTTCGAAAACCGAAGCATTTACTTCCAGGTTTACGGCGTTCATAAACCGAAATGTTCATCAACAGAGACATTCGAAAACCAAGGTACTGCTGTATCTATGAGTATTTGTTTTGTTTGTTGATTTGTATTTTTAATTTATCTTTTAGATTCTACATATAAGTGAAATCATACGGTATCTGTCTGACTTACTTCACTTAGCATGTTGTCACAAATGGCAAGATTCCATTCTTTTTTATTGCTGAATAATATTCTGTTGTGGCTATATATACTATATCTTTATCCATTTATCTAACAATGGACGTCTAGGTGTCTTCTATATCTTAGCTTTGTAAATAATGCTGCAGTGAACACAGGGGTGCATATATTTTTTTGAATTGTTTTTTTCTTTGTGTAATGCCCAGAAGTGGAATTGCTGGGTTGTGTGGTAGTTGTATTTTTAATTTTTTGTGGAACCTCCATATTGTTTTACATAGTGGCTGCAGCAGTTTACAATCCCACCAACAGTGCATGAAAGTTCCCATTTTTACACATCCTTGTCAACACTTATTTGTTGACTTTTTGATAGTAGCCATTCTCTGACAGTTGTGAGGCGATACCTCATTGTGGTTTTCATTTACATTTTCCTGCTGATTAGTGATGTTGAGCATCTTTTCATTCTGTTCATTGATCTGTGTCTGTTTTTGTGCCATTACCATGCTATTTTCAATTACTGTAGCTTCAAGTGAAGTTTGAAATCAGGGGCCATGATAGCTCCAAAATTGTTCTTCTCTCAAGATTGCTTTGGCAATTCAGCATCTTTTGTGGTTTCATTTAAATTTTCGGACTATTTGTTCTAGTTCTGTGAAATGTGAAAAATGTCATTGGTATTTTTGATAGGGATTGCATTGAATCTGTAGATTGCTTTGGGTAGTATGGACATTTACAGTAATAATCCCTCCAATCCATGAGCACGGCATATCCTTCCATTTATCTGCGTTGTCTTCAATTTCTTCTATCAATGTCTTATAGTTTTCAAAATATAGGTCTTTTACCACCTTGGTTAAATTTATTACTAGGCATTTTATTATTTTAGATGCAACTGTAAAAGGGATTGTTTTCTTAATCACTTTCTGATACCTTGTTATCAATGTATAGAAACACAATAGATTTCTGAATACTAATTTTGTTTCCTGCAACTTGACTGAAATCATTTATTAGTTCTAACAGCTTTTTGGGGGAGTCTTTAGGGTTTTCTTTATACAGTAGCATGTCATCTGCAAATAACAACAGTTTTACTTCTTCCTTTCCAATTTGGATGCCTTTTATTTCTTTATCTTGTCTGACTGGTTTGGCTAAGACTTCGAATACTATGTTGAATAAAACTGTTCTGAGTGTGCACCCTTACTTTGTTCCTGATCTTAGAAGGGAAGTGTTCCTCTTTTCACCAATGAGTAGGATTCTATGGGCTTGTCATATACAGCCTTTATTATGGTGAGGTATGTTCCCTCTATACCCACTTTGTTAAGAATTTTTATCATAAGTGGATGTTGAATTTTGTCAAATGCTTTTTATCTATTATGATTATGTGGTTTTTATTCTTGGTTTTGTTAATGTTGTGTATCACATTGATTGATTTGTGAATATTGAACCATCCTTGCATCCCTGGAATAAATCCCACTTGATTGTGGTGTATCATCCTTTTAATGTATTATTGAATTTATTTAATATATATTTTTTTAATTTATTGGGGTGACAATTGTTAGTAAATTTACATAGATTTCAGGCGTACAATTCTGTATTACCTCGTCTATAAATCCCATTGTGTGTTCACCACCCAGAGTCAGGGGGTGGGGGGTGGGTGATGAGGGTAAAAGGGATCGAATTTAGTTAATATTTTGTTGAGAATTTTTACATGTATGTCCATCATGGATATTGGCCTGTAATTTTCCTTTTTTTTTTTTTTTTGTAGTATCTTTGTCTGGTTTTGGTATTAGGGTAATGTTGGCTTTGTAGAATAACTGTGGAAGTGTTCCTCCCTCCTGAATTTTTTGGGACAGTTCAAAAAAGGATAACTTTTCTTCTTTAAATGTCTGGTAAAATTTACCTGTGAAGCCACCTGCTCCTGGACTCTTGTTTGTTGTTACTGATTCAATTTTGTTACTAATACTCAGTCTGGTAAGATTTTCTGTTTCTTCCTTGTTCATTCTTGGAAGGTTGTATTTTTCTAGGAATTCATCCATTTCTTCTAGGCTCTACAATTTGTTAGCATATAATTGTTTGTGATCTTCTTTTATGATCCTTTGTATTTCTGTGGAGTCACTTGTAACTTCTCTTTCATTTCTGACTTTATTTTGGCCCTCTTTTTTCTTGATAAGTCTGGCTATAGATTTATCAATTTTATTTATCTTTTCAAAAAACCACCTCTTATTTTGTTAATCTTTTCTATTTTTTTTAAGTCTATTTCACTTACTTCCACTCTAATCTTTATTATTTTCTTCCTTCTACTCACTTTGGACTTTGTTCTTTTTCTAGTTCCCTTAGCTGTTAGATTGGTTATTTGGGATTTTTCTTGTTTTGAGAGCTGTATTGCTATAAATTTCCCTCTTATAACTGCTTTTGCTCTTTCCTATAGATTTTGGAAAGCCGAGTTTCCATTTTTATTTGTCTCAAGACATTTTTTGATTTCCTCTTTAATTTCTTCTTTGATCTACTGGTTGTTTTAACAGCATTTGGTTTAATCTCCAGGTATTTGTGTTTTCTCCAGTTTTATTCTTGTAGGTGATTTCTAGTTTCAATACATTGTAGTCAGAAAATACATTTGATAAGATTTCAGTCTTACTGAGTTTATTGAGACTTATTTTGTGGCCTAACATGATCTATCCTGGAAAATGTTCCACTTGAAAAGAATGTGTATTCTGCAATTTTTGGATGAAATAGTCTATAAATATTAAGTGCATCTGGTCTAATGTTTTATTTAAAGCCACTGTTTCCTTGATTTTCTGTCTGGAAGATTTATCCATTGATGTAAGTGGGGTATTAAAGTCCCCTACTATTATTGTATTACTCTCAATTTCTTCCTTTATGGCTGTTAATATTTTTTATATTTAGGTGCTCCTATGTTTGTTGCATATTTACAAACGTCGTACCCTCTTCCTGGATTGACCCCTTTATCACTACGTAATACCTTTGTCTCTTCTTACAGTATGTTTTGAAGTCTATTTTGTCTGATATAAGTATTGCTACCCTAGCTTTCTTTTTGTTTCTATTTGCATGGTGTATCTTTTTTCATCCCTTCACTTTAGATCTGTGTATTTCAATCTGAAGTGAGTCTCTTGTAGGTAGCATATAAATGGGTCTCTTTTCTTTATCCATTCAGTCACCCTATGTCTTTTGATTGGAGCATTTAGTCCATTTACTCTTAAAGTTATTAACAATTAATATTAACAATTAATATTGCCATTTTAATTGTTTTCTGGTTGTTTTTGAATTATTGTTTTCCTTTATTCTCGGTTTCTTCTCTTGTGGTTTCCTGATTTTTAGTGTTATGTTTGGGTTACTTTCTCTTTATTTTTTGTGTACCTTTTGTAGGTTTTTGGTTTGTCATTACCATGAGGTTCATACATATATCAACCTATATATAGCAGTGTTATTTTAAGCTGATAGCATTTAAATTCAAATGCATTCTAAAAAACACTACATTTTTACTCCCCCTGTACACTTTGTTTTTGATGTCATAGTTTGTCTTTTTCTTTTATGTGTCCCCCTAACTACTTATTGTATAGCTGATTTTGACAACGTTTGTCTTCTAACCTTCATACTAGCTTTTTAAGTGGCTGATTGACTGCCTTTACTAGACATTTGCCTTTACCAGTGAGATTGATTTCTTCTTTCATTTATTTTTTATTTCTGGTTTTGGCCTTTATTTTTCTGCTTAAAGAAAACCCTTTATAATTTCTTGTAAAGCCAGTTTAGTGGTGAGAAATTCCTTTAGTTTTTGTTTGTCTATAAAACTTTATCTCTCCTTCAGTTCTAAACAACCTTCCCAGGTAAAATATTCTAGGTGTAGGTCCCTTCTTTTCAACACTTTAAGTATACCCTAACACTCCCTTCTGGTCTTTAAAGTTTCTGCTGAGAAATCAGCTGATAGCCTTACTGGGTTTCATTTGTACGTGACTATTTTCCTCTTGCTGCCTCCAAAAGTCTTTCTTTAAATGTAAGCATTTTAATTACAATACGTGTTGGTATGACTCTCTTTGGGGTTACCTTGTTTGGAACTCTCTGTGCTTGTCTGTTTTCTTCCTCAGGTTAGGAAAGTTTTCAGTCATTATTTCTTCAAATAAGCTTTCTTTCTCTTCTTCTCCTGGGATACCTATAATATGAATTTAAATGCACTTGATGTTTCTTGTTTTTTTAAAAGTTTTTTTCCTTTTTGCTGTTCTGATTGGGTGATTTCCACTATTCTATCTTCCCAGGTCGCTAATCTGTTCTTCTGTGTTATCCAATCTGTTGACTTCCTCTACTGTATGTTTCATTTCGGCTATTGTCGTCTTTAGCTCTAATAGGTTATTCTACTTTCTCTTTGTTGAAGTTCTCCCCAAGCTCCTCTCTTCTCCTAAGTTCGATGAGCGTCCTTATGATTGTTGCTGTGGATTCTTTATTGAACAAATTATCTGTTTCATTAGGGTTTTTATCTGGAGTTTTTTCTTGTTCTTTTATTCAAAATATACTCGTGTCTTTTCATTCTGTTTGATTGTGCTTGTCACTATGAATTGACAAAACAGCTCTCTCTCCTGACCTTGAAGGAGGGCCCTTGTGTAGGAGTGACCTCTATGTAGACTCTGTGTGCTGGGTGTTTTTGGCAGTCTGGATGGAGCTGGGTGGTGCCCTGGGCACTAGCTGGCTAGAGCTTCAAGAGGGGCTGGCTGAGGGGGCCCAGAATGCAGGGCTCTGGGAGCACCCTGAGGGGCTAGGGCACTGTCCAGAGTTGCCAAGGTACCCTGTGGAGGTCTTGCAGGCCAACTAGAGTACTTGGATTGAGCTCCCTCCTGTGCTATCTAGTTGGAGGGGGAATGTAAGCAAAGGTACTCACCAGTTACCTCCAATTCCAGAGAGTCCGCACAGTTTCCCACCTGTTTGGCAGGTAATTGGGGTAAGAAAATGGATTTTTTTTTTTCATGTATAGTCTTGGTGTCCTTTAAATCACTGTTTTATCACTGCGTCCCATAGCAGGCACGTCTGCCCATGCAGGCCTCTCAGTATTGTCTCCACCTACTGCAGGTTGGTCCATTAGAGTAGGATGTCTCTGTCTTTCCTACCCTTCTCTGTGTAGTCCCTCTCAGAACTTTTGTTGTGCAGAAGCTGTTCAATCAGCCCTCAGTTCTTCAGGAGGAATTGTTCGGTATGTAGGTAAGTAAGGGGTATCCATTCACCACCAATTTGGACCCCTCTTCACTCCTGACCTTTCTAAATGACAGGATGTTCTGATAGATTTGTTGACCTGTATAAACACTGAGTGTAATGAATCATGAAGCCAGACATACTTACTGCAAGCTGTCATATACCATAACTAAGTTATATAATTATAGAAATTTAAATTTTAGGAGTATTTCTTTAAAAAGTAGTATTTTCCCCAGACTCAAATTATCTATTCAACTTTTTGTTTTTCTAGACTCATGTAACTAATTCCAAACTAAAATATTTTGAGCATCATAAACTCTTTGCAAATGGATGACAATTAAATGTAGAGAGAGAATCACATTCACGTATGAACAATAATTGATAGCCTTGAAGGGTTTATTTTAGTGGGAAAGGCCAATTTTAGTCCTTTAAAACTGGTCTTTTAAAAGCCAAGTTTGTTGGCATATTAACAGCTCAATCCAACAGCTCAAAAAGAATATTTCTTTTTCATGCATTTAACAAATAATCTATACTAAATAAAAAGCTGTTGGGCCCAGTTTCAGAATTTGTAATAGAGCCTATAAAAACCAGTAATGATGGCTAAGAAGAGACACATTTCTCTAGAGCTAATACAGAGGCGATCTATTCTACAGCGTTAAATAACTAATAAGGCAGAATATAAAACAGGAAGAAAGATTACAGCAGAAAGAGCATAATACTGAGAGTCCAGAGATTTGAGTTGAAGGCCTAGTTCTGTCACTGATTCTTTGTGACACCAAGCCTATTTCTTCAGAACAAATGCTGCTACAGAGTTTATTCTTCTACTAAGATTTGCTGTTAAAGTCACAAACAAAAACCCTTAAGATGCTTGAATACAGTTTATTGGCTGTTTTGAATAGCATTTTTAATAGCAAAAATGTGTTTATAAGAGCTTACAACCATCTTTTTTCAATACAACGTAAACTGACATCATGTAAGTCTTAGCATTTAAAATCCCTCACCTCTGTGACACATACGATAAAAAATTCCAGATACTGTCATCTGGCTGATTCTCATACTGTCATCTGGCTGATTCTCATAGAGATGTGCACAAGTGTACTAATCAAATGCAACTTCCTTCACCACCTTGGGTGGGATTTGTTTTATCACGAAACATTAATATAGAGACATGATTTTGAAAATTAAACGAATCTGTTCTCACTTTTCTCTAAAAATACCTTTTCTCCTGAGTTACAGTATATTTATAATTTTGTTACAAATTCTACAAATCACTAGGCTTTCATTTCCATACCTTAACAATTCCATCTCTAGAAGCAGTTACAATGAAGCCCTGTGTTGTCTGGAACGTGGCAACATCTGTGATGATGTCGTGATGTCCCACAGGCAGAGACTCTGGGCCCCTCCGAGGCGTGTCATCACTTGGTCCTACCTTCTGCTTATTCTGAATTTCCTATTTCATGGTTAAAAGTGAAGGAGAAAGTCAGAAGTTAAAAGCCTGTACCACATTCTACTTCATGTCAGTATTCTTGCTTTTGGGATATGTTGTGTTGTTGTTTAATAAGCTAAGCACTTCTTGTGAAGTAGCCATACTTTCACAGATACACTGAGCAAAAGGAGTAAAAACAAAAAGAACATTACATTCTAGGTTTCTAGTCATCAGATGTAGCCACTTACTAAAAAAGGCCAATAATCTATGCATATTGCCTTTTGTCAAAATCAAAAGCATGTAATTAAGTATATAAATGACCAAAATATGGAAGTAAATACATATCACATGTTTAGCATTTCTAAAGTGCATTAGTATTTGTCATGAAGGAAGCACACTTTCACATACTGAGCACTTAACTCGGGCCCAGGCACTTTCAGGTATGTTTATCTTACTCGAAGTTATTGTCTAACTCAAAAATACAAGCATTAGTCCCAACAGCCAGTTATGAATCCCACAATTGCTGCTTACTACCGGTAGCTGGGTGAGCTTAGGGAAAATAATAAAACAACTTTATAAGGAACTACCTTAAGGATTGAGCAAGCTTGCTTCAAGCTGTGTACTTATATGTGCACTTTCAATATGTTTACTAAACGTTAATTTTTAAAAACACAGAAAAGCCAAGAGAAAATAAATATTTCTTAAACTTGAAGAAATACTGCCGCTCTTGGCCAAAACCACTTATTTTAATCAACTTAGTGTTTATGAAAGCCATTTTTATGCCTACAAAAGTTGAAGGAAAAGACGACTGCTTGTACCTGGACAACTTCAGTGCCTTCAATTATTTTCCTGTAATATGACACAGATGGAGAACTAGTACTTCCTGCCACAACATAGGACCTCTCTGGGTAAGCCAACTCCCAAAACCTAGGGAAGAGGAAACAAATGGTGATAATCTCCAAGGGAGAAGGGGAGGAACTGGTGATCACTGGCTTGCACTCATTAATGTACAGCTTATTTTCTTTCACAGAAGGAAAAGGATTTTTCTGGAATAGGATAAAATTCATTACAAATGAAGTATTAACAGCTCTCCTTGCAAGATGTGGGTGAGTTTAGACATTACAATATTGCCAATATCTAAAATAATACCCTAGTGTTGTTAACTGTAGTAGCCATCCACATTTTACTATCCTTCCCCTTTTAAGTGCTGCATCTAGCATTCTTTATCAGATACTATACCTTATTTTCATGTCTGAGCCAGCTGTTAGCAAGATAGGATTTCCATCTGCAGGACTACAGTAGAGACCATGAACACTGTGAGGAGAAGGCTTAAAAGAAATAAACAAGAGTCAAATAAAAGATACCAGTGTATTCCATAAATGATGGTGCCATTTGTAGAGATAAGTCAACTGTCAGTGGCTTTATAGGCACCTGGTTAACTGAATGAGAGACTTATTATGTATAATATGTCATACACTTCTTTCTTTGCGACTTTAAAATGTGTTTGTTTTGTATCATTCTGAATAAAGAGGCAAAGCCCGTTCAGCTTCCTAAGCTATTCTAGTTCAGATGAGAAGGACCCCAACTAGAGAAAAAAAATCTTTCCTACCTTTTGTCCCAATGAGGCACCCTTGGCAACATGACAAAAATGAAAGTATGTAAAAGGGTCATGTTCCATTTTTTAATGATCTAAACATCAATCTGGGCTTTTCTTAACCCAGATATTTACTGGGGTTCCGAACAGACATCACAAAATGATGGAGCTAGTAACCAAAACACCCAGTGAATAGACACTACTCAGGCTAAGGAAACGGAAAGCACCATGCAGCAATGGCCACCTAATACTTATTGAAAATATAACCCAAAAGTCCCACAGACATTATGTTTGGTAGAACCTCTGAAAGTGCTTGGGGTGTGGGAAATTACATTGGCCTTTATAATAAAAACTGAAGTCAAACCTGTAACTCAGAAAGTGGTGGTGCACTGCTGGCCCAGAGCGTGAATCTTCTGTCACCTGTCTCCATGTCCCACATAGACACTTCGTTATTGCCCTGAACAGCTGAGGGAGACAAGGGTCAGAAGCATCACTCACACGGGAACTCGGCTCTCAGAGCTTTCACATCTTGGTAGGTACTCTAAGTCAGCCTATACCCATTTCCACTTTTTCCCATCCTGCAAGAAATGCTGACTAGTACTTGTAAATAACACTGTGACCTTATCATCACACTACAGTGCAAAAAAAAAAAAAAAAATGTTTTTAATGGCATAACAGTAAATACTTACTGGTGTCTAGTAAGTAGAGAGAATTATGGGGTGGAAAGTCAAATCATAAACAGATTCTGCCCTCAAGAAACCTACAGTCAAGTAGAGCAAAAAGAAAAATGCAAATTTCCACCTGAACTCAAGGAAGGAAAGATCACATTTAGTGGGTAAGAATCAAGGTTGCCTCGTGGAGATGTCACTGGAACTGACAGAACAAGGAAAGCTAGACAGATACAGGTCACATACAAGTCAATCATTTCAGGCAGAAAGAATGGAATAAGCAAAAATCTGTGTTTGGGAGAAACATGAGCAGTTGGTCTCACCGACACACAGTTGTGATAGGGAAGAATGGGAGACGAAGGGAGAAAGAGGAAAGAAGGGTGAAGATTACAGAAAAGGAAACTGCAGGCCTGAGAGAGGCATTATCTCTGAGGTATTTGTGAGCAGGGTTGGGGTGACAATACCCGGGGGTTCACGCATGTTTACTGAACACTCACACCAGGCACTGAGGAAAAGAAGGCAAACAATTTTTAAAAATGCCATTTCATGGTACTTACATACTAGTAGGAACAACAAACCAAAGAAATGCGAAGGCCCGGAAGCAGGAATGTGCTTTCGTTCAAGGGAAGAGCCACGAGGCCAGTGAACTGGAGCAGACTGAGCGTGGAAGATGAGCAGCAAAAGGGCACTAGCAAAAGGGACTAGTGCTGGTCCCTTTTCAGCTCTCAGGCTGACCCACATGAACCACATTAGCAGGCTCCTGTGCATGCTGGCTTCTAGATGGGTCTGGCCTGTGGTAAGCTAAATAATGGCCCCCCAAAGTAACCAGGTCCTTGTCTCTGGAGCCCGTGAATGTTACCTTATATGGAATAATGACTTCGCAGATGTGATTGAATTAAGGACCTTAAGAAGGGGGCAGAGAGAGGAGGGAGGATCCTGGGTTGTTCGGTTGAGTCCTAAACGCAATCACAAGTGTCCTTATAAGAGGGAGGCAAATTTGACAGCAGAAAGCAATTTGCCTTGACAATGAAGCAAGATGTGATGGTACTAGCTTTGAGGATGGAAGAAGGCATGGAAGCATGAAAAGGCAAGGGAATGGATTCTTCCCTAGAACCTCCAGGGAGAATGTGGCCCTGCTGCTACTTTGATTTTGGCTCAGCAAAACTAATTTTAAACATCTGCCTCCAGAACTGTAAGAGAACAAGTTTTTGTTAATTTATTATTGTAGTCCTAGGAAACTAACATAGGCCTGTGGAAACCCCCGTAGGAGATCAAGGGAAGGGTGAAAGTCAAATCAGTCACCTCAGGATGGTTGTATGCCTCATCTCAAAATCACCGCTCCTTTCAAGGTGGCTTCTTCTATTGGACTTCCTTCCAAATTCCAATAACCATCCCCTCCGCTCCTGCCTTCTACTGCTATTCTGATGGTACTTGCCCTATTTTATTGCATGGTCTTTTATGATACCCCTACACCCACACCTTTGTAAATAGTTCCTTTGAAAATAAATCCTCCTCAAATATCCTACTTGGGTATTCCATCTGTCTCCTGTTGGAACCCTGACTGATAAAGAAAGTCAGAGTGGTAGCAGGGGCAGATCCCATAAAGCCTTTGGGCCACAGGGAGGAGTTTGTTTGGTACATGGAAGGAGAAGCCACTGGTAGGTACTGAGCAAAAGAAAGAACAGTCTTAAGAGGTAAGGATAAAAATGGAGTTACAAGGATACTGTATTAATAGGGACAAGAGATTATGGTGGTTTGGATTAGAGAGAGAGTAAAAAGTGGTCACCTTTGGAATATATTTTAAGATCGAACATATAATGGGCTGATGGACTGGATATGGGATAAGAGAAAGAAGAATTGAGGACTTCCCAAGGCTTCTCTCTGAGCATCTAGCATAAAAGCTGCCACTTACTGACAGAACACTGTAGGAAGAGCAGCTTTGTCTCAGTAAGAGGTAGTGGTGAGGAACTAGTAGAGAAGAAACCAAGTGTTCAGTTTAGACACGTCAACTTGAAGGTGGCTATTAGACCTCTTAGGGGAGATTTTAAGTAGGCAGATATAAATGTCTGAACAAATTTGGTGTTTAAAGCATGGGACTGGATAAGCTCATACAGGGAAGCCAATGGAGACAGAGAAGAGGTTTAGACCACAGAATGAGCCCTGAGGCAGGCCACAATTTAAAAGTCAGAAGATGAGGAGGAACCAGCAAATCAATGAATAGGAAAACCAAGAGAGTGATGTCCCTGAGATCAGGTAGGGCAAGTATTTCACGAAGAGGAAACAATTAACTGCCTAAATGATAAGTCAAATCAGAGGCAGGTTGAGTAGTAGCCATTGGAATTGGCAACACAGTGACTTTGACAGCAGCAGTGTAGGAGATGGACTACGCGTCTGAGAAGGGACCAGAAAGAGCACAGATGCTGGAGGACCAGTGCGGAAACAGAAGAATAACAAGAGCTATTGTTTATCAGGCACGAATTCTGTTCTGAGCTACGGGCTTTATATGTGTTATCTCAAATTCTTACAACTCCACTACACAAGTATTTTTAACCACATTTGACAGATGAGGAAAGTGAGTTTCAAAGACTTGCCCAAGAAAACCTGAATGCCCAATGAGGGGAGGGTAGGAAAGGAAGCTTGCAAGAAATACAACAGAAACAGATCAACAAGAAATGGCAAGGGACAAGGAGGAGTCCAGGTTTCCAACCGAGATTTCTAGGGAGATGGTGACAGCTTTAACAAAAATATGGGATACAAATGGAAGGAGAAAAGGTGGCAGACAAGAATGAAAGGTCATATGGTGATGAATGAGATCATTTTTAAGCATAATAGATATAAAATGACAGTGAGTATCAGTGTGGGAACTTTCATAAGCAAAACAGAACAAAATCAAGCATTCTGTTCATATGTAAAATAAAAACTCTAAAAACACAAGTCTTGGCAGCAGGGTATTATGCACTTTCCAAGAAAATGCCCAAACACCAAAAGCCAACCTTCTGTTTTACCTGCGATTACCCAGGATTGGTACAGAGGGTGCATCGAGAGGCGTCTGATTCGAGCTCTGGAAGGATGGCAGTGACTGGAAATTGGCAACTGGAACCGCATGTCCCAACAAGCCATGGTACCACTGCTTGTACCTTTAAAAAAGCCAAAAAGATTACAATCTAATGATTAAAGCACATCAGGCTACATTTATACAAATGGTAAATAGCTTTGTCTGAATGTATTTTAAAGCTGACTTAATCACTTAGAAAAAGGTTTTGTTCTCATGAAGCTGTCTCCCAGTTTCAAACAGCACCTTTACTTGTTAAATAACAAAGACATAAAGTGCTTTATCACAATGCTACTACAGAAGTGTCTACCAAATGGAAATTGAAAATGAATAATCCATAAATTACTGGCACTGTTATTAACTGCCAAAGGCACCCACAATAAACAGAAGGCCTAGAAAAGATAAAAACTGACTTTGATACATCCAAATGTTCACAATGCCTTAAATAACCAGAGATGTTTTCCCAGCATTCACTGATCACTTTACCAACCCCAAAGTGGCCGCAGCTTTGCAGCTGCTCAGACTTCATTCATTTCCATGGGCCTCTCTCTCCAAAACATTCTGGAGCCAGGTATGGGTGTCTAATCATAGTGGAAAATGAAGTGAGTTCTTTCACATCTGCCCATGACAACTTGAATCTCACAGAGAGAAGCCCCCTCCATCCCAAAAGAATAAGGCCTACACTACACATTAAGCAGGTGGCTGTGACAGAGGCACAGAGCATACTCTTGGATTGTTCTCCAATTCCAGTAGAGAGACTGAGGGTGGGAGAAAACAAAAGCAGCAACAGGGTCTGTCCCTCTGTTTGTCACCATGCCCCCCTCCAGGACAATAGTTCAATTGGCTGCCCTCCTTAAAGCTGATCAGAGTACCTGAGAGCCATCGCGGCCACTGGCTAATATGCTAAGTGTTTAATATCTACTCTTCTAAGCCCGGCATTACATCTTCCTGTACCCGTGCAGTTTCTTCACATAAAAGGCAAAACAAATGCATTCCATAAAACTATATAAAAATAAAGGAAAGGGCAGATATTTCACAATCATAAATGCAAGTTAGGGAATCTAGAACCAAAATTCAAGCACAGAAGATTATAATTCTTCTGAAAGAGTACCAAATGGGAAAAAAATAAGATGTGGTACCTTCTCAAGGGGCAGGTTCAAAGCCTATGGGGGTCGGGGGGAATGTGCAATTAAAGCCGGAAAGAAGCAAGCAAGATCACATGGTACATCTTCAGCATTTGAGAAAAGGGAGGCAGGGAGGAATAAGGCAAGAAATGATCAATTAGCTCTTCTCCTGTACCAGGCACTGTAATAGATGCTTTCACTTCATTAAATCCTCAAAGCAGCCCGTGAAAGGATTAGCCCGTTTGAAGATGAGGATACTGAGACGCAGAGCAGTTAAGCACTTTGCCTGAGGCTAATGGAATTTAAAACTGAGTCTGCCCAAACTCAAATTGCTCTCAACCATATACCAAGCCTGCTAATGGGATCACTATAATGAATGCAGCAAATCTGATCACTATAATGAATATAAAGCGGCTCATGTAAGAACAAAGAGAAAAAGAAAAAGGAAATTGTTTTATGCATTGGGATACTAATTTCACTCTAAAAATTAAATTGTGATTATAACATAATAATTATGGAAAAAAGATGGGAACAAATTATCAACAAAGAAAAAGAAAAACGCTTTCCCAAGAAGGCAATTCCAGACCTTGGTGCCATTCAACACTCACTGACTTGCAAGCAAGCTTACCAATGCAGAGCCAGCACTGGTGGATGTCCACAGCAAAGGAAGTGATGAGGCCCGACTTCAGGTCGTGCTTTAATGTCCATGCGTTGCTTGAAGACCTGAGGTCCCAGCCAACCAGAGAGCCATTCACAGTGGCGTAGGCCAGGACGGACAGCGCCCCAGAATTGAAGTGATGCATATCGACCACACAGCCGTCCTCCTTCTGGTCTAGAGCCCTACAGAAATACACACAGCCGAACAATGACGGCGGAGGCGTTCCTTAAAAACCATCTTAGATTTACAGAAGAGATGCAAAAACTGTACATAGAGTTCCCGTATGTCCTTTACCCAGCTTCCCCTCATGTTAACCTTACAAAACCATAGAACATTTACCGAAACTAAGAAGTGAACATTGGTACAATACTAGTGGAGGACATATTAGGATTTCATCAGTTTTTCCACTCGAGTCCTTTTACTGTTCCAGGATCCAAACCAAAATACCACATGCAATTTAGCTGTCAGGTCCCCTTCGTCTCCTCCAATCTGCCAGTTCCTCAGTTGTTCATTTTCTTTTGGAAGACTACCGGTGGGTTATTTTTAGAATACATCTCAATGGGGGTTTACCTCATGTGTTCTCACAAGTAGTTTGTACCTTATTGGGAAGGAGACCACAGAAGTGACATGCTCTTCTCAGTGGCATATATGAAGGAGTACCTGATAGTATGTATTAGTGGTGATGTTAACCTTGATCATTTTGCTAAGGTGGTGCCAGCCAGAATTCTCTACTGTAAACTTATTTTTCCATTCATACCTAACGACTCACTATTTAGGAGAAATGCCCGTGGTGTTCTAATGGTGACTTTCTATTTCCCTCAGGCTTTCTATACTTCCTAGAATCCTTTTATAAGGAAGAGTTGTCACTTCCCCATTAATTGGTTCATTTATTTATTTCTGTCAGTATGAACTCTTGGATATTTGCCTTATTCTTTGAGTTATAATCCAGTACTATTGTGATACATTTTGCTGCTCAAGTTGTTCCACCTTTGGCCATGGTAAGCCCTTTCAGTGTGCTTGTTTTTGACCACTTTCTAACTCTGGCATCACAACGCCCACCACACTCACCTTGTATCTTCCCTTCCCGGCCCTGGAATCAACCTGTTCTCCAAGGAGCTCTGGTTCCTTTCATTGCAGAACCGTTTTTAAAAACCAAGGTCAGTGTGCTAAGTGCTCATTGCTAATGGGGTTTCCCTGCTTCTCATCCCTCTCAATGGCCAGAGCTACAAAATATATTAGGTTGGTACAAAAGTAATTGTGGTTTAAAAGGTTAAAAAAAAATTGCAAAACTGCAATTACTTTCGTACCAACCTAATACCATGTATACTACCTCATGCATGCAAACATATACGTATTGCCATGTCTATTTATTTGTGTGTGTGTGTGTGTGTGTGTGTGCGCGTGAGCACACGTGTGCACATACAGTTGACCTTTGAAAGAGGAGGGTTAGGGGCACCGACCCCTATGCAGTCGAAAACCAGTGTATAACTTTTGACTCCTCCAAATCTTAACTAGTAATAGCCTAATATAGAAGGACACCTTACCAATTACATAAACAGTTGATTAACACATATTTTGTACGTTTATATGTATTATGTACTATATTCTTACAATAAAGAAAGCTAGAGAAAAGAAAATGTTATTAAGAAAATTATAAGGAAGAGAAAATACATTTGCTGTATTTACTGAAAACAATCTGTTCATAAGTGGACCCGAACAGTTCAAACCCATGTTGTTCAAGGGTCAACTGTACATATATCATGAGCCCGTACTGATACCTATGCAAACCAGAGTTGATTCTAGCCATCCCCCTTTTCTTATCTGTAACTTCTTTCTTCAACAGTGAGAAACCTGGTTCTCATTATCTACAATACATTTACTTATTTATTCAACCCTAGTATACAAATAAAGTAGTTTTGGAATTGTTGAACCATGCCCCTGTGAAACACAACCAACTAGAATACAATATTTGAGTTCAGTTCCTTTCGTTATTAGCCTTCCAATTAAATCATTGTTTTCCAGAGTTATTTGGTTGGCTCCTTTATTCCCCATATTCTTCAGTGTAAATATGATTCATCTATAGAATCATATTCATGTTAGATTGATTCATCTGTTAGATTGCATTCTACCTTTCCCCTTATATCCAGGTTGATTTGTTTTAATCTACAAACAGGAAAATTCACTTTTTGTGGCACACGGTTCGATGTGTAGCCATCATATGCAAAAATATGAATTTTTAAAAAATTACAAATAGTCATGTATCTTCTACCACACAACCACACAGAATAACTCCACACCCCAAAATTATCCCGTGCAATCCCTTTGGAGTCAACCCCTACCCCCAACCTGTGGCAACGCACTGATCTGTTTTCCTCCCTGTAATTTTATATTTTCCATAATGTCATAATTGGAAACATACACCATCTGGCCTTTTAGGTCTGCCTTTTTTCATTACCAAAAGCGGTTTCAGATTCATCGATGTTGTTGCATCAGTCGATAGTTTATTCTTTTTTATTACTGATAATAAAATAAAAGTAATAAAATATTACTGAGTCTGTTCTATTCTTTTTATGTACTAGTCCATTGTACGGGTATTACCTGTTTTTCCAAGCACAGGCATTTTTAAACTAAAAAAATACCATACAATTATTGGCTAGCCTCCTCAATCAGAACTTATCTTGCTTTCACACATACTAGTTTAGTTTTATCTCTTAGATCAAGAGTCAGCCAAACATTTTCTGCGAGGAGTAAATATTTCAGGTTTTGCCAGTTACATACATCTCGACAGCATACTCTTTTTTTTTTTTTTTTTTTACAACCCTTTGAAAATGGAAACATCATTCTAGTTTATGGGCCATACTGCAGGCTGTAGTTTGCTGACCCCTGTCTTAGATAAACAATTATATTCACAAACATTCTAATATGAACTATGTTCCCCCTAAGTGATGATGAAAAGTCCAAATGCCAAATAAAATGTGAAAAGGTGCCACAAATTCTAATTATTAGGAGCCATGACAACCGTTGATCTGACTCAATGAAGCAAAACAGAGAGAGAGAAACAGGGGGAGAGAGAGAGAGAGAGAGGGAGAGAGAGAGAGAGGACTCGTGGCAAGGTTTCTGTGGAACATACTGTGTCAGGTACAGTGAAATCTACACATCCACGCACAATCTCCCAGTCTAGGTAGTCAATGTTTGCTTAAGGAAAAGACAATAACATTCATAGCGACAGGCGCTGTCAGCTGAGAGGTAACGATGCACAGAACGAGTACATCCCTGCGTGTCCTGCCAGCACAGTCATCACACAACACATGCTGCCAATAGCTCTTTGTTAATTTACACACAACTCAATAGGTATATTGCTGTACAGTCATCCTCTGCTGAGACAATTTCAAAGAAAAATGGCAGGTATTGGTTTTTCAGTCTAAAGCCATATATAATATGTCCTGGACAAAAGGTGCCCACATCTGTTTAGTGAATGTACTAAAAATAAAACATATTTTTAATTGCAAAGGCAAAACAAAATAATAAACAATAAAACAATACAAAGAATAAAATCCTAGGTGGTCCAACAAACATCCTTTCCTGCTTCAGCTACCCAATGGCCATGACTTTTAATCCACTTAACTAGAAGCATCTGCTCATTCTGCTTTCTTCCAATGGGATCCATCACCTCTACCTGCCATGCCCTCCACGACTCCCCCTATGCTGGCTAACTTACTTGTGGCCTCAACTCCTCTGGGCCTTCTTCCCTGCTCCCTGCAAGTTGGCTTCCCCATCCCTGTAACAGTGGCACATTATCATACTGTGTAGACATCACCTGTTCACTGATGCACTTCTCCCACTACACTGTCGTTACTGAAAGTATAACGTATCTTATTTGTCTTTGGGTTCCTCAGTGTGTAGCACTGACACCAGTCAGTTGAAAAATTGTTCTGCTTTATCTTTAAATATCTTACCTTACAGATGTTTAATCTGTAGGCAACCACAATTTGTAGTGAAAGAAATTCTTAAATAAAACCAGCCAGTATTTTGTTTTAGAATGATAAGCAAATCATCGGACTTAACACTACACTTCATGTTCCCATCAACGTAACGCCAAGTGACAAAATGCTGACAACGTCTGTGTTTTCTTTAATGAAGAACACTCATAGTCTCAAAACCAGCCACCCAGAGGTCTGCTTTTAGTAGCTGACAATTAGATTCTTCAGACACATTCCAGACTGGGATGAGCCCCAAGTTCAAAGTTGCCCTTCTGATCTTTTGAAAAACTGGCAGAACATAAAACACGCAGATATAGTTTTCTAAAACTGACTACATGTGACAGATTTGAATTGGAAACACAGCTGTATTTCATGTGCTTAAAAAAAAGAAGTACAATGTACTAGGCCCTCAGTTGATCCACACTACACTGGCGAGAGAAGCTTCCATTACACTGATGCCCTAAATGCTACTTAAAAAACACAAAAGATACCTGCTTTGGAGAGGATGAATTTTAGGAGACTTGGGCAGCTTAGAAGCCTCGATTCCAAGAAGCTGGACAGCACCATTGTCAGATGCTACGGCCAAGTAGTGGGAACCCTGGCAGAATGTGAGCGTCTTGACACGACCTCCAATGCGGCTGTACGTAAGAATAGATCTGCTCAAAAGAAAAATCAGATTGTACTTCTGAAAGGCCACGCGTGCATTATCATTGCTAATATTATTAGCAATATATATAGCAGTATATATAAATTATTAGCAATATATAAATATCCATGTGATCTTTTTCTTTTAATTAAAATGTACTGGGGTGACAACGGATAGTAAAATTACATAGGTTTCAAATGTACAATTCTGTAGTACGTCATCTATATATCACATTAATCTACCATCCAGAGACAAATTATTAACATTTTGTTATATATTCTTCCAAAGGCTGTCCTATGCATAGTATAATATATTCATATTTGCTTTTTAAATAAATATGGCACCGTATTTTATATTTTTTATTAATCATGTCTCTACAGTTCACTTTTTCTTAATAGCTTTGTTGAGATATAATTCACATACCGTAAAGTATAACATTTCAAAGTGTACAATTCGGTGATTTTAGTATATTAATGGAATTCTGCATAGAGCATCAGTATATAATTCCAGAACATTTTCATCATTCCTAAGAAACCCAAAAAGAAAGCCACTTCATACCCACTAGCATTCAGTCCCCATTTTCTGCTCCCCTTTAAATATTCTATGAATTTGGCTACTCTGAATATTTCATATAAATGCAGTCATACAAGATGTGGCCTTTTATATCTGGCTTCTTTCACTTAGGATTATGTTTTCAAGGTTCATCCATTCATTTTTATGCATAATTACTACACCATTGTGTGGATATACCACATTTTGCTTATCCATTGATTCAGCTCATGAACATCTGTGTTGTGTCCGCCTTTTAGCTATTATGAATAATGCTACTATAAACACCTGTGTTTATTTATGTCTCAAACCAGGGCCTACAGGGGCCCAGGCAGTATGGAACATGAGTAACGAGAGCCAAGGACAAAGTAATAGTAGACATGGGAATTCCAGTATCCTCAGCCTCTCACGCTTTCTCTCTCCCCCCACCTCTTTTAATACTGAGATACAATTTACAAATCATAAAATTCACTTTTAAAGAGATTTATAGTATAGTCACTAAGTCTGGCAACCATCACTATTATCTGATTCCAGAACATTTTCACCACTCCAAAAAGAAACCCTGTACCCAAGTCATTCCCCAATGCTCCCTCCCCCCAGCTCCTGGCAACTATTAATCTACTTTCTGTCTTTATGGATTTGCCTATTCTGGACATTTCACATAAATGAAATCATACAATACTCTAGCTGGTCTTTAGATCAGCCCTCTTTTCCTGAGCATAATGTTTTCAAGGTTTATCCATGTCGTAGCGTAGATCAGTATTTCATTCCTTTTTATGGCTAAATAACACTCCACTGTGTGGCTGTACCACTTTTGGTCTATCCACTGAACAGGTGATTGACATTGTGGTTTCCACTTTTTGGCCACTATGAACAACGCTACACTAGTGTATAGATTTTTGTGTGAACATGTTGTCAACTGTCTTGGGTGTGTACCTACAAGTGAAACTGCAGCATTATAAGGTAACTAACTCTATGTTTAGCATTTTGAGAAACCGCCAGGCCGTTTTCCAAAGTTGCTGCATCATTTTATATTCCCACCAACAATGTATGAAAGTTCCAATTTCTCCACATCCTCTCAACATTTTTTATTGTCTTTTTTATTATAGTCATTCCAGTGGGTATGAGGTGGTATCTCACTGTGATTTTGGTTTGCCTTGCGCTACTGACTAATGATATAGAACATCTTTTCGTATACTTATTGGTTCTAGTTGGAGAAACATCTATTTGAATCCTTTGTCTATTTTTCAGTTGTTGCCTTTTTACTGTTGAGCTGAAAGTTATTATATATTCTGGGTACTTAGATATATGGTTTACAAATATTTCTCTCATCTCCTTTCACTTTCTTGTAGCATTCTTTGAAGCACAAACTTTTATAGCTTTGATAAAGTCCCATTTGTCTATTTGTTCTTTTGTCACTTGTTTTTTATGTCACATCTCAGAAACTATTGCCTAATCTAAGGTCATCAATAATTACATGCTATGTTTTCTTCTAAAAGTTTTATTGTTTAGCTCTTACATTTAAGTCTATGATCCATTTTGGAAAAATTCTCTAGAAATCCATCCTTTTGCATGTGGATACCCATTAATAACAGACCGTTTTGTTCATGCTTTTCTTTCTGCCATGGAATTGTTCTGGCACCCTTGTCAAAAATGATGATCTGGAATTATTTCTGCAGGTTATCTCTATCCCACTGATTTATACCTTCATCCTTATGTCAGCAAAACACTGTCTTTATTTGCTGTGGCTTCGTAGCAAATCTGGAAGTGTGAGTTCTCCAATATGGTTCTTTCTTTTCAAGATTACTTTTCGCTATTTAAATATTCTGAATTTCTTTATGAATTTTAGGATCAGATTGTCAATTTATACCAAAAAAAAAAAGGTAGCTGGAAATTTCATAGGGATTGCACTGAATCTATAGATTAATTTGGGGAATATCGTAACAGTGTTAAGTATTCTACTGAATTAATATAGTTATGTCTTTCCATTTATTTAGGTCTTCTATAATTTCTTCCCATGACGGTTTGTAGTTTTCAGTATACGAGTCTTGTAGTTTTGTTAAATTTATTCCTAAGTATTTTATTCCTTTTGATGCTACTGTAAATGGAATTATTTTCTGGATTTCATCTCTGGACTATTCATTGTTAGCAAGTAGAAATGCAACTGATTTTTGTATATACAAATACAGCATAATCTGACATTCTACAACTTTGCTGAACTCATTTGTTACTTCTAACAGGATTTTCTTTTTGCTTTGTTTATCTTATTGCTTAATATAGTCTATAGATAAGATCCTGTTATCTGCTAACAGAGATAGTTTTATTTCTTCCTTTCCAACCTGTACACCTTTTATTTATTTTCTTTATCTAATTGCCCTGGCTAAAACCTCTAACGCAATGCTAAATGAAAGTAGCAAGAGTGGACATTCTTATCTAGTTCCTTATCTTAGGGGGGAAATCTTTCAGTCTTCCAACATAAGTATGATGTTAGCTGTGGGTTTTTCATACATGTCCTTTATCAGTTCTTGTCTATTACTATTTTGTTGACTAAAATGGTGTTAGATTTTGTCAAATGCTTTCAGAGAGTCTGTTGATATGATCATGTGGTCTTTATCCTTTATTAATACAATATACTCAATTGATTTTCATATGTTGAAGAAGGTTTGCTTTTCTGGGATAAACTGCACTTGGTCGCGGTATATAATCCTTTTAATATGTTGGATTTGGTTTACTAGTATTCTGTTGAGGATTTTTATGCCTGTATTAATTATAGGTATTGGTTTGCAGTTTTCTGGTGATGTATTTGAGGTACGGGCCAGATCAAATAAAGATAGATCCTGAGAATGAAGTTTTTTAGCAAGCTGGCAGAGAGCTCTAATAGTGACAATTCTCTGAAGATGGGGCTTTGGTGCATTCCTAGGCCATTATCACCCCTTGAGTGGCTACAAAGCTGCTGGTTTTCATAGCCACCATAATCGTGAAACTGTTGGTGTTCAAAAGTTACTGCAGAGTTTAGTGCAGGGGGATGCACTAAACTAATTCAGGACCACATGTCTCACTGTTCTAAGAGTCACCTGTTTTTATTGAATAACACTCTTCAGATTGATGTAGGACTAGATAATTTCCAGAGTTCTGAAAAAGTTGATTTTGACAATTTTTGCCAGTGTACTCATTGTTTTTGTGGAGATTTTTTGACGTCCAAAAAGAGAAATCCTACATGCTCTTATTTTCTAAGCCTACTTTTTCATACAATATATCAATATATTTCTTATCAAAAAATTTATTTCCACAACATCAGTTTCATACTTGCACATCACTTATTTATCCAGCTTCACTCCTACTGCTAAACCTTTAGTTTGTCTCTAATTTTCTACTATTCTAAAGAAAGACAATCTGAACAGCCTTAAAATTCAATCTCTGAGTTTATTCGTAAGTTATTTTCTTAGGATACAGACATCATAAAAGCTTATGACATACATTGTCAAAACCCTTCAGGGATGATGGATGTATCAACTATAGTCCACCAAAGGCACTGTATGAGAATGCCCAATGGCCTGGCAAGGTTTTCACGCAACTTGGCTTTTTTATTGCATTTGGGAGCTGCCTATAAAGTCCTTTTCTTAAAACTCTCTCTTCTGTTCCAGTCTAATATAACTTAAATGTTTTTTTCTCTCTCTTTTTCTGACCCCTCTTTTCCTGTGTCCAAAATTCAACTTTCTACAATTCATGTCTCAGGCCTTCTCAGATCTTTATAACCCTTTATACTCCCTTTTCTTCAGAGTAGCCATACCACTCAAAAACTGTGACTTCCAACACTACCTACCAGTGACTCTAAAATATGTAACCCTAACACTGGAACCATCTTACCTTTAACTGTTTCAATTCTTCATTGGGAAAAAACTACATTTAGATGTTTTATCATCAAATTCAACAAGCACCAAATGCACCAATCCCCCTTAAAATTGAGAAGCTAAATGAGTCAAAAGTAGAGTAGCATAAGAAGCATATATGGAAAACATAACCTAGGCTACTATAAAGGATTAAGTTGAAAAAAAACTATGTAAAAGTTTTTTAAAAACAGCAATTTTTCAAGAACTAGTCCCAAGGGGCAAACTAAAAATTGAACTCAAATAAGAAAGAAGAAATTGGCAGAGCCATGCTCCAGGTGGCCTAAATCACCAATCATAATTCAATTAGAAAGTTAGGACTGGGAACTGGGTTGTCAGTCAGCCAACATAACACATAGGGGGAAAGCCTCAGCAGTCAGAATGTATTAGTAACATTTCCTAAGAAAACACGTGAGTTTTATTGCTCTATCCCAGCCACTAGCCATCCTCCCTTGGGTCTGGCAATAATAACAGCCTCCTCCCTCATCAGTCCATAAAGGCGGGTGATGACAGCAACACATTCTCTTCCCTTCCCCTCGTCCCCACTCTGTGCCTGGGATGAACCATCTCCAAGCCAAGGCCTATTGCACTCAACAAGAGAGCAGGTGTTACAGCAAAGCAAAAGAGCAGCTGAATCCAGGGGAAATTCAGCCTCCTAATCATCACCCAAGCTTCCTAAAGACTGTAACAGTCAGCTAAATTGCCACATTTTCTGGGAGCCAGTGTCTGAAATGTGATACTTGGTATACATACCACTGTTTACCACTGGGATACAGAAGGCATGGCTCTGTGATAAAAATTATTTGGGAATGAACAAGTAAGGTTTTGCAAAGTTAATAGATGATTTCAAATTCTTTCTTGAGAAGTTTACTCATGTCAGTTAAACTTATCCTCCCAACAGAAGGGACAGTGAATGCAACTGATGATGATAACAAACAACCATTTGGAAAGTAATTATCAGAAGAGATGTGTAGAAGACTTATAAAAAACGCTAATAACAGTGGGGGGAAAATCAAAGGAATAGTTGTAAGCTGAAAGGAGGCAGGGATTTTATGTGGAAGAACATGAGGGGAACATTCAGTATGATGGTTATGTTCTGCATTTTTAGAGCAGTTTAAATTGCACAGGTGTACGCATTTGTTAAGACTCATGGATTGGTTTACGTAAGATCTGTATACTTCATAACATATGAATTTCATGCCAAAAAGAGAAAAAAAGAACTTTAAACAAATACAGAGCTCCAGTTAATGATATGCATGCTGAAGTTTTTAGGGGAAGTGTACTGATATCTACAACTTACTTTGAAATACATTTTATGAACATGAATTGACAGGAAGCATAATTACATGACACAGCAAATATAGTAAAGTTATTAATTACAGAATCTGTGTGGCAAGTATATGGGTGTTCACTGTGAGACTCAGCTTTTCTTGTAGGTTTGAAAATTTCATAGTAAAATGTTGACAAAAAATTGCTACATGGAGCCACGATTCTTTTATCAGTTTCTGATTTATGTCCTGACGAATGCAATGTCAAGAGAGAATGACTGTGAAAACAATAATTAAGCATGATGTAAAAATATAGAGCTCTTTTAAATAAATAAACAGCACAAAAAATTGTATCAGACTGGCAAAAGTAGTAAACTTTTGAGTTATTTTAGTTATCACAGGTATCTTATTTGATGATTTTGTGGTTAACTATGGTCAATGAACTGGTAACAAGAAAAGCACTAGAGATTACCCCACTTCATTTTATGTACATGATATTCAATTATGATTTTAGTAGCTTTCTTTTCAGACCCAGACCAAACTAGGCACAGAACAAATATGAATATGGCAGAATTGATGGGAATGGGGGGAGGGAGGGGGTCAGATAAAACAGACTGCATATCAAGTAGGGACATAACTATAAAACTGTACAAATTTAAAATACTTCTTATAATCACTTATCAAAATCACACCATGCACATTTAAAGTCTTTGGGATTTCAAGTCATAAATTATCTCCATTTTAACCGTAACAGTGAGGCAATGGTAGTGTTTTCCTTACATGGCTAGCCATTCCATCATTCTCTTGGCTCATACTCCATCTAACCCATTCAGCAAACCTTGCTGGCTATACCATCAAAACATATCCAGAATCTGCTCACTTTCATTACCTCCACCTCTTGCTTAAATTATTGTTAATGGCCTAACTGCTTCTGCCCTGCCCCTCTTCAGTCTATTCTCAACACAAAAGCCAGAGTAATTCTGTTGAAATCTAACTTAAATCATGTCTTTCTTCTGCTCTGAACCCTCCAAAGGCTCCCCATCTCACTCAGAGGAAAATCAAAGTCCTATATGGCAACCTACAGGACCCTATATAATCTGGCCCCCCACAGCCCTGCTTCTTGCTCACTCTGCTCCAGACACACAGACCTTTCTGCTATTCCTCAAGCATGCCAAACATCTTCCTACCTCAGGGCCTTTGAAATCCCTGTTTCCTCTGCCTGGAATGTTTTTCCCTAAAATATCCACATGGCTCAATCCCTCACATTTTTTTTTTTTTTTAATTTTATTGGGGAATATTGGAGAACTGTGTGTTTCTCCAGGGCCCATCAATTCCAAGTCATTGTCCTTCAATCTAGTTGTGGAGGGCGCAGCTCAGCTCCAAGTCCAGTTGCCGTTTTCAATCTTTAATTGCAGGGGGTGCAGCCCACCATCCCATGTGGAATTGAACTGGCAATCTTGTTGTTGAGAGCTCATGCTCCAACCAACTGAGCCATCCGGCCGCCCCTCCAGAAGCTCAGCAGCAGCTCATTGTCTTCAATCTAGTTATGGAGGGCACAGCTCACTGGCCCATGTGGGAATCGAACTGGGAACCCTGTTGTTCAGAGCTCGCGTTCCAATGAACTGAGCCATCGGGCCGACCTAATCCCTCACCTCTTTCAGGTCTTTCCTCAAATGGCATTTTCTCTGTGATGTACTCTCTGGCCAATTTATTTAAAATTCTATCCTACTACATTCCCTATATCTCTTCCCTGCTATACTCTTCTCCATAACATTTTTTACCGAATAACACATTGTACGTTTTACTTAACTATACTATTTATTGTCTGTCGCCTCCAACTAGAAGGAAAGCTCCACAGAAAAGGAATTTTTGTCCATTTATCATTGCTCTATCTTTGGCACCTAGGACAGCACCTACTACAGTGTAAGCACTCAATAAATATTTGCTAATTTAACGAATGAATGAATGGACTCTCGTAAGCATATTTTACCTGGTAGTAGTGGTCTTCCCCTCCATCTTTTGGCTATTCCAGATTTTCACTGTACCATCATTTGAACATGTTGCAAAAAGTGAGTGTTCATCAGAGACTCTAATTCGATTCACAGCAGATTTGTGTTCATGAAGATGTGCAACCAGTAGCCCTTTAGGACGCCAGCCTAAGGAAGAGCAAAGGCATGTATCTTAATCTATACTTATCCATATCTTTCCCTTATCCCCAACTATAATAACCAACAACCAGCATGAGAGCAATTGTAAGAACTAAACAAAGGATATCAATAGTTAGCCAATCCAGAGTGGTCTACTGGACCATGACAGTTATCTGTTGAGTAGGACATCCAAGATAGCAATTAAGTGTTGCTCAAATAGCCTTAGAAAGACTGCACCTGGAATCCTTCTCTAGTGTCTGAAAACGCACAATAGTCACTTGGTACCCAGAAAAACCCTGACTACTTGCTTAGTAGCAAGAGGTAATGAGTTTCCTAAACAAGACAAATCGATGCTAGGAAGGCAGCCTAAGCCTGAAAAGTCTCAAAAACCCAGATCCACTATATCACAAATGTCTGACCTTAAGGAAATTTCTGAGCTTCAATTTCCTCAAATTAAAATGAGGGAAATACTATTTAACCCAAAAGGTCATTATATGGCTAAATGTGATGTATAAATAGTCGGACGTTATCCCAGGCCCACAGTAAACACTCAATGTTTATTTTCTCTCTACCCACAATCATTTATTCTATGGTATCAACATGTTAGTATACATGGTATTATAAATTACAGCCTCAGAACGCCCATGGATTTTCTAGTACTTTCTTTATGACATCTATACCCTTTTGTTTTATTATATATTTCTTGTGTGTGATTAATTTCCTCTAACAAATTATAATTTCCCTGAGGTCAGAGACCAGGTCTTATCCAATCTGAATCACAATACCTAGCATGTCCTTGTGTAGAACTGTCTTTACTATTTAATGAATAAAATTCTATATTAAGTATAACATTTAATCATATTTAATGTTAATCATTTTAAAATAAAACAAAACTGAAAGGTATGTTGAAGATCATGCTATATTAGGGTTAGCACTGTGCCTAATTAAGTGATAACAATGTCATTTTAGGATGAAATGATTTCCTTTACCAAGAAATAAAAATGAAACCAATACTACTGCCAAACCTGGCTTACTCTACGATAAAAAATATGTTTCCTGTTGGATCTCCAGTCCACATGTGTGGGAAGAACAGCTGGATGTGATTTTTAAGGATATGCTGGATTTGGAAGTGATTAAAAACACTTTTCCAAGAAATACAGATAATCTACCATGTTAGGCTGAACATTCCGTCTAGAGAAAACCAATTTCAAGCAACAACTCAAGTGTGGAAAGAAAAAATAAAGAGCCCAACAGTCACTGCACATTTCTTAAATCACAAAATTTGACACCTTTTCTATGATTATTGAATAAAACGTATAACTCCACTTAAGTACAAAATGCCACTTATAAAGACAGGTTCTCTGGTAAAACAGTTTATGGTCAATTTTTTTGTTTGTTTTTAAAGCAGGGCTGGTAAATAATACTGAACTATATTTCAGAAATAACATAAATATTCCAGGATATTTATTTTGGTAAGAAAATTTATGTAATTAGAGATGCCACTTACCAATTAAGAATATTTTCTAAATCCGTAAGTCACTGACCTCTACCAGCATTTTCCCTGCGTTCACGATAGAAGCCCATGGGAATTCACATAATTTTTAAATCTCTACACATTAACACACTACGTCTTTCTTCTCAGAGTTTTCAAGTTAAATTTTTATTATTAAAATGTACATACAGAAACTCATTAAAAATGTTTTTCAGAATCTGAAAATCTATTATCAAAGGCTAGCTCCATGAACTGGGCAAGTCTGTTAACAGAGCTGAGGCACATTTTTATCTGAAATACCTCTAAATTTCTTTTAAATCTTTTCAGAACATAGGAGTGTTTTCCCCAAATCTTAATGTCAGTAATTGTTGAATGGTGGGGTTATAGGTGATTTTGTTTTCTTTTAAAAGTATCCGTTATTTTCCAAATTTTACCTTTTTTTAAAGAAAATTAATAGATGTTAAAACCTTCTGTAATTAAAAGTTGGAGCTATTCCAAGAAGTCTGACACTCAATGAGAAAGTGGCATAACATTAAAGAGGCAGGTAAAGCCTTGCATGATAAGTGGGGGGAAACTGACCCCAGGCAGGCTAAAATAGTAAGTGGCCTAAAAAGACACTGCAAGTTGCCTCTAGAGCTAAGATCCACACTCCATAAACAGTGACTTAAAATTTCTCACTTATTGCTTCCTCCTCAAAGATTCCAAAGTGACAGTTTGCTCTTACTTCCTTTGCTTGGTAATTAATTATCAGTACCCTGCATCCCATTCTAGGCTTCAGCACCCAGGGTGGAATGCAACTCCCTCCAATGGCATTTTTACCAGGTGGCGGTGGTTTACTCTCCCATTCAGCGTTTTCCATCATCTGCTTGGCTATCCTCTCAGCATTACACTGCTCCCGCTTTTGTTGTATGAGTTGCTGAAGTTCAGTTTTACAAGTTGTGATCCGAATCTGGTAGGTGGACGGTAAAATTGTACTACTTAAAACCTGTATTGTTGGTTTTCTACTTTGGACATTTGTCACTTCCGGAACCTGCAAAAAAAATAAAAAAACAGAATTATAGGCAATTATGTCATAAGCAAAGTATATTTGATATAAAAATGTATCTATGTTCTCTTTATTCACTATCATCAGCTTGTTGTCCTTATTAATGTACCAATCTTTAAATCTAATGACATGCTTAAATGAAATGACATGTCCAAATACAATATGTTTTCAATGAAAACGTTAAAATGAAGTTTAACCACAAATATTATTCAAAACTTCTACATTGTTAAAAAAAAGTTATCAGTGCAGCAAAAACATTAAATAAAAACTCTAAGTAAAAAACAAAATTTTGTCACATGGTTCAGTTAATATGTATTATATTTTTCATTTAAAATATGACTGGCTAGGGAACAGTTACCTTCAATTGCGAATTTATTTCAAATACATCAAAATTATCATGACATTTCTCACGTATTGCACACTTGGGACTTTTCTTCTCAGAAGTATTTTTGGTATTTTACAGATAGAACTATGTCATATTTGAAGAATAAAAAGATATTTAAAAGGTTCACTGTATACTAATTATAATCACAGTTCATAATGATGTCTTCAACCCACAATTTCAGATCACTTTATTGGTGAGTACTCTAAAACAAGACCTTTTTTGATGCATTTAATAACTAGATTTCCCCTTGGCTATACAATTAAAGATAAACTGTCTTAGAAAGAAACATGTCCTCCAACAGTACAAGTCACTGCATGATTTTTCCAGTATAGTACCCAGCTTTTAAATATCCCAAAGAGTAGAATGGCATTGAAAGACAAAAGGACTATTGCCTAGGTGACAATACCTGTGGAGAAGTTGACAAGGGGACACAAATGCCAGCAGAGGACTCAGAACGAGGAGGCTTCCCAGTCTGAATCACCTCCTGGTCACTCCCTTTAGGTAGGGCCTGTGGAATGTTCGGTGGTTCCAGTGACCCAAACATGCTTTTCCATTCTTCGTTTACATTTGAGTCTTGTTTCACATGTTTTCTAGCTATGAAAACAGATTTCAGAATAGTCTGAAGGAAGCCTCTAAAACCAGTATGTGCTTTTATTGCTTTTTTTTTGGTGGGGAATGGGCAGTAATGGACTTCACATTCTATTTGTTCTTTATGATCTCCAATTTATTTATATTTATATATCAACTCATTAACCTCACTTCATTTCTTGGGCAGATGGAAAAGATGTGCTTTCGATGGTATTAATAATTATGCCTAATTGTTTCTTAGTTTCCCCAGGCTAGCTCCACTGCAAGTAACCACTTCATCTGAAGAACCAACAATAAAAACAAATTTTTCAAATGTCACTACTAAATATGACCTCTCTATTTCCAGTATCAGTTACTTAGAAAACAAAATAAAAATAGAATAAAAAAATCAATTGTTATATAGCTATCTCCTGACTATAAATAAACCATTTATTTTTTTATCTTTGTCCAGTTACAAAAAGTACTAAGTTCTAGCATTTCCAAAAAATACCATGAATTGCCTCCATAACTTTGTAAACCTCATGAACTCTATAGTTTAATGATATACTACCATATTCTTTTACAAAAATAAAACAATACATATTGTTTCACAACTTGCTTTTTCTCTTACTTAACTAAATATGTTGAACACTTATTTACCCATTCACCTATTAATTGACACTTCAATTATTTCCTTTTTTTGTTTTAATGGAGAACATTCTTATACACATTTCTTTGCATGCATGTCATTGTTTCTTAGAATAAATTTTGGCAGGTTACTTAATCTCTTAACTGTTAGCTCACTTCTCTACTTTTTCTCCCCTAAATCTTTCTGCTATGTAAGCTAGTCACTGTATTTAAAAGTTCTGTATCTGGGAAATGTGACTTTTATTTTATTACTAATTAGCTAAAAGTAGCTTTATGAAATAACTAACAATACAAGCTACACACACACATACACACACACAAATGTACCAACCTCGCTTGTCATCTGGTTCCTGTTTGGTTTTAACAAGATCAACTTGTCTCCCAGTTATGCCCAAGGCTGCCAAATCAATTACACCTTTCTGGCTACTATCATGAAGATGGCTTTGATCCACTATATTGGCCTTTGCTTTGTTAGATTTCATCATGAAGTCTTTTAGTGCCAAAAGTTTGTCTTCTTCTTCCTCTGTCATTCCCTAAAACCAAATAAAACCGTATGTTCTAGGTTATTTTTTGCAAGTAATAACAATAGGTCTCAGAATGACTGACAAATGAAAGGTAAAGCTACCCAATTTAAAATTCTAAGAATCAAAATGGTAAAATGAAGCAAGCAAAGTCAAGAGAAAAGGGAAGTATCAATACAGAACAATATCTCACCATTCTGAACTCAAAGAATACACTCTCCCCATTGGGACCCTTTCTACTTTGTATCAGATTTATATCTTAACTTTCTTTCTAAATGGGAGCATTCAAGTATAATACATCTTTGAAGTCTCCAAAGAACTTAATACGATGGCTGGTATCACCAATGAACACACAAATTATAAAGCAAAACAGACTTATGTTGATATGAAGAAAGCTTCCGTGGTCTAGATAGATCAAACTAGTGACAACATTCCTGTAAACCAAACCCTGATCCAGAACAAGGCCCTACTAACTCTTCAATTCTACGGATGTTGAGAGAGGTGAGGAAGGTGCAGAAGAAAAGGTTGAAACTAGCAATGGTTGGTTTGTGAGGTTTAAGAAAAGAAGCTGTCTCCATCACATGAAAACGCAAGGGGAAGCAGCCAGTGCTGATGTAGAAGCCGCAGGAAGTTATCCAGAAGATCCAGCTAAGATAATGAATGAGGCTGGCTACACTAAACAACAGATTTTCAATATACACAAAACAGCTTTATACTGGAAGAAGATGCCATCTAGGACGCAGAAGTCAATGCCTGGTTTTAAAGCTTCAAAGGACAGGCTGACTCTCTTATAAGGGCTAACACAGCTGGTGATTTTAGGTTGAAGCCAGCGGTCACTTACCATTCTGAAAATCCCAGGGCCATTAAGAATTATGCTAAACCTGCTGACGACAGCCTAATGACAGCACGTCTGTTTACAACATGTTTACTGAATATTTTAAGCCCTCTGTTGAGAACTATTGCTCATAAAAAAAAAAAAATTCCTTTCAAAATATTATCGCTCACTGACAATGCACCTGGTCACCCAAGAGCTCTGATGGAGGTGTACAAGGAGATTAATGTTTTCACACTTGCTAACACAACATCCATTCTGCAGCCCATTGATCAAAGAGTAATTTCAACTTTAAGTCTTATGATTTAAGAAATACATTTCATAAAGCTATAGCCGCCATAGATAGTGACTCCTCTGACGGCGCTGCGCAATGTCAATAGAAAACTTCCTGGGAAGGATTCACCATTCTAGATGCCATCAAGAATATTCGTGATTCATGGGAAGTCACAACATCAACATTAACAAGAGCTTGAAGAAGCAGATTCCAGCCTTCATGGAGGACTGTGAGAGATTTAAGACTTTAGTGAAGGAAGTTAACTGCAGATGTGGTGGAAATAGTAAGAGAACTAACATTAGACGGGGAGCCTAAAATGTGACTCAATTACTGAAATCTGATCATAAAACTTCAATACATGAGACATTACTTCTTGTGGATGAGCAAAGAAAGGGGTTTCTTGAGATCGAATCTACTCCTGGGGAAGTCGCTTTGAAAACTGCTGAAATGACAATAGGGATTTAGAATTTCACATGAGCTTAGTTAATAAAGCAGCAGCAGTGTATGAGAGGATTGATTCCAATTTTGAAAGAAGTTCTACTGTGGGTAAAACGCTATCAAACACCATCACATGCTACAGAGAAATTGTTTGTGAAAAGAAGAGTCAATCAACGTGGCAAACTTCACCGCTGTCCTAGTTTAAGAAATTGCGTCAACTGACCCCAACCGTCAGGAACCACCACCCTGATCAGTCAACTGCCATCAACACTGACATGTCCCTCCACCAGCAAAAAGATTACAACTCTGAAGGACCAGATAGATGATAGCTAGCATTTTTTGGCAATAAAGTATTTTTAAAATTTAGGTACATACAGTACATTTTTGCACACTTAATAGGTGATACAGTATAAACATAACTTTCACATGCACTAGGAAACCAAAAAATTCCTGTGACTCGCTTGACTGTGCTATCTGCTTTATGTGTATTTTCTTTACTGTGGTGGTCTGGAACTGAAGGCACAGTATCTCCGAGGCGTCCTGTATTGAACAATGTGTGTGTGAGAGGAAATTACCTGAGGCCAGGGAAAGAGCAAGCAGAAAGCAGGAAGCCAAACGATTCCCAGAGTCCACACAGGGCTGGGAATCATTCATGTGCCCACTGGCCAGAAGTGAAAGACCTCTTACTTACTACACAGAGCATCACATCCTCAGAAGTCCCTGGTAGTCAAGCCAAACTGGCCATTGACCACAGGTGGCTCTAGATCTGTCCTAATAAATTTCAGAAGGCTTAAAAGGATCAAATTGATTCCAAGTAACCCAACTGTACAGCAGAACAAATCTAACACTATATAAAGGAATTCAGTACCCAACAACATAAAACTCACAATCAACAGAGAAAGAAACTAGGTGGCGAAGGGACAGAGATTGGAGGAAAGCTTACATTTTACTATATATCTTCTCATACCTTTTCAATTTTACACCTTGTATATATACTTCCCACTCAAAAATGATAAAAAATCATTTGAAAGTTTAAAATGCAAAGTATTTCTCACTTTTTAAAGTAAGGAGTGAAGTAACAGTATATTCTGTATTCATGCCTGATCAAATGGATGCCAGTAACAAAACAGTGAGCTCCTGTGATGAGCTCTCCTAAAACAGCTCCGACATGTGTCTCTTCCAGATGCCAAGTCCTACTGAAAATCTGGACTACAGATTTCAACTTCCACATGGGGAATGTTCCACAAGTATACTTTATGTCTATTGTCTGTAACTCTGAACATACTTTCCCACAGAAACAATGGCAGGCAGCTCTAGAAAGGCCTATTTTACCCATGATGTATTTCAAGTGCAGTTCTGTACAAAAGAGCCTTGCAGAACCCCAAGAAAAGAAAAAAACATCTGTAGGAGTGTTCAGAATTCCCACTTGTGGAGGCTAAAAACACATCTTTTCCCTCCGTAGCCCCAACATTAGGAACCAGAACTCAATCCCTATTTCCCTGCAACAATGCCTCTGCCGGTAATCCCAAGAAACTAAGGAGTACAGGAACCAAAAAGAAGTGAAGACAAAAGGCTTGCAAGAGGCTGGAAGAGGTGAGCTGCATACAGACTTCTTCCTAAGTCCATACAGGACCAAAGCAAGCTTCTCAGTCTTAGCTCCCTGTCCTCGGTTTACTTTGAGAGGCAAGATGGCAACGATGGAGGAGCACGGACTTTGGAGTTAGACAGATTTAGGTTTAAATGTCAGCTTTGAAACTTACTGAACGGTTGAGCACAGTCAAGTTAACCACCCTCATTACGTCTCAGTTTCCTTATCTATGAAATGGGGAAAACATCATCTGTTGCTCAAGCTAATTTTAAGCTTGAATCACAAAATACAGAAAGCATCAATTATGGTGGTAAACTGGTAGGTCCTCAATAAATGGAAGGTGGTGCTGTTCTGCTGTTCCTTGCTCTGAGGAGCTCAGAGATTCTAGCCTGCTCTCCCTTTAATAACAGCACCTGTCCCTTGAAACAGTACTCGTAACCCATAGGAATCTCCTAAAACAATTATTAACAGCAACATAAAACAGAGGGTTACATGTTCCTCTTTTCCCACTCATACAAATGAAGGGATAAATGACAGACAAATGAATACATCAAGCAAACATTTAGCGAACTACAAGGCAGTGAGTTTTAGTGATTTCGTCACGGCACGCAATAATGGAGGGTGGCACTAAGGGAGCACCAATGGAGGAAGTGTGTGGGAGAACAGTAGTAAGCAGAAAGTGGAAAGGCTATGGAAAATGCTCCTTCTTCTCCCTCCTTTTACCCAGGGCAGTGGCAAAACCTACACCCAGAGCAAGGTGAAAAGCAAGAACTACCACGTTTCCCCAAAAATAAGCCCTAACCAGAAAATAAGTCCTAAGTCCTAGCATGATTTCTCAGGATGACATCCCCTGAACATAAGCACTAAGGTGTTTTTTGGAGCAGAACTTAATATAAGACCCGGTCTTATTTGGGGGGAAACATGGTAGAGGGTAGGGTGGCAACATGAATGAAGGAATTAATGACTTGTATGAAAAGGAAATATTAATATAGAGGTATTTAATTTAATATACAGGATTTGCCAGAGAGAAATACAAAGAATCACACCATCCAAGCCCAAAGAAACATCTAAATCGGGGTAGTTTTTATTGTAGGCTGAAATCTTTTCGATAAGGATTATTTACTCAGGAGAAACAACAGAAAAATGTGATTCAAAATACAATTTTCCATAAGCTGCTTTCTAAAATATAAAGTACATCTACTATACGACCCAAGGTTAAAAGAAAACCCAAAGAAAAAGCTCTTTGGCAATCCAAGTCACATCAAATTAAGTCTCCTAAAATATATTATATATATAAAATATATAATAGGAAACAGAACCACCGGCCTGGAAGGGACTTTCAGATGCATCTCTAGCCTCCAGCAAAATTTAGACCTAAAAGAACCAAAATGGATATTGAGCCTACTCCAATATTCAATCACCAAGCCAAAGTTTGGGCATCAAACAGCACTGGCTATTCAGTGACAAGTACAATACATGAAAGGATTCATATCCCAAAACTGATCAAATTCTCTCTCTGCAACTGAAGCATTTTCTCATCTTATCTTGTTAGACATGAGTTACAAGCATTCTCTAAACCAAAACTTGCTGCAGATTTAAAGACAGTCATTAAAGTTGTCCCTCACTATTTGCTTTATGGCTCGTGGAACATTTATTCAGAAACTATTCTTTATTTCTAGCCATTTTTATTCCTATTTGGACTTCTCTAGGTTTCACACACCCCTCTTAAAACAGGATGCTGAATCTAGATTATTTCTAAAGTGGCCCTATTAATGCCAAGCATAATGAAAAGATTGCTTCCATGTTCTAACAAGATATGTTAATTGATCCAATTTCAGAGGCGTTTAAGACACAGCAGTAAACCATTGTTTTATTCAATCTAAGATGCATTATAAATCCCAGATGTCCCAGCTGTTTGCATGCAGTGAGAACTCTCTAAATTTGGATGGAAATAAACCAGGACTTTTCTGTATTGCATCTATGTTTTACAATATAATGACATTAAATTTCATTATATTTTTTGGTGAAATACAGAACTGAATCAAGACTATTACTTAAATCTAAGCTTCTATCTACTCTACCCTTCATTTACATAGTCAGTAATCACAAAATAAACTTACTAGCTCTCCCATGATTCCTTATTCAGTTCAACCCAATGCCTTATCATCAGCCTAGTATCCCCTATACACCAATGCAAATGCATAAGATATTTACCAGATTCATTTATTTATTTAGTCTGATTCAACCTAACCAACCAAAATATATTTAACAATTAGATGGATGCTTTAATTTTTTAATGAAGTTTGCACTTAAATGTAAGCTTTCAGAAAGGTGATACAACCTGTGAGAGTAATTTCTTCAGAAGCTGTGCTATGGCAGGGTCCTCAGGTGGAGGGCAGTCAGGGAGAGACCCATTTCGTTTCTTCTGACGAATGTGAAGATGTCTGAACAAGCTAGTAATATCTTTTGACCTCAAAGCATAATCAAATATAGAACGACTTACTGGCTCTTTTAAAACGCTGAGTAGAACAAGTTTTCTTTCGATCTATATCAGAAACATAAAAAGAATCAGCCAAAAATACAACATATGGTACAGTTATTTTCAAATTCAATAAAACCTTTGTAAAGTTAACGTAGGTATTTATTTTCTAAGAAAATGCAAGATGTGAAAATCTGCAATTTTTGCTTAAAAGACAAAAAGAATACTAGTGACCTTTAAAAAGCTAAGGCATTTCTTCTTTTCATTGTCAGCACCTAAGTACACAACTGTGTCTATCATACTGGGAGACTAGTGATAAATACCCTGGATAGAAAAGTTTAGAAAATGAAAGAGTCTTTTCTAGATCCCAAAATGTCAGGTGACTTCCTAGACTCCTGTAGTCACCCAACAGGT
Organism: Rhinolophus hipposideros; assembly: GCF_964194185.1. Classification (NCBI taxonomy): domain Eukaryota; kingdom Metazoa; phylum Chordata; class Mammalia; order Chiroptera; family Rhinolophidae; genus Rhinolophus; species Rhinolophus hipposideros. Next base: position 36,642,084 of record NC_138060.1, on the reverse strand, counting down.
ACAGACTCAGAAGAGATGCTCAGTAGTCCCAGGGCTTCCTCTCAGCCATTGAGTTTTCCCAGTAGCTTCAACCACTTCCAAAAAGCATTCCTCTCTCCACAGAGTTCATAAAATGCTATTGTTACCACCAAGCATACTCTCTTTGACGCAGCGTTTGTAATAACAGGATGAGCTCTACTAACAGTATCCAAGAGGACTTTAGACATATGGAACCACTTGGTGAGTCGGCCAGTGGAAACCAGCATAAAAAGGTATCTTTTGTCTAATCCAAACTGTAGAAAGGTATGATTTATGAAACATGGATAATTAGCCTCTTATTTCCTAATCCTGGCCTTTCAAAATATAAAACAATGATAAAAGAAAAAAAAACTTTTTTTAAAGAATTTCTTAGAAAACAGAGAATGGTACAGATTTCTAGCAAATCACTTATATGTCATATTTATTACAGTAAACCACAACTAAAAGTTATTACAAAAATGCATGCAATTTTTAAATCCCAGAGACATTTCACATTGTGTTCTAAAAACATTTAACAAACAAACTTCTAAATAAAGTAAGTGGTCAAAATAGTAGGAATCTCTAGACCTGATTTCTAAGGAAGCTTTAATAAACTTCAAAAAAAGGCATACTGGGTGGCCAGATGGAACAGTTGATTGGAGCACCAGTTCTGAATAACAGGGTTGCCGGTTCTATTCCCACATGGGCCAGTGGGCTGTGCCCTCCACAACTGACTGAAGGACAACAAGCTGTCCCTGAGCTTCCGGAGGGGCAGCTGGATGGCTCATCTGGTTAGAGCGCAAGCTCTCAACAACAAGGTTACCAGTTCAATTCCCACATGGGATGGTGGGCTGCACCCCCTGCAACTAAAGACTGAAAATGCCACAACTAGATTAAAAGACAACGACATGGAGCTGATGGGCCCTGGAGAAACACACTGTTCCTCAATGTTCCCCAATAAAATAAAATAAAAATAAAAACATTTATTTTCTAGTGATATTATCTATCTTTCATGTATAAATAAATTGTTTCTGGGGTAAAAATAAAATTCTACAAACTATGAAATAAAGAATGATGATCCCCAGAAATGGATGAATCTATGGAGAAAAGTAGGACTTGAAAGCACAGCCAAATCCTCTTTGTTTCCAAAGTATATCAAAGGTCACTTTCTCCAATCTAAGGGAAGGTATTAGACATTGCGATACTGGGTTTCCCTGAAAATAAGACCTAGCCAGACCATCAGCTCTAATGAGTCTTTTGGAGCAAAAATTAATATAAGACCCAGTATTATATTATATATTAATTATATTACATATATTTATTATATTATATATATTATTATATTATATTATTTTATATTATATTATACCCAGTCTCATATTATAGTAAAATAAGACTGGGTCTTATATTAATTTTTGCTCCAAAAGATGCAGAGCTGATGGTCTGGCTAGGTCTTATTTTCGGGGAAACATGGTATATAAGTAGGAGAAAGCCAAAGGCATGTGAATTTGCAAAAGAGAAATAGAGTTTTAGTAAAAACAGGACATTTCAGGATGTTTTCACAGCCAGAATCATCTCTCAACAGTCCATTCAATTTAAATGTCTATTTTGATATTTGGGGATCCAGCAAAATAAAAGGTGTAAACACTGACAAGTTGGGTAAACTACTGCTTTTTACAAACCAAAGATCTGAAGTTTATCAATTTCTATACTGCTGGCAGGTCTGGGAGGGTTGGAGGCAGGGGTTGATAATTAGATTTTAAAAGAAGTGGGGGGGGGGGGAGAAAGAAAAAAGAAAAAGGCAAGGAGGAAGGAAAAGAAAAGAAAAGAAAAAAGGAAAGGGAAAGAGAAAAAATGAAACAAAATAAAATGAAACAAAATGAAAACCAGAACCAGGTACTGGCCCAAAACACAAACATTTGAACAAGGTTTTTTCTAATTTATCACAAATGATGACAGGTTGAAATCATTTATACTTTTTAAAATAAAAGCAAGTTTCCATCAATATACATTTCTGCTATATTTCACTTTAACGGCAGATGTTTTATAACATTACATACAAGAAAACCAAATATGAACAAGTGCATAACATGATGTATAACATAACAGTCTCTTGAACGTTTCTCACCTTCAAAAGTGTTTGTTCCATTAACATTAACTAGCTTGAAAGGAATGTGAAAATGCTATAGCGCAATTTAAATCTTTAAAAATTTAAATAAAAATAGAACTCAAAACCTTTTTTTTAAGGGCTCCGCAGTTTGGAGGGGGGATTGATTCTAAGTTGAAACATACTTACCTGTATTATTGGTTGGGTAATATATGGGTCAAGGTAAGGCATCAGTTTACAATACACATCAGCTGTGCTTATTTGATGAGCTACCACTGTAATAAATCCCACAGCACCATAGCGTATCCACAGATTGGGATGACACAGAAAGGGGGCTAAAGCGGGGGAAAAAAGGGTACGGATTAAACCATTAAACCATGTTCATAGTTTCAGACTATCAAAATAAACAAATTTTCACCTTATAACACAATTGATGAAGGGATTATAGCGCAGTTTTACTATAAGGTGCCTGCACATATTCAATTATCTTGAGGCATAAACTCAACCAAGTGAACATACTGATATTATATTATTCCCTATCAGAAAAATCAGCAATACCGAAAAAGAATAAACACAGCTACCTCCTTTCTGAGAATTTAAATTTGTATTTTTTAGTCAGGACTGAAGATGGGTGGCCATCTATTCATTTAAAAGACTAGAAAAAAACTACTAGATAGAGACATAAAAAGTCTCAACAGTTACTCCCTGACCAACTACCCTGAAGAAGTCCAAGGACACACCATGTACCACATAAGGAGCAAAGAAAATGAGATGCTGTCTCTTCTCTCAGCCACAGCTTTAAGATTAGGGAACAATTTCATCTAACATTCTTTTTAATGTAAAGGTTTGATCAAACCTAATATATATATCACTTATAAATTCATTCACAAGGCATTATGAATGGAAACTAAAAGGCAGAAAACATGATTCCCATTCTTAAAGAATTTAAAGTATAAAATTAAACCAGAAAATTACATGAATGTCTTTTCACCCCTTTTATTTTTAACTACCTGTGTATTATACCTAAAATCAGTGATTTCAACTAATCGAAGTAAGATTTAGAATAAAATTCAAACTTGTAAAAGCAAAGAAAAAAAGTGTATTGGTTCTAAGTATGCAAAAACATCAGCATTTTGAGGATATTAATTTTATGAGAAATTCATACCAACAGAAAAATAAGAACACTGTCACATGCTAAAATGACTTATAGTATAAAAAAGGGAAAGGAGAAAAAAATTTGTTCAAAATATGTATCCAAAGTTCTCCCATTCCAATTCTTTTAATTACACATGAAGGTGCTTTTGATTATTTCATAAACATCCTACTGACTCTGATACATCCAACAAGGGAAGGCTGGTAGTTTCCTTTGACGACCGGGAAAATGAAAACTGGAAAAACATCAAAAAACCTCCACAAAGTAAACCCAAAATGACTTGGCATGGATTAGATACTGTACAAGGCTGCATTATTGGTCCCAATTCTTTACATTATCTGTGTTACACAACCACACTCTTGCCTTGTACTCATGGGGTACAAATGGTACGTCTCTGCCCCTTGCTTTTGGCTCAGTCATGTTACCTGCTCTGGCCAATGGATGCATGTTGGCAGATATACCACAAACAGAAGCTTGAAATGTGCTGCATAGCTAGGCTTGCTCTCTCGTGCTGCTGCCATCACCCAGAACATAACCTGCATGGTTGCTGACCTCCCTCCCAGGCTCCACAATGACACAGAGGAATCACAAGTTACCACAGACAACCTGGAGGTGCAAAGCCTAAAAGCAGAGGCACCCACAAAACGCATAAGAGATAGACGCATAAGGAGAAATATTGAGATTTGTGGTTCCTGAGATCTTGTGGTTGAGTGTTGTATAGCACAAGGGGTAGCTGTTTTCATTCCTTTTTGATACTGCTGATTTTTATGATAGGAGATATAATATTTGGTATTGCTGGTTTTTATGATAGGGGATATAATATTAGTATGTTCACTTGTTGAGTTTATGCCTCAAGATAACTGAATATGTGAAGGCACCTGATAGTAACATCGGGGCATAATCCTGTTATCAATTATGTTACAGGGTGAAAATTTGTTTATTTATATCAGAAAGTAGCTAATTGATACAAAGATTTTCAAACACTCAAAAAACAAGAAACCAGAATCAAGAGGATTTCCCATAAAACAGTTAACTCAATTTTTTCTCCATCCAATACATTCCTATTATCTGGGGATAATCTCCTTAATATTAGATATTCATAATATCTAAGTGGGAACAGTATAATCACCATCACTACCACAGACGGACTATGCTTAGTTTAAAGACAGAACACAGAGATAAATACAGTTTATCATTTGTTTTAAGTAGGTGTTTGAGTTACTAAAAACTTTTTTCTTTTAAATAGTTTAAAATGCCAACAAATTATTATTTATTTGATTTTTCTCAGCAAGGCTTTTTCTTTTTCCCCATAGCTGGTCCCAAATTCAGTTCCAGTTCTAAGGGTATTCCCCATCCAAGAAGTTATACCACACTGGATTTATTCTACATCCAATGATAATTTATTTTGATGTGAAATTAAAGATAAAAGAGTACCCCATATGTTCTTGTGATCAATGGCTAGAAATAGCAGGGCCCAGAAAAATCTGCAAAATTTGAGAGGAGAGGTGAAATGGTGACTTTTGCTTTTATGATGACTTTTGCTTAAAAACTGATGGACATCCATTTTTCAGATAAATACAATGCTAATTATAAGCGACATTAAATCTCAAAAATAATTTCCAAATAATTAGGCAACAGAAGAAATGCATTATGTGAAATTAAAATAAAGAGAATTAAAGTCAAGAGCAAGAAAAATTTGACCCTTGGGAAATAATGCCACTTTAACAAAAGAAAAAAAGAAAGCACTGTGGTAACTCAGAAATTGAGAATGAGCAGGAAAATATTCCAGGTAGCAAGATATGCATGTTAACATGGTATGTTTTCTCCTTAATATTACTATGGAAATAGGTGCTTTCTATATCCATCTTATACTACACAGGACCAGAAACTTTAAAAACAGTCTAACATCTTTTAATTATAATATTAGCAACACGAGTATTTGGTTCCCATGTTATTTATTAGCTTTTTTTAAAAATGGGAAAAAATAGAGATAATCCCTCAATTTCAGCACTCTGTAGCTTATAACTGACTCTGGGTGGTGAGCACACAATGTGACAGATATATATAGATGATGTATTATAGAAATGTACACTTGAAACCTACGTAATTTTACTAACCTTTGTTTACCCTAATAAATTTTTAAAAATAAAAATAAAAAATACTTCAATGGAGATTCATATCATTATTGTGTTGCCAATACTCAATAATTTCATATTAAATTTGCAATTATTTTTAACATAATCATCAAAAAAATCAAACCAATTTAATTATAAACTAAGAATGAATATAGATATTAAAGTACAAAATAAGAACCCTATATATACTTAAATTTTGCAATTTTTTGTAAAGCTACATTCATGCCTTAAAAATTTCCAGAAATTTTATACATCTCTACTACGTAACTACCACCTAGTTTCTGAACAATCAAAATAAACAATAATTCCTTTGTCCCTTTTCTCTGAGGATTGCCTCAGGAAAAAACCTGTTAACTAAGTCTAACAAATTTTAGTTTTCTATTAATCTTTCTTGGCAAAGCATCTAGCAGGAGTTAAGTATTTTATCTAAAGAGGTGAATTTCAAGATTTCATGTCTTCTCCATACAGAGCCAACTTGCATTCTTACATTGCATCGTTCTTAAAGTGAAGTGACAAGAAAGCTAAAAGTTCCAGATATTCTTAATTTTAGAAAGTGTCATATTTACTTGTTTGCTCTTATTCTGAATTTTAAGTTGAGAGAAATAAGTGCTGTAGAGGTCAAGGAATTAATTCTCTTTCACTGGTTAATAAAATTACTAACTTCAATACTATGAATTCTTAACTGGCAATGAGTGCAATTACATGTCATAGACAATTCTCCATACCCAATTTCAATTTGACCAGTGTCCAAAAAAATAAGTGGACTCTTCAGAGAAGTTAAAGACTTTATCCATATTATGTTCAGAAAACAAAAACAAAATCTATACTTTTCAAGAATCACACAAAGACTTACCTACAAATAAAAACAAAGATATATTTCCCAACTTGAGCTGGAGACCAAATGATCCTGTTTGTTTGTTGCCTGTCTCAAATACATACAAGCCTGCATGCAGAAGCATGCACGTGTGTGTACACACAAACATACACACACACACACACACACACACACACACACACACACAAAAATGGGAACAATAAAGTTGAAAACCTGACTCTATATTGCCTAGAAGTTTTGTAATGCTCTATCAATTGTTATTTCTCTTCCCACATCCTAATTTTCCCATCCTAATCTTGAGAAACAGAAACTTACCAATATCACTGGCAAATTCGTAGACATGGGGTTTTTGTAGCAGCCCTAACTGGCACATACAGGTAAGGGCGTTAAGAGCTTTCACAATAACAAATTCCTCAGCATCACTAAGACCTTGTTGCAGCAGGGGTTTGAGAATCGAGGAGCTCTGCCAGCCAACATAGGCAGCAACACCTGAAAAAGAGAAGCAGCACGACATTATCACGCATTCTATACCTGAAAGTACAAATGCCATTAGGTAAAACAGTAAAATTAATCAAAAGCCAAATATATTGAGCGATAATCAAGGAGAGGACATCGCACTTCCTTCCATCGCACGATAAATGAAACAGACCCACACCAAAGCAAATCATCAAGAAATTCTGGAACACCAAAGGGACAAAAAAGATCCTCGGAACTTACAAAAAGAAAAATACAGGTCCCCTAAAAATGAAGGAGAGTAAGACTGGCATCAGATGATCTTCAGCAACAATGAAGGCTAGAACACAACAGAGCAAGACCTTAAAGTCATGAAAGTAATTTTATACCCAAACTGTCAATAAAATAAGAGAAAATAAGTCATTTTGAGACATGTGAGAACTATATCGGTTTACCTTCCATGCAACTCTTTCGAAGTTACTTGAAGATATACTCCAGCAAAATTAAAAATATGTAGAATGTACAAAATAGTAGATATTACCCAAGAATTCAAAGGGGAAAAAAAGGATAATAACTAGCAAACATCTGAAAATCAATCAGCTGAAATTAGAATTAAAAGCCAATAAATTTCAAAGATGTTAACAAGAAGAAAAATGGAATAGATTATAAACAGTAGACAAAATTGGTAAGGAAAACACTAGATATTATAGGTAAGATGAAGAAGGTATATTACTTTTCTCTATAAAAGAAAAACAAAGGAATCTGAAAACCAGGACAAACAAAAACTTTGTTCAAGAAAGTCATGGTATAAATATGAAATAAATTAAAATGTGCAATGTATTTAGTAATTGACAGAAGGTAGAAAAAAGAATCCATCGACTTTGATACTATAAGTATTCTCATCAAGGACAAAGGAGTCATAGCACTGGAACCGTGGTGAAGTAAATATAAATAATATACTACCTGGCTCTACAGTCAATAACATTTACACATTCATAATCATGTAAATGTTGTTTTAAACTTTTAGAATCACTCTATACAATGCACAAAAGACTATTACGATTACAGAACAGAATGTAGATATTATCAACTATAACAATGCAATTGTTAGCTGAGTTGTCAACACTTAAATTATCAACCACCAAATGAAAAAGGAGAGGTAGAGAGAAAGAAAGGAGCACTAATATTCTTGTAGTCAAACCAAATCAGAAGACCAATAAGAAATAGGTTTAATTATTTAAAATTATAACTACAAACTGAAAACTAAAGCACTGCAAATAGTGACCTATACCTCAAAAACAGGGGACAAAAAAATCAAGGCATGGTATGAGTGAATTGAATCTTCATCTAGTATAGAACAAAGTCAAGAAATAAAGTCTAACGTTGATAATTCTAAAAATAGTAATATGAAAATTCTAGAGGTATGGCAATAATCACCTGAAGATACCAAACCAAAAACACAAACCAGAATAGCTGCCTCTGGAAAGTGCAACTATTGCTTTTCAAATATTACTTTATAAATTTTGAATAAATTTTAAACTTACAAAAGCATATTTTCCCTATAATTGAAAAATAATTTTAGAATTTTTTTCTATAATAAAAGGAAAAAAATGCTATCTAATATTCTAGTGGATTATATTTAGGAAATTTACAAACTGAAATGTATAGTGAGGTAAGACAGCTCAAAAGATTTTGGAAAAGAAGTGTGGCATCTGGGGAACTTATCCTACCAGATACAAGTATTAGTTATAAATACATAATAATTAAAATATAAGAATAGAGAGTATAGTATTGAGTACAAGAATAAGAAATCAATGAAATAGAATAGATATCCAGAAAATTGACCCTAAAAGACATAAGCATACAACAGATGACGATAGAAGCTTCACAAATCAATGGGAAAAAAATGAAGTGTTCAATAAATAGTATTAGGAAAAATGGTTATATTTTTGAGGAAAATTTAGATTTCACTTCACACTACAGCCCAAAATAAAGATCAGTTAAGCAGTTAAGTACAAAAAATAAAGCATTTTTAAAAAAAGACAAGCACCCAACACATTAGTAACCTAATTCTGGAATGGGAAAAGCCTTTAGGCACAAAAGTAAAAACAAACCACAAAGTAAAGATCAAATAAATTTACAATATAAAAATTATTTTTAAAAACATAAAAATAATTAAGTTAGTTGAGAAAAAATGTTGCCATTGAAATAAGTCATTTAATGTTTTTAAGGTGTATGTATACATACATACATACATACATACATACATACGGCTAAAAAATATCAACAAGCATTAACACCATTAGAAAAACTGGGCCAAAATAATACATTAAAAATTCATAGAATAAGAAGCATGAATGAATAATCAACAAGAGAAAATTTTGACAATTACCACGATTTCACTTTTATGTGGAATCAAAAAAACAAAAATGAATAAACGAAAAATAGAAACAGACACATAGATAGAACAAGCTGATGGTTGCCAAAGGAGAGGAATGGGAATTGTTTTCTAAAGTGTTAATAAAAAAAGAAAACACACGAGAAAGTTTTTCACCTTCACTAATAAGCAAAGAAATATACTAATCAAAACAAGGTATCACTTTACCCTACCAACAGGCAAAGGTTAATTGAAGCCTGGTCCATACTGGAAGTATGCAGTACTGTCAAATAATGCTGATCAGAGTGGGAAATACAATCTGTTTGAAAAGCTGTGTCAAGAGTTTTAAAAATATATTCATATTGTTTAACCCAGTAATTAAAATTTCAGACTTGTAGCCTGAGAAAATAATCAGAAACAAATACTTACATAAAAAATTATCTATATGATAGAAAAAAATTTAAATAATTTAAATATCGAACAGAAGAGTTAAATAAATTTTGGTGAAGCTATATAATAGATTATTTTGATATATTAAATATGGTTTCAAAGAATTTTTAGTGACATGAGAAAAGGCTTAGAATATACATTAGTGGAAAAAAGTTCAAGATACAATAAAATAAGATTGAGAAGTAATATATAGACACATAGCACCTATGTACCAGGCACTATTACATATGTTAAATCATTTTATCTTCACAACAACCAATGAACAACCAATAGATAGGGATTATGATTCTTCCCATCTTAGATAGGGAAACTAAGGTACAAAAGAGATTAAATGATTTCTCCAAAGCCACAAGTACGTGACAAAACCAGAGATTAAACCCAACAATCTGGCTCTAGAATGCCTACTTTTAACCAGTACCCAATAGTGCCTCTCAGCATATATGACAGAACCGAATAGATGGGATGGAAAGAGAAGAAGACCCACAGGGAAAAAAACACCAAAGCATTAATAAGACCCACAGGGGAAAAAACACCAAAGGATTATGGGTTGTAGGATTAAACATGATTTGTTTTCTTCTTGGTTTCTTATTTTCCAAATTTTCTACAGTAAGCATGTATTACTTTTATAAACAAACAAAAAATCAATGAAAATTATTTTTAAATGAAAAAAGTTATACAAAAGCATGTTTTAAAATATACATGAATTTGTCAATAAATGAAAAGTTCTAAGAACCACCATTTCCCAAGAAAAGGAATAAAAATAAAATTATTTGAAAAAAGAAAGATGTGAGAAGTATACTGAATTCAGGAACTGAGTTAGAGTCTGAGATGCAAGACTGAAATGAATCAATAAAATAATGCAAAAACAAAAAAACTAAAGATGCTGGAAAAGAGGAGGTACAGTAATCTTTGGTAATAACAAAGCGAGACCAGCAGGCAATTTCAAAGCTTTTCAAAAGTAGGCAGTACACTTTTCTCCAAAACATTATGAGAGCATTTGCAGAAATATTAATACTGTTGCCGTATGAGTTTCCTTCCTTTTTTTATTTTTTAGGAAAAACATTCAAAGGCAAACCTTTTAGCAGTTACTTTCCCATATTATTGAGAACCAAAGTCTAAACCCTCTAGTTTTCAGCTACTACATGATAAAGTATGAATACCAGCGAAACTTTCCAATGTGTAGAAGAGTCTTTAAACCTTTTGAGTTAACACACAAGCTATTATGATCATGTCTAAATTGATATAAAAAAGGTTAGTGGGTAATCATAATAGCATGGCTTTAGTATGTAGTATTTCATAATTGACCAAATCTAAAATTAAAAAGATACTACAATCAGACGGAAAGGAATCAGTTGTTATTCAAAAAGAAAAATATTAAATCCTTTATCAAAAGTGACAACCAACTCAAAATAAAGTACACTTTATGTCTAATTTTGAATCTAAATGTAATAGGAGACATGCAGATAAAATATATCTTTCCTCTTTAGATAAATCTGAAAATCAAGAATTGCAACATTTTGAAAAATAGAGTGCAAAAAGCTAGTTTTTCAAATTTTCAGTTTACACAGAGCAACCTGTGTTAATTTTCTAATTATGCTGATTTACAATTATAATTATACTTTGTTATTTTCTGATTGTAAAAGCTATGTTTATTGTAGAAAATTTGACAAATACAGGAAAATATATAGAAAACGATCACCTACAATCCCAGCCTCAGATAACCACTATTCACACCGAATATATTCCAGCATTCTTTATAAGTATGTATGATTTGTTATTATTACCTTTACACAACTGGAATCATACTTTAAGTAGATCTACAACCTACTTCAGTCACTTTAATAATATTTCATGATACTCTCCCATGTCATTAAATATTCTTTTAAAAAAGTTTTTAATGACCACGTGGTATTCCTTCATATGGATGTATCACAGTTTAATTAATTAACCAATGCCTTGATCAACTAAGATACTTCTATCATCCAAAAGCAGTATGAAGACAGACAGAAATACTAGGAACTCATTTCATTATTAATAAAATTTGGTAGTACTGTCACCTTTCAGAATGCATGGAACGTATTTGTTTGAGTATTTGTTTGAGAAGATAATTTAAAATCTTAAGAATGAATTAAAAAAAATAACATACCAACTATACTATCAAAAAAAGCTCCACGCAGATGCCAATCATTCTTATCATTTAGGAAAGTAATCATGTGGGACAATAAAACATCATTGGCTTTCTGACGTCCAAAGAATACACACAGCCGTGTTATTCCATTTTCCATTAAAGTTTGCTTCACGATATTTTCAGGGTCACTTAGCAAGGTGACAACTTTCTGCTGCACCATTTCATGTAAGGCTTGGAGCTCTAAAAAAAAAAAAAAAGAAAAAAAGTAAAGATAGGTTCAATTCTTTTTTCCTCTATACATATAGACCCACACTTCTTTCTTACTCCTTGGAGAAATGGAATGACGACAGAAGCCACCATAGAAAGTCTATAATAACTAAGTTTTTCCACTATTCAAAGCTCTGAAGGATACAATAGATGGGAAACTGAAATATGAAACTGAAAAACATCCTAATAAGGTGATGCCACAAGTATGATTACTGTCTCACTAATCAAATAGCTCTATTTATGAAGCTCAAGGAGAAAACTACGGGGAAGCAGCGGAAAGGCGATCATCCTGCTGCAATAAGATCAACGTAATCAAGGACCTGAAAATCCTAGACTGGTTCAGGATATAATCCGATGGTACAGGGCAATACTTTTAGAAAGCATTTTTAAGTATCAATTTGTTGTATTTCAGAAAGCCAGAAAATACACTGCAAGTCTTGTCAAGGCTAAATCTGGCCACTGCCTTCTCTGACCTCATCTCCTACCCACCCTCCCCTTTTCATTTATTTATTTACTTAGCTGTCTGTCTTTCCCTTACTAAAATGTAAGCTCAAGGGCAGGGATCTTTTGTCTCACTCACTCCTGTATCCCAGTGCTTAGAGCAGGCACAAAATTGCCGAATGCAGAGCTATGTTTCGCAATTAGCCAATGGCTAAATGAATGAGAGCAGCGGCCACTACTGACGCAGCCACCGTCAAGGGAAACGGCAGTCTGACACGCAAAATTACATGTCCACATTAAGAAAAATTTCAGATTAACTCCCAAAAAGTTTTAACACCTAACTTCATTATCTAAAAATGTCCAATTACCTGGTCATAGAACATAAAACAGTATTATTTTCTAAGTAATTCCATGGAAAAAGTGAGGATTTCCTTTCTAATACATCCTTCTGTAAGTTCAAAATTATTTCATTGTCTTCAACTGCAGATAATTATTCTGTCTAAAAAGGATGCCACTTTAACAAGTAACAGAGTCATTACAGTTGTCTACAGCATAAAATCTGAAAACTATGTTTCTCTAGTTTTTCTCAACTAGAAACACCTTGGAACAGATCTAAGCATATTATCTCACTTCTAAATCTTGAACTCAATAAATACTAACTAAAGGCCTGTTAAGGGCTGGATGGATGTAAAGGAACTTAAGACAGGATCTCTGACCTCAAAGAGTTTACCATCACCTCTGTTCCTTTACAGTAAAAGGAATGGGTTTTGATAGTATGAAATAAACAGTTTACAATAGAGGATACTCATAATATTCACATAAGGAGAGAAGGTATTCAATTCTTTAGCTATGATGTTTCTATTTTTTTACCTGATAAGAATAATATAATTCAGCTAGCCTTACTGTTGACACAATTCTGGCTGCAAATCAATTAAGCTTACAATCTGTGGCAAAAGACTGATCATTTTCTGGCTAGATAACAGTGTTCGAGAACAGAGAGAACCATCAGAAAACAGGGACCCTTTTCATCCATACACCTGGTATTCTTCAATCTTACATGAAAATTACAAATAATGTATTGAAAGTTCACGTTAGCAATTCATTCTAAGTAACAAGAAATCTGTAAGAGAAAACCATACTACCTGTGTCATAATTTCCATTGGGATGTGTCACTTCATCTATTTCTTCACTATTTGGGTCATTTTCCATATTGAGATTTTTTAATTGTACTAATTCCAGAAATCTCAAAGCTGTTTCTGCCAGCAGAGCTATGTTTTCTATAAAAGGAAGAAAAACTGTAATTATAATCTTTATGTTTATAACTTTTCCTCCCTAATTCTTTATACATAAAAATAATAATCATAAAACTAAGGCGAAAAAGAACTTTTCAATTTAGCACTTAACCTAATCATATTTTAGTGACTAATTTCATAACTATCCCAAACTACCAGTTTTAATAATGAAACTTACGTATCTTTAAAAATATATAAAAATAACTCAAAATATTGCACTTAAATCTATTGAGGCAAAAAAAAAAAAAAAAAGTAATCCTTCTATGGCGACCTACTCTTTCAACAGTATCTGAGATTAAACTAACAAACATTCACATGAAAATAACAGACCAAGCTGGGCTTTGGAATCACACAGACCTTGGCTCAAAACCCTGCCCCTTATTAGTTGGCTGCTTAACCAATCTAAGTCTCAGTTTCCTCACACGTAAATGAATCACATCTACTTCAAAGAGCCATTACCAAACTGAATCAACCATTGTTGGATTGCTTTACAAGTGAGACTCTGAAGTTCTTTATGAACCAAAGTGTGAGACTGTGCAGTTGTATATTTTCCTTTTTCTGTCTGATAATCTATTAAGACTATCTGATACTCCTCACCACTGTGAGAGCACCTTCTTCTAATTTCTGCTGTATCATTTGCTATTAATTATATCTACTCTATTGCTTATACCGTCTTCTTCCTTCCATTTTTATTTATTCCTGTCTCTCCCTTCCTTCTCTCCCACTTCTGTGCTTCTTAACATATGACCATACCAGCCAGACTCCACTCTTTTCCTTCTTAGCAATGAACAGCACTGAACATAAAGTTTAACTACATTATTTTATTGATTCTAAGACTCACTTTTTCTCTACTTTTTACATCTCAAATTGAGATGTGTCTCGCAATAGTTGAGATTTTTGAGTCTACTGAATATAGTTATTCCTTTCTTCTTGGAGTCCCCCTCCACACCCCTCCCAGTTTTGACACTGTTCTGAACAGAACAAAATTTACCTCTAAGTAAGCAGGATATCAATACCCTGTAATCCTTGCTCACCCTAAAGATGGGGAAATTGTGGGACATCCTCTGATAAAATTCAAAATTCTAGATGAATATCCCCACTTTAATGAATATATCTTTATTAGGAAAAGTCTCTTACTTTTCAGTGAACCTCTAAAATCTAAGTAGATCTATGCTTATTTCCCCACTTAAGGTCATAAACCACATAGCACTTGAAAGTGTACACAAGACACAAATCTATATTAGCATCTGAGTTAAAAAAGAATATTGTAAAAGAAATTTAAAAACTGATTTTAAACTTTATAATCACTGGCATGTGTGGTTTAATTATATTTAACTACACAAGTACAAATAGATTTCTGGCTCTATAAAAAAAGGCAGCTTTATCATGCTCCAAGCCACGACAAAGGGACACTGTAAGGTACTGCAACTAACCCTGGACTCTCATAAAGAATCAGAAGACCGAAGAAATGCAGGGTTGCTTCAAAATCAAGACCTAGATCAGCAGCTCTGAGAACTGAGAAAGAATTAGACCAGATACATTTGGGTCATGTTTTGTAAGCTTTCCCATTCCCAATTTCCTCACTTGAAAACTGAAGGTACTATAACATATGCACTGCTCAAGGTTGTTGCAAGGAGTTAGTTGTAAGAGATATATATAGATTTTAGAATCTTAGAATCTATATATTTTAGGATCTAGAATTTATCTTAGAATCTATGTATCTCTTGCAACTAACCCTTACAACAACCTTGAGCAGTAGATACCCTGACACATGGCAGGTTTTCCAATAAATAGCATCATTATTTTTATATTATGACTATTAGTAATTGAATGTCAATATGTTAATGTGGTACCTATACATCAGAACCTTACCTAATTAACATAATTGAGAACAGACCAAGATATATACTGGGCCAAAAGCAGCTCATGAAACTCTAAAGATACAGTTTTTTTTAAAACCTATAAACTTTTACTTAATTTTATCTAACTCTATTATTTATATTTACCAAGTAAATTATAAACATATTTTGTTACAAATGACAACTCAGACATATCTTAAAGAAATCCTGGATATTCTAGGCCTAAAGTTCATACCTACACAATTATGGAAACTAGAAACCATACATAAATAAATAGGCAGATAGATAAAAATAAGTAAGTTATATATAGGGGAAAAGTAAAAAACCAACCATCACCAATCACTTTGTGGATGTGCCTAGCAAGCAGGCCAAAGTCCAAAGATCAATTTCAACATGTTCCATTAAAATACAGACAAATTGTAAAATGAATAAACTAAGCAAGTATCTTTCAAAAAAGTGACATCATCATCATCACCACACATTATGTGCTATTTACAAAGACTTAAAACAGAATCCCTGATAGCCATCAGATTACATCTTAGAAATAAATTATGGAATTATTATGTAAATGTTTCAATGACACTTCTATGAAAAAAAGCATTCAGAATTAATCTGGGGAGCTAAAAACATGAATCTGTATCACGTGATTTTGAGTGAGAATTACAAGTAAAACATGTAGGTGTGTTACACAACACACCCACCTCATCAAAGAGAAGCCACACATCCTAAGCACTATATTAACTAAAAGGACCTTAAAATTCAGTAAGTTAGTAGGTGACGTTCTTTCAACACAAAATTACCCAGAAAAATAAATCGTGTTCAACAATAGATCGCTGTTAAAAATCCTAAACCTGATATTGAAACAAGTTTATTTGTTCAGAGGAACTTTATAAAGGCCTAAAGACACTAACTCAGAAGCACATACTTGTAAACATGAATCTTACTTCCAATTAAATGTAATACCCCAGTAAAATTCTGTATTATATTTCTTTTACTTGACAACTCAGATCGCTTCAAAAATGAGAGTACACACAAAAGTTGAATCCCAGGAACAGATTAGCTATAAATACTACTAAAATGTACACAAATAATTCAAGGACCAAAGTAAACTCTTGGAATTCCCAAAGAAATCCGAGAAACAACAGGTATTATAGTCACTAACTTCCAAAATGTGAGTGGCTATTCCTTGGACAATAATCTCTTACCAGCATAGGCTAGCCTAACAATAGTAGCATCGTCTTGGGCTAAGTGGGCTATGCCCGGCAGGATATATTCCGGATAGATATTGACATCATTGCGAGGAACCTCTTTGACAAGAGCTAGAACTTTGGTCAATGTCCTTAAGGCTTCGGCCCTCACTCTAGGAACAGAGTCATTGCTAAAATGCAAAAGATACGGTGTAATACGGTCCAAAAGAATTTCTACACTCAATCGTGGGGCCAAATGGAGAATCAGTTCCAAAGCGGCAAGTTTGGAATCACAGTACTTAAGGGTCTGTAGACAGGATGTGATAACAGACACCAGGACGACCAGCCCATTTTCCTTCGGCTCTCCTGCTGCTTTTTCCGGCAGGTCATGTCCACAGAGATTGTGAATGATGTTGCCCAAATCCTTCCGTATCACTAGAATGCGCTCATCTGCAGAAAGAAACGTTTCCTTTGCAAACTGGGCCATGTAGGGCTGAAGGAAAGTGTAAAATATTTCAGGAAAGGCATTGCCACGCTGCTGCTTTAAGTAGTCTTCTGCCTCTAACCGCTTTTCCGGCTCACGGTGAATCATCTGAGTTACCTATACCAAGGGGAAAAAGGGAGTGAAAAGTAGATTTGGAACAGCAAATTAAACCAGATGAAAACTGCAAGGGCATCTTACACGTGATTTAAAGGATTTTTGAGAAGGTACTTCTCAATCTCTGCCCTTCAAACTACTTTCAGAACCTGACTGCTGAGTAACATGTGACTCTACTATTGTCCTAAAAAGCAACAAGAAATTACATACTAACATATTTCAGATAGCCCAGACACATAGGGAAGAGGTACATCCTGTTCAACATTCCTTGTTTATAAGACAGGGGAATAATATAAGGCTGCCCACAACTCAAGGATTCTTAAACTTTTGTCAGCAGGAGATACCACTGAGAATCTGAGGGAGGCAATGGGATTTTCTCTATAGAAAAATGTATACACACGATTTTTGCGAACAAAGCTATACACAATTCTGAAAAGAATCACAGAACCCTGAAATCTATTTACATATCAGAGTTTTGGTTTAGAGCCTTATGTTCACAAGTCCAAGGGAACACACAGTTTTAGTGCAGCTCTAGGACCTGGTCAAAAAGGGAATTGGTGGTTTAAATTTTTCAAGTGGTGTGAAAGAGATGTTAAATCCTACAAACACTAGAAATGATACAACCTAATTAGAATTTATCTTATGTTTTCTAGCATCATAAGGAATTAAATTTTTTTTCAATACACCAAGCATAGTTTAATCTTTCCTAGACCTTCACAGTGTACCAGTCATTATTTAAACACTTAAAATATCAAAAAAAATATATATCAAGTTATTTGAGCTTTCTGTTTATAGTCTAAATAGGAGCCTTGCATTGAACTTGGGGGAATCAAATGTACTAGAAATAAGGAAACGTGACTTTTTAAAGCATACTTCAAATATACCATATGCATTTCATGACTCAGACTCATCATCATCATAAACATCAGGTTCCTATACTGACTGGCTTTAAAAAGATCCCCTCAAACAGTAATGTGCATAAATGGCTGATATGACCTCCCACAGAATTCCACATATCTGTTCTACTATATTAATTTGTGATTCTGTATCTCCCCTCCTAGAACTGCCCTGGGAGTCAAAGGAGGTATACACAGCCAGTTGCTTCTTTATATGAAACAGTCCTATGCTGCTGTATTATATTCAAGTTGATGTTCCCTACTGCCTTCACGTTAGATATGTCTTATCATTTCTTACCAGCAAGCTCTGTCCTGGACAAACTCTCTAACACCCCCGGTACCTCCTTACCTTCTTCTAAATCTACCCAAAGCAGAGCTAAAGATTATTAAGGGAAGATGGGTGCGCGTGTGTGTATGTGTATAAACAAATTAAGTCAAATGAGCTCTGTGTCTGAGAAGGGGAAAAAAAATTGTACATTTCTCCGTAACAAAGTAAAAACAATAAGCTGTTTGTATTAGTCTATAGGGCTTTATTGCTTTGTTCCAAATTTGTAATATTCCAGACAGCAGATGACCAATGCACAAGAACATAATTCTATTAAATTCTTTATGGCAAATAATTGTAGCATAGTTACCAAATCTCTGATACTGCGATCTTCAATTTTATTTAGCACTTGTTCAGGGAAAAACTGTCCATTTCTATAAGCCAAAAGTTGAGAGAGATCAAATAGCGGTACACCTTCTGTAAAAAGCTCAGCTATCACGCAACCTGGAAAATAGCAGATACAATTCCATTAAAATATGAAATACAAGGTATCATTAATATAGATGAAGAATTCAGAGAATTCATAAAACTCAAAATGTGAAATCCAGGAGCAGATGGTTAGCTCAGTTGGTTAGAGCGCAAGAAGGTTGCCGGTTCGATCCCCACATGGGCCACTGTGAGCTGTGCCCTCCACAACTAGATTGAAACAACTGCTTGACTTGGAGCTGATGGGTCCTGGAAAAACACACTTAAAATAAATAAAAGTTTTTAAAAAAAGAGCTAGAGATTAAAAAACAAAGTGAAACCCAAAGTAAACTGAATTAAAAATTTTAATATACAACCACAATCAAGAAAGACAGGGAAAATGTTTATTGCCTAATCATCAGTTTCTAACAGTATAAAGTCAAAAACTGCCCACTCAATTTTTCTCCCTCTTAAACAATTTGAATCAAAATTACGTAAAGATGTATGTGCTGCAATGTTCATTGCAGCTTTTTTTTACAGTGGCTAAGACATGGGAACAACCAGTGTCCTTCAACAGATGATTGGATAAAGAAGATGTGGTATATATACACAATGGAATACTATTCTGACATAAGAAAAGATGAAATAGTGTGACAACATGGATGGATCTTGAGATTATTATGCTAAGCGAAATAAATCAGACAGAAAAAGTCAAGAACTATATGATTTCACTCATATGTGGTATATAAAACTGACAACAACAAAGGAACAAGACAAACAAATGAAGGAACAAAAACTCATAGACACAGACAATAGTTTAGTGGTTACCAGAGGGTAAGGGGGGAGGGAGGTGGTAGATGAGGGTAAAAGGGATCAAATTGCATACAGAATTGCATACCTGAAACCTACGTAACTTTACTAATAATTGTCACCCCAATAAACTTTAATGAAAATAAATTAAAACTAAAATTACTTCCTACTTCTATAATTTAAAATGAATGTGTGTATAAACACATACATTTAGAGATAAATAGATTAAAAGATTAAAAGTCCCTAAAAATACAGTGGCTCTTTTTTAAGTATGGATTCACAGACATTAAGTTCATAAGGAAGTCATATCTGACAATTCATTTATTCATCATTAACAAAAAAGTTATTAGGCATCTAGTATACACTAGGCTCTCATAGTGCATAAAACAGATAAAGTCCCTTCCCCCATGAAAGAAGGGAGATATAAACTAGTGAACAAACACAATTATAAAATTAGAAATGCTAAGAAGCGTGGCTGTAAGATTAGAGAGGGAAGGAGAGACAACCCAATCATTTTGCACTTACATATAATCTTCAAACAAGGAATAAAAAAAGTATTTCCATTCCCAAAAGGACCAAGCTGTTTTATTCAATTATTATATAATATGCATTTAACAAGTCTTAAAGAGATCCTTAAACAACCTTAGCTCACAGCCTTTGCATTTATTATCAGGTCCTTCTGCCTGGAATGCTCTTGCCCCAAGTATCCACATAGCTTGTAACTCCGCCTCCTTCAGATCTTTAACCAAATGTCAAGAAAACAGTTAAGAGTTTTCTTGACTACCAAGAAAACAGTTAAGAGTTTTCTTGACTACCAAGTTTAAAACTGCAAGCCCCTCAACCACAATTACCCCATACTTCTCACCTGGCACATTCCCTTTCCCCTTTTCTGGCTGTTTTTCTCCCACAGCATCAACTGCCAAATTATGCATTTTACACATGTATTTGATATACCCACTAGAAGGCAAACTCCATGAGAAAGGGATTTTGTCTATTTTATTCATTAAAAAGTCTCCATCAACTAAGACAACAATAAACACTCACTAAGTTTCTTAAATTAATTTCTATCTATATAGTGTCAAGTTTTCGAATGAGAGACTTAAAAATACCTCTTAAAAACATCATACCCAAGAAAATAGAACTGAACAACACTATGAATCCGCTGGAGCTAACACACATCAAAGGAACACTCACGCAGCAGCAGAATACAAAACCCCCCTTCAGTACATACAAAACACTCCAGATTAGACCACATGCTAGGCCAGAAAACAAGCCTCAATAAGTCTAAAAGAACTGAAATCATACAAATTATGTTCTTCAAACCGTAACGGAATGAAATAAGAAATCAGTAACGGAAGAAAATTTGAAAAATTCACAAGTCTGTAGGAATTAAACACACTGCTAAATAACCAAGGCATCAAAGGGAAATTAGAAAATACTTTGAGGGGCCGGCCCGGTGGCTCAGGTGGTTGGAGCTCCGTGCTCCTAACTCCAAAGGCTGCTGGTTCGATTCCCACATGGGCCAGTGGGCTCTCGGCCACAGGGTTGCCAGTTCAATTCCTCGACTCCTGCAGGGGATGGTGGGCTGCGCCCCCTGCAGCTGGAGACGGCAGCTGGACCTGGAGCTGGGCTGCGCCCTCCACAGCTAGGACTGAAAGGACAACAACTTGAAGCTGAACGGCACCCTCCACAAACAAGATTGAAAGGACAACTTGACTTGGAAAAAAGTGGAAGTACACGCTGTTCCCCAATAAAGTCCTGTTCCCCTTCCCCCAATAAAATCTAAAAAAAAAAAATACTTTGAGATGAATGAAAATAAAAACACCACATACAAAAATATGAGGAAATATATAATGATGTAACTATAAACATCCATATCAAAAAGGAGAAACTCAAAACAATGACCTAACGTGCATGTTAAGAAACAAGAAAAAAGTAAACTGAAATCAAAGCAAACAGAAGGAAGGAAACAATAAAGATTGGGGTGGAAAAAGGACCTTACTACCACCTGTACAGAAATGAAAAGAATTGTAAGAGCATATGTTGAACAACTGTGTGACAACAAATTAGATAACCTAAATGAAATGGACAGATTCCTAGAAGTAGATTACCAAATCTGACTTAAAAAGAAATAGAAAATCTGGATAAGCCATATAAGCAAAGAGGTTGAATTGGTTATGAAAAATTTCCCACAAAGAAAAGCCTAAGCCAAGAGGCCTTATGCCTTAACAAGTGAATTCCATCAAATGTTAAAGGGCTTAACACCTATCCTTCACAAATTCTCCCAAAAAATAGAAAAGGAGGGAACACCTCCCAATTCATTGTATGATGCCAATTGTCGTACAGGGGACCCTGCTCGCTGCGCCATTTGTCGTGCAGGGCATCCGGCGGGGTCTCTGGTCCCACTCCCCACATAAGAACGCAGGACACGGTAAGGCCAAAAAGGAACACCCACGGAGCCATAGGTAGGGAAGTCAAACCAATATATTCTCGCTGGCGGCTGGGCTGGAGACACAGGAAGCAGGATCTACATAATCTGCCTAACAGCAGTCCACGCTTGCCAGCCACCATCTTCTTGCTAGCCCCCATTCTTCTGCTAGCGTAGCCACAGCAGTTATATTAGTGGCCAATGGCTTACAGGTTACAGCTGCTGGCCATCTGATCACAGTTGATGGCCATTTACTACCCAAGCCAGCACCTTTCTATGTGAGGCCGAGAGCCTGGAAACTGTTTTTTGGGGGCTTTGTCCTCACACTCCACCCCTACAGGGTCTCACCTCACAATCTACGCGACAAGTGTCTTCCGCAAGGGTCCCTGTGCGAGGAGCCTGGAGGTAAATGCAATATCCTGGACATAGCCAGGCTCTCTGAGCACAGCCAGGGTTTCTCAGGGCACCACCAGTACTTCTGGGCACAGCCAGACTTCCTGGGCTTCTTAGGGTACCCCCAGTCTCCCCGGGCACAGCCAGGGTTTCTCAGGGCACCACCCCAGTACTTCTGGGCACAGCCAGACTTCCTGGGCCTCTTAGGGTACCACCTGTCTCCCCGGGCATAGCCAGGGCCTCTAGGGCACTGCCACTCTCTCTGGACACAGCCAGACTTCCTGGACTCAGCCAGGGCTCTCAGGGCACTGCCACTCTCTCTGTACACAGCCAGACTTCCTGGACACAGCCAGGGCTCTCAGGGCACTGCCACTCTACCTCTGGGCCTCTCAGGGTACCGTGCTGGAACAGCCGCTCACAGTCAAGGTGCTTACATATTATCAATGGCGGCCAGTCAAGACACAAAAGCAAACATCCGCCAGTCCCACTACATGGTGGTATGTTCCCAAACAGTCAAGCGTCCATTAAATTAGGGATGGAAGGCAATTCCTCATAGTCCATAGTCATTCGTCAGGGCTGTCCTGGGGGTGAGGGATGACCTTGACCTCACCCTCATCTCCCATGGAGGACTCAGCAAGCGTTTCCTCCTGGGACTAAAAGTCCCGCATCCAGGCTGCCTCAGCAAGCAGTTCCCAGCCCACAGGGCAGCAACAACCTCCGCTTTCTCCGGCCTCTGCTGGTTGGGGAACCATCCACGTCTTCCCACCCCTCCACGGGGATCGAGCTCTCCGGCAGCTGCTCCTCCTGGTCTTCCTCAGACTGAGCTTTCATACGCACAAACTGCTCCACTGCCCTTCGGAAAGCTTTGGCCAGCACCGTATCCTGCCGACTACGCCATGTATCACGCAGGGGACCCTGCTCGCTGCGCCATTTGTCGTGCAGGGCGTCCGGCGGGGTCTCTGGTCCCACTCCCCACATAAGAACGCAGGACACGGTAAGGCCAAAAAGGAACACCCACGTAGCCATAAGTAGGGAAGTCAAACCAATATATTCTCGCTGGCGGCTGGGCTGGAGACACAGGAAGCAGGATCTACATAATCTGCCTAACAGCAGTCCGCACTTGCCAGCCACCATCTTCTCGCTAGCCCCCATTCTTCTGCTAGCGTAGCCACAGCCGTTATATTAGTGGCCAATGGCTTACGGGTTACAGCTGACGGCCAACTAGCCACAGCTGCTGGCCATCTGATCACAGTTGATGGCCATTTACTACCCGAGCCAGCACCTTTCTATGTGAGGCCGAGAGCCTGGAAACTGTTTTTTGGGGCTTTGTCCCCACACCAATATTATTACTTTTATACGAAATCAGATAAAGACATCACGAGAAAACTACAGACCAATATTCTTGATGGACATACATGTTAAAAATCCTCCAAAAATACTAGCAAACTGATTGCAGGAATTAACGAGTCCACACCAATAATAAAGAAATAAAAGAGGGGAAACGGAAGACACTTGAGTATCGTAGAATGCTGAGGGCCTACTGGTAAGTGTGAAAGGAATACTGGAGTTGGAAAATCATCATTTTACAACCATCACAGTAAAGGTTGGATCAGGCAAGAATCAATGGATGCCAAATCAAGGAGAAAATGGTGATGATTGGCAGGATATTTGCATGGTCTTAAAGTTTCTTCCCACAGGTTGCTTATTAGTTACAAGGGATTTTTTCCAAAAGTAACTATAAAGGGGAGAAACTGGGCAAGACCTTGACCATCAGATACCATTTGCCTGCAGACGTGATACCGTGAAAACACATCATCACCTATATACTATTCCTACTGAGAATGAATAACCTGAATGTAATCACAAGGAAACAACAGACAAACCCCAAATGAACAACATTCTATTAAAAAACCAAAGTGGTGGGGTGGCACACACACACACAGTGCATGGAAAAACTGGTGAAAACTGAATAAGGTCTCTACTCTAGTTAACAGTAATGCACCAATGTCAATTCCGGATTTTGATATGGTACTAGTCATATATGTCACCACTGAGGGAAGCTAGGGGAAGGGTTCTTCACATTTTTGCAGCTTCCTTTGAGTCTATCATTTAAAAATAAAAAGTATAAAAGTAATTTTTAAAAATTTAAGGGGAGAGGTATTCTTCAAAAAATGTCCATGTCATAATTACAAAGAAAGGCTGTGGAAATGTTACAGATTAAAGGAGGCTAGAGAGACACGACAACGAAATGCAATATCTGACTCTAGACTGGGTTCTGTCCTGGAGCAAGAAATATGCTCTAAGGGACATTATTGAGTCAAATACAAAATTAGAATAAAAAATGTAAATTACTGTATTCATGTTAAATTTGCTGTAGTTGATAAGTACAACATGAAACTACGTAAGTATTTATAAGAGACTGTCCCTAATCTTAGGAATATACACTGAAGTATCTAGGAGTAAAGGGCCATGATGTATGTAACTTATTCAGGGGAAAAATCATGGCGGTGTGGGGGGTGGGAGGGACATGGGGGGGAGTGCAGAGAAAAGGTACAAATAAAGCGATTGGACCAAAATATTAACAACAGGTGACTCTGGGTAAAGGATATATTGGTATTCTAGGTACTATTTTTCTTTCTGCAAGTTTGCAAGTTTTTAAGGTTTATAAGTTTGAAATTATTTCCAAATAAAAAGTCAGAAAGAAACATAGCTACATGACTATTTACCACTAAATGGGGGCTATTATAGACGGATTGTGTCCCCCCTCCCAAATTCAAATGTTGAAGGCAGTATCTTAGAGTATGACTGTACTTGGAGAGAGGGCCTTTAGGGAGGTAATTAAGGTTAAATGAGGTCATAAAGGTGGGACTCTAATCCATTATGGCTGTTGTCCTTAAAAGAAGAAACACCAGGGAAAAGGCATGTGAGAACACCAAGAGAAGGCAGCTATATACAACCAAGGAGAGTGATCTCAAGAGAAACCAACCCTGCTGGCATCCTGATCTTGGATTTCCAGCCTCCAGAAACTAGAGAAATAAATTTCTGTTTAAGCTCAAATTTCTGTTTAAGCTCTCCAGCCTGGGATATTTTATCATGGCAGCCCTAGCTAACTAATACAGAGGTGCATAAAGGGTTTTTTCCTTGCAACTTTATAATGTTATTTTAGAAGTGTTATTGGGTGGTACTTTACTATGGAACACTTTATTCAACTCGTCTCTATCATGACTGAGTCCTTCTTATCATTCAGATGTCTGCTCAAATGTTATGTTCTCAGAGAGGCCTTTCCTGACCATTTTATCTAAAGTAGCCTTTGTCATACAAAGGCCCTACCAGCCTTTGTCATACTTTGTTATAGAATTTATCACTAACCAAGATTAACTTTCTTACTTATTTACTTGCTTAGTCTATCACTTCCCCATAAGAAAAGCTCCATGAAGGCAAAAACTTTGTCAGTCTTGTTCATAGCTGTATTCCCATCATCTACACAACACAATGTCTACACATAATCAAGACTCACAAGTTTGTCAAGCGAATGAATGAAAAATCTCCAGCAAAAAAAACAAACAAAACACTCTACCCATGTATGTGACCAGAGACAGAAATATATACACTTCTCCCAAACAAGCAGCCAGGAACCATGGATAGATATACATCAAGATGGGAAAAGTAACATTCAAACCCCAAAGAGCCTAAATCAAATCTTAGGAGCCATAGGAGTTGGACAGATCCCCTCCACCTCTTTCAAAGGAATAAAAGGGCCTATCTTTAGCCAAAACAATGTAGGGCTCTTTAGTCTGGAAAAACAAATGCTGAGTAAGAATTTTGTTGAAGTTTACAAAACTATGATGTGCATAGAAAGGATAAATAAACTTTTCATCAAGCTCTGAAATTTTAAAACTATAACAAACTTCCAGTTATAAAATAAGTAAGTCATGGAGTAGAATGTAAAGCATGATGACTATAGTTAGTAAAACTGTATTATTGCATGATTGAAAGCTGCTAAGAGAGATTTTAAAAGTTCTCATCACAAGAAAAAATGTTGTGCAACTATGTATGATGACAGATGTTAAGGACTTATTGTGGTGATCATTTCACAATATGGGGAATCATTATGTTGTACACCTGAAACTAACAAAATGGTCTATGTCGATTATATCTCAAAAAAAAAACTATAAATGATCCCCTGAAACTAGAAAGTGGTCACATTTCTGAGCTAATGGAGTCCTAGTTACTGAACAGTAAGCTTAAAATGTAAACATGGTTCAAAAACAATTTAGATAAATTCACTAATCAAGAAAGTTGAGACTCCGATGAATTACATTTCTAACTTGTTATATCTACAGCGTTGAGGCTAACCCTATCTTATCAAAAAACCGTCGGTATGATCTTGGGACACATATTAGTGAGCTGAATGGACCAACAGAGGTACAATCCTGTGTAACAAGTCTCATCCATTCGCTCCCCCTAGATAAAATATACTTCTTCATTAAGTTACTTTTCCTAAGTAACCTAAAATACAGTTTATGTTTTCTTTGTAGTAAACCTACAGGTGAGAAAAAGATTAAACCCAATCTTTGCAAAATTTACAAAAAATGGCCCTGCTGCCAGAGTTCATACAGTATTCCTCAGGATACCATCCTCAGCCCACTGCTCCTCCCAGAAGTTCACAGATAATCCGAATCATGGCCCAAGTTCATGTGGCCTGTGTATGTGAAATAATGAATATGAATGCATGGTACTTTTTTCCAGTTAAGGAGGCCACTAACTTCATCAAATTCTTTCATGGGATCCAAAAAAGCTTAAGAATCACTTGTCTACAAACTCTCCCTGGCTACAAACTCATTCCCTTGGCTACAATTACAACCTCTATTTCATGGTAACTACCAAATCTCCATCTCCATCCCACATCTCTACGCCCCAAGCCTTTATAACCAACTGCCTGTTGTTACACATCTTCTCCCAGAAATCCCCCAGACACCCTCAACTCCATGTCTCTAATACAGACGTCATCATCTTCCTACCCCTACCTGTTCTTGCACCAGTCCCTCCTAGCTCAGTGACCAGCAGCACCATCCGCCCTGTTTCCCAGGCGGGGGGTGTGGTGGGGGGGTTATGGGGAAAGTGTGGGGGGTGTTCTTGACTTTGTCCTCCAAACAATCACTAAGTCCTAACAATTCTATCTACTAAGTATCTCTTATGCATTACAGTTGACCCTTGAACAACACAGGTTTGAACTGCACGGGCCCACTTAGACACAGATTTTTTGCGATATATTAGAAAATTTGGGAGAGATTTTCAACAATTTGAAAAAACTCACAGACCAATCTTACAATTTTTCGTAACATTTTCTTTATCTTACTATAATGTAAAAATAGAGTATATAATACTGTAACACACAAAATATGTGTTAATTGACTGTTTGTTATTGGTCAACAGGAGGCTATTAGTAATTAAGTCTTGGGAACTCAACAGTTACCTTTGGATTTTCAACTGCACCAGGAGTCGGTACCCCTAACCCCTGCATCGTTTAAGGGTCAATTATGCTTTGCTCCCTCTCCAACTGTCACAACTTTAAGCCAGTCAGGATCGTGTCTTACCTGGACTGTGGCAATTTACTACAATCCAGTTTTCGGGTCTCTCCAGTGTAGCTCCCCAGCAATCCACTCTCCACGCTACAATCAGTGTTTTGTCTAAAACACGTATCTGACGATGTCTCGGAAGACTAGCATGGGCACACCAGACCCTTTCTGACCTGGGCCTTGCTTACCTCACGCCCTATGTTCCAGATAGATATACTAACCTACTTACAGTGCCCTAATAAATCAGGCCTCATGCTCTGGTCTTCCAGTCTTTGTATGAGCAACACACTCTGCTTTAAAACAAACTCCCCTTACCACAGCTAGCTGCCAATCATCTTCCAGGTTTCAGTTTAAATATAATCCTTCCAATAAAGAGGCCTTTCCTGATCCTGCCTCCGTACCGTACCATCACCACCATGGAGATTAATTTAAGTATCTACATGTTCCTGTAACAGTACCCTATGCTTATCACCACCACAGCAAGCCACAGTGCACTGAAATGTCCTTTCTCAATACCGTATCTATCTCCCTATTAAAGTGTAAGCACTTTGAAAAGAGGGACATAATTATCCACCTATGTTTCTAGGCCTTAAAACAGTGCCTGACACATACAGAAGAATCCAAGTATTTCTTAAAATGTTTGAATGAATGAACTGCTCTTGCATTTTCCAGGCACTTAAACATGTCCAATGAACGTTGCATGTATCTGAAATACTGTATAAGCACATACAAAGAAATTAATTTTTCAACATACGGAGTTTTTTTTAAAGCTACGTTTCTATGTTCAAGAGTTAAAATAAACGCACACAAACCCCCTTAGGACATTTGACAGACCCAAATACCTGCTGAAAAGATGTCCATTGCTCGCTTCAACTCTCCTCTTGTTCTCTGATTACTATTTAAGTCTACAAGTGGAGTTGAAGGATCTCTCATATATTCTAACTCAGTGGAAAACAATCCACCATCAACAAAACGTTCAGGAGCAATATAACAAGTTCTCCTCCGTGAAGTGTCAAAGAAATAGTTGAAATCTGCTGGGTTGTCCTCCGGAAGATAAGTGGGTTTAAAACTGGCAAAATCAGTTAGAAGGACCCAGTTCCAACTGGTGACCATGACATTCTCAGTTTTGATGTCCCCATGACGGACTCCAGATTTGTGTGCTTGGTCCACAGCTGTCAGAATCTGGAAAGCGATCCAACGCTTCTCAATGTTATTTAAGAACGGACGGGTACTGATGCGATCATATAGGTTGTCCCGCACATATTGCCTAAAGAGCATGGCTGCTTTCTCAGATGCTTTTTCTGCCGCTTTCTGGAAAGGTAGACAGTTCTGTGCAGAATGAAGCCTGATTTTCAGTTCCTCCAGCTCTTGTTTATAGCTGGTTAACGGCAATGTGGGATCCTGAATTGCAAAGACTTTCACAACTACCAGGCCTTCTCGGTGCTTTGCTCGAGCAACTTTAAAAAACCGAGTACTCCCCAGGCTCTTATCATATTCAAAGTCATGGATGTCTGAGAAATAACTCTCCACAGAAAGGATCTGGGAAGGAGCAATGCCAGCAAGCTGATTTCCCATAATGGCAGCAAGCACCTCTGGGTCAGTAAGTTAGGATACAACACCTATTTTCTTTAAAAAGACAAAGGAAAAAGAAACAAGCAATGAAACACAACTCTTTGTTTGATCTCTTTCTAAAAGATATATGCACCACATTTCTCTTCCACTGAGAGTACTGCACCTACCCTTCTAGAAAGCCTCTAAATTTCGGACATTTATCTAAAAAGAGCTTGTTATTTTGTGTTGTCTTTTCTAGGAGCTGAACTGTATTTAAATAGGCCCTTTCAAAATAGTTGAAAATGTTAAAATGTGTATTTTCTGATGTTTAAAACTTAAAATGACTCAGTCTTTACTAAATGTTTGGTATTGTGCTTGGGGTTATGAGAGTCAAAACAGTATTACATAACACAGTCTTTGTCCAAGAACTTGTAATCATGGCCATAAGACACAAACACATTAAAAAGTTAAAACTGATTTAAGAAGGGTCTAATAATAATACAAATAGGTCACTGAACTCCTCAAAAATCAGGCTAACATCCAAACCATCAATTATCTCCTGGGCCTTTGCAAACGAATTCTAGTGTGCATTCCCACCCAGCTAACAGAAGACGCAAAGTTGTCTGGTTTGCAACGACATGGGGGAAACCTTGGTAGGGAGGTTGATGAGAAGTAAACCAAACTACACACTTGCCATACACAGCTCAGGGCTCTCGTAGCTCAGATGTTTCAGAAAATAAAGACCCATATCCACACACACACACACACGGCCATGCGCACATATAAACATTTACCCTAGGCCTGCGGAAAGTGTCACAAGTCGGTCACTAGCTCACACTGAGGACATGGTGGGTCACTTCAGGGTGTGAGCCGGGAAGCAGCCGGGTGAGTCTCCTGAGAGGTCTTCCTTCCAAGGCAGGAGGCGCAGCGCTGGGGGAGGGACACAGAAAGTGCCAATGTCCAGGAATCCTGGTGGTCCGCGGGGGAGAACCGGGAGAGCTCACAGGGCCGCCGCACACGGATGCAGCCGCGCGGAGGAGCCTGCACCGATCCCCAGGGAGTGGCCCCGCCAGCCCCCTGCTATGCCCCCAGGGCCACACGTTCTCGGGCCTGGCGTCCCGCTCCCGCGGACCTCCGGACCCTCGGGGCCCGCTGTACTCCTTGAGGGCCTCGCCACCTGGCAGGGAGGTGGAAATCGGGACAGACGGAGAGGCCGCCAGTTCCAGAAAAATACTTTTTCAGCTCTGCACACACCGCAAACACCGAACTCCCGGGAAAGCCGCCGGCTCTGATTTCACTTCCTGCCGCGGAGCGGAAGTTACGAACGAGTGAGGCTTGAGGAAGAGCACCAAACGGGCGCTGGTTGCTAGGAGACGAGGAAGGGGCGTGGCGTCGCTCCGGGCGACTAAAGGACGAAAATAAGATGATTTGACAACATCTGCTCCCCATCCTGCTTTTCAATCTACCCTTCCCTAAACTCTCGAGCTTCTGAGATCCCCCAGAACCTGTTGGACACCCCTTAACCCCAAGTACACCAGAACATAGTTCTTTAAGAGAATCCACAGGCTTATTTATTTAGGAAAGCCAATGGTATATCCCAAGTTGAATTTTTCAAGAGCTTTATTAAGATACAATTCACGTACTATAAAGTTCACTTGATTGAAATACACAAATTATTTTTTTATATATTTACAGAATTGTTCAATCATCCCCGTAATCTAATTGAGGAATGTGGAACATTTCATGACCTCCAAAATGAAGCCCTGTAACTATTAGCAGTCACTCCTCATTCTCCCCATTCCTCTTCCCCTCCCAGCCCTAAATAACCACTAATCTATATTCTGTTTCTATAGACTTGTCTATTCTGGACATTTCACATATATGGTATTGTGGGGACAAAGCCCCAAAAAGCAGTTTCCAGGCTCTCGGCCTCACATAGAAAGGTGCTGGCTCAGGTAGTAAACGACCATCAACTGTGATCAGATGTCCATCAGCTGTGGCTAATTGGTCATCAGCTGTAACCCGTAAGCCATTGGCCACTAATATAACTGTTGTGGCTACGCTAGCAGAAAAAAATGGGGACTAGCAAGAGCGGATTGCAGAGAGGCGGATGCCGCCCAGAGAATATAGTGATCTGACTCCCCTACTCATGGCTCCGTGGGTGTTCCTTTTTGGCCTCACCAAGTCCTGCGCTCTTATGTGGGGAGCGGGACCAGAGACCCCGCCTGACACCCTGCACGACAGGTATACAATATGTGGTTTTCGTCTCTGACTTCTTTCACTACACATTATCCCTGTTGTAGCTTGTATCAGTATTTCAGTAGAAATGTGATAAATCTGTCTCAATTTAGATTACTTACTCCTGCATTTTCTCCAAATCTATTTTTCCCCACCACTACATTTTGTGGAATAACTCATGAAATATTTTTCAATGCTTCCTATACTCACCTCCATGGTTTTCTTTCTTTTTCTTTCTTTCTTTTTTCTTTCTTCCTTTCTTTCTTTCTTCTGTTTTTAAGTAGCAATAACATCTGCTCATGGGGGCTTTAAAGGAATTTCACCTAGTCCTTTTCGGAGTAAATTGAAACATAAAATATGCTTGCCACTGGTGGAGTAAAAAGAAGAAAAAACAGCAAACACTTTCTATTCTCTGGTCATTGCCTCAGCTGCATTGTATCAGGGATGGCTAACTATCCCATTTACAGAAAAACAGATGTTTCTGTAAAGCAGTTGTGCTATAGGAACTATATTTTCTAGCCCCACCCCACCCCTTGAATATCAGTAGGGCCATTTGACAAGCTCTCGCTTTGAAGTGCAAGTGGAAATTTTGTGTTTTACTTCCAGGTCAAGGCAGTTAAAGGTGAATGACCTTCTTAACTCTCTCTTTCCCTTCAACCTGGATGCAGGCGACTTCAAAGCCTTAGGTAATGCCAGAGCTACAAGATGGTAGGAGCCTGTGTCCCTGAATCACACAGCTTGGAGAAAAATCACCTGTTAGACAGGAATACCTACATAGGACTTTTACATAAGCAAAAGTAAACTCCTACGTGTTAAGCCAGTGAAATGTTGACATTTATTTGCTACGATAGTTAGCCTTACCTTAACAAATACATTCATCTTCCTGATCTCTATTCCCTACCTATCCTGGGCTGCTCACCTCATCGGTGCACTTCCAATCCTGTGAGGTATCCACGTAGACTCTCGGCAATCCTTGCATCCTAAGGAAAAGGAATAAAGAGAATCCGTAATGTAAACACCACCTTCCAGTTAATAATAGTTTCTCTTTTTGTAGAAGACTGTCAGCTAACAGCTATAAAAGGAATTATAGGAAATTATAATTTGTAATCTGCAGTATAATAATTGTTTCCCACAAAAATTATCAATGGATGATAATAAGATCATTGGGCAAAAGGTTGTGGGGCAACAAGATAGACTCGTGGTGCCCAAGAAATACCTACAGATTATTTTCCACATTAAACAATGGAAAAAATGAATCTTTTATAGTGGAAAACTCTGGCAGTAAACCCTTTATCCAAGTGATCAAACTTAACATTATTAACAGTAGGACACAGGTGTTATGAGGCTCCTGATATAACGTAAAGGGAAGTATACAATATCACACATGAAGCATTCTTACCAAAAATGTGTAATCTGAGTCTATTCAAGCTTCTAGACCTCACTGTCCAATATGATAGCCAACTTGAGATGTTCTGTAAGTGTAAAAAACACACAGGATTTTAAAAATTTAATAGAAAAAATGTTTTAAAGTCTCATACCTTTTTAATATTGATTTTATGTTCAAATAATATTTTAGATATATTGGATTAATAGAATGTCTTTTTAAATTTAATTTAAGCTGTTTCTTTTTACTTTTTTAAATATGGCTACTAGATCATTTAAAATTACATATGTGGCTCACGCTATGTTTTTATTAGATAGCTCTGCTCTAGATCTAACTTCTAGCTTACAAAAAATAAAAGAGATAGAGGAATAATTTAAACGATACCATCAGGAAACAATGTGACAAATCCAGATAATGGAACAAATCCAGATAATTGACTTTAAAAAGTCAATACCATAAAAAAAAAAATGAAAAGATTTTTCTATACTAAAAGACTCCAAACAGACATAACATTCAAATGCAATGTGTGAACCTCAATCTGATCCAAGACTAGAAACAGCTATAAAAG
This sequence comes from Rhinolophus hipposideros, assembly GCF_964194185.1. Lineage (NCBI taxonomy): Eukaryota > Metazoa > Chordata > Mammalia > Chiroptera > Rhinolophidae > Rhinolophus > Rhinolophus hipposideros. Next base: position 36,608,228 of record NC_138060.1, on the reverse strand, counting down.
GCTGTTCTGCATGCATAATTGGGGAAATCTGAATATGGACTGAACATTTCGGAGAGAAAGAAATGGCAAAAAATATTTTTTTTAATTGGTGTCTATTTTATTTTCCTATCACTTCTCAGAGTCTTGTTTAAAAACACCTAAGCTGCTAACCTATGGCTCTTTCACCATCACACACTAAGGGATTGGTAGACAAAGAGTAGCGAGAGCTTGACTCCTGTTACCTGTGAAGGTTTAATCTTGGGTCAGACTTTGTTCTTGAATAAATGGGAATGCACGAGCTAAAGATAGTTTTTAAAAGAAGACGATAATTGTTCAAAACATCAAATAATTTTAATGATAATTACTGCTATGAAGAAAAAGTACAGGGTCTGTGAGAATACATCATGGAGTTGGGGGACAAGACCTTCCTGGAGGGTTGGCATTTAATCTGAGACTTGAAAAATGAACAGGTTTGGTCTACCTAAAGAGTACAGCAAGGAGTGTTCTAAGCAGAGGAAAAGACTAAATGTGAAGGCTTAGTGGTGGGGAGAAGTTTGACAGATTAGGAACCAAGAGAAGGCCAGTGTTGGAGACTGAGAGGGTCAGTGAGTGATGCCAGCCAGCTTCAGCAGGGGAGGTGAGTAAACAGAAGGCACTTATCAAAGCCATTCCTCTACTCTGCCACTGTTTTTCTACTTCTCCTCCTCCACCAATTCTCTTCCACAAACAATCTGAAGTGACTTTACAAAATTGAAAAAGGAAATATTCATTAAAAAGAGCAGAAATATACTTGGAATTAGTGAATTTAAACTTCAGATGACTTTTCAATTTAGCTGTGAAATTGTGGCAACTACTCCCAAAAGGCAAATTTGTGGTTTACATAGTTCCTGTTGTCCAATAAAGGGAAATAAACTAATTAATATGGAAACAAAACTCTTCCCCTAGACCAACTTCAAGGTGGGATTTTTCCTTTGACTTGTTACAGAAAAGGCATTGATTAACATATTAAGTAAGCATCATGAACAAACTTTTTCTATAGAGTTAGGTAGATGGTTCAGGAAATAAGGTGCTTACCACTTGGGACCAATCCAATAATATGCTTATAGTATATTCTGTTTTTCTAGGTACTTGATCAAAACTCCCTCTCTTGGTGACTTTTTCCAGTTCTGTGCCTTTAAATATCATCAATATGCTGATAATGCTAACTTTTTTCTCTCAAATTCTTACAAAGTCCCTGAGTTCATGTGTGCAATAGCTATTCAACCTTTACACTTGAGCATGTAATAATAATTTTAAAAGATAGCACTTGTATAGGGCTTAAGATGTGCCAGATATTTACTCATTTAAACTGCCCATTAATTCCATGAAGTAGATACCTTTACATTCCTATTTTTTAGATGATAAAATGGAGGCACAAAGAGGTAAATAACTTACCAAAGATCGCATTACTTGTAAGTAAAAAGTAGTAAATTAGAACCACAAATACATTGATGTGTTAAACAAGAATAGTGCTAGTTTTGAGTAGAAAAAAGTATTTGACCAGTTTAAGTGTATTAGTGGTCTGCTCATTAGTGATGTGTATGTGTCTATATGTGATTGTTGCCTTCATGTTCAATATTGTAACTTTGGACGTTATATATAAATACATGGGAAACGAACATTCTCTATAGCAACTTTATCACATAATTGTTTGGATTAAATGTGATAATACTAACATACATTAGGGTTTCAAAACATATTAATTGTTCAAATGTGTGTGTGTTCATTTGAAAGACTATGTACCAACGTCAACAGAGATTATCTCTCTTTGATTTATATTTTTAAAAGTTAAAATTTTAAATGCTAATGTTCTATATGTATTACTCCTTTTCCTTATTTACAGTTAACACATTTTATTGTAGAAAAGTGAGCAAATATACTTGTAAAAGGGAGGAAGATGCATAATTCCATCTATATTTAGTATGTATCTATTCTTCAATATTGTTTTGAATGCCTATTTGTTCTTATTTATTTTTCACGAAAATGGGATCGTACCATCCATTCTGATTGACCAAATGAAAAATCCACACAGTTTTGAAACCTGAGATGTATATGTGTGTAGGTTAAAATCAGATGGATGAGTTTATGAGTGTCCAGAAGTCCCTAAATATCGATGCATCTGTTCGTCAATGTTTTCATAAGTATTTGACACCAAAATAAGTTCTCATTTTTGTAGTAATTTTGGACTCATTCAACACCCAGTTCCAACCAACTATCTACCCTAGTTCCAATTCCCTTGCCTGCTTCTACCATAGAGGCTATGAAAGCTAAATATTTTTTTTTAGATTCCACGTATAAGTCGTATCACACAGTATTTGTCTATTTCTGTCTGACTTATTTCACTTAGCACAATACCCTCATGGCCCATCTATGTTGTCACAAATGGCAGGATTCTCTTCTTTTTAATGGTTGAATAATATTCCATTGTGTATATATACCAATCTTTTTTATCCATTCATCTGTTGATGGACACATACAGACACAGACACGCACAACCACACACTTGTGGTATTTTGCCCAATGAGATATAAACAGAAGTCTGCTAGCACCCCATTTTTCCCTTTGACCTTTTTCTATCCTTGATCACAGATGTGATATTCAGAGCTATAGTAGTCATAATGTGACCACAAGTCAAGAGGCATAAGGAAAAGGTAAAGAGAATCACTGAAATGCTGGCCCTGAAATGCTGGTCAAACCTCTGAACCAGCGTCAACAGCCTCAAGCTCTAAATTTCTTATTACATGAGAAAAGTAAGCATTAGTTGAAGCCACTGTTGGTTGGATTTTCTATTACTTGTAACCAAAGATTTTCCCTAACTGATAAAGTACCATGAAAAGCTAACTAATTTATCTTGCTCTAGAACTTTAAAGTCACTTAATTCCAGGGGACATCATTGTTCAGAGTTTGCAATTATACTGGAAACGACTTTTATATTACAGTCTGACCTTTACAGGTCTCTTGTGTGTAGCAGGTGGGTGTGCCCATGTGGCTTGGAAAATAAAACTAAACCTATGGCCTTTAGTTCATGTGTTTCTAGCAGCTGAATGTGGTTTGCTTGTAGGAATGAAAATTCCCCTGAAATGTTAATTGATTCAGTGTGACAGTGCTTGCCATGTCATAAATCAATATCATGATGTTTTTGTGAACGAGTGATAAAGACGGTGGAATAAGGAAGAATTTGGTACTTATGGGATAGGTATAGTTGTTGTGATTATTTGGTTTTTTGCTGTTGTTTTTAATGAAACTCAGGAAGATTGAGATTCCTTTCTTTTTAAAATGCCTGTGCATTTTGGGGAAGGACTGGGAAACAGCCGTATTATAGCCTATTCTTAATCCTAATCGAGTAATTTTAGACTCTATTATTTATTCATATACGTATTATATATATTGGGGGGAGGGACCTGATTTAACCTATATGTTTTAGTTTTGTATTGCTGTATAAGAATACCTCAAAACATACTGGCTTAAAATTTTTTTAATTTACTATCTCTCATGGTTTCTGTGACTCTGGAAGTCCTCAGCTGAAGACCTGAAGGCTGGCAGTTGAAATCATCTGACGGCTCTTTTACTTACATGTCTGGAGGGTGGTGCTGACGGGGGTGGAGGCCTAGCTGGGACTGTCAGCTACAGCCTTTCCATGTGGTCTGGGCTTCCTCACAATGTGGTGGATAGATTCCAAGAGCAGGCATCCAGACAGATAGAGCCAAGGGGAAACTGTGCTGCCTTTTATAATCTAGCCTCAGTGACACCATATCACATCTGCCACCTTATATTGGGTGAGGCAGTTACAAAGGTCCACCCAGATTCAAGGGAAAGAAACATAGATCCCCTTCTTCTGCCAATACACCTCTCAAAGGAGGCATGTCAAGGTCACATTATAAGAGGAGCAAGTGGGATGGGAAATATGTATTATATATATTTATACTCTTTTTTTCTTATTCACAGATAGATAGATAGATAGATAGATAGATAGATAGATAGATAGATAGATAGAAAAGCATCTTTGGAAAACACAATCTGCCATATTGTACTATTACCCCAATTCTTTAATAAACAACCATACTATATATACAAGTGTTTTGATAATATTGATAATGTCTGCAGATATCCTTATTGTCACACTTGGGGGGTGAGGGGCAAAGGTTGCTACTGGCATCTGGTGGTTAGAGGCCAGGGATGCTGGTAAACATTCTACAATGCGACACACACACACACACACACACACACACACACACACACACACACAAACAGAAAGAATTAGCCTCAATAGAGGTTAAGAAATTTTGTCTTATAGTATTAATAATCTGAAGTATTTAGAATAACTAAACAGGGGGTAGAGGGACCTATAGAAAACATCAAAATTGTGCTCGCTTCAGCAGCACATATACTAAAATAGAAAACATCAAAATTCTAAAAGTTTTCCAACTGGAAGATTCTATTTAATAGTATTACATACTATTTATGGTCTACAAATAGCAAAGGCCATTACTTAGGCAAATTTTGATTCCAAATATGATATGTTAAATATCAATCTCAGTGAACACAAATAAATGAAAATATATCCCCTGTTCATGGATCAGAAGAATTAAGGCTATTAAAATGTTCATAGTAACACACAATGGGATTTATAGATGATGTAATACAGAATTGTACACCTGAAATTATGTAATTTCATTAACAATTATCACCCCAATAAATTTAAAAAAAAATGTTCATAGTAAAGCCATCCACAAAGTCAATGCAATCCCTATCAAAATTCCAATGGCGTTTTTCACACAAATGTGAAAAGGCACACACAACAAAAGCAAAAATTAGTAAGTTGAGCTATGTCAAACTAAAAAACTTCTGCACAGCAAAAGAAACAATCAACAAAATGAAATGGCAATCTACAGAATGGGAGAAAATATTTACAAATCACATATCTGATTAGGGTTTAATATCCAAAATATTTAAAGAACAAATACAATTCAATTGCAAAAAAAATCTAATTATAAAATGGGCAAAGGAACTGAATAGACATTTTTCCAGAAAAGACATACAGATGGCCAGCAGGTATGTGAAAAGATGCTCAACATCACTAATCAACAGGGAAATGCATATCAAAACCACAAGAGGTTATCACCTCCCACTTGTCAGAATGGCTATCAAGAAAAAGACAAGAGATAAGTGTTGGTGAGGATGTGTAGAAAATGGAACACTTGTACACTTTTGGTGGTAATGTAAATTCATGCAGCCACTATGGAAAACAATATGGAGGTTCCTAAAAAAAAAGAAAAAAAAAGAGAACTACTATATGATCCAGCAATTCCACTTCAGGGTATATATCCAAAGGTAATGAAATCAGATTCAAAGACATATATGCAGTCCCATATTCATTGCAGTATTATTCACAATAGCCCAGACATGGAAACAACATAAGTGTCCATGAACACATGAATGGATAAAGAAGGTATGGTATAGATACACAATGGAATGTCCAGAGAAGGAAGTCCTACCTTTTACAACAACACAGATTGACCTTGAAGGCGTTGTGCTAAGTAAAATATGAAAGACAAATACTGTGTGATACCACTTCTATATGAAATCTGGAAAAGCTGAACTCATAAAAACAGAGAGTAGAGTTACCCGGGGCTAGGACATGGGGAAAATGGGCAGATTTTAGTCAAAGGGTACAAACTTTTGGTTATAAGATGAATACATGTCTGCAATGTAAATACAGTATAACGAGGTGATTACAGTTAACAATACTCTATTATACACTTGAAAGTTGGTAAGAGAGTAGACCTTGAATATTTTCACCATAAAAAAGAAATGAAAATTACATAAGGTGATGGAGGTGTTGGCTAACACTATGGCGGTAATCATTTCGCAATATATGTATATCAAATCACCATGTTGTACACATTAACCTACACCGTGTTGCATATCAAATATATTTCAATGAAGCTGAAAAAGAAAAAACCTCTCTGTGATCAAAATGAATGTATTAAATGTATATTCCATGATAATTACCTATCTTACATCTCTACACTTCAAGGGCATTTTTGTTGTGGATGTTTATATCCTTTTTGTGGGTAATTTGTATACTATTTGGAAGAATAATTGTCTTCAAAATTGTTTATTAGATTTTGACCATTTTCTCCCCTTTTCTGAAATCTAAGCTCAGAGGAAATCAACGATTTTAACGTAGGGCATGAAGATATTTAATTCCCTTAAGAACTCTTGGACAACTCTTATCTTTTATTAAATATTATACATGTCATGTAAGCCTGTCTTTGCTGCTTCTCCTTTTTCATATTGGTCATTCACTAAGCATAAAAAGCAATCTAATTTTTAACAGCCAGCTCTCTAATAAAGATGAAACTGGCAGGTTTCCCCCTCCCCTCCATAGTATGCCCCACTGGCTACACACAAAGCAATTACAACTCACCAGTCAGCTCTTTCTCATGTGATAGCATCAGCAATTTTGCTCAGGTCTTCTTTTTTGATGAACAATAGCAGCAATAATGGCCCAATTCACTGGGGGGGAAAAACTATTTGCTTTCTCCAAAACAATCCAATATTAACCAAAGTCCTTCCTAATTAAACCAAGGTTATCCATTTATGCATTTTAATACTATGATGATTTTTAACAATATCAAGGTGAAAGAGATTTATTAGAAAAATATTTAAAACTGAGGAATTAATGTGAGTTTAGAGGAAACCAAATCCTGATCTGTTTGAACTTCCCATGTTTTAAATATATTTCCAAGTTCTACTTTGTCTTTCAGTGCTGGTTCTAACACAATTTGACATATCCTCAAGCCTTCAAATGTAATTTAAAGGAAGATACTTGAAATATCCTGTTACTTCAGAGAACAGAGCAGCCATGCTGATTTCAACACCAAGAACAATGAACTCTTAACTCATTTCTTGGAGGGCATTTCTGAACTTCTCTGGGGTTCACTTTATCCACTCCTTTCCCCAAAAGGAAATAATCATATCTCTTTACATTAAACGAGACAAGAAAAAAGACCTCTTACCATTGTATCATATTTAACATAAAGTAATAACAATAGATAGCTATGCAATAGAAAACTGCTTTTCATTCTGGGGGCTGGGAGAGGGCATAAAGCTGTTTAGGAACATAATTCCACTAGAGGGCGGTGCTTCCCAGTGCAGGATCATGGCCAACGTCCCGTAACGTTAAATCAAGACTGAGTAGCAAACATGGAAAATGTTTGTGATATAACGTTAAATGAGAATTAATTAGAATTTAAATACTCTGTAAAAGTTATGTATGTTTGTGGACAAGAATCATGTAGTAGTTAAGAACTTAATCTTGTTCTTATTCGTATCCGAGATTCATCCCTGTTTTCACCACTTACTGGCTATGTGTCTTTGGATGAGTTGCTTAAAAATGAGCCTTAGTTTCTTCAGCTGTAAAATGGAGACAATTACAGATAGCACAGAGGGATGTTGTGAGCATTAAAAGGTGTCCTATATGTAAACTGTTCAGCGTGGTGCCAAGCATATAGTACCACTCAACAAAAAAATAGCAGGATAATGATGATAATGACTATATACTAAATATACTATATACTAAAAAAATAAATAAAAAGGAATAAATCATTTTAGTTATTGGACTGAGTTTTTTATAGGTTTATTGATTCATTTTATCTTATTGAAATTTATATTGGAGAATTTATGGTGGAACATATTTTTAAATGACTTTAAATGAAATTATTCTTTTTGAAAAGTATTCTGTTTTTTTCTAATACCTTATCTTCAACAATTTTAAACTTCAGAGAAAAAAACTTTCATATGGTGACAAAATGTTATTTTTGTCATTTTAATGTCTAGAATATTATTATCACAATTTTGCTATTTATTTTCATTTCGTAACTGATGTTCTATCAATATCTCAAGGAAAAAATAGAATATATAAATAATTTGGTTTTTTATTACTTTTAAATGTTATTCTGAATGAGCTATGTAGCCTCAGGGATGGCATGGTACATTTCTCTTAGAACTCTCAGTGTAAAAAAAAAATTACCTGATGAAAAACAGAAATATTAAACCAATTGTCATACATGCCAATTATGTATTACAAAATGATTCTTTACATGAGTTTCAGTAATCATTTAGAAGTTCCTTTACAAAATAACTGTATATTACAGAAGCAAATATGGAAGAGTAACTTAAGGTTAAAATAGTCCATCACTGATAATGAAAGTTCATTCAGAAATAAAGATTTAATGCCTCTGAAATTATAGTGTGAGTCAAAGTAGAAATATTTAATTTATGAAACTTTGATTTATATATTGTTCATTCTGTTCTTAGTCTTTTCAAAGTAGCTGACTCACCACCACCCATCATATGGAAAAGATCCACATCCCAGGCAATAGCTGCCATCTCAGGCATTTGCCTAGATTATTACCACCATTCTTACAGCATGACCATCACCAGTGTCTCTAAGATGACCACCATCTCCACCATCACCAACATCTCCACCATCACCCTTACTTATTCTGCCTTGATTAACTCATTGTACACATTGTTTTCATCTCCCTACTTATTTGATCCCACTTGGCCAGTTTAATAGAAAGGAAGGAAACTGATTAGGGATTCCCTGTACTTTGTTGTATTCTATCTTTGTTGTATAAACGATACTATATTCTTATGAAACTAAGAATGGAAGACTTTGCAAGGGGTGTAAATGTTTAACTATTATGTTGCTTTGTACACCTGAAGCTAATAAAAATATAGTGCATTAAAAAAGAAAAAACGTAGCACAGGTAGTAATGAAGCAAATATGGGAATGATAAACACTAATTTCCAGATAGTGATTGCTTGTGAAAGGATGAACAGGGAAAAGATAGCAGAAAGACTTTGCATGTGTTTTAATAATGCTTTAAAAAATACAAAGACATCTGTTGCAAACAGCACAAAATGTTAACGTCAGTCTAATTTCAATGGAGATTTATATAAATTTCTGTTACATTATTTGGTAAAAAGAAAAGAATGGTAGATAATCACCTCATATCTAAACCAGGATAGATTCTTGGAACATCAGACTCATGACGACAACCACTAGGAAATATCAGACCAGGAAACTGAGGAACTGTCCTCCTGCCTACTTGCCCATTGCAAATGTGCTCTGTTGGATCTCACGGTGTATTCCAGATCTCCTCACCAGGGTCTATTCCAGAGATACATCAGCATGTATTCCAGAAAGCAAGAGCCTCCATAAATATTAAGGAGAATAAGAAACTTGATATATATAAAATATGACAACAACTTCCACTTAATTACCCTCTGATCCTTGCCCTCCTAGTGGCTCTGACCAACATAAAGCTAGACCTGCAGAGCACCAACAATCTAGACCAGTTCAGCAAAAACAATACTTTTCTGTATTACAAGATTCTGCCAATATTCTGAATCCAAAAGTTATTGCATACAGTGGTTCTTAAACCTGTCTGATACTAAGAACAACCTAACGAAGGCTAATTTTCTGTTTCTATAAAACGAGTTCTAGAGGCTTGCAATTCTATAATTTAAAAATTTCTCCAGGCGATTCTGATGATTTTCTAAGCTTGAGCACCACAGGACATAGGTGACAGTCTTATCTCTTCACCAATTCTGGCATCACAAAACTCCTTGATCTGAGTTTTCTTTGATGACAACAGGACTACTATGGGGCAGACCAGGAAATAAGTCCTTGAGAGACTAAGATGGAATCCCTGGTTTCTCCTCACCCAGCTCTGGCCAAAAAGATGCAGTAGCTCCTATCAGAGCTCCAGAGCTATGCAAAGGAGACCCAAGGGTCAAGGGCTTCAAAGGCCTCTAATCTAGTAGGATGATCTGCTATGTTTCTTAGCCTGAAAGACTCTCATCCAGAAACTACCCTACATGATTCCACTTAAAACCTTAACACAATCACCAAAGACTTTGGAAGTTAGGAATAGGCTAAGGTGATGGAAGGATCTGATACATCCTTTCCCACTCTAAATCTAAATGGGGACATTCTGGCAATGACTTCATTTCACACTGCCTCCCCAACACACAAGGACATTCCTACTAGTGACTATTCTCAAAAAGAATGGATGTGTCCCCTCTCCACCACTGGACTCCTCCATCATGTATATATATATGTATATATACGTGAACATATTCATATACACATACATATATATGTATATATGTTTGTATGTGTGTATATATATATATACATATATATATGTATATATATATATGTATATATATATATATATATATATACATATATATATATATATATATATCAGCTACTGTCTCTTTGATCATCCCGCTTCATGGAAGAGCCAACCACACAATCTCTGACTCTAGTAGCCTTTTTATATTTTTATTTTGTGGGATGTGACTCAAAGACCTCAAAAAATTCCATCTTCCTTCCTTCTTCCCACCCTTTAGAAACTGTTTACCTAACAGTGCACAAAATTTGGGCTCAGAGTTCCTCTACTGCTATAGCTGCTGAGACAACACTCCTAGACTTACAGGCTAATCTAGTTGCTATGACATTTGGATGCAATTTATAGCAACCTCTACCCAGAACTTTACCTTCCACAACAATTAGGCGCCAATCTGTACCAAGGTTAGATACCTATAGCTCAAGAACTGAATGCCAAAGAACATGTCAACAGACGTACAGAAACAAAGTGGTATCTTCCATCTGACGCCCCTCCCATTGCTAATTCCCCCACCTATGCCAAAGACCAGTGAACCTCTGCTAGGAACACTTCTGGATAACAGAAATGGTCTTCCCCATCAGGGTATTCCAGCCCCTGTATTCCAGCACCCCTCCTCCCTGTGCCTCCACTAAAATTTCACTATCCTCTGCTGGCCACAAAGACAAAGATCCAATCCTCTGCTTCATGCCCCACTGGCAAGCGCCAGTGATTGCTCAATGTCCATCTCAAGATTGAGATGTAGTAGGCTCCCGAGGACCTCAAAGCTCGATCCAATTCTTGGTTCACCAGGAAGGGAGTGGCTGTAAGCACAGTCATGGAGCCCTGCCTTTCACCTTGGAAACAGAATATAACGGATTATGTAAAGCCAAATGATCAGAAGGAATCAAAGGAAAGCTATCCCACACTGTCCATTTAAGTGAGGCTGACTGACCTGTGCATTGCCCCACAGATGGCAAAGGAAAGCACACAACTGGCAACAGCATGCTTCAATTTGCCCATAACGTCCATTCACACACCTGTTCATGACATTTACTTAGATCCTCCTCTTTCGTTTTGTGTTCTCATTCAACAACATTGAGTATCACATCTGTCCCTTCAATTGCCTCAACCACCCACAGACACACACACCACTTGCCTTTATCTGTTAGGAAGGAGGGACTTAAAGAAGTTGGACTGGCGTTGCTCTTCCCTCCTAAGCTTTCCCACTGCGGGCAGGAAATTGAAAATATAGAATTTTAAGACTATACTTAGCGTATGAACAAAATTCTTCCTGTCCAGTTTAATACCTTAGATTCAGAGTGGCTTTGTACTATGTCGGATTCCAGGAAAGACCTAAACCACAAAGAAACTAATTTCCTCATATCCAGGAAGGCTAAGCTCACTTACGGCAGCAATTAATACCCATCTGTGTTTCTCTGTTAATGTGTATTCACTGTGTAGGTAAGGACTTTGGCAGAGTGACAGAGGATAATCTTTGTCTAGAGGCAAAAATAATTTATTAAGAAGATATGAAGGGAGACAGACAGGTGTTCTTTGAATTAATGATAAGAAAGCTATTTCGCGGAGGGAGAGGGGGAATTATTAGCAGCATTTTGAATGTTCTGGTTCGGATGGTGTCTGATTTTTCAGAGGATGACCTTTGAATTCAGCCTCAAATTCTGAAGAAGGAGGTAACCTTACAGGAAGCTTTCAAAGACTTCTGAGCTTCATGCCTGAGTTTAATTATCTCTCCCCAGTTGTGAACTTTGGCAAAATTACAGAAGTGCTACTGCCCTGCCAGTAAGCTGGCCATTCCTGTAGAGACTGATAAATCATTCTTGATCTCGCCAGAATTCTCATCACGCTTTACAGTCATTGATCCATGGAAAGCAAATTAATAGCACAAGTAAGAAGGCAAGGCATATGATGTGGCTTACTTGCCAAGTGGGCCACTGCTCTGGTATGCATTTGGTGATAGACATCATTAGTACTGGACATGCTTTCAGCATTTAAAGCTGACACATTAATCCAGTAGCTGGGACATTGAGCAACTCTCCCTTTTGGGTCACCCTGTACATTGAATCATCACAGTTTAGTCACCTTCTCCTGGAATCCCTCATTAAGCCCTTAAATAGGATGATATAATTTTATTAGCTAGCCCACTAAACACAATTTCCATATGACACATTTCACATAATACATATGTCATGTATTTTACTGCCTGAATATGGCTCAATGGAAATGAGACATTTTTTAAAGCAAGATTGTAAAAGTTTAGGACATATTAGCAAAAATTGTACTAAGGATGAGAGTATCCACATGAACTAGAATAAAAAGGAAATAATAACCAGAAAACCAGACTTATGAGAGGGCAAATTAGGTGACATTTGTTTAACTTGGCAGGGATCCTTGAAATAACTTCACACTATCCCAAGGCTGGCATTCAACACAGCCAAAGAGGCATGTGGATTGAGCGAGCCTGAATCTCCAACTAGATCTGGACAACAATCTCCTCATGTTTCTCTGGACTGGACTTCCAACTCCACTGAGTATTTCCAGATAGGCCTTGACCCTGCCTTGAACTTGACCATGCTTTTGCATTCCTGGTCATGACTTTGGATCCAACTAATGGCTCCTTTGTTTCTCTGGACTGTCAATGAATCCATAGACTACCTGGTTCAAGCACTCGCCTAGCTTGACTATGTTCTTAGGCCTCTCCTCCTGATAGCATCTTTCACCATAGAGCTCCCCACCAGCTCAGCCCAACAGCAACTACATGCTGGAATTTGAAAGGCACTGGGGAGGTCTCCTTCCTCATTACTTGCTTCTCTATGTGAGGTTTCCTAACATGTTCATGTAGAATTGGCAACTCCCTCCTTTGTGCTCCCTCCTTTGTACCCTTGTAAAATTTGTTGAATTAATTTGTTTATGTGGCTATTTCTCCTACTCAAGTTCTTAATGGAAGATACTAAGTATCATGTAACTTTTTTATTTCCCCATTGTCTTGTACAGGGCATTCATGGGACGTAAGTCTTCAATAAATTCTTGGTAAATGAATGAATGAATATTTGTATACTATAATCATCTTTTCCCTAACATCAGACTGAAATTCTATTAGCAGTTGAATTATTTCCATTTATATCACCCTAAAGTTACTGGTATGTCTATCATGAGTGGAAAATACCACAGCTACTTCTTGGAATGTCACGTGAATTTTCAGAGTCTTCTACTCCACGTAAGAACGTTGAATGTACACATTGTATTTTCGTTTATGTGTTATTTTTTGAGATGATCAATTATAATTGACATGAGAACTTGCCTGTGTCCTAGGCACTGTTCTTAGTACTTACATATATTACCTTCATAAATCATTATCACAACCCTATGAAGTAGGTACTATTGTTATCTTGAAGAAACTAAATCTAGTATGGTTTAAAAACTTTCCAAGTCGACAAAGCTAGTAAGTGACAGAACCAGAAATCAACCTAGCCCTGATTCCAGAGCCCCTTCTTACCCACAACATAGCCCACCTCAGAGAATAATCTGTTCATCTACCCAAAACACCAGACAATGAAGCTATACCTTCAAAGACTGTGAAGAGAAAAGTAGAGCCTGAAAATCAAAGTTATGAAGTATAAAGGCAAAGCCTAAAATCTAAATTCTATGATTTCCTGGCTAGCTCTCTAGTTAAATATTGTATTAGTGGTCTTCTCAACCCAATGGACAAACCAGGGAGTGAGAGAGCCTTATATACTTAAGCCCAAGTTGGTTCCTGTGTCTCTATTATCTTTCTTTTTATTGTGACTCTTGAGCTTGTTTTTTTATTTTCCCTCTTGATTCTAGTCCATCTGCCTTATATTATCCTCTCAGATACCTGCTAAATTGTACAGAGAATGGGGAGACACGTAGATTTAAAGATGTAACTTGGGAAGGAAGACAATAAGGACGGCCAGTGTGTAATACCTCCTATCCCTGACTATCCTTATTACACTGATCACCTCTGACAATTTGGAGAATACTGTCCTACAACTCACAGAAAAAAAATGTCAGAAGAATGGCCAATAAATATAGGAAAAGATATTCAACTTCATTAGTAATCAGGCAAATGAAAATATCACTGAGGCACTGCCCGTTTATTATCCATCAAATAGGCAGAAATTTTAAAGTTTGGTAACACTGAGGATGGGGAAATAGGAACTGTCAAACTCTGCTGGTGGGCATGTAAATTAAAATAACTGCATCAGAGAGTAATTTGTCAATATCTAATGAAGTTGAAGATTTATGATACTTTGAGCCACAGAAATTCTGCTTTTACATGGATATGCAGAGAAAATCTCCCACATGCATATTCAAGGATATTATTTGAAGCATTGTGTTGTACTAGGAAAAACTTAGAAACATGCATGTACATTATTAAGAGAATGGATAAATTCTTATATATTCAAATAATGGAATACTGTGTAGCAGTGAAGTCAATAAACTTGACACATCAACATAGTTAGATTCTAAAAATGAAATGTTCAGTGAGAAAAACAAGTTAGTGGACAAGATGCCATACAGGATAATAACATTTATATAACCTTTGAAAACACACAATTCTAAATATTTCTCATACACATGTACATATAGAACATAAGCAGAACAATATATATCAACATCGGAATAGTGGTTGCCTGTACAATGAGGGTGATAAATGAGATTAATGTAGAGAACAAGTGAAACCACATGTTTAACATTTTCTTTCTTTTTAAATATAGTCTGAAGCAAGTAAGACAAAATGAAATTTGTGAATTCTAGATGTTTATAATGTCACTCTTTTTGTTCCTCTGTATGTTTCAAATATTTCAGTAAACACACACACACAAAAAAAAAAAAAACAAAAAAAACACACACTAACAGTTTCAAAGGAGTTAAACAGAGTCTAGTAAGAGAGGCTGCAATTAAGGACAAAGAGGCTTGAGGACATAAACAGACCCAGACAGCGCCTCTGCTCCAGAAATTGAATTATTGTCAAAGCCCAGCAATGCATCACCTAGGCAGAGGGTAGTTCTTCAAGGCCAGCCACAGTATTTCCCAGCAGGAAAGATAGTTTGGACCTGTCAGACATTTTATTTCTCTTAAAGACCGGTTGAGTTTCTGTAATTCACATTCTAATATTACTTGTCTTTAGTAAATCTTGCCACCCACACAAACATGAGACTAATAATCTTAAAGCAAAATTCAATTTCTAGTAAAATATGGTATGCACAGACTACAAAACAAAATTCCATACGTGAGCCAAACCAAATCCTTTTGATGCAAAATTCTTATTTCCTTTGTGGTTTTTTTGTCTGACATCCTGCTGTTAAAAAATTTCAAAATTTTAATTTTTCAGGACCTGGGAGCCAACTTGAAGAGTTGTCCCAAAGATGGGACAATTTTACTATGGATAAAAGTAAGATCTGTAGGAGGTCTAAATATATGAAATAGTGTTTAAATCCATGAACTCATCACACGCACAGCTAGTCACTTGAAGATGTTATTCATTTTGAAAATTGGTGAATAAAAGGAAAGAATTGTTTCTTCTGCCTTTCCTATATGAACTACATCACTACATAATTAAATAATAGATGAGGCAATGTTTCTCTTTATAAATGATCTCCAACAGCCAAGTGAAGAAGAAAAGTGAGAACATGAGTATTGCCATTTTGCAATCCCCAAAGAATTAAGTCATCTGAACATTAAGCATCCATAGCTGCTGAGGGCACAAGAAGAAGGACAATTATGTGTCTCCTAATGAAAAACATACCAGCACCCATGAAATAATCTTGCTGAAAACAATCATATTTGAATCTGACAAAGCTCAGGATTCACCTACTGATTGATAAGAGTACAGAGGGCAGAGGAACAAACATGTTAAAAGGAAACTACAAATCCAGGCTGTGGGCAGCTACAAGAGAAATCATCACGTTTCTATGACAAATAATCACGCAGGAAATAAAAAAGATGAAGACGAATCCTGTAAATTAAGAGACTCTAAAAGCAAACCAAAAAAAAAACAAACAAAAAAACCCACCACCAACAACAGCAACAGAAAAACAACAGGCAAAGGTAAATTATAAAGTTTAGTTTCGAGTTCAGCACACTTGGGTTAGGAAACTGTACAGAAAAAAATAAGGAAGCAAATATCACAACGTCAAGATAGTCAAGCTTACTCTTGAGGCAAGAATGAGTTGAGACTGGAATAGGGCATGTGTAGGAACATCTGTCTTTTGACATTAATGGTGTTTTCAAGGATGTCAGCCTTATAATCATTCATTGAGCTGTATGGGCCATTGGTAAAGACAATACTGACAGATAACAAGATAATGAGGAGAAAAAATAACACTACTTTAATTTGCCTCAAGTAGAACTTCAAGAGATCTGTAAATTGCATGATTTTTATCAAATGTTTTGAGAACACACCAAGTAATTAGGAAAACAGTTTTGAAAGGAGGGAATGTAGTGGCAATTATATTCCATTTGGCTGGAATGTAATTTAATTTGCTGGATGTAAACACCATGCATACCTGCTAAGTGTTATTTACCAAGAGAAGTCTGAAACTTGTCTCCTATCATGTCATTAAAAAGCAAAACATAAAAAGATAAACATAGCCTGTTGATAATCTGCAAAAATGCAAGACTTCCAAACACCAGGTCATGAAAAACAAATGAACTCTTTTTTATGCCATTGAATAATACTAAATTTCATTTCCACATTTTAGTATATACTTGGCCTCAAAAGTCAGACACAATATAATATGCCATATCCTAATTTATTAGCTGACAAATCACACTTATTTCAGAGTGAAAAGTAAATTAAACAGCATGCAACCATTGCTAATTAGGGAATAATTAGCTGTTGTCTATATATCAAGGAGTATGTTTAAAATAAACTTTGTAATATATTTTTGTTATATATTTTTGCTTCAATTCAATTATAATATACCATAAAATGATAAAAATAAATCTCAAAAGGATTTGCAAGATTATATAGTTCTGTGAAAGGGGTTCCAGAATTTCTTTTTTAAAAGCAGAAGTAGGAGGAGTCTGTCAAATGCTGGTCTGTAAGAGAATAACTCCCTTTCTTAGCTTGTGCATAGGATCCTTCTTAATTGGACCCCACTTCCTATTCCAGCTATTTTACCCCCACAAACTTTTTAGGCACTAAAACTTCTGTGACACTAAATGTCATACTATTTTCCAAATCCATCCAATCTTTCCAGAACTCTATCCTGTGCATACTCGTATTCTCTTTCCTACCACTTTTCTCTAATTCCAATGACAAATTCTTAGTCATACTGGTATATTGGGTCCCAGTGCAAATGTCTGCATTATAAGCTTTTCCTGATTTTGCTCCAAAGTTAGTTATAGTCTCTCTCCTCTGTGATCCCTCAAGCTGTATCTTGATTTCTGTTACTGCAAATACAGTATTTATTATATATTGTAGTTTATTACTTCGAACATCTGTCTCCATGCAGGGTTGCCCAGTTCAATTTGAATTTCAGATAAAAAACAAATAATGTTTTAATAGAAATTTATCCCATGTAGTATTTGGGACACACGTATACTAAAATTTTTGTTATTCTTCTGAAATTCAAATTCATTTGGGCTCCTGTATTTGTACTTGTTAAATCTGGCAACTCTGGTCTCTACCATAAGATCACAAGCAACTTGAGAATAGGAATACTTCTTCTTAGTGTATTTCCAGTTTTCAGTAAATGTGCCTTGAATAAATGAACGGTTGAAGTGAGACACATATGAGAGCACTTTGTGAAATCTACACAGCTATTTATTCAGCAAATATCTATTGAGCACTCTCAGTGTTCCATGCACTGTTCTAACAGCAGCAATAAAGCACTTTTAAACATGCACCGACAATCTAATATTACAGCTTTTAAATAATGTCTCCCAGGCTTTCAACTAATGGATTTTCAGGAAGTTGAATGGTTGTGCCATAGCCCTTGATCCATAAGATAATTTCAGACAGTTGTGAAAGTGTTATGAAGACAACCAAACAGGGTAAAGTGACAAAGAGTAATTAAAGGATTCTCTGGGGAGGTGACATTTGAGATGAGAAGGAGCCAGTCTGTGACAATCTGGAGAAAGAACTTCAAAGCAAGTCAACCGTAGTGAGGAGGAAGAACTAGTGTGAGAAAGAGAAAAAATGCCCCAAACTTCAAATCAAAACACTGCCAGAGCTTCAAAAGAAGATATTTGCATATGAAAGCATGTTCACCATCATTAGCATTCAAGTAAATGTAAATTAAGGCCACAATAAAATTATCACTACAATTGCACTAGAGTAACAAAAATTTAAAAATCTGACAATACCAAGTGCTGGTGAGGATGTAGAAGAACTGACAACCTCATACACAGCTGGTGGGGGAATAAAATGGTACGACCATTTTGAAAAATAGTTCGACGGTTTTCTTATACAGTTAAACATGTATTTATCATACAATTATGTATCTGTATGTATACCAGAGGGGAAAAATGTATGTCAACACGACTGCACACAAATGTTCATATTAGCTTTATTTGTAGTAGCAAAACACTGGAAACAGCCCAGATTTCCAAGAACTGGTGAATGGGTCAACTAACTGTGGTAGATTTGGACGATGGAATGCATCTCAGCAATCAAAGGAACAAAATACTGATAACACACAACGACATAGATAAATCTCAGATATGCTGGACCAAATAAACTGGACACCAAACGAAACTCTAGAGCAGGCCAAACTAATGCATAGTGACAGAAAGCAGATCAGTAGCTGACTGGGGGCAGAAGTGGTGAGGGAGTGAGGGAATTAACTGCAAACCCATGAGGAAACTTTTAGAAGTGATGGAAATATTTTCTTTTGTGATTGTAGTGGTGGTTATAGTGGTATATATATATATATATACATACACATTTGTCAAAATCCATCAAACTTAAACTTAATATGGGTGCATGTTAATTATAGTTCAATACATTTGATATTTTTAAAACAGCTAGAAGAAACTATGTATTATAAGTGTTAAAAGGATTCAGGATTTAGGATGTGGGGGCGAAATTTAGCACTCTGTGATTCCCAGAGAGGCCTTCCTGGAACAAGGATTTTGAAGAGAAGAGAAGCCAGCCCAGGGAGAGGAAACCACAGGAGTAAAGCAGAAGAGTAGGGAATTCACACAGTGGGGTAGAGGCGAGTTGATTATTACTATGTTTTGAAGTTGATGTTTTTGACAAAGTAACTTTGCTGAGGATTTGGGCTTTATTATTTTCCCAACATTGTTTAGCAGCAATAAAGCACTTTAAAAGATGCACAAACAATTGACTATAGCAGCTATTAAACAAAGTTTCTCAAGCTTTCACCTAAGGATTTTCAGGAGATTGAATGGTTGAATCTAGTCCTTGACCTATACTGTTTAATTATCCTTATTGACTGACTCATGAAACTCTATCGTGCGCAGTGGTGTGCTATAAATGAAGCTGTGTTCCTTTTGTGAAATGGAGAACTCTCTGCCTTTCCTCCTGGCTCATGACCAAGAATCGGGCTGCATCTTCTCCCGCTGCCTGAGATGGAAGCCTAACAAGACAAATGACTATGAAAATGACATTGTGGTATTCTATCAGAAATCCACATGAGCCCCTCTCATGTAAGATTTTTTTTTTGTTAATTACACACTGAAACCTGATTTCAGAATCAGGGCCTGTCACACCAGTAAAAAGATAGGCGGCCTGAGATGGGGTGATTTCTGGACATTTGGAGGAACAGACTGCCTCTTAAAATGTATCCCTCCTGTTGACTGGTGACAAAGAATCTACAAGAAAGTATCTTTACTTGTATCCTTATTTCTGTATCCTTTCAGTAGCCATTTCTGTAGCCATTCCTGTATCCTTATTTTTAAAACAGATGACCTTTCAGGTCTTTTTGAACCTGAACATTTTAACATTCTAAATCAGAACTTGAAAACTTGAGATTCATGGGTTAAAACAGGCCTGACATATGTGAAGTGTGTCTGTGTGTGTGTGTTTCTGAATATATATGTATAGAAAAATCATAATAGACTGAGTGATGGTATACTCTGTAGCTCACCCATCCAGGTTACCCCTTTCTTTCACTATCTTTGGTCTTTGTTATAATTCTTTTGGCTGTGGAAAACTAATAATATAAAGGATACTTGTCCAGTGAAATGCAACTTAACTGTGTCTAATAAAATGCAATTGATTATTGCATAGGTGGATAGATAGATCCACTTTGTAGACAGATCTGTTTTGCATCTATTTGGAAATTCATTTAAGAATTCTTTATCCCCTATGAGTCTCTGCTCTTTAAATTGTCCTTTGAACTGGTTGTTAACACCTTGCCGGTTACCTCATTAATGAGTTAAACGTAATATTTGGCACATGTACACTTTAAGTGTATTTTACCTTTTTAAAAAGTTATCTTCTAAATGTACACAATTTTGGATTTCAAGAGGAGACAGTTGAGTGAATCATTACACTATTGTAGTTCATATGCATTTTCACCTTTGATTCTAGCAAGATTCTTTCTTGCTTGTCTGTTGTCATACTTTCTTCTTATCCCCATACCTCACTCCCATTCTCTCCCCACCCCCTCCATGAACAACTTTTGAATGCATATGAAGACATATAGTTTTATTTGAATGTGTTTGTGTGTGTTTTGTAATTGAGGTAAGACAAAGATATTAAAGTGCATAAAGTATACCCTTAGGTATAGAGCCCAATGATTATATACTTTATATATATATTCATGTTTCTCCATGTAATTACCACCCAGATAAAGAATATTTCCCACACCCTGTAAAGTTTCCTTGTACCCCTTCCCAGGTAACGCCTCTGCTCTTTCCCTCAAAGGTAATCACTATTCTAACTTCTATCTCCATAAATTAGGTTTATCTATTCTCGAACTTTTTACGTGTTCTTGAACATATGCCGTATGTTCTCTTCTGCATCTGCCTTCTTTCATTCATTATTATGCCTGTAAAATTCATTCATGCTATTATGCGTGGGAATAGTTTATTCAATTTTATTGCTGCATAGTATTCATTTTAGAAATATACCACAATTTACGCATTCTCTTGTTGAAGGTGATAACCCAAGTCATCTACTGTCATACAGCTCATTGTCTACAATAACATGGCATTACTATTCCACTGGCATTATCAGTATAATGTTACGATTTTAGGAAATGCTTGTCCAGGAATATAAGAGTTGCAAACTACTTTTTTATTCAGGGGCTTCCTGAAAGAAACTCTTCAATAGAAAGCATCAAACAATAATTCACACTCCTAATCTCTTTAAACCCTTTACCTTACCTTGCTGGCCCAGCAATCCTAAATTATTATGTCATGAACCTTACCAAGTCCTAAACAGGGCCCACTTCCTTATATTGAAAGACTCATCTGAAAGCAGACTTCAGAATTTCGATCAACGTCTTGACTTAGCCCTTCCCGATCTGAGACACTCATGAAGAAGACTTTGTCAAGGTAGTTCTGGACTCAGCTCTGTCTTATCAACAGGTGATTTTGGTGATAATTTAGGGATCCAGCCTTCAACAAGAGACATTTGACTTGTTTCTCATTTCTAACTTTTATATATATAAAGCTGCTGTGAACATTTTTGTACATATTTTTATGAATGTATCCATTCGTTTCTCTGGTAGATAGCCAGGAGTAAGATTGTGCGCTTGTACTCTAATTTACCTCAAAGTTGTATGTCACGTTATATGTCCCAGTGTAAAAATTTAGAGATTTCACATGAAATCGAGTTTTCCAGCTTTTCTTGAAAAACTGAAAGACTTGGCAATATCAGGTCAGCATTCTTTCATTGTCACAATTATCTGGACTTGAATATGCACTACCTACCCATTTTCCTCATTTAAGCCATCTGTCTGCTCCAGTGGGAATTCTAGTGGGTAACCTATATTCTAACCACAGACGTGGGAAGGGAAGCTCTTAACCCTGTAAGCTCTTATTAACTCTATTCTGGATAACCAAGAGCAGGTTTTGCTGGAGAGGAACAGGCCCCTCTGCCTCTGATGCTGGAAGGCAGCCAGGACAGAGAACGAGGATGGCTTAGGCCACTTTGATCTGTTTTTCTATTCAATCCAGAACCAATGTTTTCCAGATGGAGACTGACAGTAGCAAAGAGAGAGGCACAGCTGCTGAAAAAGACCTAGGTCCATCTCCCTTACTCATTATCATAAGTAACACTTAGGAATGTTTTAGGGTGGTTTTGGTTTGTTTGTTTGTTTTTGTTTTTTGCCTTCAGGATGTTGCAGACGCAAAGAATTAAAATCTCTCCTCACTGCTGAACCAAGAGAATTCAATCTAATTCAGAGCATGTCATATTATTTAAAAAATAAAGCCATTCAGGACTAATATACTTCTCTTTTATTCTAATAGGTAGAGGAACAGAGCAGAACAGAAAGCCATCACATACAATCAATGGGGCCCACTAACACCAAGGGCTGGACAGGACTCGGTACGAATTTGAAAAAAACCTTTCCTTCCTCAAATGGGTTGGGTTTTTCATATTTTTTGTTTTTTTCTCAAGCCTGGAAGGAAAATATCTGTGTTTGGGAGGTGTGTTTGTACTCAGTATAATAGGCCTTTTAACAAAAGGAAGTGGTCTGTCTGTCCGTACTTCATCAGGAAATTGCAAAAAGGAAGCCACTCCTTCCAATCACCCAGTCATCCAGGGAAGAGAGAAATTGACTCTTCACCTTCCTTCCTTATAAACTTGTCCTGAAATAGCTTAACCCTTCCATGAATGAAACTTGCCTCTATCTGCTTGGTCTGATATGATGGTCTTAGGACAATTGAACAACACAAAGAGCAAGAAAAGGAGGGTTGAATCACCTCATCCTCATGTTGGCTCAGCCTATCATGACTACCAAACCTCAGAAACACTGTGCATAGACGGAGTAGGATGGCCACCAGAGCAGAAGGAAAGACCTAGGGTCTGGGGGCAGCTCTGGGAGCATGGAATCTTCCGCTCGTCCCTGTAGCTAAAAGGATACTGCCTTCTGAAAGGGGAAGGGAAGGAGACCATATTTCTGGATTGTACTTCCATTACTCAAGAGCTAAATAAATCATACCTACCATCACTTGTCAAAGAGCTTGATGTGTATCATCAAATGACTGACTCCATCAGATGTAAAGTAAATGAAGTGGCTAAATATGGCAGGGGAGACATGATGGTGGTCTTGAGAAAGGAGGACTTTAACATCTACTTCCATAATCTCCATTATATTCCCCATTCTCAGATATGGACAATTGATGTTTTTTCGTCTTGTATAAAGCGTTAAGTAACCACAGCCTCAAGGCAGGGTCCGTGGCCTCAGCACCCCTCTTCCACACAATGCCATGCCCAAGCTTCTCCATTATAGAAACCGTGGAGCTTCAGCTCACCAAGGGCAAGTATTGAGAATGGTCGGACCTTGGCAAACTGGAGAGCATATGCTCCATCTGTAGTACACCCTATTGGTATCCCAACTGGAGCTTAGATGACTTGTATCAGCTTTGTGTGACCATTTTCCAACTCCTACATGCTTTGCTGCTACGGTTTTACCCCATGACCTTCAAAGGCTTGTTCTTGGGCCCTCGAGTTAATTCCTGATGAAAACAGGGAAATGCCTAGAGGTTAGGTCTCCCCTCTTCCTGACAATCCATAGCCAATGGAGTAGACTTATAAAAGCCTACCTCCTTTACCTCTGGGCAGGATAAACTCTGAGGTATCCATTATGCTCTATAACGGATGTGGGTCAGACTGAGTGTGGGACCTCACCTGAAATCACACCCTTGCTTGGCTTCTTCCCCTGCTTTATTCTGCTTCCTGGGTTCCTTTATCAGTTTCTGTTGGGAGCACTTTTTAAATAAATCACTCCCAATCAAATTCTTGGCTCAGACTGCTTCTGAGATATCCCTACCTACAATACTATCTAAATGCACTCATATGCAACTTATTTTAAAAGTTATTGTTGTGTCAAAGTATATCAGAGAAACAAATGTAGCCAGTAAACCATCAGTTTACAATCTCTGCTTTCATCTAAGAAAGTTTTATTCCCAGTCTAGTGAAGAAAACAGAGACTTGAAGAGGACTCTGAAGAATCGAAGATGTTGAGAGACTCCAGAGGCCTGTCTCTCTGATGCCCGTGGCTATAATAAGCTCTTAGGTTTCTTAATGCATTTAGTTCTTCCTGTTCTATCTATCAACACCTGCTATAAAGAGTAGAGGACCGGAACAGAATGACTAATTCTTGGGCTGGTTTATGATGCAGAGGAGAAATCACTTACTCTTCAGATTCTAAAGGCTCTATCGTGTTCTTTGTACTAATAATGCCTGACATTTGTTTAGTGTAATATAGTCTTCAAAGTGCTTTCCAATACAAGATCCTATGCAATCCTTATAATATCTCTGTAATGGGTAGGGAGGAAGTTCTGTAATGAGTAGGGAGGAAGTTCTGTAATGCAATGTAATGGAATGTAACATAACACAATGTAATGTAATGTAATATAACGTAACGTAATGTAATGTAATATAACACAATGTGATGAAGGAAGTCCAGACCGCTGTTCTGCCAGCCCCGAAAAAGGCAGATAGCTAACAAATTGGGCAAAGATGGGGCCACATCAGACCCAGAGAGGTCTGGTGATGGGCAATCGGTGAAAGCAAGTAGCAGCGTCCACAGGCTGGTGAGGAGGCAAAGAGTCCTTAGCAAGCTAGGGTCAGGCAGCTCTAACATCAGGTCCTGGGGCTTCCATACCAGACATTGGTTCCAAAGAATTAGCCTGCCTGGGCAGGGACTCTGCCTCGAGAGAACAAGAGATGATGTTGAGATGATGACTTAGTCATGGAAACTGAGGTCCAAGGCAAAGCAGATCACGGCTGAGCTGCAGGCCTGACAGGGAGCTGATCTGGACTTGTAAGTTTTCCTATTTGCTGGTCAGTTTGATCCCTGACGTCAGCAGTAAGACTGAGGAGCACAGTAGTTAAAAATATATACTCCTAGAGGTAGTCTGCCTGGGTTCAAATCCTGGTTCTGCCACTTACTAACTATAGGATTTTGGACACATTGCTTTTCTGTGCATTTAGTTTTTCCACCTGGGAAACGGAGTCAATAATAGTATCTACTTCACAGGGTTATGAGGAGGCTTGAGTTAATATTGCAAAGTGGCCAGAGGAATGGTTCATATGTGGTAAACATTATATAAGTGTCAATGGTTAATTCAGGGTGGAGGCTGCAACTGTATGTGGAGAGAGGGGCTTTGTAGCCAGGAAACCAGGCAGGTTAGTACAAATGGAGAGCTAGGGAAAAAGCTTAAGAGCAGAATTAATAAGTATCTTACTAAAGGCTATTGGATAGCTTCAGAAAGGGGTTGTGAACACTGTAATGAAAAATTACTGTCAGAATTGGACAGTTTCATTTTTCTCTGTGGCCTTGAATCCTCACTGCTGAAAACACATTCCCACGGTTGCAAGTCTTTAAAAGGTCGGGAACTTCGAAATAAGCCTACCCTTTGTTAGACCTTGCTCTTTATTTGTCCTGTGCAAACACAGAGAACTTCAATTCTATTAATATCAGGAGTCCTACAAACCAGGACATTTTCTGTAACTTGTCCTGAGTCTTACAACCTCCTACCTGGAATTAGATATGCCTCTCAGTCAGGGGAAATAACGGAACTGTGATTTAAATTGTGTTTGTCATTTTCAATGGGAAATGATGGAAATAGCTTGTGTCATGCTAAAGTGGATTCAGAGAAATGAAAAGAGTTAGCTAAATTATTATTATAAATGGGCATAAATTAATCACAAAAGCTTTTGGTCACTAGCTTTCATTTGGAAGGAGAAAAAGAAAGGCTTCCCATGATTTTAGCTTTATGAGAAAACTGGTTAGAAGAAACAGAACAATGAAAGAGATGCTCAAACATCTGGGGAGAGCAGGACATTGTAAAATCACACACAGGATAAGGATTTGACATTCACCGAACACTAATTTTTGAAACCCATGGCAGGTGATGAACTATACTAATCACATTTATGCCACACATAATTTTTCCTACCATAAATATATTTTAAATGCTAACATCATGAGCTATTTGAAGGGGAACTCATTAACAGTTCAGTTTTTCTATTATAAGTAATATGGCAAGAGCCAAGCCATGCAAAGAGTTGAATTAAAATATTAATTTTCCAAGAGTTCTGGGAGTTTTATTTCTGTAGATGTTTAGTACACCCTCAAAATGAGTGATGACCACTATGATGGTTTTAGTAGAATTCCCCTAAAACCTTTTATTTTTTTCCAGAGACAGTGTAGGCTCTGGCTAGCACTGGAGTGGCAGAGAGCTAAATGAAAGGTAGCAACCTCATTTGCTGAAACCATTTTCCCAGTCTGAAAGCTAATGATAATGATAAACCAGCACAGGAAAGTGTTTGAAGATAACCTGAAAACTAATCTTTGCACTTACTGAGACTCATAGTATACAAAATAACTTGAAGATGGGCCAGTCAGCCATCATCTTCAGCAAACAAACATTTCGAGAGGGTCTACTGCACAAAAGGCATGATGATATTAGGTGTAGATCCAAAATAAACAGAAGTCATAACTGCTATTCCTGATAATGTTTGTAGCCCATTTGAGGGAGAAGAAACACAAACATACAGGAGTATGAGATAAAACTTGAAAATTAGTATTCTCTATTGCAATAGACAAGCTTCTCTAGAAAGGGACAAGAAAGGGATTTGGGATCACAGTACCTGGAAAATCAGCTGGGCTGTGGCTGTTTTAATTGGTCAGCTCTGCCATGTCATCAAAGTCCTAATTTCTTCTGGCTTCTCTCCATTCTTCTTCCCTTAGGTTGGTTTCTCGAATAATCCCGAAGTGATTGCCACAGTTCCAGACTTTACATTTGAACATCACACTGACCTTTATAAAGAAAGAGAACTTATTTCCCAGCAATTCAACCAAGAGTCCTGAAATTCACTCTGATTGGACAGCTTAACTCCCATGACTCCCTGGGAAATGGATGTGTTCATTAACATAAGGCAATTCTGAATCCACCCCTAGACTTAGGCGACAAGGGAGTTTCTCTCCCCACAATTCTTGGGCTGCATGAAAGAGGGTTGAATAAGGAAAGGAGACTCTGAGTATTGTTAAGATGGGCAAAGGAGAAATTGACATGGTGTAGGCAACCACTCATGTTCACCCAGGAAAATCTGAAATCTCCTAGAATTGGTTCTAACGTTTCACAGTTACAGTGGTAGTCATTTTGTTGAGCCTAAATCACGTAAGCTAATTTATTAAGCTAATTTATTTTTCTTTTTTTTTTCAGAATGGAGCTGGAAAGACATGAACTCCTTTTTTTCCCGTCATAACACCTCTTCATGTTTTGAAGAGGGCTAATAGATAATGCCTGCAAATGTTATATATTCATTTCAAATAATTTGAGTTCCTTTTATGTCTTAAAACTTGCTGAAAATTACCTGTTTTTCTACTTCAGGATTTTTATTTCTCTTCTCTACAAATTCTTCGGTGTTTTAGATATCATGTTAAAGTAGAGTAACAATCTCAGAGGAGCCCAGTTCTTGCTATAGCTACCGTGATTTGAGAGCCTATTATGTGACAGTAGAGTCTATGTGGTTTTTATACTTGAGCTAATTTAATACTCACAACAATGCAATGAGATATGTGATATTACCCATATTTTAAAACTCGGGAAACTGAAGCTCAAGGAGGTTCAACAACTTTACCTAAAGCATGACACAGCAGACACTGGATTAGAGTCCAGGATATCTGATTCCAAGACCTGCTTTCAGTCCATTTAGCCAAACTCCCTCTAAAAGACTAATAGTGTAGCTGGAGTAATGCTGAGTATAACTGGTGAATAATAATTATTCCTGCACGTTGTTTAATATAAGGAAAGAATAAACATCAGCACCTGTAAGCCTGTGACTTGAAAATTATTCCAAGGTTAATATATTAAAACAAACTATCCTTCAGTATTTATGTTCCCCCCAAATCACTTCATTCTCCTCTAAAGCCAGGTTTATGAAGTGATATGGGTCAAATGCATTATAATATAGAAATGATTCATGATTTGTGCATGTTAATAAATTTTTATGACCCTACTTCAAGTCTTGCTGATTAACTGATTTTTTTTAGACAAAGTTACTTAGATTTCAAAATATAGGAAAAGGAATACCTTTTGCTTCCAACATCAGTAGAAATTCAGTGACTAAAGTAGTTATTGGAAAGAGTTAAAAAGGAAAAAAAAATGCCAACAATTATGTAATGTTGAGTTTAAGGGATAAAGGGCCTCAATTAAAGCCAAAAAAAGTAATCAGGCTGCACATCAGAGTCAGAATGAACTAGAGCAAGAAAAATGAAAAATCTGGTCAGGAAAAGAGAGAGAAGCGTCATGGTGCTGTCACCCTACATTAGCACAGAATTATCCTCTTGGTGACATTCTTTTTCCCCTCTCTTGGGTGGAATGCTGCTCTTCACACATTTTTTCTGGTAATATCAACTCCGTCTAACAATCTAAGCATTACATTTTCAAATGTCTCTTTGATCTCTTCTAAAACCATCAATAAAATATGTAATAAATAGGAGCCTCTGGGGTTATGTGACCCTGAAAACATTTGGCCTTGGTACACTTTTAGAAGGAGAAGAAGCGTATCCTGTATTATATGAAGAGACCTATTAATTCAATCCAAGTATTATGATTTACTGGGAATATTTTCCATACTAAAAGAAATTTTTAAATGTTTCCATTCATTCTAACACACTTTTCTGATCCTCTCTCTCTCTCTCTCTCTCTCTCTCTCTCTCTCTCTCTCTCTCTCTCTCTATATATATATATATATATATATATATATATATATATATATAAATGATATAAACATCACAATAAGGTATGTTTATTCTATAATAATTATACAAAACAGTATCTCCCTTTTGTCAAGCAGTTAAGCAAACACACACATTTCCACTAGTCTAACAAATCAAGTATTTTTCTTTTTTCGTGTCCCTTTCCAGTTCATGTATATATGTAGATACAATTTGAAATTTGTTCTAATTTTAATACAAATACAATTTTGTATACTGCTTTATTCATTTAATATTGGGTGATAAACATTTACAATTGTTATGTGAGTATGTCTTTTTAATAATTTCATGACATTCAATTAAGATAATGTTCTATGACTTACTCAACCATTTTCTATTGTTGTACATAGCGATTATTCTCATTTTTCCTGACTACAAATGAAGCTATTATGAATTTCATATTGCCTAAAACTTTTTCTGTATTTTGATATTTTCTTAAGACATATTCCCAAATATTTCACTACAATCTTTTTAAATGTCCCTGATTCAGATAGTCACTATTAAAAAGGCTTCAAGATTAGCATGATAATTTTAATGTAAAGTCCACTATCTTGAAACAAAATTACAGCCAACCTGTTTTCATATACCCTTTAATAGTTTTGATAGATTTCAATGAAGCTTGGAATGTATATATAAAAATACAATGCAAACCAGTTATGTAATTTAAATATTTTCAGTAGCCACCTTAAAAAAACTATAAAGAAACAGGTGAAATTAATTTTTAAGATATATTGTATTTAACCCCATATATCCAAAATATTATTATTTCAACATACAACAAATATGGAACATTATTAATGAGACATTATACATTTTTCATTACAAGTCTTCAAAATCTATTGTATATTTTACACTTACAGAACATCTCAGTTCAGATGCCAAACTTTCATCAAAAATACTTGACTTGTATTTATATTACATATAATTTACAGTTTAAAAAGTTTATTCAAAACTTACTGAAATGTTTTCCAGTAAGTTAATCAAGTATCAATTTTTAAATTTAAATTAATGAATATTAGATAAAATTTAGTTCCTCAATTGCACTAGTCAGATTTTAAGTGCTCAACAGCCACATGTAATTACTGTATTGACCAGCACAATGTAGATAAAGGTCTTATAACTGTAATTTTCTGAGTAAGGTCTATAATGCACAGACCCATTAATTACCATAACATTTATTTCTTTGTAGGGGAATAAAAGCATTTCCCCTTCATCCCAGCAAGAAAAATCTTTCAATAATCATTTACCTTCATTCTGGTCATAATGGCATATGGGGATCCAGCCAATGATGTACCAAACTCCTCTTAAAGACTTGAATAGATGGATGCTAAAACAAGATTTTTGTGAATAAATGTTCCCATAAGAAAAGAGAATAAGCTCTTTTCGAAGCTTTTTCTGAGGGAGGTGGAAAAATCTAATTAACTGTTTTCATAGCACCAAATGGTTCTTTGGAGCCGAAAGAAATAACACCTCCCAGGAGTGAACATTTATTTCACTTGCAGTCAGAAATGTAGTCACCCTGATTCCCTAAGAGATCAGGCTACCTGTTAAGCAATATTGATGGTAATTAGGATGACAAGTAACAAGTAATAAGGACATGAATTCTCACCCAGATGTCTCTTCTTTAATCTTTAAGTTGTCTACATGTTTTTGGTACTAATGAGATTTTTTTTTAAATCTTCTTCCTGTCTTATGAGTGTGGCATTTCATGATAGTTACATGATTCTAAAAAGAATGATAGCTTCTATTTTATTTTGAAAATTTTCATTTTTGAGAGCTTAGTATACACTAGACACTATTATGAACATTTCATAATATATCCTAAGTATTTGATACTCACAACTACTGGATGAAGTAGAGGTTAAGTAACTTGTTCAAAGTCATAATACGGTTATGATCTTAATAGACGTTATTTTCGATGAGGAATTTGTTATTGAATAGCACATATTTCTTTCTAAATGACTTCATTCCACACACACCCTATCCATCTTTTCTTCCTTCCTTTTTTCCTTCCTTCCTTCCTTCCTTCCTTCCTTCCTTCCTTCCTTCCTTCCTTCCTTCCTTCCTTCCTTCGTTCCTAATTTTGTCTATTCAATCCATCACAATCTGGTCTCTACTACCTAACTTGCTCTTGTTGAGATCCCTAATGACCTCCTAAGTGCCCAGCCCAAGGAGCCAGCTTTCAATTCTCTGCAGCAGTTGGTGTCTTTTAAACATTCTCTTCTCTGGATTTCTAGGGCACTTCTTCTTTCCTGGTTTTCTCATTTTCTCCACACTCCTGTTTAATCACCTTTGCTGTGCTCCTTCTCTGCGCCTTAAAGGTAGGTGTCTTACAGAATATATATATATATATATATATATATATATATATATATATATATATATATACACATGGCACGATCAGATCAGTCCTCAGACAGATCTGAAGGAATGCCTTCTCTAACAACAGTAATTTCCAAAGTGAGATCACCTAGTCTCATGACTTTAAGATGTATACACTGCCAATTTAATCTCCAGTTTGGATTCAGTTCAAAACTCATATGTCCAACTGCCTACTTGACATTTTCACTTGAATGTCTACTAGGGATCCCCAATTTAATAGGTTCAAATACAGTTCCAGACAGCACCCCCACCACTAACATACGAACAAAACCAGATCTGCTTCTCTTCCTTCTCCCACATCTGATCCAAGTTAGCAAATGGAATTAACTTTATCTCATGAATTTGTTTCCTATGTCTATTATCACTTTCCTAGTCGAAGGCATTTGTTGCTTCCTGCTGGGACCAGAATAACAGCCTCCTAACTGGTGCCTGGGTCCAGTCATGCTACCTCTTCATACCGGTTCCATCTTAAGTCTCCAGCCTTATTTCTGGTCTTTTTCGCACTCACCCTATATACTTCTATTTGTGTGTGTGTATGTGAGTGTGTGTGCATAAATTATTTTAATTTTTTAAATATTCCAAGTCCTTTCTTGCCCCTAGACCTTCAAATATACCATGTCATTTACCTAGAAGACTCTTCCTTTATCTGTTCTCCACTCTTCTTCACCTGGGCGTAGTAAAAGTACCTACACATAAAGACCTTAGAACAGTGCCTATACATAGTAAGTACTACATACTTATTAGTTTTTATCATTATTATTACTCTTTTCAGAGATCTTTCCATGTCAGTCGATATTTTTCTTCACAGGCTGCATAGTTTATTTAACCAGTACTCCAATGTAGGCATGTAAGTTGTTTCCAATCTTACAATACTATAAATCCTTTTTTATATGTTATTTCAAATATGTCTTGGATTAGTTTCCTGAAAATAGGCTCTGAGATGGAGAGTTGTGTGTAAAAGTTATATTAGAGGTACTCTTAAGAACTAGACCTGTAAGGGGAAAAAAGAAAGTAGAACTGGCCAAAGAAAGAAGCTGATTTGCAATTTGGTCACAACTTGGGTTTCATCTGATCCATGGAGATCTCTGGAGCTGGGAAAGCTCTTTGGAGTTGTCCCAATTGGAGGCAGGAGTTTGGGCCTTTGTATCCCTACATCAGCCAGTCATGGCCGTGGACTACGTGCTGGTAGAGAGTATAACGTTGGGTAAGGCAGGTCCCTGAAATTGAGGGAAACTCCCAGTAAAGAACACAGCTATTTCAGCAGCCAAAATTCCCTTCGGCCTGTGAATGGGTGTATTGGCCTTAAAGAAGGAAATTGGGCCGAGCACCACAGCATTCAACAGAGCAGGGGTTCTCAAACTTGGGGGAACATCAGAATCACCTGTGTAGCTGGTTAAAACACACACGTTAGGGCACCAACCCCAGGGTTCCTAATTCAGTAGGGGTAGGGTGGCTTACTACAGCCACATGACTCTCTTCTGGCAATTAGATGTGAGTTATTAAAATGCAAATATATACTCAAAAGATAGCTTCAACCATACAGAAGAGGAAGCATGGCGGGTTGTAATAGCCACCAATTCTTCCTATCTATACACGTTTGTGTTCTAAAACACATTGGGGTGATGTATTTTGAAAATATACTAAAAACGACTGAAGTGTGTATTTAAACAGGTGAATTTTATTGTACGTCAATTGTGTATCAATAAAGCTGTTCATAAAAAAGGAGAGGTGGTGATAGAGTGAGCCATGTAGATATCTGAAGGAAGAACATGCTGGAAGAGGGAACAGCCAGAGCAGACGCATAAGGCAGAATACCTGGTGTGTTCAGGGAACAGAAAGGAGACCAGCGTAGCTAGAACAGAGTGAAGGAAGGGAAGGCTCACAGGAGACAAGACCAGAACAAGAGGCCTGCTCAGGCATGGGTCTTTCAGGCCATTGGGAAGATTCTGTCTTCCCAGTAAGTGATGGAGAATGTTCGCAGGCTGGAGAGCAGAAGAGTGACATTACATCTGATTTACATTACAAAATGATGTCTATCTGATGTGTTGGAAATAGACCATGGCATGACAAGGTAGAGACAGGAGACTAGTTAGGAGACTGAAATCCATAAAGAGATGATAGTAGCCCAGACACCATTGGTAAGTAGTAATAGAGATGCTGAGTAGTTAGATTCTAGAGATATTAGCTCATTTAATACTTACAAAATGCTATGAAGTAGCTAATAACATCATTCTCATTTTATAGATGAGGAAACTGAGGCATTGTGATCTTAGAGCTTCCAAAGTCACACACAGAATAGGTGGTATAGCTGGAGTTAAACCCAGGCATTCTGGGTCCAGAGGCTGTGCTCTTACTCATCATGCTACAGCACCCTTTAGAAAGCTCATCTTTTGCCACCTGTGCCTGTCAGTTCTCACATGTGAACATGTGGGAATTTTTAAAAGCATGCAGCTTTTAAAAGGCCGCAGCTGCATGGTAAAATTCTCTTCCTGATAAACAATGTTCCTGGGGCGTGGACTAACAACTTTTGTGTTCATACTGAAACAATTTGTTTCTGTGAAAAGTAAGCCAGCATCAACACTGAACTCAACAGAAAAAAAGCTGAGGCCTAAAATGAGAATGAAAAAAAACAAGGCTGAAAAGTATGGCATTGCTCTAACAAGGAAGAAGAAAATAAATGTCATGGGAAGAGAAACTCTGACAAGTATCACAGAGTGGAATTAAACTGTGAGCCTTTGTGAATTGAAATTTTTGGTTCTACTGAAAGTCTAGATAATGGGAGTGAAATACTTTTTACTTTTTAAAGTGTGTGAATTGAGCCACTGTTGTGTCATTTACTCAGTGCTCTGATGACACGCCTTAAATGCAATCCTGTCAGCTCATTGTGGCCCCAGGCTGGCCTATACCCAAGTTTTTTATAAATTCAAATTTTTGAATTGGAAGGAAATTGCATGTGATTGGCTTTTCTTTTGCTTCCTCCAAACAATGGTCTATCAAAGAGAGATGAGAGCACTTCACCAGAATTTACACATTGCTCCCCCTTTCTCTACTCCCTTCCCCCCAATCCTCTTTAAATCTCACTCACACTCCCTCCATTGAAAAGGACATTCTATTTGCAGTACTGCTCCTGTTTCAGCTCCTCATGATGATGTGAAACTCACCTCATTTACTGTTTCTCAGCATCCCTTCGCCCCACCTCCACCCTGAACCCCATTAGGACATATCTGGAGCAGCAGCTGCCATCTTTGCTGTTAGAGGTGAGTGCCAAGAGAATTCCAGAATGCCAACTCATGTTGAGATGCTGACCAAACTCTGGAATCTCCTTCCTTCAGACTTACATGAGATATTTATATGATTTCATTGCTTCAATTTAGTTTTCTGTTATATCAGAAGTTATCTTAAGGGATCAAGTAATTACCAATGTCACCTTCGTTTCTCTCTCTTCAATAACTTTTCCCCAGTATTGGGCCAGGGGAGGGTTGGGGGAGAATAGAGGGTGGTTTTACCTCTACCTGTCCCTCACCCAGTACCCAGTCACATTGGGTCTAAATTTCTCCAATCTGGGTTCTTTCCTGCACACCCCAGAGTAATGAAACTCTCCAGGCTCCAGTGAGCTTGGAAAACAAAGAACCTTGTAAAAGTCAAGAACCACTTTCCAAAACACGTACATTTTCCCACTGTGGTCTGTGTCATAAAGGAATGGCACACAGTGTAGCAACAACTTCCCACTGATTAGCCTCTAATCCCCCTTTATTCATGAACTCAATCAAGTTTCTAATTTTGTAAACTACTGTACATTATTTTGTCACTTATTTTGTTGGTTTAACTGCTTAAATATTTTCCCCAATTCAGAAACAAATCAAAAAGCAATACATTTTTGTTGCTGGTATGTATTTTTCAGTTTGGGTGGCAGAACATAAATTTCTTGTTTTCACTTGTAGACACAATGCGTTTTAAGACTTGAGCTTTGCATACTCTGCTAATATCTGCTCCTACAGCACTTTAAAAATTTGTTTTAGTCAAATTTCTTGCTTTCCCCATGCTCTCTCTTTGCTGTGGCATTATTCTGCTCTGATTGATGGAAGCAATGCACAATGTGCTGGCATATTAAAAAATTGTACTGGGCTGGCTAACTTACTTGTGATTTAAAAAGGAAAAAAAAAACCTTTAGTATACCTACTAAAGCAATCTCAATTCTCTGTCAAGACCAGCTTGAATTGCTATTGCCTTCTTGAGCTTTTTTTTTCTGGGGGGAGGAGGGGAACAGTGTTTTTCCAGGACCCATTAGCTCCAAAGCAAGTCATTGCTTTTAATCTAGTTATGGAGGGAGGAGCTCACTGGCCCATGTGGGAATCGAACTGACGTCCTTGGTGTTATGAGCGCTGCGCTCTAACCAACTGAGCCATCCAGCCTGCTTTTTTTTTTTAATAAATTTAAATAAACTCAGAATCTTTCTCAGACTCAGAAGTAGAACACACTTTACGCTTCTACAGAGTTGTTTTTCATCACAAATTAATAAAAGTAGACAAAGCTCTCTCTGGAGTCTGCTCACCACATCACATCTCCACTGTATCACACTTTGGAAAATTAAAATAAAGAAAGGCCAGGAAATCAGGCATATGGACAGATATATGGCAACCTCTATGATAAGGTTGTCCTGTGGGATTGGTGACAGGCTCCCCAGAAATAAAAGGATGCTGTGACACGGGCAGAAAAGTGTCTGCTACATTGACGATTTTCTTCGTGGAAGCTACAGCTCTGATCCCTCTCCTTTGCATTTCATTAAGAAAGGAATTTAAATTCTAGCCAGGTATGAATATTTCTGAATTGATTTAAATTGAAAAAATAGCAATAGATCTTTTTCTTCTCTTTTTGGATATTCGTTAAGTCTTCGTCTGCATGTATACAGAAGCATTTCTCCTCAGGAGAAACAGAATTCAGCCCCAGGTAACATAGTGTTGCGTTTACATAGTATATCTGCCCAGGTTTGCTCCAGGGGTTCTGCTGACTGTGTTGCTGTCATAAACCAGCTGGAATCTCCCAACAAGACTGAGTACTGTGTAACTGACATTGCAAAACAAGCAGGCCTGTTTTAAAGCCTCTTCAAGAAGGTTTGAAAAACTGAAAGGACTTGATCATAAAGAACTGTGAGCATGACCTAGATTGTGATTGTTTTTGTTGTTGTTGCTGTTTTGAAGGCGTGACACTGGTCATCTATTGCCCTTATTTCTCTCAGCCTCCTCTCTAGATCCTAGAAAAATGCTCCCCACAAAGCAGGGGATTGTCTGCATTCGAACCTTTGTCATTCTCTAAAGATCAATTGTTCTTAGTTACAAACAGTAGAAACCAACACTTGGTAAGTGAAACAGAAAACGAATTTGTTGGAGGAACACGAACAAACCAGGGGAGCAAGACTGGGCCAGGGGTGGGTATCCAGGTTACACTGGCTGCTACCAGGGACACTGCTCTGTGCCTGCGTCCCAACAGAAGAACAATTCCCCACAGCTCCTGCGTTGTTGCTTTGCTCCCTGAAGATTAGAAGTCTGTAATGAACTGAATATCTACACCTCCCCCAAGTGTTGAAATCCTAACCCCCAGTGTGATTATATTAGGAAGTGAGACCTTTGAAAGACGATTAGGTCCTGAGGGTGGAGCCTCATAAATGGGATCGGTTCCCTTATAAAAGGCACCCCAAGAGCTCTCTCTCTCACCCACTTTCTATCATGTGAGGACACAATAAGAATACAGCAGTCTGAAACCCAGAAGAAGGCGCTCCCCAGAACCCAGCCATATTGGCACCCTGACCTAGGACTTTCAGCCTTCAAAACTGTGAGAAATAAAAATGTATTGTTTATAAGCCACCCAGTGTATGGTTCTTTGTTATAATAGCCCAAAGTGAACCGAAAAAGTCCTAGGCAGGAATCTCTGAATGGCTGAGACCAGATCATCTGCTTATTCCCTGGCTACAAAGAGGCAAAGAAAGAAAACTATTCAGCTCTTTTGGCCTCTGGAATGAGAACATCTGACCAAGTCACTTAATGGTGTGGAGCCTTCCAAACAGGAAAGATGTGGGGGGCTGGGCAAATGTCTAGTACACTGATCATGCATTAATTGGACCCACTTGTTTGTGGAGAGCTTTTGGATGACAATGTAGTCTACCACCACGGTGACTTTCAAATCAGTTGTTTGTCAGGGAGGCAAAGGGATAAACAAGGCCCACCAAGCTCTTCCTTTTCTTCCCCTATAGCACATATATCATTGTCCCTTCCACATGGCCTCACATCTGTGCGTGCCAGCCTGCTTTCAAGCCACCAGAACCTACAACTTTGTCAGAAGGCTGCCCTTGGGCTGCTGGAACCTGTTTCATTTGCATGCAAGGCAAGCTCAAAGTGCCTGGGTATCTCTTAACCGATAATTTATCAGGTATGGATATATGTACAAATGCTCCAGGCTCCCTTGCCCCTTGACAAGGATCATAATGAAGTATACGTTTTACGCCATTTTCCAAAATTTTGCCACAGGATTGAACTTCAGTTATATACAGTAGTAGATGCCTCAATAGTGTGTCCCTTATAGATTGACTTCCCTTGCTTATATTACTACACACACACACACACACACACACACACACACACACACACACACTTTGCCCACATCTCCCAAACATTCCCAAATAGATTATGTATACTCGATCTTTGTCTCTGCTTTGCTTCTGGGAGAAGCCCTAATACATCTCTCTATATCTGAATGTTGGCATACTATTTTTCAGACATAGTAGGAATATTGAGATGATTTTTACCACAAAGCTCTGTAATTCACAAGAACTGCAGATGCCTAGCCAAGCAACTATGAGATTAAGAAGACACTATTTTATTTCTCTGTTAAAGAATCAGTGTTAAAATTAGAGTACTGTGTGTTTCTACAAAATCTGCCCTTGGGATTAAAATACTGATGCTATGAAGAAAGAAGAAAACAAAAAGAAAGGACAGGAAGGAAGGAAAGAAGGAAGGAAGGAAGGAAGGAAGGAAGGAAGGAAGGAAGGAAGGAAGGAAGGAAGGAAGAAAAGGAAAAGAAAGGTGGGAAAAAAGAAAGAGAAAGAAACTGATCATTATTCAGGAGAATCAGAAGTACTTAAAGAGGATGAGCCTTGGACTTCTGGAAGATGATAAGGAAAATTACTTTGAGGCAACAGGGTAAGAGAAGAACTCCTTACACTCTGGAAAGACGAGATATGAGAAGCAAATGAGAAGGTCTGTAAATCAAAACTAAAGCTATATTGCAAGGTCCTGCGGAAAGCTATCAGAAGAAGACAAGTCAGGTCAAGTCTCTGTGACTGAAAAAGCACAAAGCTGTCAAGTCTTGAAACTGAAGGGACTCATCTTGATATTTCTGATGGTATTCAGTAGTAGCTGCTGTTCTGCTCTGGGAACTGGGAGGAGGGGGCTCTTGTCGGATGTTCTTGTACAAGGAGAAAGATAACTTGAACATTTTTTTCTCTCCAATGCATCCTGAAAATTGAATTGTGATGATAAAGATCAAGCAATTGTGCTGAAGCATTGAACTTTTTATAAAATAATAGTCCAAGTGCTGAATTCTAACCTTGTTTCCCTCTGTTGGAACAGGGAAGGATTTGGCTATCACCTGACTCTGTACAGGTAGGAAGATGGAGCGTTAGTCACTAAATGACTTATAGTCAAATTTCTCTCCGATGAAGGGAGACTGTCAGACAATCTTTCTAATATGGAAGGGCAAAGGTGACCAGGTATATCCAGAGGAGAGAAGGACGGTAAGCATAGAGTGGCGAAGGGGTGATGAATTGGCTGGTTGTGGAAATGAAACGCAACAAAACAATCGATGGACTCCAGCTTTCATCCAAAAGGATTTAGGAAGAGGAAAAAGCTTAGAATCAAGTTTCGGTGAACAATCCTAAAAGCTGTTGACGTCCCATCCTCCTGCAGAAAGTAAAGCACATGAATTTTGGCAGCAGAGGCAATCTGGCAAATGTAGGGAATTCTGGCTAA
This sequence comes from Rhinolophus hipposideros, assembly GCF_964194185.1. Classification (NCBI taxonomy): domain Eukaryota; kingdom Metazoa; phylum Chordata; class Mammalia; order Chiroptera; family Rhinolophidae; genus Rhinolophus; species Rhinolophus hipposideros. The sequence goes on along the minus strand of NC_138060.1, from coordinate 36,568,706 downwards.
AACATATTTGTTTGTGGACTTAGAGCTGAATGGCGTTAACTGCAAAGAAGACTCTGGACTTGATGCTCAAGTTCTGTCGGGACTTCCTGCAGTGGTTCCCGTAGCTAACATGTGCCGGTCTGACTGCAGGTTGACTTTCCCACTGATAATACCACAATTTTATTTCCTGCATGTCATAGCACAGGGCCTTCTTATAGAGTAGAGAGTAGATAGCCCATCTTGAATCTTCTCGAATGCCAAGACGTTTCTGTGATGAGGGTGTGGTCCAAGTGGCCCAGGTCACATCAGCTCATTTACGTTGGTGGGCAGTGAATATTTTTTTTTTTTTTTTTTTTATTATTTTATTTTATTTTTTTAAAAGACTATTTATTAACAGCAAACTTAAAAGCATGATTGATTCTCTCACTAGGCTTGTCACGTCTCTATCTGAAATGCTGGACACGATTTCTCCCAAACTTTAGCTGGGGTGATTTCACATAGTAATTCAGAAGAATACATGCACAGGCGTGCAAATGCAATGAAAATCACCGTAGGTGATTAATAACGGTAGGCACTGGTAGGTGACAGATGTGAAAGGAATGAGTTCCTTAGCATTAATAGTGTAATAGATTCTTTACTCAATCTTTAAAAACTGAGTTGTGAACTTTTCATGAGTAAAATTAAAGTCCAAATGTGTCTTCCATTTTGAACTGAATGCAATATTTATAAAAATGTTATACTAATCTGACTGTGCAATTACTCAATAATTATTCCGAGAATTATGCATAGTTGTATAATTCTGAAGAATTATTTAATCAAATATTTACAGGTTTGAAGGGCTGTCAAAATGTGCAGGATGTCAAATGGCAATGTCAAAACTAATGAAACCTTGGAGAAGAGATCAAATGGATCACAGACCAGAAAGAACTAGTGATAAGGAAGACAGACAACCCTGAAGAGAAAGATGACTGCAAAAGAGGTGAAGAGTGAACACAAATTTCTCTGACAATTTCCTGTATTCACCAGATTGTCTCTGCTGCCCAAATTTATGTACTCTGCTTTCCTGCAGAGTGATGGAACATTAATAGGTTTTAGCGTTGCTCACCCAAACTTGACTCTGGGGCTTTTTCCTTCCTAAATCCACTTTGGGTAAGAGCTGGAGTCTATAGATAACCAAATAAAAGAATGAATTTGAATAATCCACAAGCAGTAATCTACATAGATACAATTCATATTAGGAAATGGCCACAACTGGGAAGGCTCCAATGAACTTGTTCTGTTTTCCTATAGCACTCCCTTTTATTTCAATGTTATACAAATACCCCTTCCATATTCAGAATAGGACAATGCCCCATTACTTTAGCTTTTTCATGACTAGTAACAAATTATAGGGAAAAAACAACTTTGACAGATTCTGCTTATACATTCTGAAACCCTATGGTGCTTAGTCAAAGCAGTGAACAATTGGTCTCCTTAAGTGTTGTTATCTAAAAATAGATTTGTTAATTAAACTTACAATGAAGCTTTTGGATCAATAGATAAAATATGTGAATGTGTTCATTTTCTTTTGTTGCATAATAAATTGCCACAAACTCAATTGCTTAACACTTTTCTTATCTCACAGCTTCTGTGGGTCAGGAGTCCAGGCTCAGCTTCACTAGGTAGGTCCTCTGTTCAGGATCTCACAAGGCTGTACTCAAGGTGTTGGGTGAAGTTGTGGTCTCCTCCAGAGGCTCAACTGGGGAAGAATCCACTGCCAATTAGATGTTGGCAGAATTCATTTACTTGTGGTTGGTCAGGCAGAGGGCCCTGGTTTCTTGCTGACAGCCTCCACTCCTGGAGACTGCCTACACATCCTCGCCACATGGGCTTTCCAACATGGCCATTTACTGCATCAGGCCAGCAAGGAGAGTGTCTAGAGCAAGTCTGCTAGCAAGACAGAGGCTTATATAACTGTAAGCCTCCTGTACTTTTGATACTGTAATCATGAGACTGACGTCTCATTACATTTACTACATTCTATTGGTTAGAAGCAAATCGTAGATCTCATTTTCACTCAAGGAGACAGGATTACTTATACAAGGTTATGAACGCCAGGAAATTTAAACCGTGAAGGACTGTCTGCACAGTAAATACTCAATGACTAAATATTAAGTTCTTCTGAAAGGATGTATATTTCTCTCAGAAGTTAAGTAGGGACACATAATGGGCAGGGACCCCACCCAGCAATGACTGTTCTCCTCCAACCCGCTCTTACACCTTCATGGTCTATATTTCCACAGTTTAACCTGGAAAGGATGCACCCTCTCAGGCATTACTACCTACACATGCAGCAACAACAGCAACCAAGCCGAATATTCTCTGGAGGGCATCTCAGCAGACACTCGGTCACCTCAGAGAAGGACCAAAGAAGCTTCCCTCCTCTCTGCACTTGAAAGTGCACATGTAGCAGAATCCTTTCTCTAAAAACTAAACTGTTTTTATCTGAGCAGAAAACAAAACAATCAACTAACTAGAATAAATTCATCCATTGCTTGCTAGTAATATAGACTTACTATGGCATCACCTCGTTTTATTTTTACCTTATTTTTCTTTTTTAAAAAAAGAACAACATTTGTTTCTGATCTCTTCATGGAGATTTTCCATACAAGAGCTTCACGACTGGCTTTACATGGATCCAACCCCATCCTTGTTTTATATCCTGGAAAACATCCTCAAGTGCCAAGTAAACCAAACATCTGAAGTAGGGAAAGTCTCTAGCCCCAACAATACCACAATTGCTAATAAAAAAGACTTGACTGGCTAAAAGTGCCTGAGATTTCTGGATGTCATCATTATGTGGTTGTGCTTCAGTGCTCTGAAATAATGGCTGTAACTCAGATCCAACCCATCACTGTCTGAAGAGGGGGAAAAATGTGGAAGACATAAAATACTGAGGAAGGGTTACCAATAAAATATGGTTTTATTTCAAAGCTGCAATATAATTCTTCTTTTTTTTTTAGTACTAAGACTTATTTAGTCTTGTGTGCTCAAACGTTTATTTCATGGCTTAATGTGAGAAAATCTTGTTTTGCTTTGAAATTCCCATTTTTGTGAAATTTGTCTGTAAATAATGGATTTCCTTACTCCTTCTGAAATGCACTTATTGTCTATAATAGAGAGTCAGTGTTGTCCTAGTGTTCTGCAGAAGGAAATACATGTGGGGCAGCAGCATATAGTTCAGGACATATTAGCTCAAGTTTGAATAGAAAACATCCTAAGGCATATAATGGATTAGAAATGAGATAATTAGATATTATTATACACATACTTTTTTGTGTTTACTTGACTCCTTTGTAACAGTTGGCACAATTGACAACCTTCTTCTCTTCTCAAAATGGTGCTTGTGAGACTTAATAATGTTTAAAGTTTCTAGCATAAATGCCTGACTGGTGATAGTTTTTCAATATAGTCTGCAAAATCTCCATAGCTAAAACAGCATATATGTTACCATATGGCTCTATTTAAAAACATTTACAGTATTTCTAGAACAGGATACGGGGACTTTTCTCAATTCACCTTAATTGGATAGATTTGAGATTTGAATGTGGAGAAATGTACTTTGGAAAATGTTAAGGAAGGGTTATTCAGAGCTAATTATATACTTAAGATAAGAAAAATAAAATTGCTGTTGACAGTTTACTTAACTGATAACTTTCCCCCAAACTGAAGAATTGGCAGTAAATCTTTATTGAAAATTTGGTGCCCTTGAGGCAGCCTTAGTTTCCACAGATTAAAATGGAGTGGGTGAAAGCAAATATACAAGAACAAAAGGAACCCTAAATTGTCTTTCATGTTCAATCCCTTACCTTCCTCTATAAAATGGTCTCAGCCTACAGAGTTAAGATATTTACTATTTGCTTCCTGTGCGTTTTCCATTTGAAAGGTGTGCATGGATATAGCAAAGCCTACCAGCTTTTGTTACCAAACAGTGAAGTGGATAACCACAAAGACACATAAAACCTAAATACCAACAGCGGGAACATTAAAAAGTTATAATACCTAAGTTCAGTTAAGCAGGCAGCGGTGACTGATACAAAGAGGTTATAAGTTTCAATGTGACGTCTGAGAGTATATTATTACTTGATGCAGAGTAATAACAATTGTGAATATGCACGTTTAGGTGACAAAAATAAATTAAAGGGGGCATATGTTGCTGTTTGTTTAAAATCTTGCTCTCAGGCAATATTTCAGTTGATTATAGTTGTATGATTTTTATTAAAACATTTTATTTTCTAATAGTAATTGTATCAGAACTGATATGCCCCCATCTTACCACCTGAGCAATTAATGTCTTTGGGATGTTTTATAAAAATACCTAGACATCAAATCCATTGTCACCACCACCACCCCTCATTTCACTTCCTAATTATTTTTCCAAAAACCTGAGGGGAAAAAAAAAAAGGCAATAATGGGCTACAGAAAAATAAAATAAAATAAAACAAAAAAACTCTCTTTTAGTCTAGATTACTGTATGTCATTTATCGAATCCTATTGCACTTAATGATACTATTTCTTTTTAAATCTACCTCTAATCCCTTAAATTTTTTTTCAGGTTTATCTGTGGTCTTTACTAGCATTTAAATCCTGGCTCTGCTCTATATATACAAGCTATGCAAACCAGTCCATATGCTTAACCTCAGTGAGCCTCAGTTGCCCCATCTATAAAATGAGGCTAATAATAGTATCCACGTAATTGTGTTGTGATGATTAAGTTGACAACACCCATAAAACACAATCTGTGGCAATACTTGGCCTATGACAGGCCTCTCATATTCCTTTCCTTCCACCTGTTATCACCTTCAAAGACCTCACCTCTCCTGCAGTTTT